>NW_025813436.1:4197306-5397306 GCF_021976095.1 Xenia sp. Carnegie-2017 | reverse complement strand
ATGTTTTACTTCATTTTAATGTTTTAATGTTTTACTTCGATGCTTCGATGTTTTACTTCGATGCAATTTTACTACTTTGCGTAGACAAGTTAAAAAAGTCTAACTAATAAACTTCTAGCTACCACATACCAACCACGAAGCAAGCACTTTGCAATAACTACTTCAAAAAAAGCTTTAGAAGCAAAGTAAATTACTCAAACTTTTTTTTTGTATATCGTGCTCAATTTTATGGTTCCAAACATTTTATAGAAGCGACGGTATTTTTTAATTTTGTATTTTTATTTACGGACATGACTGAACTATAAGCCTTCTTCAACGTGAATGAATTTGCTGTAAGATTTACAGTGTGAAACATGAAATATCTTAATCCCCAACAATTTATAAATAGTTAATCTATCCGTTGAGTATAGCCTCGCCTGTCTTATATTTCTATCTTAAATATTTCACACTGAAGTAAAAGACATACTCGATCACAATGAAGATGGCTTATCGTTAAGTCAAAACTACATGTCTGTCATTAAAAATAAAAAAAATGAGAACTATAATGTTTATATAAAGCATCAGGCTCATAAGATCGAAATACCCTCATAAAAAATCCATTGTCATGAATTTTCACGAATTGAAAAATCCGCGAAAAAAATCCACGAATCCTTTAAGGTATTCTAAAAATTAAATAGATCCTCTATTGAATTGAGTAGTGAGATATTTAAGACTATTTAATCAGTTCGTAAGACAAAAGCACTGCTCGTTGCCAAATTTTCGAGAGCCCTTCGAATAAAATGCGCCTGTCCGTCAGAGACGTGTTTCATTGAGTACCGTAAAATGGCGTCATTGAAGATCACAGTGACTGTGTTGTGCGATTATTTATCGTAGATGCAATTCGATTTCTTGTGATAAGGAATTAGAATCAAACGTGGTAAGGAATTAGAGTCAAACGTGGTAAGGAATTAGCTTAAAAATTGGCAATGCGTAAGTATTAAATGTGATACAAACAAGGAGTTATGTACCCGTAATTGAATTAACGCATTAATCTGACAGCTATTTAACAAATATTCTTCATAGTTCGAATTAAACAATTTACTAAAATAAACATACGCTACGTATTGCCAAGATAAATGTAAAGCTACTTGTTTTCAAATATAAATCATCGCACGTTTTGAATCCGTAGTTAATGGGTGAATTACTATTATGAGAACATGCAACAGAATGAGATGACAAAATTCTAACACCCCCCTGTTTCGTTGAAGGGGGGGGATAGGAGGCAAGACTGAAAAACACAAATCTCTTCCCACAATCGATGCGTTCGCAAAATTTCAGTTTCGAGTTTCTATTGTCCTCGCAGTGCCCCCTGTTGTCCTAATACTTGTCGAGCGTGATTGGATATTGGATATAACAGGGATTATGCACTACATCAGCGGGTGGGATAGAGGCCTCCAAAACAAATCAACTCGCTTGATGAGTGAAATATACCAATATTATGGTTGTGATAATGTTGATTGAATGCGAAATTCGCCTCACTCATACGATACAAGCTCTAGAGTTAAAATGTGCAAAATAGAGAAAAAACCAAAGACGAAATGTACATACAACAAAAAAAAACGCGAAGGCGCTAAAGGTTGCTGTATGTGGGGCCAAGCTAAATGGCTAATGCATCGTGATAATACCGTAATTTACACCCAGTTATTGAACAGATTAACACATTAAGGGTTCTTTAAGTCTGAAGCTTACATTATCATATTGGCTTACATTAGCTTAAATTAAGTATTCGTGTTACATATGATTACGAATTGACACGTCGACATATTTTTGATGTCTTCAGCAAACGTTATGTCGACAACGACGATTGGTCACGCGGCAAGTTGTGAAGATATTTGTCCACGGAAGGAGGTTGGTTCCAGCTTCCTCCCATATTTTCACCTCATGGAGAGGTATCCGCCTTCCGTAGGCGGAGAGAGGAAGTCCGCATCACCCCCAGCAAATCCAGCCCCGTCTATAATTTTTTACATTTTTTCACGTTCAGCTGAAATAATCGCTTCGACGACAGCGCGAACACAAAAATAGAAACGCCACATTACAATGCTGAAAAACAGCGCTGGACTACATCTTTCTTCACGACGATATTTCATTGAAAAAATCCCACGGTGAGTTTAGCCAGCGCGGAAAATCGCTCGTGCAATGCAAGTATTCGGATTTTCACTCGCGGTAAAAACAATTTAGATTTACAAAGGAAAAAATAAGGAATTTCATTTTTAAGGATTTAAAAATGTAAAAGACGCGGATATTTCTTTACTTCAATCGTCGAGTGTCGAATCATTGTTAAAATAATGCAAGAGATCAAACCTGACTTTCGGCGTAATCCAGATCAATCGAAATCAGTACTTCATCAAAATATCCAAAAATAAGCTCCAACGACGTCATTGAATGCAGCAAAATCCTACAAAAAGACAAAAGTTTCAAGGACATAACGACTACAATGAGAGCTTCAATTGTTTCAACCGATTTAAACACAAGAAATTTCAATTAATTTTATTATAACAAATATATTACAACGTTAGGTTTGTAAGTGCTTTGTTCAGCCTTTTGTAACCATTCGTAAGCAAAAAAGATTTAGATGAACGCCTTATTCGTTTAAGGAAGAGGGGAGCGACCTTTCGTCAACAAAAAAGATCGGGACGCTTATTCATTCAAGGGAGGGCGGCAATCTCTTTAGTGACTGAAGATGTTAGTATGACTACAAATAAATAAATGACTAAAAAGAGGTAAAGTTAGAAGGATGCTTTCTTCAATCAAGAAAGGGAAGGATTGACCTTTCGTCAACAAATAAGATCCGGACGCTTATTCATTCAAGGGAGGGCGGGAATCTCTTTAGTGATTGAAGATGTGAGCATGACTACAAATAAATAAATGACTAAAAGAGGTAGAGTTAGAAGGATGCTTTCTTCAATCAAGAAAGGGAAGGATTGACCTTTCGTCAACAAATAAGATCCGGACGCTTATTCATTCAAGGGAGGGCGGGAATCTCTTTAGTGATTGAAGATGTGAGCATGACTACAAATAAATAAATGACTAAAAAGAGGTAAAGTTAGAAGGATGCTTTCTTCAATCAAGACAGGGAAGGATTGACCTTTCGTCAACAAAAAAGATCCGGACGCTTATTCATTCAAGGGAGAGCGGCAATCTCTTTAGTGATTGAAGATGTTAGTATGACTACAAATAAATAAATGACTAAAAAGAGATAAAGTTAGAAGGATGCTTTCTTCAATCAAGAAAGGGAAGGATTGACCTTTCGTCAACAAAAAAGATCCGGACGCTTATTCATTCAAGGGAGGGCGGGAATCTCTTTAGTGATTGAAGATGTGAGCATGACTACAAATAAATAAATGACTAAAAAGAGGTAAAGTTAGAAGGATGCTTTCTTCAATCAAGAAAGGGAAGGATTGACCTTTCGTCAACAAATAAGATCCGGACGCTTATTCATTCAAGGGAGGGCGGGAATCTCTTTAGTGATTGAAGATGTGAGCATGACTACAAATAAATAAATGACTAAAAAGAGATAAAGTTAGAAGGATGCTTTCTTCAATCAAGATAGGGAAGGATTGACCTTTCGTCAACAAAAAAGATCCAGACGCTTATTCATTCAAGGGAGGGCGGCAATCTCTTTAGTGATTGAAGATGTTAGTATGACCACAAATAAATAAATACACTTAAATACATGCAGTGAAGTGATTACCGAGACACCATCAAAAACACAGGCTCAAGGTCGAGTGAAATATCACGACTACGGTTATAGATTATGAGATGTGAACCCACGACCTCCTGGAAAAGAAGATTTTTGTCTTAACAATCTTGATGTTTAACTTACGTTCATCGGCTTCTTGACCGATTGCCAACGTTTTTTCTTCGGATAACTTTAAAGAAAACAACATGACAAGGAGTTAACAAAAAAAAAAAAACGTGCCGTTTATCTCGAGACCCAAAGCAAACAGGCTGAAGCATATTATCATTATCGGATATATGGATGAATTTCTTGCCTTAATTTGAATAAAATCAACATATCTTGGGGGTATAACACAGCACATGGCTTCCCCTTCAGAAAAATTATGGCTTCAAACCGAGAGAAGAAAAATTACATAAACTTACTTTAATGTACGCTTTGATTTCTTCAGCTCGGTGCATATAGCGTTGTACCTAAAGAAATAATTTTCTGAAAATCGTTCTAAAGATAGCAAATATAGTGAATGGTAAAAGTAACATAATAAGCTGATAGTTCTTAAAAGAACTGTTTTAAGTAAAGAGCACTAACCCAACAGTTCTAAATTAAGCGACACGATGCATTTTGGCAGACTACACCTCAGGTGTCAACGTCTCCATGACGCGTAACTGAAGGAATGAACGGCTTTGGTAGTCTGCCGAAATGCATCGTGTTGTTTAATTTAGAACTATTGGAGTGCTCTTACAAAACAGTTCTTTAAGAACTATCAACTTGTTATATTACTTTTACCATTCACTATGGCATTTGCTATCTTTAGAACTATTTTCAGATTTGTCACCACGACAAAGTTTCTATTTTATTAAACAATTTTCTCAGTTGTTGGTAAATAAACGATTTGGAAAATAAGAAACACGATGCTTTAGGGCTTTGAGGCCGCGTGCGTTCAGCGGTTTCGAATTCATCGTTAGCTTGGAAAAGGTATAGTTAGCTTTGAGCGAAAACATGAGATTTTGGATTATCTTTTTTTATGATAAATGGATGACACAAGGTAACTAAAAGTTCATGTCCGTTTGGCAATATGTGAACACATGTTCACTCCAGTTGATGTTTGTTTTGTAAAATCTTAACAAACAGCTAATGTTTGCTGGTTAAACCCAGACGCACGTTAACTACGGGGCTAGCTATATTTGAGCCAGCTATATTTGATTGGTCAAATTCAAATACGAGTTAAATATCAACTGACGTTTGAACTTCGTGAACAAAAGGTGCGTGTGCATTTCTCTATCTTACCTCAGCACCAAGAACATCCTTAACTTTGCTCTTTGGCAAATCTAAAGAACCGAAAAACCAAAGTACGTACATGAAACAATTGAGGTTATAACAAATGTATAGGGGCCAGGATACAGTAGGAAACGTTTCTGAAACAAATTTTCCATATTTTACAGGAGTGCATCTTCAAAGTAAGACATTTCCCTGTCGGCACAAATACTTCCTTTCAGTACTGAGTTTTTGTAAATATTTCACACAAAGAACATGTAAAACAATGGATTATGACCTACGGTATTTGCCCCAAATACAAGGTGTATCAAAAAGAAGAAAACCTTAAGAAACTATGGTGAAATTATTCACACCTATGGTGAAATTTCAATGCCTATTAGATCACTATGTTCATCTCACAGTTGCATTACCGTGCATGTTTTTCTGTAAGAAGTTGTGTCTAATTCCTAGGAGTAGAAAGCTTTTGTGTTATTAAAAAAGATATGTACTATATGTACGTAGCTGGCGATACTTTAGGCACCCGTAGCATAGTGACAGGCTTTGAAATTAACACAATACGTCAATTTATAAAGGTCTACTGTTTTTTGGTACATCCTGTATGGCAACCTTGAATGGCTCAGCCGTTGTATCTTACTGATCTATATAAATGCAGTTTGGTTTGGGTTCCTTTGTCTGTATTGCACAGTTCAATGCCAGGGCAAAAATTGGTAGTATACTATGAAGTGAGATGAATTTAGCGTTGAATCAACATTAACAAAACCATATCATCTGTCATTTAGATCATCAAGGGAGCTAATTTCTTGGAAATGTTCATTGTAGTGGAATGACGTTAAGACACTACATAAGATTTGCTTTGCAAATCATGCTTCCCAAAAACGTGTTTTCCTAGAAATTGTGACTATTGTTACCTCGTGATTGGCATTACCACGTGATTGGCATTAGAGAGGTTGAAGAGAATTTGACCGATAATTTGAACTTGATACCTTTTAATACGGGCATCAGCACTGACAGTGCAGTTTGATATTGTTCTAAGGCTGAAGGAAACAGTCCATTTTCATCCTAATTTACAACAAAAATGTAATGAAGTGAAAATTCTCTTTCTCAAAAAATCGACAACCGATTTAGACTCTTACCTTAAGTTCTGCGACTTCAGCAAGTTTCAAACCATCAGCCAATTGAGGATTATCGTCAGCGGATCTTCCTAAAACAATCAACGAAATATTGCAAAAATGTCTCGTACGATAATTTTCACGCTTTAAAACTAAACCATTTTTGGTCAAACAATTAGGAATGTTTAAGTTCTTCAAAACATCTATTGCTATTCTTATGGGAAAGTGGGTTTCTAATATCCTGTATTTTAAGGACATAATCTTCTCTTCAATTACAAAGGCTGCCCGAAGAATGTTTCAAGTTCTCAAGAAATTTATGAGATTTCTCGCGGGAAAGGGAAGAATTGTGTTTCAGACACCATATCTCTCTTCTCTAATTTTCTATTCTCTAATCTTTCGTGTTCACGATAAACTAGCATTGACCAACCCGTTCTCCAATCTTTCGTGTTCACGATAAACTAGCATTGACCAACCCGTTCACGAATCTTTCGTGTTCACGATAAACTGACATTGAGCAACCCGTTCATTAATCTTTCGTGTTCACGATAAATTGACATTAAGCAACCCAATCACTAATCTTTCGTGTTCAGGATAAACTAGCATTTATCAACCCGTTCACTAATCTTTCGTGTTCACGATAAACTAGCATTGACCAACCCGTTTTCACTAAATATTTTAAAGTACAATTAGTTCATCTGATATTTTCAAACAAAACCCCGCTAATTGAAAGGTTTTGCACTCGTAACCTGGGTGGTAAAATGTCGTGAACGAGCTACCTACAAAGTCGCACGAGTATAAATATTGGAATCAAAACACATGCCAAATGACCTTGTTGTTTTACTGATATACCTGATGACGACCTTATATGAAATAGAAACAACAACGATCCCCACTAATCCCTGTCTATTCATAACGATGAAAGCAACGTGTGTGCATTGGCGTCTATCCAAGATGGCACTCGCATTTGCACATTCTTCCTTCACAAACTTTTCATTCACAAATTCTTCATTCACACATTTTTTAATAGCACATTCTTCATTCGCACCATTCACAAATTCTTCATTCACACCATTCACAAATTCTTCATTCACACAATCTTCATTCACACATTCTTCAATCACATTCTTCATTCACACATTCTTCATTCACACATTTTTCATTCGCACATTCTTCATTCACACATTTTTCATTCGCACATTATTCATTCACACATTCACACATAGTGATATAAGTGAGAATTAACTAGTTATTGTTCTCCGAATTGGCAACAACAGTCCACTCACGTAATAATTTCCTTGGCTCCATTTCAATTTTGGTGGAAGATCTTCGTTTCAAGTGTTGTTTTAATTCTTCCGCTCGGGCCATGTATCCATTTACCTAAAGGCGAACGAATCATTAAAAACACACATGATTTGCTTGATCTTACCGTGCTTGCCAAACGAGGAAATCAGCGAGACATACTTTTTGGCGAATGGCATCCTTTTTGGTTGCGTTTCGTTCGTCTTGAAAAAAGATACGTTTTTAAGTACATGAACACATACATAGTCGGGTCAATGGCGAAGCCAGTCCGATCTTTTACACTTATAATGCAAATTTTTCGGCCGCTATCCAAAGCAACCTGGAACAATGATTCGAAGCAATTCACGAACGTTAACGGATGTTAACTAAAAGTTTGTCGTGTTTCGAAAGGTTTTCGAGGAATACAGTAAATGATGCAATAAACGCCCTCCTTGGAGGGGGAGTTCGTACTAGACTTACTCGAGCGGGTTGTGGTTGGGTTCAAAAACACCAAGGTGATAGACACGACAGTAACGCCTCCCATAGAACCACCAGGGATGGATTCAGGATGATTTTGTTGCTGTGTGTAGGGTGCTGTACTCTTTATAAGATGTCAGTTAGTTCGTCTAGTTTGCATTTGATTTCAGTGGCCTGTTTGACGGTGTTTTTATGTGATTCAAGACAAGACTAGAGGGTGGGGGAGTGTGCACCCCTGCACCCCTACCCTAAATCAATCCTAATGCGTAAATAATTGTTGATAAACTAAGAAAAACTGGTATTTTTTCACTAACTTACATTGTAAGGCCGGCACAAAGTGATCCAATGCCTTTGAATACATCTGTACAGCTTCCTTAAACTTTGAAGCTTCGTCAAGTTTAACAGCTTCTGACACTAACGAGATCTAGAAGTGCACGAAAAAGGAAGCAGTTGCATACATGAAGTTGAACGAGAAGTGAAAAGATGCATATTGTGCGTAGCTACTGTACTAACGGCTTGCATTTAGGTAACACGGGAAAGATATGCAGTCCAGATTAGTTGTATGTGTATAGCTCAATGGACAGATACACATGCAGCTACTGGGCAATACGACAAAGTAGCTACATGTTTCAATTTCAGGTCGGTTGCACAATAGAGCGATGCATTTCTTCGAAAAAAAACAAGAACTGAAGCAAGATTTTTTTCTTCAAAAAAACAGAAACTGAGATGAAATTTGAGGAGACACGCAGCTCTATTGTACACATGGTTCGGCGTATAGATGTTATTCGTAGCTTACCGCTTTCTGTAGACTGTGCGATGAAGGTGCATGCTCCAGGTCGAGAAATGAATGATTGAAAAACTCTTCGAATGTAATTCTCTGCTTCGGGTCGCGTCGAAGCAGGGAAAGTAGCAAATCTTGGCAATCTTGTGAGACTTTGGAATCAACAGGAAGCTAGAGAAATCGAATAAGCGGCATTCATGATTGATGAACAAGTCAAAACAAGCATGTTTGGCGAGTCTGACTCCAAAACAATTTGTCACATCTTTCAACGGTGCTAATAGAAAATGCAAAGCAGGACGTCTAAGGTCTATACTCTAGAAGCTCGCTCGTAATTAGCAGCTCGTAGTGCAGCACGGAGGTTGCGCACCCATTAATCAATGGGAAACTCGTTTCTCTATTGATCACAAGATTAAGTGAGCTTCTAGAATTCGGGCGTAATTCTCTGACTGAGTCATTTCTCTTGTAGTATTTAGTTTCTAGTCTACGTGTATATAAAGTGTATATAAGTGTATATAAAATAGTTTAATAATTGGTACAAATAGTGTAGTCATTTGCAAAGCGCCCGTTAGCGATACATCCTGGCTAGTCTGTTTGACAAGGGATCCAATAGCATTAGCACCTCTGCAGAGAGCAACACATGCATACCGTGATTTCTCGTGAAGATTTGATCTTTTTCTCGAGTTCAGAAAACGTCCGTGATCTGAATGGAGGAGAACCGAACAACGCTTCTGAAATGAAAAAAGGACAGTTGTAAAGAATACCTGGCGATGAAAATGTGTTCTACTTTTGTCAGATTATGCCGAGTTCTGGCCGAGGCTCGACGGGTTACGGGTCAAACTTCGCGCTTCCTTCGGCAATGTTTCAAAAGATTCTTAACATAAGATGCCTGAACACATTTTTTTTGATCACTAAGGATAAGAAGGGAGTAGACGTGCTAATGTGGATCACTTAAGGATCAACAATGTCGTGTCGGATCATAACATAAGAAGAGGGTTTAATGGCGGTCCTTTAAACAAAATGAACAAATTGAAAATATCGCATTCTTAACAGGCTTTAATTACCGTAAAGTATAACACCGACAGACCACAGATCAACGGAAGCATCATAACTTGTGGAGCAAAACATTTCAGGAGCCTGGAAAAAGATTCAACACGGTCTGCTCAGAGAAGACAAAAATAGCTCAACTAAAAGAAAATTCCAGATAAAGTTTTCATTCACGGAAGACGTCATTGGATTACATTTGACTGTGTAGTCTATCATAAAAATGTATATATACTGGATTGGCGCTCTTTTTTCCCAATTTTCGCACTTTCAAGGCCTTTTCAAGCACAAAAAACATCAATTATTAAAAACTGAAATTCAAATTTACATGATGATATTCCAACGGTACCCAGTAACCGTTACAAAAGGAGTTCGGGTAATTAATAAACACGACGCGCACACGAATATTTTTCAAAGGTATTTTCCCTATTTTAAGGGCATTTTGTGTGTACTAAAATGCGAGTTTCCTATTTGAGGGTTCTTCAAGCAGGCGAACCATGTATACAAGTAGATACACCATTATGTCTATGAAACTATGGCCGTATACTCCACCGCACGTATTTCTATATATTTTACCAAGTATTTGTAATATAGATGTTCTACCATAAAAATATAAATGGTTACTCCATCAGTTATGACAGTGGCGATGGATTTTCCAGGCGGGAAACGTGATCTCGTAATGAACATTGGAGCCCGGCTTATTGCAAGAATATGAACTGCCACTATTGAAAAAATTTAAAGAAAGTATTTAACGTAAAGTAAAACTAATGATGCCTACTCGCATCTCTCGGACCGAGTCCGCGTTGTAACATTATATCATCATTCTGAAGATGTCGTGCCTTGCGACGAAACGTCAATAAAATACTTTCTAACGGCAATTCATATTCTTGAAATAAGCTTGCATGGGCTCTGATTACAAGGTTCCCATCATATGTTCCTCCACCATATATAAAGCTGTATACTTACCATATACAAGGGTGAGCCCCGGAGGTTGCTGCTGTCCATGTCTTGTTTGAGGTATTGAGCAAAGCCAAAATCTACGGGGAAAGAAATCAAACGACAGCTATCGTTATTTCTTAAATTCACGTTCATGCAGCAGTATTTGATAAAAATATGAAATAAAATATACTTATTGAAGATAATTGTGTTCAAAATGATGAAAATACGAGGTGGAAGCGAGCGCCGTGCAGCTAAAGTGGCAACACTTATCTAAATATAGCTGATTGGAAAATTGCGAAAAAATGTCAACGCTTGATTTCTTCATGACAAACGCTGACGAAACAAACGAGACACTACGTATGTTATACATCAATTTCACAAAAGCAGCTAGGAGTTATTGATGATCATATCTTATTAGATATCATATGTAGACTACTAAAAGGAGACTTGAAAACATACTACCATGAAGTCGTCAAAAAACCGGCTCAGTCTTTGTCTAATAATGTTGGATAGTGATGATTATCATCCAATTCAGCTTGCCTACATGATGCAAAGCTGTAACTAAGCAAGAAAAGGATCCACAACTTAAATATACACCATTTTTGCGCAACTTATACCTGATGTTTGGCAACTGTCCCAATGCTAAACTACTAAATTCTTTCTTGGTGTTGAGCATTTCTTTTTGATTGCCCGTGTATAATTTAAACTTTACATATTTATTTTATAATAGTTTATCATGTAAACTTCCTATGTTTGTTCACTTGATGGCATAAAGTATGCCAAAACATGTTTGCTATAAAGAAATTTGTCGTCTATTTTATATGTCCTATAACCATTGTGCTCTCACGAAATTATACTTATTTTATGCCTTTACCCATGTGTATGGGTTTCACTCTTGTGTTGCAAAATGAATAAGAAGCTTAATACGCACCTGCAATCTTTAATACGGCATTTTCTTTTGATGACAGCAACAAATTGTGAGGTTTTAGATCCATATGAGCAATATCTTTGCTGTGCAAGAATTGCAGTGCTAACGCTGCGCGTATATCAAACAAAGTTTAATAAAAACATAGCGGAACGAAGGCCGTACCGCAGCAAATAACACTCACCAAGTTGCTGGAGAAACCTTCTCGCAATTTTCTCGGGAAGACTTCGTTTTGTTTGTATGAATTTCGAAAGATCGCCACCACTGCAATATTCCATAATCAAAAAAAGATATTCTTTATTCCACTACAAGAAAAAGAAAGAAACATTGTTGCTCTTTGGCATGAGAATGATTAAAAACACTCCACGCAACTATTGTTTCAATACAGTCATGGATCTGGCAAGGTTTTTTTTTCAGGGGGGTGTTTGGTTTAGTGTACTGCTGAAGTTCAGCGATTTAAAGTTAATTATTTATTAAACTACTCATTACCAAAGTGGGGGTGTTTGGCTTAGTGTATAGCTGAAGTTCAGCTTGAAAGTTAATTATTTATTGACCTACTCATTACCAAAGTGGGGGGAGGGGGGTGTTTGGCTTAGTGTGCAGCTGAAGTTCAGCGATTTAAAGCCAATTATTTATTAACCTACTCATTACTAAAGTGGATACTATTTCCCTGTTTTGGTCAAAAAAATAATTATCATTGACACCTTTGAATCAAAATAAATATCATCGACATTCAATATGTCTGTCAATAATATTTATTTGGAAAAAAAACAATATTAAAATCCATCCATTGCAAAAAATAATATTAAAACCATCCTGCTTTTAATGGAAAAAGCATTTATTGACTTTATCATTGAAGTCAATAAAGGCTTTTTCCATTAAAAGTACGATGGATTTTAAGATTATTTTGTGCAATTTGCACCCCTCTACGCACCCCCTGTTGACCCTTGCCTAAAGGGATGAGCACCTCTATGTACCCCCCTCACCCACTATAAATCCACCACTGTTTCAATCACATCTGAATCCTTCAAAAACAATTGTGCATGAAACGAAAAATAAACCTTGAGCATTTCAAAGATGCAGAGTGTCAAACCATCATTAGATAACAGAGTTATGATCTAAATGTTTGCTTAGTTTCAATAAACTATGTACTGGTATGATAAACACTTTACCAAACCTCAAAATCTATAAGTTGTACGATATGATCGTGATTTATCTCCTTCAATAGTTTGATTTCAGTAAGTAGATTTTCAATAGCATTCTTTCCAAGCCTCTTCAGGTACACACACTTAATGGCAACAACTTCACGTGCTTCGCCCTTAAATATAAAAACAGGATAACTGTAAAAAATGGACAACCCACGTGCCAATATTAGGGAAGAAAGCTGTAGAATATCATGTTGTATTAATTAGTACGAGTCACTCAAGTTGTATATATGAATGTTGCTGATGGAAAACTGGGAATACTTCCCTGGTTAATGGCTATAGCATGTCGCTGTGCTGTATGACATTTATAAAAGATGAAAAATCATTTTTTGGGGTTGCTAGATTGAAGATGGTAGCCATCTACAGCTTGAGAAGTGCTCATATCATAGAACTTTCACATTTGATGCAAGTGTGGAATTACACGCCGTTTTTTAGAAAACTAAAAATTGCATGCGTAAACCTTTCGATATGCTTTATATACAGACGCATATGTCCCTTGTCCGAGCTTTTCTGTCATGACAAAGTGCTCTAAACGAGGTGGAGGAAGTTTTTCATTGATACCTCTTCCTCCAAATTTCGCCATCTTTGTTTACAACTCAGGCAGTGATACACGGGCTTACGTTTATTGCGGGCTCGAGCAGGCTGATACATATGAATGCTTTGGGAGATGGTTGGTACCTTGTCGTTGGGACCCTTGGGATGGGATATATGTAATATATCAGGTTGTTAGACCATAGGAACTAAAGAACCAACCACTGGGTTGAAAAATGGCAGAAAAAGCCGTAAAGGAACGTAAAATTTTACCTGGTGGCTTCATCAGCGTTGTCATCAATTTTCGGACTTATAGGTTTATGGTAGGTTGTAGAGGCGATCTTTGTTTGTAACTTCTCTGAAATGATTTGTAAGAAATTATGTTGCAAATTTCTTTGTACGTGGTGGCACTAGCACGTGGATGGTATTTTTGTTGGATTTCTGTCGCTGGAAATATTTCAGTAAACTTTTTGAGAGGTTTTAAGCTTAAAAACTCGAAGCAAGGAACTTTGATTTTAAATATTATCTTTATCACTGTACTTTGCAATAACCACGTGATCACCATGTATACGTACGTTGCGAGTTTAGTAATCCAACATTTTGATTAAGTTTTCTATCTTCTTTAATAAACAGACAGTCAACATGTGAAGTTTCGAAGAATTTTTTAAAATGCAACCACTATTTTTTACTTTTAGACTGTGATAAACAAGAAATGTCAGGTGTCTGATTTGATGAAAGAGGTGGAAAACACTCTGAACAAAGTATATTCCAAAAAGTATGTGTGGTCTTTTTCAAAAAAATCACAACATATTGTAATCTTTTGAAGAAGTATTATGTGTTATGATACTCAACAATTAGAAGAGGAAGATAAATGTTTTTTAGTCATTTTAATGTTCCCAAGATTGTTTGAAAGTTAAATGTGCATTGTAAGTTTATATATTCATCCAATCATTATGAACTTCATATCTTGTGGTTGAATACAAACATTAGAAAACATACTTGGTGACAATATGCCAAGAACTAAGATCAAATCGGATGGAAAAAGCACATTTCCTTATGAATGATGTCAGTTGGGCAAAGTAAATAAAATCTTCATTTCGCAATTTGCAATGTTAGGGTGGAGATCAAGACATTGAAAAATGCACTCAATGCAGTTCTACCCAAATGGTACAATGTTGTGCACTTGATTCGTGACCAAGACGAGGTTTATGCTTTCACAGGTATACCTATTTAATCATTTTCCTGTTGTGCAGGAATATGCTATTCAAAGTATTATTTTTAACAAGTATTTCGTGCATATAAATGGCAATTGCTCTGTTGCACGTTGTAACTATTGAAATCTGCACAATGGTGAGCACTATATCTCTAAAAGACTGTCTGTTGTACCCAAAAAAATTAAAACAACGAAACTGTGGAGAAATTGTCACATGCAAATTAACTTATGAAGAACAGAGGGAATGCCAAATTATGGTTTTCAAATCGTTTGCATGAAGAATTAGTTTGGGACTTTGGGTCTAAAATTTTCCAGTCTGTGCTCTCACAATTTTGTTAAAGTGTTCTTATTTGCTCAATGACCAGTGAATGATCCATTTTATAGGACATACCATCACTGTGTATTGTAATTACGACATAATAACTTTTGTGTCTGGAGCGAGGAATGGTAACTATTGTGCCATTATATAGATAATGCAGCTGAATTAATGAGCAACATGGATGACCCCCCTGAAGGGAACAATGACTCTGGCTTCACCAGTCCAGCTAGGAGACTACCGACAATAAGAGAGCTTCAGGAAATAATTTTCGAGAAGATGACTCGGCAAGCGAGGTGTTCAGCGTCAGTTACCCTCCAACTATACAGAAGATGGAAAGGACGAAAAATGAAAATGGGAAAACAACCGCTGATAAACCAAATAATCAAAATGCTGATCATCAAAACAATGTAGGAACTACGGCGGTTGATGGAGGTCACTCGAGTTCTGACGAGGAAGATATGGAGGAAGATGATGGCGAAGCGAAGGACGGTGGTGCTAATGTGAAGAAGACGGACGTCGGTGATGTAAGAGAAAAAGACGGTGGTAAAATTGATGGAAACGGAGCATTTTCATGTAAAAAGCGCGGAGAGAATACAGGTCCATCACACGAGATTCTTGCTAAAGACAAAAATGGCAGTGAAAGAGCGATTGGCGCGATCCCCTCCCAAAAGAAAACAATGCAAACCACGGGGAAAAGTTCGAGCGCGGAAAGTTTCAACCGGAAGCTTCTCAAGGATGCCTCAAATGGCAAGATCTCCAGCGATTCCAGTAGTGATACGGAATCGGAAGAGAAAAATGGACAAAAAAAAGCTCAGACTCCAAAAAAGAAAATAATGAATACTGAAGGAAAAAGTTCTAGCGTGAAGAAAAGTTTCACTCAGACGGGATTGAAGGATGCCTCAAATGGCAAGATCTCCAGCGATTCCAGTAGTGATACGGAGTCGGAAGAGGATGAGAAAAATGGACAAAAAAAAGCTCAGACTCCAAAAAAGAAAATAATGAACACTGAAGGAAAAAGTTCGAGCGTGAAAAGTTTCACACTCACAGGATGGAAGGATGTTTCAGATGGAAATTCTAGTAGTGATTCGGAGTCGGAAGAGATGAGAAAGATGAACGTGAAAAGCGGCAGAAGAGGCTATCTCATTTCGAAGGCGAAAATAACAACAAGTAAGGACGATGCGAGAATTCCAGTGATTCAAGTAGTGAAACGGAAGACTCGGATCAAGAGAAGGTTCGGCAAAACGAACGATATTTCTACAGCAAAACAGACGGTAAAACGAAAACGGTTCAACGCGACAGTTTGCAAACAAACAGAACGAAACGAATGAGAATAGTGAGAATTCGTCAAGTTCTTCAAGCAGTTGGTCATCAACCGAAAGCAAGAAAGGGCAGACGGGTAAGGAACTACAGAAAGACAACAAAAATGAAAAAGCTGCAGACGTGAAGAAAACTGTTGCCAAAAATAAATCCGTAGCCAAAACTCAGCCGAGCGAGAGTCCTGTGAAAAACAGCGAGGGCATTCACCAGACATCTACGTCCCGCATATCACCTGCGGCAATGTCAGCGAAGAAAGTTACGTCATGGCTGTGGTCCAATCCCGTGTCTGGAGATGGTGACGTAAGTGAACATTCGTTGCAATCGAAAACTACCTCGAAAAGTAAAACGAAGGAGTCAAAAAAGGCGAGTGCCAATGCGTCAGAGCAAAACAAGACGAAAGACACTACAAGTACTGGTCATGGCAACGAAACCAGCAAAAAGTCACAGGAATCTGGGTCGTCGTCGAGAAAGAGCGAAAAGGTCAATTCGAAAAAGAGACGATTGGCAGACGAATTTGATCAACAATCCTCAAGCAAAGCTAAGAAAAACAAGACGAAACAGTCCGTAAACGATGAGCAGATGAAAAGAACAACAAATGAAGGTAAGCGAAGAACTATATATTACTGGCCATTAGATGGCGCCGACATTGATCGATAACATATGTTAAAATCTTCGTTTCTTTTTATCAAGACAAAACACCGAAGACCCCCAAACGTGCCGCTCCTCTTTCTTTACCAAGGACTCCGAAAGGATTGTCGGCTTTAGCTGACGATGGTAACTGTATGCTTGGCTTTGTATTTATACTTTTCATCACGTTTTACTTTAGAACAGACATAGAAAAAGTATCAGAACATTCTTTACAGTCGAAAGAAATGTTTGAATGTAGATCGTCCAGGTTGGTATAGTCCTGAGAAGGACTGTTTTTGTTGTTGTTGACTATCGCTAAGGTTGTCGAAACGTCAGTCAACAACAACAAAGTTCTTCTCAGGACTATACCAACCTGGACGATCTCCATTTACAAACATGTAACGATACTCCCGGGTTCCAAACCATTTACTTTAGTCAAAAGAAATGATAATCAATTAGTTTTTTGTTTTAAAGGTTGTCTTCCAACCCGACGACAATCATCCTCTAAAATAGCTCAATCTAAACTTTTGTAGATTTTGCAGATAGATCTAAGTAAGGGTAGCACTCAACGGTGATCTTTATCACTATTTTTTAAAAAGGATTGATGGCAGGAGAGGTGGTGGAAAAAAATGGAAATCTTCTTAAATCAGCGAGAATAGGCTGATACTTTTTAATATTAATGTTTTTACAAACAGTTCGATATTCTTTTGCTCTAGAAAGTGAGTGCGACACGGGGAGCGCAACAAAAAACATGGCGAATCCACTGAAACAGAAAGGATTCCTTTCGCCCTTCAATAAACCTCGTAAAAGATTGACAAGCTCCAAAACGCCGAAACCACAAGTGAAAAAACTTTCGTCTACCCAAACGACCGAAACGATAGAGCCAAACTCTAAAGAAAGAAAATTTCTAGACAGCGGTAAAATGAGCTTAGATGCCCTGTTAAACGATAAAAATATAAATTGGTAGAACATGCATAAATACACTGTAAACTAGACTTCGCTGTTTTCAGGGTGATTTCAACTTACCGTGTTCATAGAACATCTTACAAAACAAACGATGTTTTAAATGAAATTGGAGGATGCCAATTTTACATGTGCGGTATCATGCACACACTGAACTTTATATATGTAGTTCATATACATGCATGTGATGATAAGGCAACCAAGTTTTAACCACTAGATTTCTGATATGGTATTGTGTTATTTCAATTTACATAAGACAACAGTTTATATTTTTAAAAGTTTCGTCATTTTTTATATCATACATACAACCTGTATTGCTTCATGAGATTTTTATCCAAAACCTAATTCCATATCATTTACTTCTAAATGGAGTTTCCAGTCAACATTTCGGCGCACTTAGTATTTTTTAAATAATGAAATTTGCCTTTAGTTTTGACACGAAATCGAAGTGCTTAATTTGCACCTTTTTATGACGTACTGAGAATGGTACATTCTTGCTTTACCACTTACAATTGAAGTTAGGATGGTACATAAGAAATCTATGAACTTGATCTCTTTATTCTTATGTCATAGTGAGGATGGTATATAAGAAATCAATGTACTTGATCTCATTATACTTATATCATAGTGAGGATGGTACATAAGAAATCAATGTACTTGATCTCTTTATATTTATGTCATAGTGAGGATGGTACATAAGAAATCTATGTACTTGATCTCATTATTCTTATGTCATAGTGAGGATGGTACATAAGAAATCAATGTACTTGATCTCATTATTCTTGATTTCTTCACATATACCTATATGTTATAGCAAACCAACATACCTATAATGATATCAACTATTCCCAATCCACTTCATAAACAATCCTACAACATTATCCAAAGTTCTTAAACTCGGATGAAGGTTATCATACGACGACTTTATCGAAGCTGCACCAACAGTATAACCCGCTCTATGTAAACCACGGATCACCTCATTCACGCGAAACTCACGCGATGAACGCGAATTTAAATCTCCGTTCAACAAATAGTTAACAAATGCATCAAAGTATGGTGTTTCCACTATTTTCGGCGATAGTCGATTTTTAAATATCAGTTCTAATAATTCATCGTCCCATTTCGCATCCGACCGCTGAACAAAAAGTGTAACATAGTTAATAAGTTATTCGTTACATATTAAATATTTGCTAGAACACTTACGTCAATTCTTTTTATTTCCTCAACAATACGTTCACACGCTTCGCTATCTTCAAACATTAATCCAATTTTAAACGCATCAAGCTTCAAGCAGTTTTCCAAGGCAGCGTTCAAAATGTCTTTGTAATTCTAAGAAAACAAGATGAAATAGACGGAGTTTTTGCTTTTTATTGCACATTAAATAATAAAAGATCAGCAGCCACGTCAGTAATACATACATCCATTCATAACTACACAGAAACTCTGTTACTTAATCATATATACATACTACTGTAAAAACTGTTTAAAACTATCTCAAGTTTTCTTAGTTCATATTTTAGGTAGTGTAAAGACAGTTCTTGTTCTCTGTTGTTCATTCATCACTACCTACACTGACACACGTTATCTTAGTTTATATTTAAGGTAGTGTAAAGACTGTTCTTGTTCTCTGTTGTTTATTCATCACTACCTACACTGACACACGTTATCTTAGTTTATATTTTAGATGGTGTAAAGACTGTTCTTGTTCTCCGTTGTTCATTCATCACTACCTACACTGACACACGTTATCTTAGTTTATATTTTAGGTAGTGTTAAGACTGTTCTCGTTCTCTGTTGTTCATTCGTCACTACCTACACTGACACACGTTATCTTAGTTTATATTTTAGGTAGTGTAAAGACTGTTTTTACTCTTTATGTCTCATCAATCACTACATAAACTGACAAAAGTTAGAAGACTGTTTCCACTCTGTTTGCTGATAACCATTGACAAACTTATTTTCATTAATAGGATAGAAAATTCAAAGGACAATTTTTCATCATCCATAATTGCTAATTATCAATTCTATATCATCTGCTATTTACAAACAGTTAAACTTACCGTTTTCTTTACGTAGATTCGATCACTTTTCTCTCTTATAATCTTCACCACTGAATTGCCGTCTTTTGTCTGGTTGATTAATTTTAACAAAACCAAATACCAGGCTTCTTCTAAGTCTAATGGAGGCCAGATGCTGAGTAAAGAAGTCAAAGCGATCAGTTGCTCTAACGTTGACGACTTTTCGAACAGTTGTTGAAACGTGCACCGCAAGGAGTTACATGTCTCCACGTTAACCACAGATAGCTACATAAAAAAAGAAGAGGAAATACCATTGCAGACTTCACAGTAGAAGTTGTTCTCGTTTTCTCTAGTACATTCATCACTACCTACACTGACACACGTTATCTTAGTTTATATTTTAGGTAATGTAAAGACCGTTCTTGTTCTCTGTTGTTCATTCATCACTACCTACACTGACACACGTTATCTTAGTTTATATTTTAGGTAGTGTAAAGACTGTTCTAGTTCTCTGTTGTCCATTCATCACTACATACACTGACACATGTTATGTTAGTTTATATTTTAGGTATTTTAAAGACAGTTTTCGTTTTCTCTTGTTTACTCATCAATCTCCGCTGTTCAATCATCACTATATCCACTCATCAACACAGAGTATCTTAGTGCAAATTTTTGGTAGAGCTAAGACTGTTTTTCTTTTATTTGTTCGTTCATTACTACCTTACACACATTATCATAGTATAATTTATGTAATATCCCAATATCAATATCCCAATGTTTACAGAAAGTAATACACTTCACATATACCTCAATATCCCAATATTTACAGAAAGTAATACACTTCACATATACCTCAATATCCCAATGTTTACAGAAAGAAATACACTTCACATATACCTCAATATCCCAATGTTTACAGAAAGTAATACACTTCACATATACCTCAATATCCCAATGTTGACAGACAATGGTTTGCGTCTGATGAAAAAGTAACAAAGTTTTATCCTCTCCTCTCAATGTAACATAATTCTCAATCAACTGAAGAACCGTGCTTTGCTTCAGGTGCCACGACTTCGTCTGCACAAAATTCCGAATCTCGTGGTATATCCTCCTCTTTGACGAATTTCTAACGATATTTTCATCATTCAAATGTTCCTTCAAAGTGGTGAGAATTTTTCGCAAGAGTTCCTTCGATGAAACGTCCCGTGAAACGTTGGATGGTTGTCCTTCATCACGGCTGAAAGACAAGGGGCAGGTTTAACACAATAATGCCATACAAAAAAAAGAAAAAGAGTTTAAACGAAGCTAGAGTGTCCCACTAGCCCCTTGGTATAGTTTGAGGCGTTTAAAACGCGGAGTGTATCTTGAAAGCATAATGCTATTGCAGTCTTCATGGCCAATATGCCAATGGCGATTCATATAATGGCAATAAGCTGGACATTAATGTTCATTATAACATTACTTTTCCGCATGGAAAATCAGTTGACAAATTCTGATGACAAAGAATTTAAGACCGATGTACTCACCTAAACGTATTCAGGATAGTTCGCAGAGCCCCATTAATAACATCTCTCAGCTTACTGCTCTGAGCCTTTTGCTCTCCTGCCAATTCCAATAGCTCTCCTGCAAGTTCTAAGGGATCGCCATTACATAAAACTCGAATGCCCAACTCCTTGATTTTGTCAGGTTCTGAACGCGATAGATCGTAAAGACGGGCGTATTGGACATAGCGCATCTATTAAAAAATTACAAAGATTATGCAATCCTTGTTGTCGGAATAGAACGGATAGTAATTTTATGGATTGTTTCAAAAATCTTCGTAGGAGGAAAAAGTCACCAAAAAGTAAACTGGACAATACAATAAAACGCTATTTCAGAAACCAAAAAGTCTCATTTTCCTAAAATGAAACTACCCATAGCATTAATGTCAAAATCCGATGGACGGTACTATCCCAGTTTCATGGTCGATTTTACTTTATAATAAACGTATGTTAAAGCTAACACGACAACTTTCATTCTTCACCTATGACAGTTAAACTGACAACAGTAAAGTAACTAAAGCTTACGTCAACTTTCACCCATGACAGTTAAACTGACAACCTTTAAGTAACCAAACTACACTTTATTAAACCAGCAAGTGTCTCCCTAACGCTTTCTCCTATATTTGGATTTGCAAATCTAATGGTGTAACGTCTTTCGAAATAATGCAAAGACTTTTTATAGGATAGCTCATCAAATGAGAAGGCTGGAAATGTTTGATCAATACGACTTTTTACCAAATGATCAACAAATTAAAAATCTTCACCTCGTCCAAATCAGTCAGTTTCAAAATGGTTTCGTTCGCCAGCGAGCTGAGATGTTTTAAAGATTGTTCAAAATGCTGACCGACTTGGATACACTGAAAGTGCCATCTATATCGCTATACAATTATAAAACATGATAAAATATAGAACAACACTGTCAGTCACATGGGGAACAAATCACCGTTAAACTGAATGAATAAATTTGACAAAAGAGAAAAAGTTCCACAGTCAATACAAAACAAAATCATCGTTTCACTTCGTCAAACTCTTATTAGTAGGTTTCAATTTAGGTAAGCATGGCCAGTTTTACCTCACTTTGTCTTCCAAACAAAGGTTAAATTTCTCACGGAGTTTGCAAAACGTCAACTTACATGTTTTCTTTGATTTTTTGCTTTCCCGGGTACCTCTTCGACGGCAAACTTAATTGCCCTCCTGAGCACTTCATCTCTCACATCGACGGTCAGCGTGTCTACAGCTCTTTCAGAGAACGTTAAGGAATCAATGAGTTCCAATAAATGCTTGAAGGAGAGTCGCTCCAAGTAACCATGAACCTCCTCATAACGATGAATCCAATCAACCTGGCCGAGAAATCGAAACACGATAGATTAAGCACGGAGATCCAAGCTCGTAGGCAATATGACAAAAACATAAGGAATAAGAGGGAAGAGGCGGGAAAAGGGGGAAAGAAAGCGGAAGAGAGGGTCTGAGTGGTGGACAATCATGGGAAATAGAGGGAGGAAGATGAAAAGCGAAGGATAGAAAGAATCACGATGGTCAAGCGAAGGATAGAAAGAATCACAATGGTTAAGCAAAGGATAGAAAGAATCGTGATGGTTAAGCGAAGGATAGAAAGAATCACAATGGCTAAGCGAAGGATAGAAAGAATCACGATGGTCAAGGGGAAGTAGGGAATGGGTTAAGAGCAAAGAAAAGATGGAGAAGGATTTTGGTACAATACCTCTTTTTTCGATGTTTCTTCTTTCACCTTGCCAAAATATTTTCTCTGCAAATACTTTGAAAACATGACTGGAAGTCAATATTCTACCATTCTACAAAAGTCAAGGAAATTCATCAGCTAGTACGCCAAGTTTCACAACGTGCGTTTAGGAATTGAAAATGGCTTATCACATGGCGTTCATACTCTCGACAGGAGTTTTTGTATTTTCATGTTTGCTACTTAGGAAACTCTATTTATGTCTCTGACGATTGAAGTATGATGGATTTCATGCAAGAGTTTACGTATGTTTAACTTTTGGTGAAACGGATCGATACTTATTGTCAAATATACTTATACTTATAATCTAATATAATCTAATATAATCTAATATAATCTAATATAATCTAATATACTTGTATACTAATCTAATATACCTATACTTATAATCAAATTGCCGAAATATGACGTAAGATGGCCACAAGTTGGCTCCAAAACCTTTTATATGTATATCCATGTACCTTATCTCGCAGTTTATTCGCCATCTTAGCGAAGACGTGAACGTTTTCACTTAGCAGATGAGGTTTCATCGTCAACAATGGATCACCGTCCTCCATTAAGCTTTTATAGTTCACACCTGTAGAAAGGGTTTACACTATTATACCTTTCGGATAACGTGTTGCAAAGCAAGCTATTTGATGAAGAAAATCAAACAGAAATGCCTACAAATATATCAAGTAAGACAACGTGTCAGTGTAGGTAGTGATGAATGAACAACAGAGAACAAGAACAGTCTTTACACTGCCTTAAATATAAACTAAGATAACGTGTGTCAGTGTAGGTAGTGATGAATGAACAACAGAAAAGAAGAACAGTCTTTACACTACCTAAAATAGAAACTAAGATAACATGTGTCAGTGTAGGTAGTGATGAATGAACAACAGAGAACAAGAACAGTCTTTACACTACCTAAAATATAAACTAAGATAACATGTGTCAGTGTAGGTAGTGATGAATGAACAACAGAGAACAAGAACAGTCTTTACACTACCTAAAATATAAACTAAGATAACGTGTGTCATTGTAGGTAGTGATGAATGAACAACAGAGAACAAGAACAGTCTTTACACTAGCTAAAATATAATCTAGGATAACGTGTGTCAGTGTAGGTAGTGATGAATGAACAACAGAGAACATGAACAGTCTTTACACTACCTAAAATATAAACTAAGATAACATGTGTCAGTGTAGGTAGTGATGAATGAACAACAGAGAACAAGAACAGTCTTTACACTATGCAACGTGGTAACATACCTTGCGAGGAAGACTTGATCTTTTTTATCAACCGCATATGCATTTGCGGATCCGAGTCGCCCTTGTTGAAACAAACAGAAATATACACACACTCATTCAAACGTTTTCATCGCTATACATAATAATCTCCCTACTTCACAAGTTATTCCGGCTGCTTGCACACACTCGTTCATGAGCATGTAGTAATACAGCAAACGAGCCAACTGCTTTCCATCTATTGAAGGGTAGACGTACTCCTTAAATCGACTGATCATCTGAGCAATGAAAATGGGAACGTATGCGTTATGTCCATAAATAAGTGAAGACGATGTTTAAAAGAAAAATCAAGGAACCTTTTCTGGTTCTTTCAAAAGCGTGGGCATTATTTCTTTTCCGTCGACGCGGTCTTGCAGCTGTTTCGTCGATAAACTTAAACGAAATAAACGATCTCTAAAAACTGCATGGTAAGATATGCTACAGGATGTCAAAATTTTGCCGAAAACTAACTCGCTGTCTGTGAACAACCACTCAAGATGCGACATTAACATTTCCCATTTCGAAATCCCGTATTGTTCTGCCAATGAGATTGCGGTATTGAAAATATTCTCATCAATACTCCTACAAGTAGACAAGGAAAACGATGTTTACATTTTCGAAAATATGAACTACGAGAACGTGTATCAGAACGAGAACGTTTTTTACACGAAAACAAAACATGAATTAAAATAACGTGTGTCCATATAGGTATAGAGATGAATGAAGAACAGAGAACAAAACGACTTTTTACACTCCATCACATGTAAACTAAGATAACGTGTGTCAGTGTAGGTAGTGATGAATGAACAACAGAGAACAAGAACAGTCTTTACACTATCTAAAATATAAACTAAGATAACGTGTGTCCGTGTAGGTAGTGATGAATGAACAACAGAGAACAAGAACTGTCTTTACACTAGCTAAAATATAATCTAGGATAACGTGTGTCAGTGTAGGTAGTGATGAATGAACAACAGAGAACAAGAACAACGTGTGTCAGTGTAGGCAGCATATACTTATTAAGTCAACATACATGGTTAGTCCCAAAATGTTTCCTTTTGTACTCCTCGTCTTGTAAAACGGCCAATATCCACACCTTAAACATGAAAAATAGCATCACCGTTTTGGTGAGAAAAGGAACACAGACATTGAAACGCAGAGAACAAAATGTTGATCATCAATGACTAAAGTTCAAGTTTATGCGATAATATTCAAATGAAAGAAGGATGTGGTTGTGCAGTACGCAATGTATATATACACTCTATATTCTTCGAGAAAATATGTGCTATCGAAAAACCTCGTCCCAGGCCTTGCAGAAGTCTCGCCTGCGAGAAGTCAGTGAAACGAGATTGATATCGCCTAAGATGAGAGAGGAGGGATTTTACGTCGCTCCCAGTCTCCTCGAAGACACGGTCATTCTGGACCACGTGCTCTAAGACTGCGACAGGCGGATGCAGGTAAACAGATGCCAGAGTATCTTCCGTTTGCGGAGTACAAAGGATGTACACTTGAAGGGCGTAGTAATAGGAGGCGAGCTGAAGACTTAAAGGCAGAACTGGGTAGCTTCTCAAAACACTCGTACGCATTTGTTGACTGTTGGCAAAAATAATATTAGTAATGAGCACAAATCATGATCTATTCATTGCGATATTCACATTATGTCCTACTGCTTCATTAGGAATATAAAATAAACGAAAACCAAACCATGAAAACTTCCCACTGTTTATTAACAGCAAAAAACAATATTGTTCTACTCCTTATTGCAAAATACAAAAAAAACTTCATTTTACCTCGGGTAAAGCCATGAGATAGGCCATAGCGAGAGGCGTATCTGATGAAAAATGAACGTCTGCTAACTGAATGAGGACTAAACGGGAAGAAAGAAGATCCCATCAATTTTGTAATTTGCTACATGTTTGTAGACGTTTACTCCTCATTTGACTCTGAAGATGACTACCGCTAAGGTTGTCGAAACGTCAGTCAACAACAACAAAAACAGTCCTTCTCAGGACTATACTAACCTGGACGATCTACATCTACAAACATGTAACGACACTACAGGGTTCAACACATTTACATTTACTTTGTAATTTGCATTAGCAAAATGAAAAATACGCGCCGCTTACTTTCTGTAGCTCGTTCTTCCAAAGATCCTTCCGCTCTTTCCTCCGCCATTTTCTGTGTCTGAAGAAGAAGTTCGTTGACTTTCTGCGTGGTTACAGCCGACCTATCTTTCAAATTGTCATCTTTCTGAAAAGGAGTTTCCGAAAAGCAAGCCTCAAATAAATGTGCAACTGAAATAGCAGAATTTTCAAAAGTAAGCGTCATCTCTCTTCCAGTATCTTTGTTCTTCATTCCACTCACAAAAGCTCCCGCTTATTTCACATCATTCTTTACAACTATTTAATTTTTGGTTCACTATGTCAACGTGGACCATGCTCTTCTTTACCCCAATGAAATACTAACATAACACACCTAAACCCACAAATCCCAAAGTATCTATTATTAAACTACCTAAAATTTGTGTTTATGTCAGGTAATCCCCACTAACTACACCAAACACCATCCCTCGATAATCCCCACTAACTACACCAAACACTATCCATCAATAATCCTCACTAACTACACCAAACACCATCCCTCGATAATCCCCACTAACTACTCAAACCACCATCCCTCTAAAAACCTCACTAACAACTCCATTCACCCTCCCTCACTATTACTTTCTCATCAGTTAGTTTCCTATCAACCCTCTTTCACTCTTTTCCAACAACACCGAAACACTTACTCCATGGAAAGCGCTCCGGTGAACAGTCTCGTAAAAAGGATGACAATGAAACTCCAGGTCCTTCGGCTCCAACTTCTTTGCACTTTTTTCTTGACTCTGATTGGTTGTTTTACGCTGCAAGGGCCGCACCCATTGCAGTGTATCTGCCCACCAGCCGACGTCGCTCACGCTGGAGAGAATTGATTTCGTGGTTTTGGATATCTGCTCAGTGGTTGTGAGATCAGTATCCTACAAATGAAAGGAGCAGAAATATAAATAGGGTCCTCTGTCTTTAAAATTGCTGCAAGCATTTTGAATGACAACAACTACTAGCTAAATATATTTATAATCAGCTTGAGATTGAAATCGATATGTACACTCAATGTTCATCGCTGATACCAAAGAAAATATTTTCTCGTAATTTTCACCAATAAATTATAAAGGCATTGCTCGCATTATTTTATCATTTCAAAGTCCAGATCACACATCTTATGATAGTCTAATGCTTAAGGGTTGAAATGGTCATTACTATGTACAGCGTTATACACTTCATAAAATTTTGTCACTGTGTTCAAGTTATTCGCAGCAGGAAATGGAGGAGCTCAATGAGCTTCCATCAATATTCCTCAAGTGAAAACGAGGGCATGTGTGTGTTTGCGTGAAAACGAGGGCAGGTGCGTGTGTTTGCGGAAACGAGGGCAGGTGCGTGTGTTGCGAAAACGAGGGCAGGTGTGTGTTTGCGTGAAAACGAGGGCAGGTGCGTGTGTGTTTGCGTGAAAACGAGGGCAGGTGCGTGTGTGTTTTGCGTGAAAACGAGGGCAGGTGTGTGTGTGTTTGCGTGAAAACGAGCAGGTGTGTGTGTTTGCGTGAAAACGAGACGGGTGTGTGGTTTGCGTGAAAACAGAGGCAAGTGTGTTTGTGTTGCGTGAAAACAAATTTTCTGCTCACCAACTGTGAAATTATCACCGACGTTTTCAACAGACCACCAAGTTCGCCGTAAACAATCTGCAGATGAGATTTCTTTCAGAATTTAAGAAGAAAAAATTAAGCAGAAGATCGAAATATATTTCACACGAGAAAGTGCAGATCAACAACAACAAAAAACAACGCAACGAGAATCACCTGAGTACGTAACAAACTTCTCGCGTGCAGCACGGTCTCGCAACGCCAGGCTCACAGTGAGCCAGAAACATTCAGCGTTGATTTGCCTAAAAATTTATCCACAAACCAATAGGTGATCCACCGGTTCATCACTACTATATGCTTTCGTGACCATCTTAATCATCAGAAGTCGATTTTCTATCATGTGGGAGAGCTCTCCGACAGTCCTCGGATTTCGAACGAGTTTTGGTAAAGACAAAAAGCACTCAACTCGAAAAAAAGCACTATTCAAACTTACCTTGCCTTCAAATTTGCAAACTCGATTTTCTCACCCAAAGCCCTAAAAAAGCACATAAATGATCACGATATGGACCGTCAGTTCGCATCTTCACCAAATACAGCAAGCTGTCAACCTAACAACACACGAATATCAAACAGAGATGGATCCACGACGGTTCGGCGGGGGGGGATCCATGACAGTTTTCAGGGGGTGCTCTAATATGAATCACGTTTCGTTGGCTACTTGTTTTCGCATCACGACAAACTTCTTTTTAGTTCAATTCTATTATCTTTTAATCATGATTGTGAGATTTTTGCAACTGTGCTCAGTCAAACAATTATTACAATTACTATTGTTTGGTATGGTATTATCTTCCAAACTAAATCAATCTCTGATCTCAAGCCATACATGAAAAGACCCAACGAAATTTCCAAGCAGAAAAAACATACCAGAAATAGTACAACGATTGGCTACATTACCTGCAAATCTTCCAACCTGGTACGTATGCACTTTTTATCAGTTCAGCGCATGCGTTGTAAGAGACGTCGAAGTCGTCGTGATCCATGGCTCGTTGTGCTACGAGACGGAGAACTCGACCGCGTCTTGTGTTTTCATCAGAACCCGACAGGCGAAGCAACGAAGCTAAATTTAGAAGCTGAAACACAAACGAACATTCGAACAAGGATACTTCGAAAAGCCATGGAAATGTCACCATGGAAATGTCATCATGGAAATATCACGCAATCGTATCGTACCTTTCCGGCATCTTTGTACGAATGAGGCGATGAGTCTAAGACCTTCTCGATCAAATTCAACTTATCCTGGCACAAGCGAACTGCAAGAACAAAATGGATACGGATTTTCGACCTAGAAGCAGGGACAGCAAATTGATGAAATTTCTGCGTACCTTGAAGTGGCAAAATAGATACTTTGTAATCGGTCAACATAGACAGAGCACATATCAGATCGGTTTCCTCTTTCACAGAATGCTCGCTGTTGGGAACTAGAGCCAAGCAAGCTCTAAAAAGAAAATGACACGACATTTTCCAAGAAGATTATCCTCGCCTTCAACTAACCGGAAATGACGTTTACTTTGCCAGATGTATACAGGAGTCTCTCGCATTGTTCGCGGAATTGAAATATTCTCTGGACGCTTTTACAACCAGTTCAATCAATTTTGTCTGGTCGATCTTCTTGCTAATGGAATCAACGTCAGGTTTGGATGATAGTAAGCGTTTGGCATGATTGATGTTCTCCAAACTTCCGGATGTGATAAGGCAATCAAGGAAAGCCTAAAGATTTAGAAGAATGATGAGTGTCTTAATCAGCTGAAATTTAAACTTAAAATATGAGTAAGTGCAGTGATTGATGAGACATAGAGAGTACAAACTGTCTTTACACCACCTAAAATATAAACTAAGATAACGTGTGTCAGTGTAGGTAGTGATGAATGAACAACAGAGAACAAGAACAGTCTTTACACTAACTAAAATATAATCTAAGATAACGTGTGTCAGTGGTAGTGATGAATGAACAACAGAGAACAAGAACAGTCTTTACACTACCTAAAATATAATCTAAGATAACGTGTGTCAGTGTAGTAGTGATGAATGAACAATGAGAGAACTGTCTTTACACTAGCTAAAATATAATCTAGGATAACGTGTGTCAAGTGTGGTAGTGATAAATGAACAACAAGAACAAGAACAGTCTTTACACTTCATAAAATATAGCTAAGATAACAAGTGTAGTGTAGGTAGTCATAAATGAGTAACTGAGAACAAGAACAGTCTCACACTATCTAAAATATAAACTAAGATAACGTGTGTCAGTGTAGTAGTGATGAATGAACAACAGAGAACAAGAACAGTCTTTACACTACCTAAAATATAATCTAAGATAACGTGTGTCAGTGTAGGTAGTGATGAATGAACAACAGATAACAAGAACAGTCTTTACACTATCTAAAAATATAAACTAAGATAACGTGTGTCAGTGTAGGTAGTGATGAATGACAACAGAGAACAAGAACTGTCTTTTATCTAAATATAATCTAGGATAACGTGTGTCAGTGTAGGTAGTGATAAATGAGCAACAAAGAACAAGAACAGTCTTTACACTTCATAAAATATAAGCTAAGATAACAAGTGTTAGTGTAGGTAGTCATAAATGAGCAACTGAGAACAAGAACAGTCTTCACACTATCTAAAATATAAACTAAGATAACGTGTGTCAGTGTATAAGTGATGAATGAACAACAGAGAACAAGAACTGAACACTACTTAAAAATACATACTAAGATAACGTATGTCAGTGTAAGTAGTGATGAATGAAAAACAGAGAAGAGCAGTCTTTACACTATGTAAAATATAAACTAAGAAAACGTGTGTCAGTGTGATTAATAATGACGTAAATCACGAACAAAAACAGACTTTACACAATCTAAAATACTAACTAAGAAGAGGGAAACAATGTGCAAATCATATTAATCTTTAGCTACGAAGAATTACTTCATAACAAACGCTGAGCACAATACAGGTAGAAGTCTCGTGGCGCAATTTAACATGTCTGACAGCAACTTATCCCATTGAGATGGTCAAGGAGGTTAAAGACGTTTAACATGGACTTTGGGGGCATGGAAGAAGTTTAGTACGAGAAAATAGTCAGAGCTTGAGCTAAGCATGATTAGTAACTTGGTAACTTTAAGCAAATATGTTATTTGACAAAACAGAACATGGATGTAAATATGGATAAACGCGGTTAAGAAAGTACCAGTGAACTAGACATTTGAATAACTGGAATGATAACGAAGCCAAAATGAAGCCAAAAAATTTTTGTCGTCATCATTCGTCATCACACGTCAGGCTCTAGTCTCTCGCGTGTTCATTTTAATTTTTAAATCATTTGTCCCTTGGTAATGGAGAGTTCGGATCTTGATCAGAGCGTAAAAATAACGAAATTTTGGAATGAAAAGGTTCCCGGAAAGTGAATCAAAGTGATAAATCGAGAAGCATGATGAACTTAGTCGATCTGCTTTTACGCTGCGGTTTCCTTTAAAACATATCAAAGTCTTTAAGGATATTCAATTACTGATATCGAGATGACAACCATTTAGTATTTCAAGCACTATCAAAATCGATGAAGATACAATCGCTCTGTAAAAGTAAAATGCGAGTTATAGACTCACATTTTTATGAACCTGGATATTCAAGTTTCTTTCTTCGGAAAAACAGATCTTTAAATCCATTGAAACGACAAAAAGACAAACACTGTCTGACACCGTTTGAAAATTTACCTTCCGACGAAAGAAAAATTTATGCTTGAATATTTTCTCGTCATATTTCATATTGTATTGCCTTTTAGCAAAAGTGTAATTTTCAGTTGGCTTTTCCTCGTTACAAGTTGTGATTACAACGAACTCACTGTAGTAAAGTTTTAGCTGTAAAAATAACCTTTTGCGAAGAGTTGGCCTAGTGTGTTGTTTGTCGATGTTGTTTATATGTTTATGCTTTGCAGTTTATTCAAATTTATAGTGGCCGTGTATGTTTGGCACTCAGGGAATGAAACTGACGTACAAACCGCGTGAATTCGACTTTGAAGGACTGGAACTGACGTACAAACCGCGCAAGAGACTAGGACTTTGGCTTCAATTTATATCTATAAAATGTATTGTAGTTATCATTCCAGATATATATATATGGAGTTCACTGGTCTGCACATAAACTGATTCCATTATGAAGCACAAAAAAAGGCCGAAGGGTAATATTTACTCATTTCAGCCTTTCACTCAACTGGTTCTCGTAGTGTAGTGGTTATCACATCCGCTTAACACGCGGAAGGTCGCAGGTTCGAGCCCTGCCGAGAACACTTTTTTTCTTTAAGAAAATGTTTTAGCACTCATTAATATTTATGTCTTATGTTATAATTTTACACATTGTGTGACATAAAAATTATCACCCCGGGGAATATCAACCGAAAAATTATTGAAAATAAGTGGAAAATAGGCTAGATTTTCGACAAACCTGTGTTGGGCTTTTCGCGATAAATTGGTCATTACCGAGCGAGCTGCTTCCTCGTCGGCCTAGAATTCAGACCAATAAAACAAAACATTGAAATTTTGTCGAATGATGAAGTTAAATATAGAACAACATTTAAAGGAAAATGACAAACCCTGGAATTGACCAAGAATGAAACTGGCTTCGGAACGTCATTATCACATAAAATACGCGTCCCCCTATAATTAGAAAATATAAATGAAAATTTGAATCATTCGAGTCGAAAGAACTCCGAGCAGTTGGCGTTCACGTTTCAGAGAAACTACCTCAAATACGTAGCGGTTTCACTTAATTTCGTCCGCAGTGCCATTATCTGTTGGGACATTATCCTGGAAAATTTCAAGAAGATGGGCTTCGATTAGAAATGAAGTTCATGGAAGAAACACTCGACAATGCAAATGACTATATCTTGCCTTCAGACGAGGATGGAAAAGAGTCTTAAAATTTCTTCGGCTGTCAGTTGATCCTCTCTAGAAAAAATCACGTGTAATAAACAGCATTCGATATTTTGCCCAACATGTGAAGGTGTGTTTTAATGATGATCGTCAGGTATAAAGTCTGAGAAAGGACTTTTGTGGTTGTTGACTGACGTCGACAACCTTAGCGGTATTGACTCTGAAGATGGCTAAAGGTTAAACAATATCAAATCAACGATCATCATTACATTAACGATACTCCCGGGTTCAAACCATTTACTTTATGTGAAGGTGTGATTCTATATTACCGAAATTTCTCATTGGAATGCAAAATCAACATTTTAGAACAGCAATTTACAGTTGAATGGCAACAATTCAACTTCTAATTTGGGGGTTTGCAATATAAAACATGACCATTACCAAAATTTTTTACTAATTTAGCGATGTCCTCAAAACATGACCATTACCAAAAATTTTTACTAATTTAGCGATGTCCTCAGCAAAAACTCAAGAAAGGTCCCCTTCCCTCGATAACTTTATCAAAACACGCTTTAAATCAGGTGGCAGAAATCGTCTTTCCTCAAGAATACGAAAGCTACGAACTAGTGTAACCTTTGACAGAGGTATATACAATCCATTGCCAGCTTCATTTGCCGAGCTACATCGGGAATAAACGGTTCCTTTGACTGCAAAGGTAAAAAACGAATGCCGGTTTTAGTTTCAAAGAAAGCGAAAACCATTGTGATTCGATGGAAAAGTTTGGACTTTTCACCTCGCAAACGGACTGTTGAAGAATCTTGAGAGGATATGCAATATTGCTCTATGAAATAAAGAACAATAACGATAATAACATAATAGATAAGGAAGGAGTGCCAACAAAATAACCTCGGCTGATACTCAAAGTGCAAAAATTCGGGAGTAAGCCAGACGCTGCCGAATGAATTCGAATGCGGTTGGTCAAGTTTGATCTACATTTACATTTTACATGCCCAAATAATCCTGCCGCCATCAAGAGCATTTATCGTTATTACGCATGGTTATCATCAAAGTTCATTAAAAAAGAGCAAATTTGATGTATTAATAATGATAATCCATGCATGTATGTAATGGTAAAATGTAAAAGACCGAAGGACTGTTAGTATTGATCAATCCATGCATGTATGTAATAGTAAAATGTAAGAACCCGAGAAGGACTGTTAGTACTGATCAATCCATGCATGTATGTAATAGTAAAATAGAGACCCGAGAAGGACTGTTAGTACTGATCAATCCATGCATGTATGTAATAGTAAAATGTAAAGACCGAGAAGGACTGTAAGTACTGATCAATCCATGCATGTATGTAATAGTAAAATGTAGAGACCGAAGGACTGTTAGTACTGATCAATCCATGCATGTATGTAATAGTAAAATGTAAGAGACCCGAGAAGGACTGTTAGTACTGATCAATCCATGCATGTATGTAATAGTAAAATGTAAGAGACCGGAGAAGGACTGTTAGTACCAGATCAATCCATGCATGTATGTAATAGTAAAATGTAAGACCCGGAAGGACTGTAAGTACTGATCAATCCATGCATGTATGTAATAGTAAATGTAACCGAGAAGGACTGTAAGTACTGATCAATCCATGCATGTATGTAATAGTAAAATGTAGAGACCCGAGAAGGACTGTTAGTACTGATCAATACATGCATGTATGTAATAGTAAAATGTAAGAGACCCGAGAAGGACTATAAGTACTGATGAATCCATGCATGTGTGTAATAGTAAAATGTAAGAGACCCGAAGGACTGTAGTACGATGAATCCATGCATGTATGAAATAGTAAAATGTAGAGACCCGAGAAGGACTGTTAGTACTGGGGTTTAACAGACGTTTCGAAATCCTTAACGGTAGCCCGTCTTCGGAGTCGAGTGTATGCAGTCAACATCAACACCAACAATCCCTCTCTGGACTCAACAAACCTGGACGATCTACATCTACGAACATGTATGTGATGTTAGTACAAACATACCTTTGCAGTTTCCGTCATATACTGCTGAATTAACTTCATTTTTCCGCCTCGTGTTTGTTTTTCAACATTGTCCAAGAATGGAATGACCCATCTTTTGAAATCCTCAACGAACGTTGCATCTGAAGACTGAAGATGTGGCACAAACGGCATTGAAAATTATTCGCGTGACTATTTTCTTCCTCGCGCTAATCATGGTACAAGACTTGTACCTTTGCCAAAAGTAGATCCATCTTCTCAAGATTGCTCAATTTTTCGAATGTTTCCAAGTCAATCGAACTTTCATTTTGGCACTATAAATAACAAATACCTCACAAATGTATAAGAAGTAGTTGTTGAATTTGATAGTTTGAAGTGCGTAGCCATATTTTAATGATATCAGAAGAAGCGTTCAGTTGTTGCCTCAAGTTTAAAGAGTTTCCTTGCAATCTTTTCTTACTCACGAGAAGAAAAATTTATAAAATGTATCCGTGCACATATGACTGCCGGAACACGGACTTATAAATTGAATGGCGGGAAAATAGCCGAAGTTGCAACCAATGAAAAAACAGCTGCGTTTTGTGGAAAGAAGTAAATGGCCCTAGACGCACACCAACAGTCAAATTCATAGTCTGTTGGTAAAAGAAGTACAATGTAACGGTAAGAAAACTGATTACTCTATTACAACAGCAATAGTCGCGTGTTTGGTTGGAATTGGGACGCGACAACTTGAACGAAAATATAGGAAGGGTATTCACCAGAGGGACATTTCCATATTCATACCTCGTAAATGAGAGTGCTCATTGTGGATAGGTCGATCAACAACGTATTCAATCCCTAGATGAAAATTACCAAAAGTCTGATTAGAAAAACGTTCAAACTTGATCAGTAAAGTTACTAAAATAACCTACTGACAAGTAATACTCGTTCATAGTTCTTGATATCTTAATCGGAAGCTTTATTTGTTGGAATAGAAACATCGCAGAGCAAAACTTGAGAGCAAAGACTTGGAAAGCTCAACAGGGCAAAGAACTTGTAAAAAGTAAATCAATGCACTCGACGATGCACTAGGTACGTGCGCCTTATACGACAAACTTAAAAACTTAATTACTGTGACATTATTAGAATTGCTGGAAAACTCTAAAACCTTTGTCGCCGTTCATTTGAACTGAAGCCAATCCATATCTGGAGAGTTTTATCAAACGATATTTTGATCAAAGCAACGTGAAGATAACGGAAGGGATTTTTTCTTTTATCTACGAGTACAATGAACCAACCTTAACTCCCTTTTCTTTGCCGAGTTTTACCAACTGTAAAGCGTTATCGATCTACCACAACAAAAAAAGAAGACGGATCATAGTTTCGTACCGTGACTACCGCGAGAGAAAAAACCCACAGATAATCATTCGTTATTATACAACAACTCTCGTGGTTACCGCACTGGCGGTCCGATCAAAAAACGGCAGGTTACAGCAGGGAGTACAAGGCAAAGCTGAGCATCTGATTCTTGTTTCAAACTCACGCGACCAATAGTCACGTGTTTCAAAACATTTTGCACTTCGCAAGGTAAGGTTTGAAGGGTAAGACAGCTGGCATAAAAATCTATTGACGATCGTTCTCTTTTGTTGCCCACAGATCATTATGTGATAAATTACCTGGCCAGATAATCTCTCAATTTCGTTTGCACGATATTTGAACCATTCTGTTAGTTTCACGGCGTCCAAGGCTCCACTAAAAGAGATACTCAGGTAGTAATTTATACATGAAGTATATAATTGAAATGTATTGGAGCACAAGACTGAAGACTCACCTAAATATCTTAAGTTTAACATTTTCTTCATACAAATTATTCCCGAGATCAACGTCAACATACGTTGGGCAAATCTTTGAGAATTTGGAGTCTTCTACCCAGTCTAGTGTCCGCCATGTTTTTTGCTCCCATTTGTATATTTCTGGTTCGTTTTCATCAATTCTTGAAAGAGAAAAATGGATTGACAATTCGCACCACTGATATTCTATCTAAACTTAGGTTTTTGGTAGTGTAAAGACAGCTCTTCTTCTCTGTTGTTCATTCACCACTACTTACACTGACACAAGTTATATTATAGTTTATATTTCTAGTGTAAAGACTGTTCTTGTTTTCTGTTGTTAATTCATCACTACCTATACTGACACACGTTGTCTCAGTTTATATTTTAGGTAGTGTAAAGACTGTTTTTGTTCTCAGTTGTTTATTCATCACTACCTACACTGACACACGTTATCTTAGTTTATATTTCTAGTGTAAAGACTGTTCTTGTTTTCTGTTGTTCATTCATCACTACCTATACTGACACACGTTGTCTCAGTTTATATTTTAGGTAGTGTAAAGACTGTTTTTGTTCTCAGTTGTTTATTCATCACTACCTACACTGACACACGTTATCTTAGTTTATATTTTAGGTAGTGTAAAGACTGTTCTTGTGCTCTGTTGTTCATTCATCACCACCTACATATACAGTGACAAACGCAATCTTATTTACCTCAGTGAGTAAGACTTACCCAGCTTCGGGCAGTAGTGTTCTATAAACATAGGGATTGGTAGTTTCAGGAAAGTTCGAGATGATAGAAAGATAATGAGGCAACGCATCTTCGCCATGATATGTCAGCAAAAAATCAACAGCATTCCAGTCGTTATCCTAGAACATAACTAAATGTGTTAGTGTTTACCATCCTTAGCACTGCTGTGTAAGTGTAGAGATATTAAATTGGGAGAAGAAGACTGCGGATTCGAGGATAGTGCGATGTTTCAAAAAACACTACCTTTTGAATTGTAATTAGAATCGACAATAAAATGATTCGTACATTAATTTCACTTGTACATTGACTCGTGATCCTATGGTATTGATAAAGCCCGCACTTTCTTACTCGATAGAATCAACAAGTAATTCATTCGGCGGTAAATGACGTCAACAAAACTCCAGTACTTACCCTGGCAAAGTCGACAGCCACATCAACAATGTTACTGTCGCGAAAGTTCGTGAAGAAGGTGCTGTCAAATGAATCGTGCGCGAAGGCAGGTCCACCAAGAATCGCCTCGTACGTCGAGAGGCGGTCCAAGTACTTGAGAAAGCGAAGACGGTAACGACACAAGTTGCGTTGCTCGACAGATAAACTGGTTGAAACGAATAATTAAAAGGTCACTTAGAGATGGAAATGAACAGTGAAATAAGCGTATTATTTAAAAGAAATTCAAAAGAGGCTCATTGTAAAAAAAACAATGCTGGTTTGCAGCAGGAACAAGTGAAGAATCTAGTAGATTAGGTTCCAAATCATTGGTATCAACCTTTCATCGAGAGATGGGCGAAAAAACTAAAACTCGTGCTTTATTGAAGAAAAATGACATACTTATTGAAATTGATAGTTTTCAACAATTTCCCCTCGTTCTCCCGATCATCCGATGCTTCCACTTCGTCATCATCATCTTTCTCCTTCAGAAAAGGATTATCCATGTTGCCCATGGAAGCAAGCACATGAAGTCCAGTGTTATACAAGCCATATTTCAACAAGGCTTTAGTGGAGTCGATATCTTCTGCAACACGCTCGAGGCACTCGTGTAAAACCCATATACGCTTGGTGACTTTACTCTATGGAACAAAAGAGTCGTTTGCTAAAAGACATTTTCCGAGGCACTGCACTTAGTAGAATGCAAAACTTCAGACGGACAACATGGGTACAGCAAATGATAACAAAAAAACTTTCTTTCGGATTAATCATATGTCTCTGTTGAAAAGAGCAATTCCTTGCAAAAGACAGAAGGAAGTGGGTAGTAAAGAACACGAGTTGTTCTTACTAGGTAATCATGGATGCTAGAAACTGTCACTGGAGATTTTCGCCATTGTTTTTGATACACGAAATCGCAGTCTAAGTTGTAGGACTGCGCTAGAGCCAAAGCTTCGCCGTATTCTTCGAGCTCGATCTGAAAAAAAGGTCATTTATTAGCAAGGCTGCCATGCATCTGTTGAAAAAAACATAAAAAAAAGAATGGTGGTGTTGTAAAGACTTTCAACTAAACGTTGCTTGATGCAGCATGTTATCCATGTAACGTTGTAGCTATGATCTTGTGCGAATCCACGTATCTATCACAGCTATGAAAACTCAGGCAGTTATGAAAACGTTAGGGCTGAAGAGAGCAGTATTTTTGCGAAGAATTTTACAAAATTATTTATGCTTATTATTAATGAAAAAAAATAAATGTATTTTACAGAAAATTAATTTGTCTTATATGAGCGCTTTAAAATAAACCACTTTTGTTTTTATGAAAAATGTACTTGAAAAACCCTCACGATTGAAATCATTGCATCCTTACAATATTTTCTACCAAGGTTCCTTTACCATGGGACTGGAATGTCAAGCCTTCCTTACATGAAGTAAATATAACATTGGTTGTATGAACTGGATGCAATAAACAACTAAATACCTTTCTTGCATAAAGTTCCTCGGGTGTTGTTGACCGCAAACAAAGCAATCGATAGACCTTCTTTGCAATTCTACAAAAGAAAGCAAATATTCAGCCAATAATTATTATTGAAATGAAAGAAACATATGCTGACATTATGCAGAAATCTACGAACTTTGGTCGTCTTATCTGCGAACGAAATCGCTCACTTTCCGTAAGAAAATACAAAATCTACAAAAATTGACAAATAATAATTAAATCCACACATAAATCTAGCTCTCAACTCTATCACAGCTTCCATTCATCGAGATAGAGATATGTCTTGGAAGGTAAAAACCTCAAAGACTCACGTGCTTCGTAAGTTCCCTGGCTTTGGTTACAATATGATGCTCGTCTTCTTCTTCGTCATCCTCGTGTGTTCCCTGTTCACCCTCATTCATTGCACTTTTCCTCGCCGGACTCAATGTTACGACATTGTTCTCGCACTGAAAACAAAACAATTAGGACAAACGTGTTAACTATGGTGAGCGACGCCTTAGACAACCAAATGATGTGCTTCACTCTTATAAAAGGGCCTGGTAAAGAGCTTTTCGCAGAGATCCAGATGAAAGCATTACTAAGATGGCAACATGTTTGTATTTTTCGACACACTATACCTGCGTACCTCCAAAATCAAAATCCTCCATCTGAAATACTGGTGACCAGTGGAAGTGGTTCACACCATTCTGCATACTGACCCAAAATGTTCCGTAAACTACGATGATCAAATACACGTTTTACAAGACTTTGCCTACAAGACTAGACAATGCACGAGACATTTTACTGTGATATTTCACCTCCGGTCAGCGGTCGAGACGGTTAGCGCACCGGACCGACGAGCCAGAATCATCGCCTGAATATTAAACGAAATAAGAATAGCTGAAAACTGTAGACGTCTTTAAAGTACGAGTCGGGTCGTAATTATACATTAAGGGCAGTAAGGTTTATGAAACCAAAGTACAATTAAACTACACAGAGGTTTCATCTTGATATGCAACGCGTACAATAACAGTAAGTTTGAATCTTACATTATCCGACCACCATCCAATATCGTAAATCAACTCCTTTTGCAGAACTGAAAGAAATACATCAAAAAAAAAAGCAAAATCATTGAATGTATAATAAAACAACTATTAGACTCGGTTTTCGTACGGTTTCAACGTCATTGCTTTAAGTCCTTACCTTTTGAATGCCTGGCAGCCATATGAAGATCTTCGCATTTGTATTCAGGCTAAATTAGAAGATTCGATGTCAAAGAAATAGAGAAACAATCAAACACATTTTTTAAAAAGAAGCACAGTGCGCAACGAAAGAAATAAACAACAAAAGATCGCTCGAAGCGGCGAAAGCACCAAATTAAAAAAACTCAATCGTTCGAGCAAACCTGGCGAAGGCGAACATATCAAAAACAAAACCGACTCCATATAAATGTACATTACATGTTGATCTTCAAAGCGTACCCATAGGTACGCTTAACAACATCTTTGCATTAGCTAATGTTTGTCTTGGCTTTAAAAGTGCGCATACTGTTGGTACATATTGAAAGGACTATGCATGCATCTAAATTGCTCAACCCAAATAACAGAAATCCGTAAGCTTAACATCAATAGAACATTGGTTTTAAATACATAAAAGCCGAGTTTCGTTCCACCACGTTAAGGCATATCGTCGAAGTTCAAAGAGCAGTTTATTGTCTGAAAACAATATTTACTCACTACTTCATCTCGTTCCCAGCTCTCTAATAGCGTCATCGACGGCATCTGCCATAATGCCAATCTCCCAGCGATATGTAAAACCAAGAGCATTTTACCGTCGGGAGACAAACTCATTTCCACACGCCATGCTTTAGAAAACAAAATTTTGCTTGATTAAAGCTCAAAACTCTTCTTCATCCATACACATACTGTACCATTTCTTAGAAAGCCAAATCACTTTCAAATGAAATCAGTTGGGCACAACTAATACTTGAATAACCCCCACCACCACCAAATAACGTTCTAGCTACGACCATAGACAAAAAAAGGTTTTAAAGAATACATCGCAAAAAAGAACACTACGGAGTCTGAAGTCTCAAAAAGCGAAAGTTGCTTGAATTGGGCACCTGTTTATTGGTTGATCTTCCTGGTAAAAGCTTGCTAATAATCCCGGATTCTTGACGACGCTACAAAAAAGGAAAGAAATGATGATGTATACGTACGAACAAGTCGTAAAAGGGAACAACAGACTGGACTAAAAACTGCAGTTTCTTTAGCGGATGAATCCTAATGAAAGCAACAACGACGAAAAAATAACAACGTAAGTTTCAAAATCAGATCAGTAACAATGGGAACATTACACTGGTGGAGCATACTAAAAGTCGTGTTTCAACATTGGATTGCTACCGATGAAGACATTACACCCGAGTATTAAAGGATTCAAGTTTTAACATCAGACATTCCTGATGAAGACACTAGACAGGAGTATGTAAAGACTCGGGTTTCAACATTGAATCCGTAACGATGAAAGACATTAGACTGGAATATATTATTTAGGACACAAATTTTAACTACTAAGATCACTCCGAATGAAGACACTAGACTATGATACATAACAGGGCAAGTTTCAACATCAGATGAAAAGATTAGAGACTAAAGAGGGGTGGGTCAATGACATAGTTAAGTTTCAAAATCAGAATCATCCAGATGAAAAGATTAGAGACTAAATAGGGGTGGGTCAATGACATAGTGAAGTTCCAAAATCAGAATCATCTAGATGAAAAGATGAGACACTAAAGAGGGGTGGGTCAATGACATAGTGAAATTTCAAAATCAGATAACTCAAGATAAAAAATAATACACTGGAGTGGGTAAGAATTCAAATTACATCATCATATCACTCCTGGTAAAGACATTGAACTCGGATGAACCAGATAGTTCCAAGATAAATACCTTGCTCAATTCCAATGCTTGATCCTCGACAAGTTTAAAGTACGGTTTATCGGAGAGCAATCGCCATAGAGTAACACAGTTACCAAGTGCCGATGTTCCCGTGATGCAAGGAGAAGGTGATCCGAGGATTAGAAGTCTAGCCGAAGGATAATAAAGAGCACAGGAGACACCTTGGGATAGAACTGATTGGAATGAAAAACTACATTTTTTCGTGTGCTCTCCGCTGCGATTGCTAACAAAAAGGAAATACACTTATTTCGAGTTCCACACGTCAACCATTGCCAGACTTTCTTTCATAAAATAAATAGCTTTTACTATAATCAATTAGCGCTCCAAAAACTGCATTGCCTTGATAATGTAGACTGAAATTTCAAAGGGGAAATTTTCTCAACGATTACAACAACGCAGGTGTGCGCATCATAGTATATACATGCACACCATATAACGTCGATCTTTGAAATATTGCAAAACAAATGTATGTACTTTACTTGATAATGTAACTGTTTATTTGTCCTTTATAAGAAATCACCAACAATTCTGTCAAACTGTAATGTATAAAGAACACAAAATATGCAGCCTTGGTTGCGGTACAGAATTTGAATTCATTCGTCTATATGAACTGTCTTCAGCAACTCTGTCTACCAACTGAATCAGTACAACTCTCTCAATCAACTTTCTCGACCTAATGTCTCTACCAACTGTCACTTCCAACTGCCTCTACCAACAGCCTTTACCAACTGTCTTTACTAACAGTCTCTGCAAACCCTCTCTATGTACTGTGTCTACCAAACTGCCTCTACCAACTGTCTCTATGTACTGTCTCTACCAACTGCCTTTACCAACAGTCTCTGCAAACTCTCTCTATACTGCCTTTACCAACTGTCTTTACTAACAGTCTCTGTAAACTCTCTCTATGTACTGTCTCTACCAAACTGCCTCTACCAACTGCCTCTACCAACTGTCTCTATGCACTGTCTCTACCAGCTGCCTTTACCAACTGTCTTTACCAACAGTCTCTGTAAACTCTCTCTATGTACTGTCTCTACCAAACTGCCTCTACCAACTGTCTCTACCAACTGTCTCTATGTACTGTCTCTATCAACTGCCTCTACCAACTGTCTTTACCAACAGTCTCTGCAAACTCTCTCTATGTACTGCCTCTACCAAACTGCCTCTGCCAACTGTCTCCACCAGCTGTCTCTATCTACTACTAACAGTCTCTGCAATCTCTCTCTATGTACTGTCTCTACCAACTGCCTTTACCAACTGTCTTTACCAACAGTCTCTGCAAACTCTCTCTGCACTGTCTCTACCAGCTGCCTTTACCAACTGTCTTTACCAACAGTTTCTGCAAACTCTCTCTATGTACTGTTTCTACCAAACTGCCTCTACCAACTGTCTCTACCAACTGTCTCTATGTACTGTCTCTATTAACTGCCTTTACCAACTGTCTCTACCAAACTGCCTCTACCAACTGTCTCTACCAACTGTCTCTATCTACTACTAACAGTCTCTGCAAACTTTCTCTATGTACTGTCTCTACCAACTGCCTTTACCAACTGTCTTTACCAACAGTCTCTGCAAACTCTCTCTATGCACTGTCTCTACCAACTGCCTTTACCAACTGTCTTTACCAACAGTTTCTGCAAACTCTCTATGTACTGTTTCTACCAAACTGCCTCTACCAACTGTCTCTACCAACTGTCTCTATGTACTGTCTCTATTAACTGCCTTTACCAACTGTCTCTACCAAACTGCCTCTACCAACTGTCTCTACCAACTGTCTCTATCTACTACTAACAGTCTCTGCAAACTTTCTCTATGTACTGTCTCTACCAACTGCCTTTACCAACTGTCTTTACCAACAGTCTCTGCAAACTCTCTCTCTATGTACTGTCTCTACCAATTGTCACTACCAACTGTCTCTATCTACTACTAACAGTCACTGCCAACTTTCTTTGTCTACTGTCTCTACCGCTCATCTCTACCGCTCATCTCTACCGCTCATCTCTACCGCTCATCTCTACCGCTCATCTCTACCGCTCATCTCTACCGCTCATCTCTACCAACCATCTCTACCAACCATCTCTACCGCCCATCTCTACCAACCATCTCTTCCAACCATCTCTACCTGCATTCTCTACTATTGTTTCTGAAATCTCTACAAACTGTGTCATATACTGGGTCCAAGAACTGTCTTTGACCAACAGCTGTCGTAATCAAATCTAGCCACCATACTTAGGTGTTTTCACAATCAAGTGTTGCTATATTACCCAGGATTCATCTTGTCTTCATCAAGAAACAACAGACCGGAAATGCTCTTGTTATGAAGAAACATTGATGGGCCATGATACACACCAGACAATGAAGAATCCTGTTGAAGCAATTGAATAATCACTTACTATATACAACATCATGATATTACATAAAGACGGTTGTCTCAAGCAACATTATATCATACAATGAATTGAAACATTTTTACATCACGCAATGTTTGGTTGTTTCCACACTGAATGAATAAAAAAAATCATAAAACACAACGTACAAACCTTGATGGAAAACAGCGATGTTCCAGATAAATCAAAAACAACAACTTCACCCCAACTACAAAATTAAACAAAGGAAATTTTTTGTTATTGTTCAGTTTTTCACATCATTTCCCCAGGGTAAAATTTCACATCTAAGTAACCACACACATCTGACTGCTATTACTGGTGGCAAACATTTAGAGGTACAGCTTGGCAGTTTTTTAATGCAGGGCTTAGTAAAACAAAATAAAACAAATTCCGCTTGTAAATAATTATATAAAGGTTTTGCAGCCTGCATTGTAAACTATTAGTCTGCTGATATCTTTGGAATAAAGACAAAATATTACACCAACTTTTGTTTTAAAACTCTTGTATCATCTTGAATATCAAAAAACGAGATGTCTGTTTTGAAATTTGTTTAAATTTGTTTAAAAGAAAGGATTATCCATTAAAGCATAATCAGTCAGTCTCTTCATCACCTGTGAGCAAATGCCAGTAAAGAAGAATCGGAGCTCCATGCCATCCTTCGCCATTTTGGATACTCATCTTTGTGGACTAAATTCACAAAGTAAAGTATCAGTAAAATATTTTACTCGCATAATTTGAGCGAACCAGCTTAAAAGAATTTACAATTATATATATATAGCATATCACATAACATATAAGTATAATTGCAAATTTATCTACACAACAAAAAAACTTTTTCCGATATATTCCATTGACATCAGTTAGGATGCATGTACCTTGGAACTTTGAAGTTACAGTTGCAAAGTTATTCCTTACTGACCTAATCAAGATAAATTATAAAATAAACACTATGAAACATGTGCACTGATTGGTCTAGAGCTGTGTTTGCATTAGCCTCATAAACATCTGAGCTCAAGCAATCAAATCAATCATAACAATCAATCAGTCAAAGAGAATTTGCAAATTGATCATGAATACATTTTAGAGAAAAAATTAAAATGTTTACTTTAAATTTGTCTGTTTGGCATTATTGTTACTATAAAAGAAATAAAAGATGTTTTCCTTGTTTGCACTGGCTTATGCAAACCTCAGAGAAGTTTGTGAGAACTCGAGCAGGTGCAGCCCTCGACCTTCAGTCTTGAGCTTGCACTAATCAGCTCTCGAGTTCTTCCAAAGGTCTGCTCGGTTTGCATAAGCCTGTGCAAACACAGTAAACATCTTTTATTTCTTAACTGAAATGCAAAAAAAACCAAATACGAAACAACAAATACGAAGACAAAGCAGTGAGTGTTAGACCAACCTTATTTCAATATAAATATCTTGCAGAATTGCCACGTACTTCCCATCACTAATACAAGTCAAAACACAGTAGTTTAAGAAGATAAAGAAATATCATTATTGATCCATACATACACCCCATTATCCCAAATGTGTTTTGCTTCCAGGAAGACTTACACTTCTGCTATTTTGTAAGCTATGACGTTGAGGAGCCAAAATTCATTACATGTTTTCTAATCATCACAAATCATATATGCTTATACCTCGAGAGCAAGAAGTGCCAGCATTCTGAGCTCTCATAAAGTTGGGATAATTCTTTAGGAAGTCCATGAGAGACAGTAACACCACTACATAGAAAAGAGACAAATGTTTTTCATTCGAATAATATAAGAAAACATAAGAATCTACTCAATAAAGGATTGCTTGGTGTTCTGAATAAGTCTCATTTCCGATAAACATTGGTACAGTCAAATGTACGAAATTAACATGTTAGTACATAATGTTACATGAGGCTACACATTTTAAAAAACAATTACAATAATTTACAAGTCACTTGGCTATATTTCAGTGAAAAGCATCATTTACCGAAAAGGATATTTCAAAATTAACCATAATCCAAAAGCCGAACCTGTTAAAGAAAGGTGCATTTACATTTCTGAGTACAGAGTCCCAATTCGGCTAATTGTAAAGAAATGGAAATCAATATGATATAATCAACCTTTTATAAGTGTCAGCAGCTTTTGTCGAAATGAGCCTCGCTTTTGCAATATACTTAGATGGCTGTCCTTATTCTAGAATGTAATGAAAGAAATATATAAGAAATAACACAACACAAAAACATAAGACACTGCAAGTCTGTAACTGTCTGTGCATAAACTTGCTTTCTGTTTCTATAGCCAAAAAAGTAACAATGAATTACAAATAACAAAGCATAAAACAATGATTTCAACATGAATTCGTACCAAAACCTCTCCTTCTAAGGGCCACTCTGCATGAACGAGTAAATTGTACAATATATAGTCCATGTTCTTCTTTTCTGTGGCCATGTTGTTTTTGCTACACGTCATTGATCGACAAACAATCCAGCAATCCAATTGGTTGTACGTACGTGACGTCATACATCAACCTTAAAAACTACCAAGCACATCATGGTATGTGTTGGTTTGTTTTTTCTTTATACCATTTGTTCTTTTGTTTCGGTTTTAGAACATTGATAAAGAATTGCCAACGAGATACCAACTGGTGACCACATCATGCTTATTTGTGTCTAGTTTATTGTTTACTGTTTTCTTTTTAGCTCCTTTCATAATGATTCTTTGTGTCTACACCACGCTTGTAAAAACACGCAAAAACTTTACAGGCCAATGATCAGTGAGTTACTAAAAAGTTACCACAAGTCGCAACTTACCCACGTTTGTGTCTATTGACAGTGTTTTTTTGTCTACTTTGTATGTTAGTTTATGACGTTTGAACAATTAGTCTTTAACCTCTCTTTTGAATGCAAAAGATGATCAAAAAATAGAATATGTATCGTAAGTATTTTCTGCATTCCCTTACTCAGACTTTTTTTCTAGAAAAAAGAGAAAGATCTAGAGTCACCCCGTCCCCCTTTTTAAGCGTTTGTTGGTTTTTATTTTAAGACGTCTTGGAAGATGAAGAAGACGTTTGTAGAAGACCTTTGTATGTGTTTTGGTGGTTTTTGTCGTTCTTTTCAAATGTTATTGAGCTTTTTCATTTAAATGCAGATGAAAATAAAAACGAACACAGTGGTATGGGTTGGTTTATTTTTTCTTACTTCACTTGTACATTTTTTTCTGGTTTTAGAAGCATGATAGAAAATTGCCAACGACCAACGAGATATCAACGGGTTACCATTTATCACTACATGCTTATATTTGTGTCTACTTTTGTGTTCTTTCGTATTTTATTTCTGTCTTTACTGGTGTCTTTTTTTTTGCTCTTTTTTAGACTATACCTTGTGTCTACAACATGCTAGTTATGATTCTATTTTGGAATAAGCCACACGGTGGAATTAAAGTTAACAGCGGGTAAGCTCTAGTTAGCTAAATTTGTGTCATCATTTATCTTGGTAGGTTCGTGTCTGCCCTTTGTGTTTACTTTTGTATCGGAAATGATAATTGTTTTAAGGTGCATAATATATGGACAATCCTTAAAACCTTAATTGCAGTAAGTATATTTAAACCAAGCAGAACAGTTACGTCACAGCCGCAATGTTGGTGGTCATAAATACAAAATAATCTATCAATGCTATTGTGTACTCCAGCTGTCGTAGGCAAGCCGCATTGCTTGATAATTCCATGGAGGGGGCTCGCATTGGAAGACTTTTTGAAAATGGGTGGCATTAGGATGACCACTGGCTACTGGAGCAAAGTTGAATATCGAATGATCTTGAGCTGTAAGTTTTTGGGAATGTTCATTCTCTTCTCATTCCCTCGCTAGGGTAAGCGAGGCATTTAGCGTGTCATTCAAGTAATTAAAATAATAATTTTTTTTCGTACATTCACATTTCACCCACGAAAAACATTAGTTTGACGCATGATCGCGGCGCGCCCAGGAAGAAATCCATGATTAACATTGTCTTTTGAGTCATGTTCGTCATCAAAAATAACTTTGCACCGCTCCCCCCGTTTTGCCTATGACGGACTCCTTCGCTAGGTCCACTTCCCTTATTTATCAAATGTGTTCCGTGGATGTTTTGATTTGGATGTCACACGTCGGACGGTGAATTCTTGTCGAGAATAGCTTGAGTTCACAAACATGTCGTTCGCCGGTTTCAAAAAGCAATGGAATAAGGCAAACCAGGTAAGGAACTCTTGTTATTGCAACGGCATTGGCCTTTTGCTGCCCAATTTTTACTTTACAAGTTTTGCGAAATCTGTTTGACTGGATTTCGACCTTCAGTCGATTTTAAACAAACCAGCATAAAAAAGTTGACTAATGTGCCAGGTGTATTCATTGTTGTTGTTGGTTCATTGCTATTTTTGTTATCTAACACTATCGTTTAACTCGTTTTGAAATGAACACAGACTCAAGATAGTATTTACCTTAGAAATTGTTCACTCCCATGCTATTAGTTTTTTGTCTGTTGTGATGTACAGCTGAATACGTTTTCGCTTGTATTTTGGTTTAGTTTATGAGTGAGAAAGTTGGTGGTGCAAAGGGAACGCAACTTGACGAAGAATTTCAAGAATTGGAAAAAGTAAAATAGTTATCTTTTTTGTCGTTCTTAAAGTGTAACACAGGCTGTATAATGTATGGCCGATGCATAAATTTTGCGGTAGAATTACGTTAAGATAATACAAACGATGAGAAAGATAAGATAAAGAATGGAGCATGCATATATTAGCTACATTCATTTGTGAAGATTGTGTGTGAAATCTGCCACGTACAAACAATAATTTGTGTTCAATCGTCAGTTGTGTAATGGTGGTACTGACAAACAACAAGATTGAGCTATTACAACTTGATCATTGCTTCAATTCAATGAATGTGGCAATGTGAGGTGTATGTGTTGTGGTTTTCAAGAGCGAAACGTTTTGATTCTCTCAGTGGGGGGGGAATCGGGCACTTCCTTATCTCTTCCCTATCGGTCTGATCCATTTGCTTGCGCCATGAAACAATTAACTGACATGGGCAGAGAGGGCAACACCACTCCCTCTCCTAACAATATTTTCATTTGTACAATTAAAGGATATCGTGATAACTTTTATATTTAATTGTCTGTTCACAATCAATGGCATTTTCATATGGATGTTGTGAATTTAATTTAGGGGGGTTAGTAATTTATTTTGCATGCATAATTATGGATCCGCTATGCCTGGGTTTGCTGACCAAGTGCCACTGTAAAAGATGTGTGATTTTTTTTAGAGAACAGATGCTACAGGTGTTACCGTCACGCAACTTTTATCAAAAACTAAAGAATATCTTCAACCAAACCCAAGTATGTATGAATGTGATGGCATTTTCTTCTGATGTTTACGAAAGATTTGCAATCACTTTTTATCTTGCCTTGGTGTTGTGTTCTGAGTGTCATTACTAAGTGCTTGGAGGGTAACTTCAAATTCAATAGTTTTTTAGACAAAATTTTACAAGAAAAAGAGTTCACAAGTTTTTTTACAAGCGATTGGAAATTTTACCTCGACATGCTTTAAAAGAGGTTTTTTGACTTGATACAAATGTTACAGGTTCATTTATGTATTTCTTCGTAGATGCCAGGGCGAAATTGTCAATGCAATCAGCTGTGGCAAAGGCAAGAGGCCATCAAGCACAAATGAGGTATCCTCAACCAGAGGCAACTCTCGGTGAAACCATGGTTAAAGGTCAGCAGGATCTTGGTGATGAATCTTTGTTGGGTAAGTTTAACTAATTCTTTATCTGGAGTGATCAAATGTTGAAACTTAAGTTCTTATACATTCCAGTATTGCGTCCCTATCGGGAATCATTTGGTGTTGAAATTTTAGTTTTTAACTTTTCACATACTTCAGTGAAGTGTCTTCACTAGAAGTGATCTGATGTTGAAACTGGAGTCTTTAATACATTTCAGTCTGGTGTCTTCATCATCACGAATAACCTGATGTTAAAGCTTCAGTCCTTACATAATCCATATATTTCATATTACGTAATGAAACTTGAAACTTTTTGAGTTGTCACATTTCTTTCATTTGTTGCCATCTGATGTTGTAACCTAACTTCATATATTTGACTGGTGTTGTTGGAAGTTGGGTATATTTTGTCATTTCTAGGTGACGCTTTAGGAGAAGCAGGTGATATATTCAGGCAGTTGGCTGAAATAAAAGATAATTTGGTGAGTCTTTGAAACATTCCTCCGTCTTCAACTAGTTTGAATTGTCCATACTTAATGTGCTTGCTCCTATGGCTCGTTGTCATTAATGCATCGGTCTCCAACATTACATGAAGTCTGTATGTTTTACAGGACGCTGAAGTGAAGCAGAATTTCCTGGATCCTTTATATCTTCTGGAAAGCAAGGAAATCAAAGAAATAAATGTAAGATGTTAATCATAATGGTAGATCTTTGATTGTTATGCTGAAAAGAATGTTATAGCTCAATCATCTTTCGAGAACAGTGCTATCAAAGATTTGTACCTGTTGTTTAATTAGTATACTTTGATTAAAATTACATTAGAAACACGAAATTGCCAAACTGCATAATGTTTTTCAAGTCATTAATTACAAGATGTATTGATAATTTATGCATACAACATGAAGTAGAATGTTAAAGCAAATTATTTATAAATTACTTATATGGACGTCATAAAAGTCCGTTTGAAACGTCCGGCACGCATATAATTGATCAACGATGTCGAATATAATCAAATACGGACAAATGGCAACATGGATTGTTCTCTGACCAAGACATCAGCTATAGCCGCGCTGTTTTAATCATTCCTTCAGGAACTGGTGAACGTTTTTGTGTTTCGTTTTTTGTAGCACCATCGTAAGAAGATGGAAGGTAGAAGGCTTGACTTTGACTGTAAGAAGCGAAAAGGAGCTAAGCGTGAGTATAAGAAATTATGACTTGTAGACTTGGAAATAGAATTAGAGTAATCCCTATCATGTGATACAGGCCTTAGAGGTACAGGCCTTAGAGGTAAAAAATTTGAGCATCATTTCAAGCAATGTTTTTGACTTGCTAGTCATGTTGCTCATGCTGTCAGTATTTTGAGACGTCTTCATCGTGTTTCGTTGCCAGTGCCCGCCGAAGAAATCCGCGCTGCCGAAGAAAAGTTTGAAAGTTCAAAGGCCATATGCTATAATGCTATGTTGACTCTGGCGGAGGGCGAGGTGAGTGGCCTTTGTCGAACGGCATCTTTCAAATCGACTTGATTTCTATAGAAAGGAACTTCGTGCTCCTTTATTGATGTCGTAAATGTTTTCGTGTCGAATTGTGTTGCAATTGCAATTAGGATGAGCAAATCACTCAGCTGGCTGATTTCGTGAAAGCTGTAATGGAATATCATCAAAAGTCCCACGAACTCTTGGAAGGACTGGCTTCTTCACTTGAAGATAAGTACGTATTGATGATAACAAGTTTAATCATGATTTACTACTGAAAAAGACCGCACTAGAATGGAATATTTAAAGCAGTCTGAACATCGCATCAGTTCCGATGAAGACACTTGGCCGGAGTATCCAAGAATTCAAGTTTCATGCTCTGACTACACTCAACGAAGACACTGAATTATAGGCTTGAGGAACCAAGTCTAAATATCAAATGATCTTGCGAGTTTAGTTTTTCAGATTGTCCATATTTCTGTCATATTCTAGGGTGAGCGAGGCATCCGGCAGGCCTCGCAAAGAAAGAAGAACGGTAAATGAATCAAAATGGAATGATGACGACGACGACGATGATGACAACAGGACTATTGGTGGATTTTCGGTGTCACCCGCTCCAGTGAAGAAAAATGCCGATAAGTCGGAGCCTTGTGCAAAGGCTCTCTTTGACTTTGAACCAGGTCGGTTCCAACAAATATTGTAACAATAATGCCAAGACAACGAAAACAAACTTTGCACTACCTTAAATATAAACTAAGGTAACGTGTGTCAGTGTATGTAGTGATGAATGAACAACAGAGAACGAGAACAGTCTTTACACCACCTAAAATATAAACTAAGATAACGTGTGTCAGTGTAGGTAGTGATGAATGAACAACAGAGAACGAGAACGGTCTTTACACTACCTAAAATATAAACTAAGATAACGTGTGTCAGTGTTGGTAGTGATGAATGAACAACAGAGAACAAGAACAGTCTTTACACTACCTAAAATATAAACTAAGATAACGTGTGTCAGTGTAGGAAGTGATGAATGAATAACAGAGAACGAGAACAGTCTTTACACTACCTAAAATATAAACTAAGATAACGTGTGTCAGTGTAGGTAGTCATAAATGAACAAGAGTGAACAAGAACAGTCTTTACACTTGATCTTGGAATGCCGTCAATTTATTTTGACGATTGATGCATCTTGATAAATTTTCAGAAAACGACGGAGAGCTGGAATTTTCTGAAGGTGACATGATTATTTTGACCGGTCGAATTGACGAGAACTGGCTGGAAGGAAGAGTAAACGGTAAAAGTGGATACTTTCCCGAAAATTACGTTGATATAATTAAGGATTTACCCTAAATATTGTATCTAAATGAACTCATTCATCTCTCAATACTCCTGTGCATTCCTGAACATACAAAAACAGTTCGAGAATATTGGAGAATTTTGCTCTAAAACTAAACGATAAATGACAAAAAAAAAAGAATGACCAAAGTTTACGGTGTCAATATTTCACAATACTTTTATCTCGGAAATTTCTCGCATTGACTGATATTAGAATTTATGAAGCATGTTAAACTACTGTTCTTTTATTATAACTAGACATTTGAAGTACATATTTGCAATGTAATTTAACAAGTACCAATACAATAATTATAATTTCAAACAAAGTTTTTACGAGTCAAACGAGTTGCCTTTATCAACGAACCCAGCGGTCGGTGAACAAACCTTTCCTTATTCGTGGGCAAACCATCTACGAACCGTTAAAAATCTTGCACATTTCTCTTACGGCCCACGTGATTTGATGTTGTGCTGCACGTGACTATTGTCACGTGACTCTTTTTCTTTGACTTCCAAGCTTATGATACCGCTAGATAGGGAATAGAAGAGCATAGACACGAGAGCGAAACCAATCGATAGTGCGGCGTTGATCTTGGTGCGACGGGATTCTGCTGCCTCATCTAATGCCTTGTTTGCGGGCGCCAAATCTTGTGGCACTAAGGTGAGTAAAACAAATTTCGTAAGTATTTGCTAATTCACACAAAAAAATGTTTGAAACTCAACCTCAACAAGGACTGGCGAGAGCCCTCGTTGTGGTTGCCAATTCATAACTCGTTTACCTTCGGGAAAGAAGCGCTGCACTATTTTATCGCAGTATTTTTCCAATTTTGGATACTCGAGAATTTGCGATTTCAATTTATTCTTGGGCAAAGGTATCTTCAACATTATCGCCAAGTAAGCAAACACTTTAGCGTCCAAAGTTGTCGGTCTGAAGAGGGAGACACGGACAAGAATGGGTATGAAAACGAATGGCTCTGGGTTAATCAAACATCTTTACATGGATGTTTTGTTTGATGATAAGATAAAGAAAATCTGTCAAATTATTACCTGTCACCGAAAAGGAAATTCTGATCACCAAGAATGTCGTTCAAGATCTCCAAACAGGAATCTACCCGCTTTCTGAGCTGAATGACACAACAAATAGCCCTTAAATGACGTGTTGTTCCCGCCAACGTATTTAACTGTATGTTGATATCGATCACTAATGTTGACGTCATTCGTCATGTGACAACATACTATACCTTTTCCCAAGTTACATCGCTTATCACGTCGGATTCTTCCAAGTTTAATTTGTGCGCTACGAAGTTCAGTGCATGATTGTAATACTTCGCCGGGACGAAGTATTTGTAGGGAAATTTCAGTTGCCTAGCGTACCAAGACCTCGTAAATTGAGGATAGTTTTCCTCCGTCAACCAAGTCATGTAAAGCTGTATAAAATGAACACGAACTCAATCTTGTGCGAAAACATTAGAGTGAATGTATTACTGAGACGATAAAATTACTCAAGTTGCAACACCGGATAACTCTTGACAAAGAAACTAGATTTAATTGTAAAATGTAACATCAGGTACAGCACATCAGAGACAACACTATAGTATACGTATAAGACTGAATTTTCAACAATAGACAACACTTGATGAAAAAACTAGATTGGCATATAAAAGACAACAGTTTCACTGTTTCAGCATCAGATTAGCCCCCATGGAGACACTAGTCTGGAGTTTATCCTAACAAAAAACTGGATTGATTTATATAAGCCCTAACGTTTCAACATCCAATCAATCTTGACGAAGACAATAGTCTGGAGTTTATCCTAACAAAAAAACTGGATTGATTTATATAAGCCCTAACGTTTCAACATCCAATCAATCTTGACGAAGACAATAGTCTGGAGTTTATCTTAACAAAAAAAACTGGATTGATTTATATAAGCCCTAACGTTTCAACATCCAATCAATCTGGATGAAGACAATAGTCTGGAGTTTATCCTAACAAAGAAACTGGATTGATTTACATAAGCCCTAACGTTTCAACATCCAATCAATCTTGATGAAGACACTCGTACGATCATAGGATGAACTTTTAAACATTCGATTTTTCATAAGAAAAATTTTCCTATAGAAAACTCTCTCAAACCCTCCGTGGGCTGTGAATTTTTGGTCTTCGTTCATCAATGACAAACCCATTGGATACTTCATGAAAATTGGATTGAAAGAGTCTAAACATACCAGCGCTGGTCGAAGCGCATCTTCAACGTAGCAACCAAGTCCTAACGTGTTTAATTTCTGTTCACTTGAGAGTTTTCCATCGATGTCATTATGCTGGAAGAAAAATGCTGAAAATTTTAGGACAGGAGAGAGGAATTGGTGGTCAATGGATGAAAGGTACATACGTTGATGCACTGACTTTGGAGGTGAAACATTAAATATTTACATTTTGTTTTAAATACTCGTTGATGTCATCATATCCACAAACGATGTCGTCTGTCAACTTGAGCACGGGCAACGTTCCTAAATTTTATAAAAAAAACATTGTCGACTGGATTTCCTTAACTTAATCCACGACTTACTCGACGCGCGTGGAATTGATAAAGTTTAAGAGCCCTGGGCTGAGCTCGAGAGTACTTGTACTTACCTGTTGGTGATTTATACGGGTTATCAGTGCGTATTAAATTGACTGGAAAAGCAGCAAACTTGAGATAGGTCTATGCAATAGATTAAGACAGCGTCAGTGTTATATATATGTGACTTATATCTAGAAAATCTACCGCGAAACAAGACATCGTGGACGCAGTGAAGTTATTTAAGTTCAATCGATTCATTTGCAATCGTCTGAGGCTGAGGTTCTTCTTTAATAACATTGTAAAACATTGGACAAACAAATCGTTTCTCGACAAGAGAACTCGAAGTTTACCATGCATTTCATAAGTCAATTGATGTCAAGAACGGTCTGCATTAGGATGAATGAAAATTTAGATACACCAGTACATGTCAACCTACCATGACTTGTAAACAGCAAGGATCTAGAGACGGTAAACCCCATCCGCCAGTCCAAACCATTAAGTTCGCTACGTCTGCCATATTGGATTTTCTGGCAATACGTCATGTTACGCGATGTTTTAAGACGAAACTCGGAGATTGCTTCAAGGGGTCATTGGTTTTAACCAGTCCCTTGTCGACTGGTTGCAATGGTGTAGCTTTTAAAAATGATTTTATTAGTGAGCTGATTTGAAAGATTTGGATATGGTATCAACGTTGTTGCCCCAGCGTAATTTTCCGCGTAAACGGTATAAAATCCAATTTTATTGAATTCATATTTATTATGATTGTGCATGTAGTTGTTTTTAAGTTCAATATTTGCTGATAGATTCAAATAGTCAATATGTATTGAAGCTACCAATAGCCAACACGACCAAATTGACCAATAGATCAAATACAGAGCTATCTATAAGCAGATTTCATACCATCCAGAGAGGACGGGAGTTGCTGAAGCCCTCTCACTTGTTTTGCAAAAGGGGCAGTGCCTCCTCACTTTGCATGAAAGTAGCCCAATATTATGACTATAAAATATTCATAAACAAATTGCAGCCAATTGGGCTTCTAGAGAATTGCACAAGAGCCTTTTCTACACTAACCTAACATCACATGACAATGATGACATCATTTCCTTTATGTCACATGTTCATGTTATGTTTTGAATTAGCATGCCTGTATGAACATAAATCTATGTAATAAATTAGAAATACCTTTACTATGTTTGCACTTTGATTTTTTGATTGTGTCTAATGCATACAAGGTGCAGAAAAAATAATACTACTGCCAAATTGTTACTCATAATTTCTAGGATGTTCTCTCCTCCCCAATTTTATTGTCCTTTTCATGCTATGCTGATACTACCCAATACGTTGTTCCTTCATGTTCTCAGTTCTTCAAAGCTTTTATCTCTTATAAAAGCATGCTTTCTAATAATTGAAACGTTAAATGAAGATATGATCTTCACTTTGCTGGACAATCTAAGCAATTGTCTCATAAACCTGAAAAATTCCGTTGAGTCCCGTTTAATCCCGTTGAATCCCGTTGAGTCACCAGAATTTTTCAGGTTTATGAGACAATTGCTTAGATTGTCCAGCAAAGTGCGAAGATCATATCTTCATTTAATTTCAAACACCGCACTGCATATAACATTCTTTCAATTGAAACGTTATTGCCAGAGTGCAATTTAGCAGAGGAAAGAGTGTTGAAATATGGAATCAAAGCCAGCTGGCTCGAAGTTGGCTATTTAGGCCAAGGTTGGTTTTTGGTTTGCAATTGGAACTGGCTAAGGATTACAAATGCGCTCTTTTTTGATTTTGTTTCCGCTACACATCGACACAAGGTCTCCGCTAAACGGCCCTTGTACCAATTCTAAATATCCCCATGCTGAAAAGAACATCAGTACGAAGTAGTTTAACAAAGTATATAAATGTTAAAATTTGCACAATAAATATTAAATAATACGTATTAATAAAACATTGTTTGTCGTAAAGGCATTAATTTGCATAAATGTTAAACGTATACCTAGCTAATTACTAATCATGACGGCGTTTGAATGCATTGCGAGGAAACATTTAAACCTACAGTAAAACCAGTAAGGTATACATGAGATCTTATGGGGTTATTTCTGGTCCGACGTGGATAGTAATGAACTAATGCTTAATTATCGCAAAAACTAATTTATTTCAGGATTGAGAAACGGGTTGAGCGCATCGCTTTCGTCAAGTCTTACATCATTCTTCGAAATGTTGGATGTGTGGCTTCGCCAATGTCTGAGGTAATCTAACGCATTGATCCATCTGAAATCAAATAGAAAAGAAAAGAAATTGTCGGTCGGTCGTCAATTCTCAAGAAAATGGTTAAATTGATTTGCAACGGCTTAAAAAGTGAATTCTATCATGATGTACGCATGTAATGTACACTTGCGACGAGGCACTTCCAAATTTTATTCATCGAGAAGTTTCAACTTGTATGCGAAAATTTTTTTTGCCGCATAAAAGCTGAAATGCCAGCTTTTCGACAAATGTATCTGTATCCTTACTTCTGTTTTTCCTCGCTGTCTCTTGCCAAGAATTCGTACTTTCTCTTGCCGACGACGACATAAAAAGAAGCTTGGTTTTTGTCTTGTCTTTCGTCTAATTGATTTCCTACTTCAATTATTTTGTCGAGATCAATAAACCTGTTTTGAGACAACATTCAATGCGTCATTTCATTGAGAACGATTAGGATTGGGTTCAAGGGTTGATACTCGCACTAGATTTGACTGCCCGATTGTCCAATAGATATTGTACCTCATCTATTTGGGTTTCGCTTTCCCTTACCCTTGTGGTGTGGAGTTATTGCTCTGCTTATAGTAATACAACGCTTTTCCTTACCATTGTGGTGTGGAGTTATTGTTCTGCTTATAGTAATACAACGCTTTCCCTTACCCTTGTGGTGTGGAGTTATTGTTCTGCTTGTAGTAATACAACTTTCCGCTTTCATCTGTTGCGAACCATCTTCTTCTCCACTGGCGACCTGTCGGGCCTTTCACTCCGCGTTTGCATAGCCAACCTCGTAGCTATTGGGAAAAAATAAATGTTACATTACTTATTTAGGTTGTAAAGATTATTGTACATTTACAATACGTTATCTTAGTTTTTATTTAAGGTAGTGTAAAGACTGTTCTTGCTCTCTGTTGTTCATTCATCACTACCTACACTGACACACGTTATCTTAGTTTATATTTTAGGTGGTGTAATGACTGTTCTTGTCCTCTGTTGTGCATTCATGACAACACACTGACACACGTTATCTTAGTTTATATTTTAGGTAGTGTATAGAATGTTCTTGTTCTCTGTTGTTCATTCATCACTACCTACACTGACACACGTTATCTTAGTTTATATTTTAGGTAGAGTTAAGACAGTTCTCGTTCTCTGTTGTTCATTCATCACTACCAACACTGACACATGTTATCTTAGTTTTTATTTTAGGTAGTGTAAAGGCTGTTCTTGTTCTCTGTTGTTCATTCATCGCTACCTACATTGACACACGTTATCTTAGTTTATCTTTTAGGTAGTGTAAAGACAGCTCTTGTTCTCTGTTGTTCATTCATCACAACCTACACGGACACACGTTATCTTAGTTTATATTTTAGTTAGTGTAAAGACAGCTCTTGTTCTCTGTTGTTCATTCATCACAACCTACACGGACACACGTTATCTTAGTTTATATTTTAGTTAGTGTAAAGACTATTCTTTTCCTCTGTTGTTCATTCATCACTACCTACACCGATACACGTTATGCTAGCTTATATTTTCGGTAGTGTGAACAGTAACAAACTTTATCCTTAGCACTGATACTCACATTCATCATTGCTAATAATTCCTGCCCGTCTTTCCTTAGCTGTTTGTGTTCGGCTTCCGATTGGCTCAATCGTACTTTTAAATCTTCAACGAGTATTTGTAATTCACCGATCTCCGTTTGCATTTCGTCTCTTTGATTTTGTAGTTTGATAATGTCGTCCTGTAGTTTATTGTTTTCCGCGAGCAGCTCTCTGTTATCACATGATAAGCGTTTGCTTTCTTGTTCCAGGTTCCTGAAAATTTTGTTTGAGATTTGAAGTTAAAGTTAACAATCGACATGGCAACGTGCAACAAGTAAGTCGACAAGTACGCACCATATCTGATTTGTTTTTTCTTGTAATTTTGCCTCCATGTCCTGAAAAATAAATGCGCGTATCGTAATGAAATGAAATTATTTCGATGGAAAGCAATAACAGCCATTATTTACCTTCCATTCGTCTGTCGACGGACCCAATGGATTGAGCTATAGATTTTTAAAAAGTAATCAGGAATTTTTGCATCAGAGTTGTTGGAAAGGACTTACATAATCCATGTCATATTTTATGATATATTTTCCGAAATTTTGCGCACACGAAAAAAAAGTCAATGCTAGTCGGCCAAATCAACGGTAAAAAGTGGCAAATCTAGCCATGATAGTCTTCATAGAAAAATATGAAATTCAAAGAGTATTTTAGACTACATATAATCCGCTACTGAGTTAGGGCATAGGATGAGTTTAAAATGGTGCAGCTAGTTTTTAATAAACTATTTGATGTTTTCAATGACTTCAAATTAGAAATTAGAATTTCTCTCACCTTCGAGGTTTTGCTCGTCACATTTTTAAACGTTTCTTTAATCGAAGTTCTAAAACCGTTTTGCGATTTTTCGCTGAACAAGGAAAGAGTAGATCCTTTGAATGTATTGTTCTTGTATGCGTCATCGTTCCCGCCATGCTCGTCACTCGCGTCAAGGCAATCCATACTTTTTGCTTTTATCAACTGTTTGTCCTGGGAATTGGGAAGGTCGAAGCTTTCCGTGTTTGTCGTTTCGGGGATATTTTCTAAATATATTTGAAAGCAATGATGGTAAAGAATTTGTGATCTTTATTAGAGATATTATGTCGTTATGAAGTGAATGGTTTTAACCCGGAGTTTCCTCACATGTTTGTAGATGTACATCGTTCAGGTTAGCGTTGCTCTCCTGGCGAAAGAATGCTGGCGTTAGTGTTTACTGACATCCTTAGTTGCAGACCTCTTTATAGTTCAAGTGCACTAAGGATGTACGTCTACAAACATGTAAATAATATCTCTGACGAAAGAAATTTGTTGTGCACGAATTAAAACCGGGCTTGGACCACTCTGTAGCCAGTTATGGACAACTCGTCGGCTTGCAAGCTGCAATATTACTTTAAAACTTTTCTTAAAACTTTTCTTTGCTATCATATTACGTTTAAAATAAATAGTTAACATGCAAAGTCCTTATTATTGAATGGTGATAAAACTGGTTGTGAAAAGTGAAGCGATGAAGCACAACCAAATTATTGGACCAATAAAAACCTTTCATCTCAGCCTTCTCTTTTAGCTGCTCTGCCATACGTTTCTTCTTCGAATTTGAAGAAAGCGGACTTCTCAACCATTCGAACGTATTCATATCGGCGACAAACTTTGACCAACTATAAAAAGTTGAAACTTCGTAAAGTTTCCCGTTCCAGCATGCATTGAGACAATCATGTGAACCTACGGTTTGGACATTTTTGTCTTCGTAAGGTTTACATCTGAGGCGAACGTATCTTCATTTTGCCCAGGCATTTCTTCATTTGGGCGCGGTTCAGTCTCGTCTCGAATTACCATTTCATTGGTGTCCTCCTTCGGTAAGTCATCATAACTTTTGTTATCATCTTCATCACTTACTTCGGCAAGTTCGGACATTCTCGAGAATTCTTCGGCCTCACTCATGTGACTGAAGTTACTTTGTATATCGTCATCTCTGGGATTTGTCAAAAAAAAGTACATGTGAAGTAAGAAAATGGTACATAAGAAATCAATGTACTTGATCTCTTTATTCTTATGTCATAGTGAGGATGGTACGTAAGAATTCAATGTACTTCATCTCTTTATTCTTATGTCATAGTGAGGATGGTACGTAAGAATTCAATGTACTTCATCTCTTTATTCTTACGTCATAGTGAGGATGGTACATAAGAAATCAATGTGTTGTATAGTGAAGGACTGAAGTTGGTGCATTTTAATCGATTAACTTCATGTTGTGTTGAAGAACAATCAATAAAGTTGACCTTTATTCATAACAACTTACATTGCACTGCCTTCCTTGATGAACTCACATCTAATCTTTAATCCGCATTTAGCGGACTTTACTTTCTTTGATAAGGATTTGAATTCGAACTCCAGATCATGTCTGAATTAACAATTAACGAATGCTTAAAACTCCCGAAAAGCAACTTCTGAACCTTCAATATCTTCGAGCTACTCACATTTCGCCGTCCACACTGACATACGTGGCAAGATTGCATGGAAATAATGCCAACTTCTTTCGCTTCGTTCCGCAAATCTTAAGAAACATGAAAAACAACTTTTAACAAAAGTCTAGAAGATACTAAGTTTCCATTATGTTGTGGCTAAATGTTATATACGAGTTGTTATCTTACGTCTTCCATTACAAACATGTAGTCCTTTTTCTTGAATGATTTTCCTGTTGAGTCCTAAAACGGAAACGATAGCCTCCATCGTAGATGCACTTTTAAAAATTATGTATTTACGAATTGTGCTTTTCGTGGCTTGCATTTAAATTGTTGAATATGAATCATGTAAAGAAGCACTAAACGCAAGTTGCGTTTTATTTTACTTTGTATAGAGTGACGATAAGGTCGACGGAATTTGGCGGAATCCATTTCGATGTACAAGTTGTTATCTTGGTCATGTTGTTTGGAATGTTGGTAGACCATGTTGGCTGAAAAAGTATAAGAATTTTGAAATTTCTTTACACGTTCAGTCTAGCGACAATTTGATTGTTTAAGACAAATTCTCTTTGAAACAGGAAATCTCTTTGGAAACGTTGCAGAATCGTTAGAAATTTGGAACGGCGCATGATTGAAAGGTGAGCGCCAAAACGATTCAGCACGCAAATAAATATCTTCATCTTCCCCCGGACGAATCTCAGATGTTGGTTGTTATCAGTGCTGTAGAACTAAATTTATCAGGGGGGCTCTCTTGACGAAGCTGAAGCCACGAAATTATGAAAAATTACCCATTTTAAAGGTAGAAGGGGCTCCTCCCCAAGCGCTCCCCTCACTTCTACAGCACTGGTTGTTGTAGATGAAGTTAAATGTCATCTAGACTTGAGTATAGACAAAGCTCTTTATTTTTGACAATTATTGAAAATACTTATGATGATCACTTTACCAAAAAGAAATTTCCCGTTTCAATTGAACATCCATGAGAGACTGAAATAGCGTGATGTAATATAAATCAGAATTCAGCCTTGAGTATTATTTTCAAACCTTTGCTGAGGATTTAGTCCTGTGTCCCCGAAACCAAAGTACATTTAACTCCGTAGGCTCCCTAAAAAAACAAAAAAGTAAACGGTTACCAGGAATAGTTAGTCGGGGGTTGTATGTTGCCTTTGATCCTGAGCTAAACTTTTGCTCGGGGAAGGCCAAGAGGGGTTCATAAATTCCTATTGCGCATTGATAGGAAAAGACAGACAAAGTGATTAAATTATACCCGCCAAATATCATGTTACAAATGTAAACTTACAGGTATCAATATGCATCTCTTTAACGATTATATTTTCTTCCATAATTTATTTGTTGTTTTAACTAAAGAAATCTTTTTCGTAAAGTTTACACAAAGCTTGTTGCCGATACGTTTTATTCCGGGCAAATTCTTCAAACATCTTGAATTTTTGATGTACTTTTTATTATTTAAAAAGAAAATATGATCGAACTTGTATTAATCCTCGCTGCTCACAATGCCAGCAAGGGGGTTTGTTTTCTGTTCATAATAATTTTTTGAAAAAGAATTGTATTTCAAGGTATTGGCGTTCAACATTGTGGTATTTGAGACTTTTCGCGAGATTTTTTGAATCGGTTGGCAACTGTTGTATGGCAACATTTTATAGTCAAAATCATACTTCACAGAGGAAATACAAGACATTACCCAAGGTTGCACGCTTTTAAAAACCGACGATCGTAGTTGCCTAGATTGGCCGCAAAATGCTTTCAGAAAGAAAATTTTATCATAAATTGTAAACATTTTTTAATTAATGCTACAATATAGGTGACGATCTTTGCTATTACCATTGAATTTATATTGTTATGGCGTCATTGATTTTACGCAAAATGATAACTTTCGTCTCTACTTTGTTAGTGAATAGATACGAATATATACGAACCATTCTTCCACGGACTTCACTTCCAAATACTCGTATGTGACAATGTATCGAAATTTGCACGCAGTTCTTTCGGATTGCGTTAGCTTGTTGCGTATTTTCTTCATGTTCTTTCGGCTCATATTGACATCGAAAATCGCCTGCTGCGTTGTAATTATCTAAAAGTATTTCATTGTGTTAGCGAGTTAGCGATCATACATAGCACTTCCTGGTACTCAGAACTATGACAAAACACACACCAAACATTTTCACAGCACAGGTATCGTTTCCGCTGAACCGGAGCCTTTCTCTTTTTCGTGTGAATTTGGCATAAACTTTATAACTTCAGGCATTGTTTTATTGTCTAGTCATGAAGTTGTATGCATTAGCAATAAGGAATGTATAATATGCCTGGTATCATGTGCTTGACACATGCGCTTTACCATTGCATCTTTTCAATGATGGACTCTTTAAGGGTTTTCAAGTGAAGGGGAGGGCACCAGCTGGAGTGATATTGGAGCGTTCGGAAAGTTCCACTGTATTTGGCGGTTAAGTGTGAGAATTTTTGGATAATGACATATGTCGTGTAATATTTTATTTTTGTTTGTTAAGGCTCGATTGGCAACTTTGCATCAACTTTGCACTGCTTTGCAAAATTCATAGCTTAGTCCTAGTTATTCTAGACTTCCTATGGACTCCACTAATCCTGAATCTCCATTGTATTACTAAATCATCCGTTGTCATTTTACGTTGAAATTTTATTGAAATAGCAAGCCAAACAGTATTAATTTGATATGTATCTCATACATGTTTACAGTTTATACTATAAACTTTAAACAAGCATACAACATACATCAATATTGATCTGTATTGCGAGCTATTTTATTGGAATTGCAACAATGGGATTCGGAAAATACAGTATGTATTTGAATGATTATTGAGAATGCTGCCCCCCTGTACTTTTGATCACGTGATGCGAATTCGAGCACTTTGCTTCCGAACATGGCGGCTGCTCATGGTCGAGTTCGTCCTAATATTTTGATTACTGGCACGCCAGGCACGGGGAAAACTATTTTGGGAATGGAGTTATCAAAACGAACTGGGATGAATTTTGTTAATATTGGTGACATGGCGAAAGAAAATAATTACTACGAGGGTTGGGACGACGAGAGACAATGCCATGTGTTGAACGAAGACGGTGTATGTGTTAACTTGTGTTTATTTCAAATGACAAGTATTAGTACTACGTCTTTGAATTCCAGAATTGTTATGAGTATCATCAAAAGTTGGATATGTTTCATGAGATATTGTAGTCTTCGAGTGATGAAGTAGAATTTTAAATATTATTGCGTTTTGACATGACTCACACTCTACATGTACAAATAATCTCTAAGTCTATAACTTGCAAATAGGTAATCGACGAATTGGAAGATGCTATGTCGGATGGTTGGAACATATTGGATTATCATGGATGTGATTTTTTCCCCGAACGATGGTTTGACATTGTGATTGTCTTAAGAACAGACATAACAATTTTATACAGCCGATTAGAAAAAAGGTAGCTTGGTATGCTTAGTTGATGATAAAGTTATAAACTTGATGTAAAAGGTTTTTGAGTCTATCTAAGCATCCTATTTTTCAGAGATTATTCTGAGAAGAAGATTAAGGAAAATGTGGAATGTGAAATATTTCAAACAATTCTTGAAGAGGCGAGAGATAGTTATTCAACTGATATTGTTCATGAGTGTCAAAGCAACTACCCAGAAGACATGGAAAATAATTTGGAAAATATTATATTATGGCTTCAACAATGGCATTTGTAGACCCTTTCGTCACATTTCTTGGTGGCCTTGTTGCAAGTATGGTAAATTTAGTTCTCGGGAGACATTTCCAACAGTAAATTGTGAATGCTAAAATATTTTTATTGTAAATAAAACAATGACAATTAAAACAGAATAAATGTATTTATCGTAACAGGTTGTATATAGAGCTTCTTTCGAACATGTTATTTTTCAATGATTTTCCTGAGTTATCATTTGAACATCCGTAAGTTCAGATTGACTATCCACATTTTCAATTGTTTCAGTCAATTTATCATCTGATGTCTCATTGTTCTCGTTCCCAGATCCCACATGACTTTTTGCTATTCCATCATTTTCTATCATCGTTGCATTTTCATCCTGGTTTTCTTCGTTGCTGTAATGATTTTGGTCAAATGCACTTTTGTTCAAAAACTCATCAGCAGATCCTTCATCATCCATTGCGAAATCTTTGTTATCCTCAATGTCATTCTCAATGTCATAGTTACTACTTATCCTTTCACGAATGTTCACTTGAATGCTTTCAATTGGAATAGTGCTATCTATTGTATCATATGGTGTAGTGACTCCATGAATCTTTTTATTAGTCACATCAAGTGACTTGGACTTCTCATTTGCACAAATGATACTTTCACATGCAATGTCATCATCATCTTCCATAGCACTCAGAAAGTCGTCATCATGCTGATTTTCTGCAGAAGTCTTTTCTGATGAAATGTCCATTCTTTTGCTATTTTCTCGTGAATTGGATAATACTTTCCCAATAAATATTTCTGAGTTATTTCCATCTGCCTGTGACTCTGAATTTGAAAGGATATTGTTACAGTTAAACATTGAAGATCAGATATAAACCTTGCATAATTGTACCTGCATTACGTTCCTCCAAACATCTTCTTTTTGCTTCTCGTCTCTGAAGAGCAAGCTCCCTGTTTCTTTGGATTCTATCTCTCTGTTCCTCTGTTAGCTCAACTGCTGCATCGACCATTTGCACACTCTTAGAGTGAAGAAAAACAATTTAAAATGTGCCTTCAAAGGTCTGGTTTTAAGCAAACATACATTCTCGTGTTCTGTGCTAACAGCAACAGCAGCTACTTCCACATCCTCTGATTCGTTGTCATCTTGTTCACCTCTCAAGATGTTTTCCTCATCATTTTCTTCTCTGATTCTCTTCAACTCTTTCTGAATGCAAGAAATGTCTCCAAAACTCGTAACAAACTATGAAAGTAATCATTATCAAGTTGTTTTGTACGTTGTGCCATGTAACCTACCTTCACTTTGACTTTTGAACCAAGCACTTCGCATTTCTCAACCACACTTTGAAAAGGCCATTTCGGCATAAGACACTGAGCCCAATGCTCAAAATGATAAAGAAGCTTATTCAAATCAGAAACCTGTCACAATGAGGTAATGAATTTTCAAATTAATTATACAAGGTACAATTGTACTATTTATTACCTCATGGCCTTTTCCTTTAAACTGCATATCAGAGCACAAATGTTTTAAGGCCTTTATGCCTTTGTCGGAGCACAATCTGAATGAGATAACATCTTTGTTCACATATTTCGAATGAGTCAAACTATCTTGCTTGAAAATTGATCTTTACCTTTCATCGTTCAATACAACACGATCGACATTGCGTTTTTTCTTTGAGGTTACATCAGGAGCTTGGGTTGGATCAACATTTTCCTGGGGATTTATGTCCCCGATGTTCTCAGCATCCCCAACTTGTGCTGCGTCGTCGGCAGTTAATAAAGCATCTTCCATTAAAGGCGGTGGAACTGCAAACGGATCGTCGTTTTCCGCATTGAGATCAAAGCCAAGGTTTCTAATATCATCGTTTTGTCTCGATGCAAACATTTTCGCCCTGAAGTTCGGTAGTGAAGACAATATTGAGGACTTTTAGCGATGTTTTTTTTGAATCACTCCTTATTATGTAGGGTTTGTTTTGTAAATGTTTTGCTTACATGATTTCCCGCGTTATTTTCCCGTTGCACTGAACTTCGGGAAATCTGGAGTAGGCATCTATTTATGTGATTCATTGTCAATAATCAATCCCCGAGCCGAAACTTTTATGGAAATTTAAAGTTTGAATTTAACAAATAAAGAAATTATCTCGTCTTCACACTTGACGAATCGAATGACTGATAATTTGGCAAAAAATTGCCATTTTAACTTTTTAAAACTTCTTAAAAATTCTTAAACTTTTTAAAAATTCTTAATTTATATATCCTAATTTATGTAATCTAAAATTAAGTTTACATAATTTATGCGAGCTGGACTTTCTAACATGGCGGCGGCCAACTTTAACTTTGTTCCGAGGTCTGTGAGTCATAAACCGTCAAAAACAAAGCGTATATCAAGGCCTAAAGCTCCATGTTTTCCAAATATTTCCTATATCAGTCAGGATTCAAGCTCAACTCCTTGTAATAGCAGCAGCTTACGACCTAAGGGAGAAATAATGACTGGAAGCGATCCCTCTTTCAAAGATTCGAACGAAGAAGTTGAGGAAACCGAAACGGGCGACGATGATGTTGTTTACTATAGTAAAAATCAAAGATGGCCCGAAGTGGATGAACCGGCTTGCGTTGTTTGCGGTAGATATGGCGAATTTATCTGTGATTTGACCGAGGCAGATGTTTGCAGCAAGGAATGTAAGGCGAAAAATCTCGTGGAATTGCGACATAATGGGGGAAATTTAGTACATACTCAAAATGAAGATTTGCCATCAAAGAATTTTCAAATGAAAACACTCGGCCATAATGATTTACAAAATATTCAACAAAGAACAAGCTATAGGTACAATGTACATCCTCATATAGCATCACTTACAGAAAGGCAGGTTGACGACTTACAAGCTCGTCTGAACATTACCATAAGGGGTGATGGGATTGCGTGGCCAATACTAGAATTCAATCATTGTGGCGTGAATGAGCAGATTTTGAGCAATTTGAAAAGATGTGGATACATAAATCCCACTCCAGTTCAAATGCAGGTCATTCCGGTTGCTATGACAGGTCGGGATCTGCTTGCATGCGCTCAAACAGGATCTGGAAAGACAGCCGCATTTCTTTTGCCATTGATTGCGAGAGTTTCACATGATATTGGTAGGTGAGTTTTAGCTTAGTAATGAATAACCAAGAGATGTTTTTATGCACCAGCAAAATAATAAACTCGAAAGTCTGTGTCAGTATGTGTGGTGATACATAAACTAATAAAACAAAAGGAATTGTTGTGCTGGTGAAAGTATAAACTAAGATAAGGCATAGCAGATACATTAGTGATAAATCAAAAGCAAAAAATGGGGATTGTCTTTGAAACCCAAGTAGATGTATGTCAGAGTAAGTTACTGATCAATAAGCAACAGATAACGAGAACTGATACTACCTAAAATATACATTTAGATATTGTGCAAGGGAAGTTAGTGAAGAATAAACAAAAGAGGACAATCAAAATATAATAAAAATATTGTCCGCATATGTAGTGAAGCTGAAACACTCAAATATTCTTACATTTCTCCAGGAACATCTGATGGTCATGATAAGAACTCGCCCCAAGCCCTCATACTTGCTCCAACCAGAGAACTTTGCATGCAGATAGAAAACCAAGCAAAGGAACTGATGTCAGGATTACCTCACATGAAGACAGCCTTGATAGTGGGAGGGATGCCGATGCCCAATCAGATTTATCGTTTGAAGCAAAGCATTCAGCTTGTGTTTGCAACTCCCGGTCGGTTGCTCCAAATCTTGGACAAGTGTGATGTTGATTTTTCTCGGATTCAAATGTTGGTCATTGATGAAGTGGATGTTCTCATGCAAATGGGATTTGAAAATCAGGTAGCAATGATTTTATGTGTCGGAAGATAAAGTTCGGCATCATGCATCTGCTTGCATTAGCCTTCAAGACAAGAATCTGGTACTCTTTTTACCGTGAAACTAACATGTAATTCTCTAAAGGAAAATTTAAAGCTGAAATGCAACAAAGGCCATAACTGTGTTTATCAAGAATGGTTTAGTACTGTCCCAACTTAACCTCTTATATACTTGTATAGTATATCATCCTTATTTTGAGTGATGTGATGATGAAAGTGATGACTTCTGCTTTTATTATGATCAATCTGACTTTAAGATGTCTGCGTCCTCGTGTATTTTAACTTTCGCATGTTAAGGTTTTTATGTGGTTTTCAAATCTTCATTTTCAGATGCATTCTATATTAAATAAAATACCAACTTCCCGACAAACACTGTTGTTCTCGGCGACCATTCCCCCTGTTGTGGAAAGACTTTCATCGTGTCATCTCACCAGTCCAGCATTTATATCGGTAGGGCTGCCCAGTGCACCTAACATGGATGTAAAACAGGTTATACTTTGGGTGGAAGATAAATCAAAGAAGAAAAGATTGTTTTCCTTATTGAATGATTCAAAGTACTTCTTTCCACCGATATTGGTGTTTGTCGACTCGAGAATCGGTGCTGATATGTTAGCTGAAGCAATTCAAAAGGTTGAAAATTTGTCTTATGCTGTTTACTGTGCATTTCGTGTTCTCTATAAATGGCTTCTTTCAGACATGTCACGTGAGCTGTTGTTCGATGCACGGGGAGAAATTGCAAAGCGAGCGAACTAGAATTTTGACAGCATTTCTGGCTGGGGAGTATGATGTGTTAGTGTGTACTGGTGTCCTGGGACGAGGCTTGGATCTACGTTGTGTGAAACAAGTATGTCAGTTGTTCGTGAATTGGTCTTTCACTGACGTATTAATCTTCTTTAAACTCGTTTTATGTTAGGTAGTATAAAGGTTGTTATTGTTCTCTGTTGTTCATTCATCACTACCTACACTGACACACGTTATCTTAGTTTATATTTTAGGTAGTGTAAAGACAGTTCTTGTTTTCTGTTGTTCATTCATCACTACTTTCACTGACGCACGTTATCTTAGTTTAGGATTTAGTGTGCAAACAGTTCTTGTTCTACGTATGCTGTTCGTTAATTACTACCCAAATTAGATTGTTATACCTTTGTTCATATTTTAGCCATCTTCTTTATTATATTACGTTTATAGCGAACGCTAATCATTTACATTGTATGGTGAAAGCGTTTTTCTAACATGAAAGATGTAAATTTTCATTTAAAAAACATTGCCTTGCGGAAACTTAGAGGAGTAAAATTTTTCCTTTTCTGTTTAGTATGTCGGTCGCAACATTGGATTGCTCTTTTTTGCGACTTCATTCAATATAGTTGAGTATAATGAAGTATTATATACCATATTTCAGGTCATCAATTTTGATATGCCGTCCAGTGTTGACGAATATATTCATCAGATTGGCCGTGCTGGTAGACTGGGCTCGAAAGGTCTGGCTTTTACATTTATAAACAATTCCAACAAGAGCGTATTCCTGGATCTTGTGGAAATAGTAGAAGCTCATGGCGTGAAACTGCCTGATGAACTTTTGAATTCTCCTCACTTATCCTCGCAAAAATACGAGCGAGATCGCAAGCGCACTGGCAGGAAACGTAAACGCGAAGGAAGCTATGTAAACAGGGAGAATTTAATGGACATTCTCAAGAAGAGTACCTTTCGTAGAAGGCTAAAGGATCGTTAAATATGTCAGATGAAAAAGCAACGAAGTGAGTCAAGTTGAGTAATTTTGATTGTTTTACGTGTGCAAGTTGATTAAATCATTAAATCTTAGACTAAAATGACCCCAAGTCATTGCTTTCAATCATAATTCGCAGTGAATTTTTGCTCTTTAATTAAAACAAGTGTGGGTTGAATTTAAAATATCCAGCAATTATACACTGAACTATGTATCAGGAATACGACCTACAATTAGTGCCTTGCTTCGGTAGAATGCATGACAAATTTTTATGGTGCTCTTGTGCTAAACTTAGATCTTCTTCATTCTACCATCACCCCCCTCCCCTCAAAATGCTGAAAAGGATGATGAACTGGCTAGTGAAAAAAAGTTATAGTGCCGAGTTCACATTTGATCACAATTCTTCTTTCTTGCTCGAGGGCTTTTCTTGTAATACTTTTATCTCAACTTCCAAGTTGTTTACGCAAAGAACTCGCTTTCCCGTCAATTTCTCGTGTATATCAGCAGTGATCTTGTATTTTCCCTAGAAACGACGAAGACAAAGTCTAATGAGTGGCAGGTTCTCGCTAAGGTAAATTAGTCTGATTCTTCGTAAAAAACAGCGAGAACATAAAACTAGAAACTTCTGCGAAACTCTCGATCAAAGTATTGACGCCTTTGACCGTGTGAGGTCTAATTCCTAATTTAGCTCAACTGCTCAATGGCGTATTGTTGTGCGTCATAGGAAGTCTTTCAAACTTGAGGGGGTCTATCTTCGGGTATTATTGTTAAAAATATTTACGCATCGTGATAAACATTTTTTGACACTATCCATTAAATGACAGCTTTGGTTTTTACCACACCCTTCTTTACCCCTTCCCCGCCGCAACCCGGTTTCTCAGATTCTTAAGCTACCCTGGTCTTCTCACAATAACGTAATCGGCGTGATATACATTTTTAAGATATTTTACTGCCATAGATGGAATGTAAAATAACGGCTGGCGTGTCATATCCTGTCGTTGGGGACACAATGGGATGGAAAGATGTCTTTGAAGATCGCCACATTTCATTGACTTGGGGCTAAAACAACGAGCAAAGAACATTATCACGAGAACTGTTGAGTCTTCGGATAGAAATTAAAAGTAAACGTATGGTTGTGAAAAAATTCCGTGATACCTACATGAAGAATTGCATGAGAGACGTCAGATCGATCTCAATGAGCCCAACGACTTTTTTCAGTTTCATGTCCAATGTAATTTCCGTATCGTTGTTCGTCGCGGTGTAGTTCTCGTTCGTGAAACTTACACTTGGTTCAATTACTTTTTCAGGCGTTACTTCGATAGGGATTGGTAGGCTGATAATGTGAATTTGTATTGGTGCGCTTCTATCTATTTTGATGACGAACGAAAACGTGTTAGCATTGTGCTCGTCACCCTTCCACTGTTTCGTCAAGCTACTTTTCCACCCACGTCTCTTTCATATCTTATGTTTCTTATTTAGGTTAGTATGGGGAGGCTAGAGTGTGTCAAAAAGTTGTGCAACTGACCATCCACTTTCAAAAAAACGCAATTCAAATTTCTAATCGATCTTATTCTAATTTCATTACCACGATCCAGTTTTATAAATGAAGATTTTGATTAAGTTAATACGTGGATTGTGGAGTGATATAGAATGACCAAGTGATAAATGGTGTGGCTTGACAGTCCTCACTGATAAATGAGGCGAAAACAACATTCTCATTGGTCAATGGCTTGAGCAGTGGATGATTTTGACAGATAAGTGGAATGGCTTGACGGATAAGGGTGTTCAATGGAAAATTTCATTGGTTCGTTTAAATGGGGTTTTTCCTGTCAAGATGTCTGAATTCAATGTTTGATCTGGCACTTTCATTTTGATTTTTTTTGCAAAATGGAGGCTTTATAAAGAACAATAAATCTGTATTGTTTGTAAATAGGAAAAGCTTAATACACACACAAGCTCTTATGAATACACTTTGTAACATATGGCATCATAAATGATGCAAAATTTGATTTTGTATGTCATAAATTTCTGACATACCAAAAAAATTCCTGGATCAGCCCCTGTTCGAAATTAAACAATATTTAAAGACTGTTAAATTACAAGATATAGTGATGACAGAGTGGTGAGATCTGTGTGTTAAGGGATAGAGTGGGATTGAATGGAATTAGATGAAATTTAGTGGGATGGAATATGTGTACATATTTCAATCTGATGATGTCTTAAGTTAAACACGAAACGTTATTGTTAATAAAACTATTTACCCATGGGCCATGGCCATAATAAAAGTTTTGCTTTGGGCAATTATATTCATACCTGCAGTCTATTGCAATAAGTTTGAAATATTACTGAAATTTTGTATGAACTTTTCCTCTTTCAAAAATACTATATTTTACGTAGAACATATTTATATCTGTATATCACAGATCCCCCCCTTATGAATTATGAAAAGTATGTTTCCTAAAAAAACTATATTTGACTTTATAGTCGACTTCACGTTTGACTTGGGCATTTACTTACCACAATTCTCGAAAGGAATCTGTTCGTTATTTACTTTGTATAGAAAGAAGAAAAGCACAAATAGCTTTAATGCCATCTTACTCTTCGGTGTTGATATGGATAGTTAAATACGACAGCGAAAATTTATGCAACATTTTATGACATTTTATGAATTTCCGGAAGTGATTGTTTAGTCACAGTTATCTCATAAAGTACTCTGGCTTTTGTAAAACAAACCATACCATTAGATAGCATACAATGTATGCTTTCTGCTGACACAAATTTTATTGTTTGAACCTGTTTGATAACGATTACAATAGCCGCTTCTGCGCGATCAACGTTATGCATAGTATATAACGCAATAAAACACTTACCCTAGTTGATCGGAATTTGAGAATTTTATGTTGTTCATACGGTAACACAGAGTTAGCCATAGTAAAATTTACCCATTTTTTCTATATGTACATGAAATTTTAGCTTTTTCAATTAAAATTAGCATTGCTTTGAGCAACTTTGAATTTTCCTTCTCGAATGTTTTTGAAGTGGAACGTCTGTTGCCATTGCCCATACAGTCGTTGTTTTAAATAAAACTACTTCAATGCTTTGTTTTTAATAAAAAAACGATGCTGAGTCGATTCCCAGTGGTTTGAGAGTCATAGGATGTATAGCGCCGGAGATAATGTAGCTCAAATTTGCCGCCGATCATCGATTTTTAATGTCTCCATCGCTATAAGAACATATGCATCATATGAACAACGGTGATTGGCTAGAAAGAAAGCTCTAAAGATGGCGAATTTTTTAAATTAATTTAATGGACATTCTCAAGAAGAGTACCTATCGCAGAAGGCTATAGGATCGTTGAATATGACAACTCTTAAAGCAACGAAGTGAGTCAAGTGAGTACCTTAAAACCTTTTGATGTCCGTGTGCGAATTTATCAAAAACGGGGTAACACTGAGACTAAAATGGTCCTACGTATCGTTTTCCCTATCATTATCAGATACAGCAATTTTTACTCGTTGCGTGGTGCCCTCTTCCTAAAATTGAATCTTTTTTGTCCTTACCACGACCCTTCAGTAAGACGTGTGATAAAAATCACACATGACTAACAGACTAAGGGAGTTAAACAACTTGAGCTGATGAACTGCGTTAAGACATCATATTATGTCAACATTTAATCTCAAATGCTTTCCTTTTTAAAATTCTATTTTAACTTCCGCGTTCTTTACGCAGAGAATTCGTTTTCCCGTCAACTTGTCGTGCAAATCAATGTCGATCTTGTAATTCCCCTTAAAATGACAAAGAAAAAATATTACGAAGAACTTCTACAAAGAAAGGCAGGGTTCTGTTTGAAAAACCGAGTGGGAGCTTAACAGCTGAGAAAATAGAATCTTCTACAAAACTCTCAATCAAAGTGTTGACGGTTTGTGAGGTTTGTTTGCAAGTGAAGCAAATAGTTTATTTAGCTCAATGGTCTCATAGAAAGTCTCTCCAATTTTTGGCGAGGTGCCTAGTACGGGCGTTGTAAAAATGTTGATACACATCTCCAACCCGCGCTTAACTCAGTCTCAAAGATTTTAAGGCAACTCTGGCTGCTCGCAAAAATTTTATTTGTTCTACTTACGCTGGCAAAATAAGAGTTGATTGTGCTCTTCTGGAAAGAAGGTGAAATTTTGAAAATTCGGTTGAATATACGATATCCTCTCACTGGAGGACACAGTGGGCTGGACAAAGCTCTTTGGAGATCAGCACACTTCATTGAATTTGGGCTAGAACATTGAAGAAAAATTCCTTTGCCACAAACTGTTGACTCGAACTTGAAAATTTATCAGTAAATATGTAGTTATGAAAAGGATCTATAACTCAAGATGCCTACATGTGTTTGGGAATGAAACGTGACACATCCAGTGAGAACCAACCAACAACTCTTTTCACCTTGACTTTCCATGTAATTTCTGTATTGGTCGTGGGAGCGTAGTACTCGTTCGTGTAACCTACGAAGGTTGCAATTTTGCTTCCAGGCTTCACTTCGATAGGACTTGGTAGATCAATTTTGTTGATTTGTATTGGCGCGTTTCTATCTATTGTAGGGCAAAGGAAAATGTGTTAACATTGCTCTCGTCTCATTTCCACTGTTGCGTCAACCGAATCTCGAAATCAGGTCTCACAAAAGTATCGAGGTTAGCTTTGTATGTTTATAACTGTCGTCAAGAGATTACGTCATGTGATGTGGATTAGATCGCGTCTCTGTCTTCGAACATTTAACTGTATGACACGTAGACTTTGATAGATGTTTTGGCAAATTGGTCTTCAGTCAAACTTCGCTGACTTTGACGCTTTCACGGTACTTATGATCATTGAAAACCCGTCTAATAAGTTGCTCAAGACTTCATTCAAACATGCCCACAATGCATGCATTAAGCACAAATGGACAAGATTCAACTCGTCATCTGTATTCTCTACGATACATTCGACTTTTAAAGAGGTAGACGTTTTAAACGAGCTTTGTCCTATACGACTGTTTTTTAAACTATATCCGTCGATGGATGTCGTTTCGAAAAAGAAATTTCACAGGACGTCAACACTAATATGTATTTTCTTTTACATTTCGTGCATTCTTTATCTCAGATCCTCTTTCGTATTTCATGAAGAGTTGTCTTATTGTCTACTTTCAAAATATGATTATTTGAACATGAACTTACCACAATTCTGGAACTTAACTTGTCCGCTATTCACTGAGTAGATAAAAAAGAAGAGTGCAAATATTTTTACTGCCATCTTCAAAACCTCCTCCATTCGAGTGCTAACATGCAGTCATGCACTCTTCAATGTTGAACTCGATGTGATTCGCACTGACTATGCTGCTTGCTGGTAAATTCCTTCTGTTTGCTTGTTTAGGCTATTGCCTTTCGTCAGCTGTCTAAATATCGCACACAGATGATTAAATTATGCATTAAAATCGACGATCTGTTTAAATTATGTTTTGAGAAAAGACAGGTACGCCTGTAACTATTTTTCGAGATCTTTCCTTCAGTGTTGGTTTAGCGGCTATCTGCGGTGGCTGTGTCTATAGGACCCATGCGAAATATATTATGGTTCTCCGATGGCAGCATGGCTAACTACGACTCCGCAGTGACTTTGTGATGCTAAAATTCCTTTACTGAAATCCATAACCGTCGACATTACGATTTTTCTTATGTGATTGACTGAGACCAGACGACTTGAGAGTCTTTTGTCTTCTTTTTTTTTCTTTCGGCTTGTGCTGAAGTCTTTTCCTTAAATGCTTGTTTTGATTATTATGTCGCATTTTTCACGTCGTAGGTTTAATCTTTTGTCATCGATTGTGCTTATGGTCATTTCACTTGTTGTCAACCTTAAATGGGACATAACCCACGCAATTGCCGACAAACCGAAGTACAGGGGGGAGATTGTAATAAAAATACAAACCTGCCCATGTCCTGAGTGCGACTTCTTCCATTCAGGGAGGTCTGGGCGTGATGTTTTTAGGCGAATAGCTCTGACAATTTATGAACTTTGGGTCTATGGAAAATGGTATTTTCATTGTTATTAGAACGCAATTTCATAAGAAAATTGGTAGGCAAAAAAAAGATTTTAACGAATAAGAAGAGAAATGACAGACAACTTAAAACATCAATTGCTATAATCATACGTAAGCATCAAGGCTTTTAAAATTCTCGAGTTTCTTTTACGGATGAACGGTAAAAGTAAATATATTGATTGTCTTGTTATTTTCCTATTTGGTTCATCCAACATATTTTTTCCGAAACTTAGTTTTCAGAACTGCCCATTTTATATTTTAGAACTGCGTACTGAAATTCTCAACACATAGTTTTTTTCACACAAATGTTTTGTAAATGACATGAATTTGGGCAGAAAGTTTGTCGTGTGCTAACGTCTGAAAATTATGCATCTGAGTGATTTACCATTTCAAGTATGCCTCTTACGGAAAATTCACATCATTTACCGTTGACGTGAACAGAGAGAGAGAGAAGGGGAGGCAAAAATAAACTCATGTTGAAGAAGATAAAACAAAGCAGTCTGCTTTCGAATATTTGCTTTTCTTTAACTTTATATGTTATGTTGTGTTATGCACGACTTTTGTTACAAACTTTTGTTGGCAGAGGCTCTGGAAGCTTTCGAGAGTTGTGGGTGTTCCACATTCGTCATGTCATAACGGAAGAAACTTAGAATGGTAATTAAATTGTTTCGTATTAGTTATTTTCAATCGGTTTTCTTCCTTTTTGTGCAAACGTTACAAAAATCTCTAAAAAATCTCATTGTTGTGTTTCATCACATACGAATGACGTGCACTTTTCGTCAATGTTCAAACCATTTAAGTTTCCCTGGCTCTTTGTGCCAATTCAATAATTTGAAAATTTGATACACCTGTCATTAACGTTCAAGGAAAAGCTAAACTTGCGTTTCTTCTTCCTACAGGGCGCTCCCACACAACAAGTTCGGACACCCAGAAACCCACGGTTTCCCAAGCCCCTAGTTGTTGGGTAGAGTGATTTTTATTCACGATTCTCAATGAGACCAACCGATGTTTAAGTTCTTAACCCTAAAATTTTTCATGGGAGAAACAATTGAGAAGTTAAACAAAATTTCTCGTTCAAATTTGTGAAATTTCGTCGTTCGTTTAATGCATTCACTAAAATTGTATAAAATTCAACCTGCCATCAACGTAATTAATTGTTGAACATTGTTAAACATTTGTTCATCTTCAATTACTGTTCTTAATGTTTGCCTTTACTGCAAAAACACTGCTAATCTATTTTTTTAATCATTAAAGAATCAAACTCGTTTCTTTGTTTCGGTGGTGAAAGCTGCTCGGAATTTTACTCGTGTCACAGAATTTTTTTGCAAAATCCTAGTCATTCCTCTAGAAATTTAATTTCATTCACAGTTTCTAAATGAACTATTAACACAAAAATGTTTGCACAGCAGTAACACATAAGAAATTATTGTATTTGATTTCCTTATTATTCTGCCATATGGTCAGTGCTGTAGAAGTGGGGGGAGGAGCCCCCCTTCTACCTTTGAAATGGGTAATTCTTCATAATTTCATGGCTTCAGATTCGTCAAGAGAGCCCCCCATCTGATAAATTTAGTTCTACAGCACTGCATATGGTACATAAGAAATCAATGTAATTGATATTTTTATAAAAAATTCCAAACGTTAGTTTCATAAATAAATCGAAGAGAATGTGTTACAGCTATGAGTGAAGTCGGCAAACAGACGACGTCGCTTCGAAGTTTGATATTTTGCAAGTGTCTTGTTTCAAAATTATTCATATTTCATAACGTCACAGGCAAAGTGCATTGTGGGATAGAAATATTCAAAATTAGAAATTTCACTGTCAAAAGTTCTAACAACGTTTTGTTTATTTATTATAAATTTATTTTATTGAAAAATTGGCTGAAAATGACTGAAGAATTTACCGAGATAAGGGTAAGTTAACGAACTGTTCACTTGGCTGTTCTTTGTTCATTAGTGTGATTATCTATGGCCGCCTTTTCGACGAATGTTGAGGGACATTTCGTAGATTGCGATCGCCATATTTTATTATAAATCAACCGTGATTTGTATTGTCTACTGGCCACAGTCGTAAGATATTAATCTTTGTATCCGGCTGTTTTAGCATTGTTTTGAAAGCCGTCTGGTTTTGATACTGTACACTTTGGGAATTATTACGAAATTACTGCCTAGAGTCAGCGTACGTAGTAACGACTAGTAGCGACGTGATGACATATTGTGTAGGCCTAAGCGATGTGTAGTAATTACATTACCAAAAAACACTGTCGAAAGCGTCTTTGCAAAGAAGAAAACACTTAAATATATTGGTATTGTGTAAGCTCCCTGATTTTTGAAGCTAAGTGTTAGCTATCTAAACATTGTCTTTTTGTATTCTTCAATTGAATCCATATAGCATATGGTGAAGACCTTCCGTGTCTCAGAGCTGCAAGAGCTGTTGGGTTATGCAAATCGCTCCAAGACCGGGAGGAAGCACCAACTTATGGGAAGAGCATTAGACATGCTAAAGGATGATCCGGGATCGAAAGTCTGTGGAAAGATTCGTGAACTTTACGGTAGCAGATACCCTAGACGTTTTCCGTATGTTCCACCTCCATCAAACTATTCATCTGGACCTAATGTGGGCGAATCCAGTGTTGGCAGAATGTCACTCATGACACAACCTAACAGACCAGTACGTCCCCCAAGTTCATCGCTCTTGCCAGTGCATCCAGATGTGAAATTGCGACACCTCCCATTTTATGATTTCAAAGACATTCTTGTTCGACCTCAATCTCTAGGTATGTAGAGCTTATGTTACAACTTTCCTTAAAGTGCTTATACAGTGAAATTTTCCAACAATGTTTCATTTGCTTATTCAAAAGTACTTGCTCTCAACATTATTTTTATGTGAACAGAGTTGAAATGTCTTTTTAGATTGATTTTATAGACGTCAAAAGTGGCAGTTTTTGGTTCTCTTTGTGCGAACTTTTTTGCCATGTTAGCTAAATTGACATCATACATAAGTAGTACACATTTTCAACATGGCAATAGAAATTGCTATTGGCTTGGCAACTTCCATACTACTTATGACGTCAAATGAGCAAACATGACAGTCAGCAAAATTCACACAAGAGGACAAGTTTTGGAGTTGAAATTAATCAACTTCCACACAACATAAAATGGACATAAATATATTAAATTGCTTGCAAATATCTAAATATTTCATAAAGGCTATAAAAAGTATATGCCAATTTCACTGCATAAACACTCGTAATATCTTAGTGAACTTTTGAAAGAATCTTAGTGAACTTTTATCATTCAAAATGTTTGTTAACTGACTGGAGAGGCTTATTCCATCGGCTGAGATGCTTTCTCATAACATCAAACAAGTGATTCAAGACAGTGTTAACAATAGTTTGAACATTTGTGCATTTTAATGTATGGATGGTCTTGTAAGGGTGAGGAAGGGGGTACTCTAGTTTTCATCAGATTTTGGTAGCTACCTGGTACCATAGGATGTTAGACTTCTTCGTTAAATTCTGTTATCTTTTTATATAATTGGGATATTTTTCAAAGCAATTGTTTTGCGTTTTGTTATAACATATAGTGTTTGTAAGGAAACGGACGTCTCTTCTGCACCCCATGACGCCAAGACCAGGAAGAGGTGCACAGCCTTTTCTAAGTCCATCCCTGTTTACGTGTCCGCTTTAATGTTATGGATAAAAGTAACGTGCAAAGGAATGTGTATGAGAAAGTACAAACTTTTCTGTTGATGGGGTCTTAAAGTCCAAATAACGCATCGCCATTTGCGAAACAACTTTTAACTTTCGTGAAATATTGCGAAGCGATTTTTGTAAAATTACGAAGCTCATTTAGCATTTCTTGATAGTTAACGATAAATTTTCTTCCAGAAAAGATTTCATTTCACATTCCTGTGAAGGCTGTGCTCCTCTTATGCCTTGCGACCGACACTTTTTGCTGAAATATGTCTACTGATCGTTTTAGTCGTGCCTAGTTTGCATAATTTCGAAGCGAATATTACATTTCGTCGTAAAAGACAACGCTATCATTTGTAATATGAAAAGGAGCTTCTTTTTCAATCAAAGTTAAAAACACAAACGTCCATTGCGCTAATCCACACATACACTAGCCAAATGCTACCCTTACAAAATTGTCCGAGTTCGCAATGACTCGTAGCTCAGCTATGATTGGTGATGAAGGATTTAATTCAATTCTGAGGAAGCTCTAATCGTTTTTAAAACGTAGTAGATATTAGGGCACTGTCTGAACTGGAAGAGGATAAAATGACAGATTTTCTAACTCTTAATTTTATTGCCATAAGCGCGCGCATAACGCATTTTACATATAAGGAAAATCGCGTGGGAAGGGAGGGCTAAATGAAAAGAGCCAGTAGGCGGTCAAAAAAGTTGCGAAGCAATTTTTAGCGATGATTCGGACCTTGTGGTCAGCACATTCATTCATTCAGAGGCCTTTGTGTTATCTATGTTGGGGTCAAGTTTTTTTTTATTATCCTTTTCAGTTCCTCAATGCAAAACAACAACTTATCAAGACTCATTCATAATGTTTCATATCTCTCCGCACCAAGTGAATGAAATTGTCTCATCCAGGTAATGGCATAATGCTGTTGTACAAAATTTTAGTAATAAATTGTTTACTAAAGTTTAGTGATGCACCGATATAGGATTTTACCGATGTACCGATTAAGCGACATTAAATGCCGATATCGTGCCGATACCGATATTTTATGCCATTTTACGAAACTCAAACATCATAAAGTATGCCATGTTGTGCTCCCCAGTGAGTGTTCATTTGATAAAAAATATAAAATTCAAAGTGGACATTTACACTGCAGCCATATTTCACAACACAATTATCAATGGAAATTAACATCATGTGGAACTAACAAATTTCATTTACTATAAACTTAAAAGAAATTGTTAAGGTAATATATTTAGTATTGTTGAACTATGATTCATTTCAAATGTATTTCTATTTCAATGAAATGTCTAAATATCGGTATTATGAGCGAGAAAAATACTAATAAAGTAAATGGTTTGAACCCTGGAGTATCGTAACATGTTTGTGGATGAAGATCGTCCAGGTTAGTAGAGTCCTGAGAAGGACTGTTGGTATTGATGAAGACTGACGTTTCGACAACCTTAGCGGTACTCATCTCCAGAGTCAAATGGAGACTACCGCTAAGGTTGTCGAAACGTCAGTCTACATCAATACCAACAGTCGTTCTCAGGACTCTACTAACTGAACGATCTTCATCCACAAAATACTAATACCGATACCGGTGCATCGCTACTAAAGTTTTATTTTACCCTTAATGTGTTCGTAGACTATTTCACGTACTTGGTCGTAATTTTCCAGTTGCTATTCATCATGTATAATATGGCCGTTATTCCTTTTCTTCCAGGGATACCAGACCAATGTCAAATAATGAATACAACGTTCAGATACAACTGAGGTATGAACTATATGGTTCGGAGACATTTTTGATTATTTTTACTCGAATGATGCAGCACGTGGTGTAAATGATCCAGTAAAAACCTCATATCAAATAAACATGCTGCATCCAATTAACGCCTCTTTGGATCGCAAGTTTGTATGGGCACCTCTCACAAGTGACACCTTTTTACTAATATGTGCCCAAACATTAGCATTATGATAATTAAATAGCAATAACGGGTGATCGATTGTGCTGGAAAATTGTACATTTATTCATGGTCATGTTTTCATTTGTTTACACGAAGTTAATAGAAATGATACCGACGCCTCTGTCTATCAAATACCTCTTATCTATTTAAGCCCTACCCCCATTGAATTGCTAGAAATTTATTTTGTGTATGGACTTTGTTGCTTGAATAAGTCTCATCTAAGGTATAACATATGATACATTTTTTGGACTTTGTTGCTTGAATAAGTCTCATCTAACGTATACCTGCTATATGTTTGTGTTTTTGTTCAACATCCCATATGCGATTTCTAGATTTTGTTTACTGGAAACGAGTTGTGAACAAGACGATATGTATCCTCGTGCTCCCGCGGTGAAAATCAATGGGAAACCCTGTCCACTTCCGGTAAGTAACAAGGCGGGTAGTACCTCGCATGAACACACGCACCGTTTGTTTGTGATTCGTTCAAAGTTTTTTGCTGTTTTTAATTTTGATGATTTCTTGCATTACGTCGTTGTATTTTGATTAAATCCACTGCGATTTCTAGATTTTGTTTACTGGAAATGAGTTGTGAAAAGACGATATTTATCCTCGTGCTATACGAACCGTGTTTCAATGGCAAACCCAGTCCATTGGGTAAGTAACATGGAGGGTTAATGTTATTATTCATATATATATATATATATATATATATGCATGATATCGTATTAAGTCTTTGCATTGTTTTCAGCGTATTATGACGTGCATATAACATTGAACTAAAATACATGGAACGCCGTCTGAAGAAAATAATTGAAGCCAAATCTTACGTCCAGACTTGATTTTTTTCAAATGTGTCCTTGTGTAGTGTTTCGAGATTCTCTCACGGGTTGAAAATTGTTTGACCAAACACGCGTGTCTGGGTGTAAGATTTTGCTTCAAAAAATTCTTAGACTAAAAATTATTATGTACGTAGCGTTCCATGTATTAGCGCTCAATGGCATATAGTACGTATAAATATGAACACTCCCCCTCCCCTCCCCCCCCCCAATCATCGACCGTCGTACGCCCATGAGCAGACGTCCGTGTTAACTTTCTTTGCATATTTAGGGTATAGGACCGCGCGACAACAAGGGAGAACACAAGAAAACAGGTCGTCCTGTCGATATTACGTCTTTTTGTCGTCTGTCATCAACCATACCGAATCACATTCACATCTCGTGGCAAACGGATCCCCTTCAGGTCTTTGTGAGGAATTCGGGCCGGTTGCGCGAACCTTGGATAGTAGCGATTCATCAAGTTGTAAATTTGCTCGACAAGTATTTCTTTTTCGGCTGATTTTCATTCTTGATTGTTTTGAAACTTTTTGAAGAGAGTTACTATCCATTCAAATCAGTACCTCATATGAACTTAGATTTGATAGGCTACACAGACTTCGTGCAAACGGCCTTTTATCATGCGGTACTATAGTTTGAAGTATCCTTACTATTTCGTTCACTGTTGTCAATGCTATGATGTGATTGGTCACTTTCCCCCCTTTTTATGCTCCTCGTCTTTCGTCTCGTGCACTTTTTTGAGATTCACTTGACGATTATTTTCTGATCTTACCAAGACGATGTTTCAATTGTTATTGTTCTGTGTTTAATACGGTCCTACACGTCATCTGTTTCTTTTGTTTAACTACGTTGCCTTCCGTATAATTATGCGCCGGGGGGTGATATTTAGCCTACCCAAAGTTCAAGCTTCTTCCACCAATATGTGTTCTTCTGTTTAACTACATTGCCTTTCGTACAATTATGCGCCAGGGGATATTTAGCATACCCAAAGTTCAAGCTTCTTCCACCAATATGTGTTCTTCTGTTTAACTATACTGCCTTCCTATAATTATGCGCCAGGGGTATTTAGCATACCCAAAGTTCAAGCTTTTCCACCAATATGTGTGTATTCAAAATAAGATCTAGAATCTAAACAAACTCGAGAAAGGAACACAGTAAGCATGGAATGTGTAACTGACAACTTGCATTTACACGTACTTGTGTCAATCTTGCATAAAAGCATTCAAGGAATGTACACCTACTTTAGTTTATCTTACATGTACATAACATTTCACAAAAATTACACGTACTTGTGTTTGTGTAACATACAACATTTGACGAAAATTACATGTTCTTGCGTCCGTTTGACATGTAACACGCCACGAAACTTACACGTACTTAAGTCCATCTTAGTACGACATGCTGCGAAGTTTACACGTATTTTGTCTTTCAACAGAGGTTCGTTGCGACAGTTCATCTCGTAAGAAAGGTCACGTCCAGCTGTTTGATAAATAGGTTAAAGGCGCGCCAACGACGAAATCCAGATCATTCGAAGGCACTGAGTAAGATTTATTTTCAGTAGCATGTGTTATTTCCGTGAAAGGATGTCACGGCAAAATGTTATACCTGGTAACCGTTTGTGCTTTTAGTACGTGTAAAAGACTGGGAGCCTTTTCCAATACATGAACATTGGGGGAGGGGAGAGGGTAGTAGCCTATCTGTCATAGGTTCATTCAGTGGTGTTCCCAGCTAGATAACTGTATGGGAAGGCAATGTTCATGTATATACGTTCGCCGTTTTCATTTGAAACCATTTGTTATGGAGGTTTATCACGCGAATAAAAATTGCTCTACTCCCCCCCCCAAAAAAAAAAAAAATTATCGAGCTGAGGACGACCCAGTAATCAAGTCGTTTCTATAGCAGTTGTTGACCTGTTGCTAGCTTGGTATTCGCCTGTGGAAGTTTTTACGCGATCTCAACTTTGGCGCAATTTAAGTTCTCCGTTTGAGTAGCTACGTACTAGAATTTTAACAATTTATCATTTTGTATAAAGTAAGCATTATCTTTAATCTATATTATCCTTTGCATAAAGTAAACATTGTTTAATCTAAATTGTTATTGCTCTGTGTATGTATATTGGGGGAGGGGAGAGTTGCATTTTAACTTTTGCTTGTATTTTGTTTCAGTTAAGGAAAAGTTAACGCAAGATCCGGACAGTGAAGTTGCGACGACCAGTTTAAGATGCTCCTTACTATGTCCGGTAAGTGAAAAGATAAAACCTTTCTATATACTGTTATATAGGGAAACCCAGTTAAGAACTGCGTCGAAGCAATGCATCGTTTTGCTTTCTTTTGATGGAAGTGCAATAATTTTTAGCGTTAGAATCATCAAACTCTCATTCGCTTGCTTAAATAAATACTACAGAACGCAAGTACTCTGTGTCGAAGTATTTTTTATTGTTTTTGTAGCTTGGAAAGACTAGAATGACCATACCTTGCAGGTTTGATTTAGTTAATGAAAGTTTATCTTGTACAAGGCGATACATCGCTCATATTGAAGACCATTTGTAAACATTATAAATACGCCATTGTAATGGTCGCAGACATTGACGCATTTCACAATAGGGTGAAATTCCGAGGTACATTGCTGGATACAACGCAAGAGTTAGGTACATTGCATGATACACGCTGTCCAAACTTATATCTGCAAAACTTATATCTTATAACCTATAAAAACCAATTTGGGTTATCGAAAAATCACGTTTGCGTTATTGCGTTATTAACTTTAAGAGTGTTTAGTATTTTGAAAAGTAACTAAACAAGAGCTCCCGTTTACTTCCGCGGCCATAGCTGTACGCTATCTTTTATAGCAAGTAGAGGGGTGTATGTGTAAGGCTGTGTCTTTGTTCTTTACAGGTCAAAGAACTGCAATCACCTACAATGTTTCGACGCTGCTCTTTATCTACAAATGAACGAGAGAAAGAGCAGATGGATTTGTCCTGTCTGTGACCAAGAAGCAAGATTTGACAACTTGATTATTGACGGGTAGGTTTGTGAAACTCAATCACGCCGCATGTGAGCCCCGATCAAAACTCCACAAATTTCACCAGATTTTGCCGTAGATGATGAAAAATTGGGAGCTGAACAACGAGCAACCAATCATATAATCGGAAGATATGAACATTATTCAAAAAGAAAACGCGATCTTTAAGTATAAGTAGTGAAGGGTTTATGGGAGGGGTGACAAATTCCTACAGTGTATTAATGTATATAAAACAGTTCAGTAATAATCCAAACTGGGGCATCCCCTCTTACAAAACAATCTTGGATTCATCCGTGTGTATGAACATATGAAAAACAGTTTCGAAGTACATTATCCCATTGTTGTTTAACCATCACCGCTCTATCTTGCGTTGGCTTGTGTTCTTCGTGGCTCGTCTTTTTATCCCTCGAATTCTGTTTTCTTTCTTGTATTTTACTTTACCAATAAAATAGCCTTTTTTCCCTTTCAGCTTATTCATGGAAATACTCGAGAAATCTCCTCAAAGCAACGACATCGTCTTCTTTGAAGATGGCTCGTGGGAAGCCCTCGGGACAAGTGGTAAGTCGACACTTATTCAGGTCGTCTAGTGATTGGCTGAAAAGAGTTGCGCAAGCGCGGCTTTGGTGGGAAATTTTTGAAATCATTTCAATAAGAATAAATTTCTTCGAAATAACCGCTTGCTTTCCTTGCATTAATTTTGCTGGCAACTGCTAATCGACAGATAGTCAGTTAATGGAGAATGATCTATAGTTTCTTAGTTGTTCTCTCGTTTTGAAAATTAACGTCGGTATCATAACTGACCAATGAAAAGGTCTTACGCATCAGTTGTATCAACTTACTAGTCCATGATACAAGAGAATCTTTTTCACGCGGCAAGAATGTGAAGGACTTCATGTAAGAATACGCATATCATATTAATAGCCTGGTCGGTACGCGTGATAGAGTATGAGAACTTTATTCTCCCGAAGAATATTACATTTGTGAAATAACGAATTATGTAAAGCGAATGCCACAATTTAGCATACTTGCTGTAAACGTGGCGCTGTGATAAATTATGTATTTTTACGATAATTATTTACATAACTTCGATCCATCGTGGCTTTTTCAGACCAGGCTGCAAAAATGACCGTGATATCTACTCCGAAGGCTGAAAAACCGGAAGTTATCGAGGAAGAAAGTGAGTGCATTTATCATAAGAAAATTTTTTTTGTTTTTTGAAGAAAAATTATCGGAAATCAAAGTCCAGTGTGTAAATGTTTTTTATAATTTTCTTTGGCTAAACATTTTTTGTGGATTTGAATCTTTAAATGTGCCTGTTTGATTGTAGTTTGCTATTTGTTGATCGTAGTTTGAGTTCCTCTTTCCTCTGGAGGCGAACACTATGGACAGCGGTTGTCCCTAATGTACTACATATTGAGTTATTTTTTATTCATTCAGACTTGTGTTATTTAAAGAAGTTAACCTTTAAGTTCGTCCGTTCAAATTTTCAAATCATCATTTGACTCATTTTGCTACTCGCTCCTCCCTGAAATATTTCATCAATCTCCCCGTAATCCTGACTTCAGTCAGAGTTACCCGTTAGTGTTGTGAACGTCACCGTCATTTTGTTTTTCATCCTGCAAGAACCAAAAAGAAAACACGATCCTCATGTCATTGATCTGACCGTGAGCAGCGACGAAGAAGATGAATATAATACAGCCAAGAAACCCTCGACATCTTCAAGGTATAAGTTCATCGTTGGAAGTGTCATTGTTAATGACGATGTAAAGCATTTGTTGCGTGCTCTCGAGGATCAGGAAGTTGTTGTTTTGTGAACACGCTCGATATTTGTAAGATTTCTTTCTAGTATAAATCGAATATCACTTTGCCGATATTTCTAAATGCAGAGACGGTTGCACGAAAGCCGAATATCGATATTTTTGAATGCTTCGAAAATGTCTCGAAAGTAAAAAAATCTACAATTTCAACGGGACAATAAAAAATGAAAGACAATATTGGTTCTAGAATTTCCAAGTTTAATTATAATGAACATAATTGATCGTAGCTTAACTGTGGTAAAGAAGCTATAACCACTTTGCAGCAAGTTTAGAAAAATTACCATTCAACGGATGACGCTATTCGGGCATTGTGCAACCGAGCCCCAGTATTGTAAACATTATCTTATAGGATACCAGTCCTCAGCTCGGCGTCATCGTCTCATCATTTGGGCGTGCCTGGTCAACCATCGACTTCGTTTTATCCCAATTTGATATCAATGGGAAGTCAACCCGACTTGGGTACGTTCTCAAAACATTGTGTAGAATTAACGTTGTTTGCACTGTCGAATGGAAAATTCAAATGATCGCCATGTTTGTTAAATATCAGTCGAAGAACTCGAGCGAGTCAAGACTGCTCATCTTTTTGGTCAAGTGACATTGTTTGCGAATGTTTTTTAATTGCAAGAAAAAATTATTTTAGTATTGTTTATTTATCATTTAGGTGCGTATACCGACTTGCCTTTCTACACCTTATCTGCCGATTCGGTAAGTCACCTTTAGTTTAGGTTTTTTTCCAGTCCGTCCCAAGTGTCGTCCATCATATGTTTGTACTGTTTCATGTATCTATTCATCGTGACGATGCCGTAATATTGGCAATAATTTATTCCGATTGTATAATCGGATTGTATACTTGATTCTAAACCAAATGTTTTCTTGGTTCTAATTCGATTGTATGACTGATTCGAATCAGATTATTGCAATCCTGTTGTATACTTTGTTCTAATCAAAATGTATACTTCTGATTTGATTGTATGCTTGGTTCTAATCACATTATGTGCTTGGTTCTAATTCGATTATGTACTTGGTTCTAATCCAAAGGTATACTCGGTTCTAATCTGGTTTATCGTTAATTCTAATCCTATTATAACAATGTTTTTATTGAAGTATTTATACATTGTGTGAAACTTCGAAAAACACCGGTTAAGAGATATCTCGCCTTGTTCAATCTACGCCAAGTCACGTGTTTTGTTTGATTACTCTTTAGATTTGTATTAATGAACCTCCATTAATTCAAAGCACTATTCATTCAGAGATCAGGACCGGTTGCATGAAGCATGGATAGGGTTATCCATTGGATAGCAAATTTTTTTAAATGGTTAAACAACTTCTTAACAAGGAAAGATATAATGTTTGAACTGAGCAATCGCTGAAATAAAATATTGCTTCTAAGATTACAAAATTTCTTTGTCGTAACAAAAGTATAAACACCATTTTTTACAAGTTTAAAAAATATACTATCCAATGGATAAGGCTACCCAAGTTTCGTGCAACCGGCCCCAGTAGTTAAAGTTTAGCTAGCATAGTAAACTGTATATAAACTGGAACGCTAACAACCCAGCCATCTTTGAAGCCAACACTCACACTAGAAGTTTCATGATATTATTTAAAAAAATAAACAACGATAAACATAAAATACAATAGCGCAAATATCCATGATAAGTTTTACCGCACGAGATTTGGTAATATAACGAAAAAACTCAATTATAAATGTATCATAAAATTGGCTTTTAGCCCTAGCATTGGAGTTAGCGTTCCAGTTGATATTAGAGCTCATTGGGCATCATAACCAATATAATATACGTACTGTATCCTTATAGTTCCCGTTCTACGGTGTGGGTGGTAACTTGGATCAACAAGGAGGCATGTGCGGGCAAACAGCAGCCCATGCCATCAATTTGGATTGACTATATGATCCACAATAAGTCCTGTTGTGAACAAATCGCAAAAAAAATCAAATTTTATTTTGTACATATAACATATATGTATAGTATTTAGAGCATGTACAGACATGAGATAGACTTTTTGAGAGCTTTTTGTACATGTTAAACGTTTTACATGTTAAATTTGTTGCTAATTTAAATTGTTTCTGTTGTATGGCCCTTTTGTCCGTTTAAAATATGTTTTCTGCCTATCAACATACTTTATTTGAGTTTAAAATTTGTACATAGTTAGTGTAATGACAATTTTTGTTCTCTGTTGCTCATTCGTCAAAACATACACTGACACACGTTATCTTAGTTTATATTTTAGGTAGTGTAAAGACAGTTCTTGTTCTCTGTTGTTCATTCATCACTACCTACAGTGACACACGTTATCTTAGTTTATATTTTAGGTAGTGTAAAGACAGTTCTTGTTCTCTGTTGTTCATTCATCATTACCTACACTGACACTTGTTATCTTAGTGTATATTTTAGGTAGTGTAAAGACTGTTCTTGTTCTCTGTTGTTCATTCATCACTACCTACACTGACACACGTTATCTTAGTTTATATTTTAGGTAGTTTAAAGACTGTTTTCGTTCTGTTGTTCATTCGTCACTACTTTCACCGCCCTTTGATCGACGTAATATTTTAGGGTATGCAAAGACTGTTTTTTGTTCTTTATTGTTCATTTATCACCATACCGACTATGACACATCTTAGAGGGTATTTTGCCTAGTGTAAATAATGTTCTTCCTCTCAGCTCATTAGTGTGGGTGGTACATGTGCTTGAAGAATGTTCTCGTTAAATGTTTTTTGTGTGTGTTACAGCACGCGTTGCTTAATTTGGAAACATTCATATGTAAAGCAACGAAATTTTTCAACATCCTGCCCGGGAAAAACTACTTTTGACGTTTGCCAATTCAATGAAATTTCAAAGAGTTTTTTGAAGGACACTTGCTGATACAGATTTTTTTACCGCGCCTCTCAATCACACAATGGAATAATAATCGTCACGATAATAGAACTGTAGTGTCTTAACTTTAAACCCATTGCATTTTAGTGTGTCTCTTCCAGGGGATGATATTTTAAAAACCATTGCCAGCGCGAACACTTCAATGAAGTATAAAGCGAAGCCTGCACCGAATAAAACGTCCATCTTGAACTCTATATTTTTTAAGAAAAAACTAGCTATATCTGAGAAATTTCCAACAGTGGTAGATCAAGTCATCATGTTTACAATTATCGCTGTTGTAAATTTTTTTTTGCTTTTCTCGAATATTCAAAGAGTCATTTATTTTCAAAAAGGAAATGTTAATGCCGACTTTGAGAGATAATTCGTTTGAGTCCTTTTTTTCAGTTTTTATTGCTTCCTGTTGTTTCACAAAGAGCTTTCGTTTTCGACTTTAACTAACTTAACGAGGCACCTTTAATGCCTTCCATAGCGCATGCAAGTATTATTCTACTCCACGATAGAACTGCCTGGGAATGTTGGTAAATTGTTAAAAGAATTTATCAGTCGATTATGCATCTACCCCGTCAACAATATTTTTATGTTTTCAAAACAGTCGGTGAAAAAACTAGATGTAGTCGAAGACTCCTTGCCATTCATGCTGCGGACAAATTACAGTTTTTGACATCCGTAGTATGTTTAAGGAATGTACGAAAATAGACAGAGGCTTGGCAAGCCATGAATGTCCTGTCACTCACAATTTGTGGAGGGTAAAGGTCCTTTATACGAAGTACACCCACACAACAATTCGCTTCTTGCAAGAACCTTTATGATATGTACGTCGTCATGTTTTTACATGTGTGTGCAATGTATTTGTAATCAACGAACAGATTTTTTGCTATGATATGATGGAGGAGGAAAACAGAATAGAAGTAACTATAAGAACAAGTAGCTTCGTTACTAACTGATCTAAACTGTTGTGCGTGATCAACTATTCTGCATGGAATGAATAGCCACAACTTGCAATGTTTCTTTGATGACTCGCGGATCCGTAGGGAGGCAGGATTCCTTAGTTTTTTTCGCCGAATAAGTCAATTTAATGAATGAAAAGGGTCAATTTCATTTTCAGCAAAGCGCTGCGTCACGAGCAATTGCCGTATAATTTTCACCCAATATTTTTAAAATCATGACGTCGGTGACGTCTTTCCTGAAGAAAGAGGAATACGTCGTATCATTTTTGGTTGAAGGAACTGTACGAAAGATACGCCACAAAGCTGTAAATAAACTCATTTCACAATTGCTTTTCGAATTGAAATTCAAAGTGGATTAATTTTCATTAAGCGGTATAATTTCTGCCACAGCTCAGACGAATGTGACGTGTGCAGGGGTGGGGACAAGCTTTTCTTTGACGTTCATAAGTATGGACTTATGACGTAGACTAAAGAGGTGGCGCTTTTGACGTTTGTTTTACCCTGTTGAATAAAATATTTAACGACTTTTATCCACACCCACATGACTGACATGACATTTGCGTATAGCGTGAAATACATGTGAAATTCACGTGCTTAGTAAACGCAAAAGTTGTGGGGAGAGAGAGAGCGTTGCTGCATAATGTTCGTGTTTTGCGTCTGACCTTTTTGATTTATAATTTTTATAACATGACACGAATTTTTTAATTTTCTGTTTTTTAAGTGTATATGATACGTTACATTTGATAATATGATAATATTTGATTACGTTAAAAAAACGACAATTTTTTTCACTCTGGCAATACGCGTTGTTCGTTTGTTTCTTTTCCAAAGCTTGCTCTCACGTCAACAAATTGTACGTTTCTTTTACGTTGTACTAATCAAGAAATGTTTCAATCCGGTAATCCTTTCAGTAACCCTTAAAATAAACGAAAAAATGTCAAGTATTTGCTCGTTTGACCTGAGCTCCCGGCGTAAACTAATTTGCTCAGTCCAGGAATACCTCCTGCGCGGTATTGAAAACTGTGGAGTCTTGCAATTTCCGGGAAAGATAAAGCAGACGACACGTGCTTTTGATTATTGATTTCAAGTGCGGCACAGTGAAGTGTGAATATCAACATGTTGTCATGTTTTTATTTCACCGGTGCTTCGTCTTGCAATCGCTCTTCTTCTCAAATTGTTGAGGGCATAACAAATTTTTAGGGGACACAAGCTCTGCCACCCACCCCACCCCCCTCCCCTCATTATTGCAACGCCGTTATAGCACTTTCGTTTTCAAATGTTTGGGAAAATATGGAAATATATTGATTATTTTCCAAGTATAGTAGAATTGATAATTATTGGCTGATTTCATTTAGTCAACTGTATCTTGTTTTACCCAAACCAATAAAGTTAATAAATTTGCCTTAGTATCATTAGCAAATTTGTGATATATTCGGTTGTGCTTTAATAGCCAGAGTTATCGAGCCATTCGCTTATTCGCATCGACGTTCCATTGTCCAATAATACATTTTGAAATTTGCCAGAATTCCATAGAAAATAGTTTGATTTAGATTCGAAGTTTTTTCGAGTCATCGAAATGCCCACTCGTGATGGATGAACACGCCCGCAAACAAGAATTTTTAAGGTACGTTTCATGATGATGTTGGAACTTATGTCAATAAAAATATAAAAAATTGTACACGGCCATTGTGTCATCTCACTGATCTGACTCGCTGTTAGCAAGTGAAAAAAGCGGGTGCGGGGAAGGTGCTGTTTCGAAGGAGGGAAAATATTTTGATTTTTTTCGTAAACATGCGTTATGCACATTCCGCTCGAAGGACGGATAACACTTCCCATGCCTGTTCGTCCGTTCTCACTCGATACACTTAATATTTTGTACATCGTACCTACGTCAACAAAACAAGAAATCTTTCACGTTGTCTGCAAAGATTGTCGGCTTGATAAATAAAGCGATTGACAAAAATTAAAACTCGAAGATACCTTTGATAAGTTTAGGAAAACTAAAAACTGAAACGACAACTAAGCCTAAAGAAAGATTCGGTTCCTAAAGAGCAGTTCATGGCGAGATGAAAACAAGTTCCTCTTGTTGTATGCAAAGCCTCTTCGCTTCGGTGGAAGTCGTTCTAAATAGAAAGAAAAAGCCATTAAATGATCTTGCAATTTTCGCATTTTTGAGGGTGATTAATGTATCGTTAAAGATTTATATACTTTACCCACGACATCGCAACCGGCTTTTTGGAGTATTACAGCTTTTCTAAAAACATTTGCGTTTCATCTTATCCCAATGAAGCCGTGAAGGTATAGCCATCGCATAGGATATTTCCCTTGTGCAGATTTGTGAAACGAGAGGAGCTTGCATGGAGAACTTAAGTTCAAGCACATACCAATTTCATCTTTAGTGTTGGTGGTACTCTCCAGAATTCCGTGCCACGACGAGACGCGTATTTCAAAGGACCAACCCACGCACTTATTATGATGCAAATAAAGCTTTTCTTGTTCTGTATTGGTATAATGTACTGACAAAAATAGTTAAGTGTATTAGTAGGAATTGTAGTTATATGAGTTCTGTATCGTTGCATCAATGTCGACCAACTGGTGTCTTCAGGGTTCAAAAGCCTGTATCGTTATCCGTTCGGCGACTAAGAGTTTGCCGACGTCTTAAAAGAATGACAAAGAATTCAACTACTCGAGTGGTTTTCGCTCTTCTTCTCGGTGGTCTCATTAGTTTCACATTTAGCGTTTGGACAAGTCATTTGGTTCGATTTCCAACCATACCTTGCAAACGTGTTCTTAAAACACACGTGGACAATGCGGTTAGCAATGTTAGAACTCGACCGAAACGGCTAAGAGATGAGCTAAACGCGAAGGGATTTTTATTTGTATCCGTCATGACTTCCAGTATGTATATTGGCACAAGAGCTCGTGGAGTTTATGATACTTGGGGAAGAGACGTACCCGGCCGTTTGAACTTTTTTACCGGTAAAATAAACATAACGGATGATGTTGCAGACTTGCCAGTCATTCAACTTGATGTGCCAGACGATATTTACCCACCGCAGACAAAATCCTTTAAAATGATTGAATATGTATCGAAGCACTTCGCTGACGATTACGAATGGTTTATAAGAGCGGACGACGATGTGTACATACGACCGCACAAACTACGTTATTATTTAAAGAAGTTAGATAGTTCGGAAGATTTGGTCATAGGTCAGCCGGGTGTTGGTAAAAAAGACGAGATAGGCAAACTTGGCCTTGGTCCTAGAGATAATTTCTGCCTCGGTGGACCAGGCATAATGATGACATCAAGTGTTTTAAAGAATATTGGGCCAAATATTGTTGTTTGCCTAAACAACACGAGCACGACGCACGAAGATGTGGAAATTGGTCGATGCCTGCGTCAATATGGCGGAGTTATGTGCCCATGGGGTTTTGAGGTAAGATTTACGTAAAACATGGCTCTCCTGCTGGAGTTTGTTGTCGAAACATTTACATGTCAAATGTAAAATGTACACAACGTATTGACAATATTATTGTCCACTATTGAATATGATTGTCGTAAAATCGAGTCGACTTGACGGGAAAATTGTACGGTTGATGTTATGCTGTGAGAGAAAAGTGCTAAGTATAATTGTTTAAAATGTGTTAAATGTAAAATATACTTTTTATTGTCGGTGATAAAACGCTTCCGATAGCAACGTCACAAACAAAACCGCCCTCATTTCTTCGATTTTATTCTGATTTTGTCCGAGGAATGTTGCACAAGAATTGCACCGCGTGAGATGATGACTTTAGCTTAAAAAAATAAGTTCTTATATTTACGCCCTGATCAAAATAAATATAACCGACCAGGCGAAAAATTATTATTTTAGACAAAAAATCTTAATATGATTGGTTATCGATGCACAAAAGAAATTTTTGTTTTTAAGTGAAAATTTTTTCTCTACGTTCAGTTTTCATCGACACATGAAATATTTTCAGCATGCTGGATTCTGAATAATGTGCTTGCCATGGTAGAAATATCGTAATAAGTATATAATAAGTAACGTAATACACTTACGTAATAAGTTTGTCAAAAAAGTTTGTCGCTTCATCCTCTGTCATTGGCTAAACCCAACTTGCTGATTTAGTGATTTTTAAGTCGGTGCTCAAAATCTTTGAATACTCACTTATCAATGTTATACTTTTACGATATTTCGTAAGTTTTTCAACTCCATGCCACGTCGACGGCTGAATCAATTTAGCAATTATAGCATTTAAAGAATTTGGTAAAAAAATTTCTTCGGAACAACGCTATTCCTTTGACACTTGACTGCTTCGTTTATAAAATCGCGTGAGCTCTTTCAAATCCTCTTGTTATCAGAATGAACTTGCAAGAAAATACTTACCTTCAACCTTTCCTAATTGCGAGTTTGTACTTTGCTCTAAATACGTATTGGCAATTCGCCACAGTTTACGTAATTCTAATCGTACACTCAGTCGATAAAAATTCATCATCAATTTAACACTGATATTATGAACTCAAATTAAAATGTCAGACTAGACTGAAGTATATATGGACTCGAGCAGGGATTTTCTGTCAAGGGAGAGGGGCAGTTAAATATAGGAAGGGGGTCATCACTGTCGTTGAAACGATGTACTGTAATTTAAATATAACAATTTAAGGGGGAGCAAGATTTTTGCCAGATGGTGGCCGCCAGGCGAATATTACTTTTGATTAAATTACGTTTAAAGAAGACACTAGCCGTAGAGTACATAAAGACTCGAGTTTCAACATCAAGCTACTTAGCTCTGAGACGTCATTCGGACTCCAGTTTCATAACATCCGACAACTGATGGTGAAGACTAGATTTTTGACCGAAGTATGAAATGAGTCAAGTTTTATCATCACACCGACAAATGCTGTGGACTGACATAAATATACAAGCGCCCGCGAGGTTCACCAGTCGTTAGGAAAGCACCCCACACGAATTCATATATGAAAACTGACCTGCTTCATTTCATTTGTCTAGGCAAGAGAACTGTTCGTACAAATCTACGAGCATCCCTTTCAGGCTTATCATGGGGAACTGGATACCATAGAATCTATCAAAGGTATTAGCTACCACCCTGTAAAAGATCCCGCCTACATGCGTAGAATGCACGTGTATTTTAACTCGCACCACGTGCATCGTTTGATGTTGCGTAAGCGGTCCGTACAGCGAGCACTTACGAACATGGCCCCGTTTTTAGAGGGGGATATGCATTGGACAAAAAGTCAGCGATTGTTATCTGATCTTAGCGACAAATCTCATCGCCAAGCGCGCAACAGCTCGCAGCCTTGGGAGTCGTTAGATTTTTCTAAAGTGTGGGCTCTTTATGATAAACCACCGTTACGTTACATACACGATGGCACCGAAGCAGCCATGAAAAAAGTTGTTGATTTTGCAAAAGAGACCATAACTCGTGAAGGAGAACCGTACTTGTACGAGAACATCAAATTCGATAGGTGGCATAATGGCTACATGCGTGTTGACCCAAAAGTTGGCACTGAATATCGTTTAGAGATCGGCACAAGAGCGCAACTGCACGACAAGAAGATGAAATTAGTGATCACGCGTTCTCGCCGTAGCGTGCATCTGAGACAAACTTTTGACAAGTTTATTGTGAAGTCCGAGAGGACATTAGCCAGCGACTCCGCAAAAGCGACGCTTCATTTTATTGTGCCCCTCGTGGATCGCTTAGAAAACCTCAAGCGTTTCTTAAGCAGTTTCGAGTCGGAGTTCCTTGTTCGCAATGATCCGGTAAAATTACTCGTCGTTTACTTTCCAGATGCTGCACCCTCCGTGCAACAAAAGCAGGCGTTCGATCGTTACGCTGCGAAGTATCCTTCTGTCGAATTCAAATGGCTGGATGTAAAAGGACCTTTTAAACGGGCGGTCGCCTTGCAAAAGGGCACAGACTACTTTGGCAACAACTCGTTGTTGTATTTTTGCGATGTCGATTTAGTTTTTCGTCAAGAGTTTGCCGAGAGATGTCGAGCAAACGCCGTGATTGGGAAACGTGCGTATTTTCCTGTTATGTTTAGTCAATTCAATCCGAAGATAACGTTTGCGAAACGTCCGCATCCCGGACATTACTACTATGCCAAAGAAGCGGGGTTTTGGCGCTGGTACAGCTTCGGACCAGTTTGCGCCTATGCCAAGGATATTAAAGATTCCGGTGGCTTAAACACGGGACTTATAGGCTGGGGTTTAGAAGATGTCGATTTATATGAGAAGTTTTTGAAGCGGTCAGACATCGAGATCTTTCGGGCACCCGACCTAGGTCTTGTGCATGTCTATCACCAGCACGCAAGTTGTGATCCGCGATCTAATGAGGAACAGCTGGCAGACTGTCGAAGGGCACAGGCTGACATTTATAGTTCTGCATCGTCCTCGGTTGACTATCTACACGACAAAGGGTACCTTGGGTTTTTCCTATGATAAACGATCCCTTTGGTACATCGACCTGTTGCAGGACATCGTGGGATCTCTGGTAAGATTATGGTCACGACGTCCAGTGGTGAACTGTGGTCTTGTATCGTCTCGTCAGTGCGAAATTTTCGCTGCCACTTGTCATCTTTTATTGAGAAAACAACCCTTCGTCGGAAACATATGGCATATACATTGATAAAAACAAAAATATATATTTAAGAGGCTGTCGGTATTTATAAGCTTATACATTAATAGAGTGCCTCTAGTCAAATTGAACTGTAAAATATGATTATTATTTTAAGACAGAAGCGATTGAAATTTGGCAAAAACGAACCAGAAGAGGGTAACGTGAGGAACTGACGTTATTCGCTGCACTGCAAAAGCGATGACATTTTCTTTACAGTATGATGTCAGCCCATATTTTTCATCAAAACATGCTGTATTTTTTTTCACCAAACTTGCCATGTCTCAATTGCTTCCATATTTATATATATTACGAATAGGAGATAGAATGAAAATAGGAGTTCTAATTATTAATTAGGTTTTCCTAATTCAAATATAAAGTTGAAATTTAGTTAACATTTAAAATTCAGTTGAGCTGTTTCTCTGTTACCGGAACCAATTTTGCACTGCTCACGACTATCTTTTGAGAGCTCACACGATACAACATGATATAGTCATGTTATATCGCAATTGATCACAAAAAGCGAGTTAAACTTATTGATTTTTTACTCTATTTCCAAATCAAGCATGCTTTTAATTTCAATGGAATCTGGTCTAGCCAAAGCTTTATTGTGCGAAAGTTATTACTTGTGGCCTTTTTGCTTTTAAGTACTTATATAGATTTACTTGAAAACTCAGTTAAATTCCCTTTCTATTTCCACAGTGTACGCTTTTGGTACGAATTTCAGATTTTCCACATTAATCTTATTAAAATGGATAGGGATGTTCGACATTGCTCATCTTTCTACAATGTCGACTACAGATCTTCTATATTTATTAACCTCTTTAACATGTGAAAACAGATGTGCATAATTCGACTCTTTACATAATCCTCCATAACATTCATCTTTTGGAATTCATTCTGTTTACGATATGCGAGGATTGTATTGACAACGGAAATACCTGCACAACAGGACTAAATGCCCGATAGTGACTACATGGTTTTGTTGATTGTGGATATGATTTTATGCGCCGAGCAATCGCACATCGTTCGATGAAACTCGAGCATATTTATCAGCGGCCTTCGGCATCTTTCACTTTATACGCTGTACTTTTAAGATTTCACCCATTTTCAAAGTATAATTGTTTTTCAAATTAACGCACTTCTTTGTAAAAATTCAAAGCCAGGCAATTATAAGACAACGCACTGGCGTATTGTTTTTTTGTGAGCTAAATTGATCGGCCAGCCCAGACTTGCTGTGTAAATTGCAAAAAATGCAAAACATCTTTGCGTAATTATAGTTTTTCAGTAGTTATTGAGCACAGACATTTTTTCAATGCACGATTAACCTGGCTAGGGCATTGAATTTTAACACGAAAACATTGAAATGTTTAAATATAGAAAAAGGGAGTTGGATGAGAAATCTCATTCGTGACTTTGTCATGGATTTTTCGTCAGAAGCTCACATGCATAGCTAGTTTTGCCCTATTTTGCAATGCTTAGCAGCAAAGTTTAGAGCCAATAGGTTAGAACGTTCAACGCGAGTTATTTCAATGTCTCTCATCCAAGATATATATCATACGCATATCAATTATAAGTAAAGCTGACGCCTATAATTAAAGATAAACGTCAAAATCCGAAGAAAATTCGTTTGAAAAATTTAGAACTCTCATATTCGTCCGGGCATCTCCCATTTATTCAAGGCAGAGAACGCTACAGTGCAAGAAATAATGTTAGTGCGTTTCAACTTTGATACAAAATGGATTATTACCATCGATTTCGCTTTTGAACGCAATGTTAATAAGTTCATTTGAAAGTTTATTTTTATCTTTCAGCGCGCTATAAATGGTAGTTTGTGTAAAGTTAAACATCTCATAAATTATGATTATTTTTGTGATCGAGAACGATCCATGTAAAAAATGTATTTGTCGCTATATGTGTCGTAATCTTTGCCATTCGGCAGATTGGGAAGTACATGGCATTTCACCGCAAAAAAATATTTACTAGTTTTCACAACAAACACTGCTTCCCGTCGTTTTCATTCTTTGTTTGTGACAAATGAAAATATTTATCTGCTATTTTCTCACCGCCCCGTCATGTTTTACAATTCGCCCTCCTTTGACCAATGACGCTTTTTATTGTTGTCATTTCAATTCAAGGGATAATAAGACAGTTTTTCTTGCTTATCAGCTTTCAAACAGCACGCAATAGAAGTTGCTAGGGCGTGTTTTCGGTCATTTGCAACTGCACAGACTTAAAGGAAGAAGGGGAAATACTTTGCCAGGTTGAAAAAGCAATTATTCTCAATGTCGTCATTTTGACTTGAATTTACCGAGAGGCAAAATTTTTTTTCAAAAGTAAAATTGCTAACGATATTGTCCTCCCATTGTCACCGTTCATGGTGCATATCAGATAGGAGTTGGTTTGATAAATACCATTGTTATTATACCAAGAATCCATGTGATTTGGAATGAATCTAGTGACCTAAAACGCTGTTTCATTGTTTGATAACAAAAAAGATTTAAATATTTAGGTGTCCGTGGAGAGGTAGTCTGTTGCATCAACTATCGAACAACACTGTTAAATTCACGTCAAGAAGTCTGAATTTTTATCATTTGAATTATACTTGCAATTCGATTGAAATGAATTTGAACCGCTATCTTGCTGGAGTTTGCTGACCCATGCCGAGGGAAGATGCGTTAATGTTCGAAGCATGCATGGTTTAAATGAGGTCCATACGAGGAACGTTTTTCATAATGTCGTCGAGAGAAATGTTTGTTATGCTGGATGGTACTAAAGATGTGTTTTGATTTGTTCGAAGACAAGAAAAGCTATATGCAAAAAGTTAAGGTGATTATGAAAAAATTGTGAGGACAAAGCCAGATATTGTTGAAAAGATAAAATTGGATGAATGTTATTGTATGTTGTTGTAGCTATAGACTTGTTCAACATAAAACTGTTAACAAGGCGACGGATTAAATATTTATTGTCGTTACGTTTTGTGTTGGGAAATTATGTTCATATCAGGAAATGGTAATTTCGTCAAATAATTATGGTGGCGATCATTAATGCGTTAGAAAAACAAGATACGTACGTGATCAGTTCTGAGTTTTCGACATTCTTTAAATAAATATATTTCGTCCTGCTATGTACAAATTTTCTTGCGTTCGCTAATCGTGAAAAAAATACGATTCTAAAGAAACTAAGAATGATAATCTTTTGGAATTTGCTTCATACGTGCAAGCCGTGTAAAGCCACAAATGAAAAGTATGATCACAAGCTGGGTTCGAGTTGGTAGGGTAATATGAATAAGCTGTGTAGAACTAAGTATCTATCAACAGTAATGTAGAGAAAAGCAGCGAGTGGACAAGGGCAGTGGAAGATCGACAATTGGAAGGGGGGGTGTAATATTTATACATGTATGCTCTACTGTGTTAGTTTCTATTGAAATAAATTGTTATTACGTATTATATAATATGAATATATGAATATGTCCCCCTCCTTATCATCAATCTTCCTCTGCCCTTATGAATTGAAGGTATTGATGTAGTTCGAAGAAGTTTTTGTGTTGTAAAGTTATCGAGAAAGCGTCTTTAGAACAAATCACTTTTTTAAGTATTGCTAGCTAAAACTGAGCCCATTATTTTGACTATTGATAATTTTAACAACACACGTCAAGTAATAAAGGATTTTTTATTTGAGACTAATTACTTCTATGGCACAATAAGCATGCTAATTGAGAAGATACTAGAAAAGGGCAGACGTCATTGAATAAGGTCCTTTTGTATTTTGGCATTCAAAATATTTTAATCCCAGCTGATTATATCAATTGTTGTGTTGGTATGGTGTTTAATATTGATGGCTCTTGTATATTTGCACGTAAAAGCTCGTTGTCCATTCGAACCAAAAAGCATCATAGAGGTTTGATCGTCCAACTCCTCAGTGTTTAAGAAGGGTTCTTAAGAAAAAATCAAACCTGCATAATGTGTTGTTTTCGGCGGATACTGAAGTATTGATACTCTTAAGTTTCGATGATCTCAAATATCGACTAGTTGTCGAAGTGCTGCTAAAATATCGAAATTTTGAATACCACCTCCTTGGCTAGTCTTTGCAGTTGAAATTTATTGTCACAGGAGGTTTTTGCATATAACACTTTGCTGAAAAAAGTATGCACACAAAAAAAATGTTTTTTTACAGTTTTGTTTTTGCTTCTAGTTCTGAATACTTAACTTGATCATTTTACAGTTAATATTCAAATGCTGAAAGTTCTTAGTTTGCTCAGTTGCACATTGTTTTTTCAGAATTGCGCAAATTGATTTAGAAATGCATATTTATCGTGTAGAACTGCACGTTGCTGTGTCTGTGACATTCTTGAAAAATATTCTGAATAGAAAAACTCATTTATATATTGATTAATGACCAAAGGAAAAAAACATCAGTTTCTTAGTATTTGCAATAATTGCACTTCCTCACCGATGAAAGGGAGCCTCGATCATATAATGTTACAAAACGAGGAAAGAGTACGAAAAAAGCTCCGCTATGAAGATATTATATATTGCTCAAAATATTTTTATCAGAAGAACGATTAATTAAGGAAAAACCGAAAGTATATAATGTTCAAAATTTTATTGATAGTGTAGCTTGTAAAATGTCTTATGTAGAAGTTTTAAAAATACATTTCCAACAGTATGTTCTATCTTCTCCTTACTACTACACTTGTATGCTACAGTGGGTGTTGTTGCCTCGTACTTTAAAGATGAATCATTCAACAAGTTGTACAAAGCATGTTGGTGGATGTCAGCATTACACTATGCAAACAGATTATGCTTAATGTTTTTGGTTGGACAAAATCTTCTGGACGAGATATGGCTCGTTATAGACGCAGGGAGGCGGAAGAACAGAAGAAGAGACCTCCCTGATTTGATTGCAATTGTGACAAAAATAATGGGGGAAGGTCGGGAAACATTAGATAAAAGTGGTAATTGAGGATGAAAGAGATAACAGTAGTCATTGAGAGTGATAATAGAAATCATTCTCCCAATATTTGAGATCACTTCCACACAAATCAAAAATCGTTACTATAGTTAAGGGATTTCTTGTCCTTGTCTTCAAATTACTATTCGCCCGTGTATATATTGTTGTCTTTGACTATCCAAAGTTTTCTTCGCTAGTAAAATTGTCATGACGAGAATAATTCTGTTCTAATGATGCAGCCTGTGTCTATAGATGAAGAGATGGGTGTGACAATGGATTCCTTATTATAGGGTCGAAACATGTCAAGAAGATGTATTTTTTAATAGCATGTTTTATAATGCTTGCCATGAATATATATCCTTAGATGGTAAGTTTGCTTTTGAAGATATTGCCTTCGATAGTAAGATGCTATGAACATATATCCTTAGATAATAAATAGTAAGTATGCCATAAATATGTATCCTTATATAGTACGTTTACTATGAAGATGTGTCCCTAGACAGTAAGTTCGCGGTAGAGACGTATCCTTAGATGTTATGAATTTTATAACGATCTATCCTGTTGGTATCATAAGTTTAATATGAAGATACATCAGCAAGGAAATAGCATAGAAATTTATTGATTTGCATGATTTGGACATAGCTTACAAGATATCAACCTTAAGCGTGCATGAAACCTCATCAGCTGCGTACATAGAGCATATTACCTTTCTTCTTCATTCTCACTCTGCGGAGCTCTATGGCGCTCACCCAGGTGTACGTTGTGCGTACCTGTTTTATAAAGATGACATCTGGCCTGCAACACCTGTAAATCCCCGAAAATCTAGAGGCGTTTGTTGGTAATTCACTTCCGCGCGGAGCGATGTTTGTGTGGCACAGAAAGAAAGCAGATGGTTGTCAAATTTTAACAGGTTTTTGAGCAGAAAATATCCACAGTTTCAAGAAATTAATCGTTTCACACACGACAGAGTTATCTGTGAAATCATTCTTACGCGTCTGTAGAAGGTTAGTTTGAAAGGGACTGTCAATTATTCGGTCTACATTGTCTGAGAGTTTTTTCTTTATAACGAATTTCCAAATGAGCAGCCCCCAAGTAAATAATGGTCGGAAATATTAGGGCAGAATTTCTGACTTATCTTACGCACAATAACTTGCTGGCTTACGGAATTTAGAAACCTTGCCACGGCTGGAACCCGTGCAAGGTATTCGGCTGCTTGAGAAGGAAGCGAAATACTGTGAATAGAAGGTGTAATTTCATCGATTATTATTTCCTGACAGTTTGCTGTAATTAACGAATCCTTTTCATGAATTACCCTGGCGTGACTATTTCGTCCTTCCCGTAACGAAACTTTCAATTGCCATTGCTTTTTACCATTAACAATTTTGTTCTATCATTAGATAAGGCATGATTTAGAAAACAATAGCCCTGTAAATGTAAAAACACATTTTGCAGCGAGTCGTTTGAAAAGAATTTTCAAATCTTTCCGAAGGGGAACAGTAATATTCGATGCAATTTGCGACACACGATGTAAATTGCGACGCAAAAACCAGGCGAGGTTTAAACGTGAAACCCAGTCAAACTCCTTGTTTTTCCTTGTAGAAACACGAAGTCATTGTACTTCCGGGTATGTCGGTAAAAATTATTCATGGTTTTACGAAGTTATGAACTGTTATGTAACATTCTTCGAATAAGATACAATCAGATTCGATGATTTTTATTTTTTAAAAGATTGAGCACGCATTGGTGGCGACTTTTTCACCCACATTGTGTTTGTTTACACTTTTGACCTGATGGACACGATCTTTACAATTGACAATGGACATTTCATGTTTAATGAAAAATTTAACAGGCAATGTTCAATGTACAAGTACTGCACGTACTTGCTCAGGCACTGTTAATCCAATTAAATTACATCTGTCCTGGACATGTCTTACTCAATTGGGAGTGGCTGTTGTTAAATGCATGCCTTTTCAAGTATTCCTTCTTTGTTGTATCCTATCAAATTAACACCAAGCTGATTGATTTTGATCATAGACACCGCACTTTCATTGTTAAGGTTTATTATTTATAATTTTACCCATCTTCTGCACCACGACACATTAATAAATTCCCCTCCCTCCCCCCCCATGCAGCAAATTGCTTTGCTGAAATGGGCATTTACTTTAATTATTAACTTTCTGCAAATGCCACTCTTTTTTGCTGAATTTTTTCTTTCACGTAATTAGTATATTTTGTTTTATGATTTCTTTTCTTTGAAATATAATGTTGTTTCCAAAGAGTATTGGCTTGATTGTTATTTTATGGATTTGAGAGTGAGCCTCCATAACCCCTTTCTCTACATCACCCTCACACTAGTTTTGTCATTTATATATATAATGATTAAATATTTTTTAGCACCATTCAAAGAAGATTGCAGCAGCATCAGTTATGGTGAGAAAAACAAATGAAATTCTGCTTTTCTGCGAATTCTATTTAACCACCATTTTGTGTATAGTTTGCCCCCGGTACAGAAGTAATTGCGAAGTTTGAATTTCGAAAGTCCAGCCCCATGGTACGTATGCATGAATAAGAAATAACAAAGTTTCAATCAAAAAGTTGACAATTGCATCTTCAATGGAGTTAATTTGAGAGCAGCCAGTGCAACAATATAACAGAAAATATATTTGGTCGTATTTGTTATGCCGTAATTTTGATTGGTAAATATCTTATGGTTTTCTAGGATTTGCCGTTTGATAAAGGCGACACCCTAGTTGTGGTTGGTAAAACACAGGTAGTTGTTTATATTATTGTACATAGTATCTCTCTCTCCATTTATATATGTATGTGTATTGGCTACAAATTCCTTTCATCGCCAAACACTTCCCCACAGACCACAAACTTAGGAAAATATTTAACCATGACACGATCAAACATGAGTTACAGCTGCATGAACAACATCGAACAAATAATCGACAAACATAGCAAACGTATAATGAGAACATCTGACAATACCAACGAAAATACCACGAACAAAAAAACACAAACAGAAATCATGCACCTCCCACCGAAAAGAAAACTGCCCACTTAACAGAAACTGCTGGAAATCATCCGTCATGTACCAAGAAACTGTGAAACGCAACTGAGAGACACATCGGACTTACAGAAAACGAATTTAAGACTACACCCAAAAACCACGCTGCCTCTTCCCGCCACAAAAAACTAAGAAACTCGACCGAACTCAGTAAGCACATTTGGACCCTTAAAGAAAGCAACGTCCACGACATTTCGTGCAACATCATCACTCACAGCAAGCCATATAACAGCTCCTGCGATAGATGCAACCTCTGCCTGAAAGAGAAATTCTTCATCCTCTACCATCCGTCACAATCATCACTCAATTAACGTAACACACTTGTTTCCTCTTGTCGCCGTTGATACGTAACACTCGTATAAAATATGTAACCATACACGTCGCTAATACACCAACTTCTGTCGTTTTTTATATATATTTTAAACGTTTAATTGTTTATTATTGATTATTAAAGTCCCCTGAAGTGCGGGAAGTCACGAAACAGAATTTAGAGAATTGCCCATGAAAGATGTTTAAGTTTGATGAAGTACAAGTCAAAAAGACCGCGGTGTCTCTTAACTTTGCACTATCTTTGACTGCTTATTTTTGCTACATGTATCTTTTCACTCATTCTTTCCAGGATGTAAATTGGATAAAGGTCAGAAATCTTCGTGGAATGGAAGGCCTCATTCCTGTAAATTACGTCGAAAAGAAGGAAAAGGCAGCCGTCCAATTGCACAAAATGCCGTAAGAATTTTACTATTTCTTGTTATGTTAGTTTGGTTTTCATCACTGTGACTATCACCTGCTTTCGAGAATTTTCTCCTTCGCCGCAACCTTTCCACGATACCTCTTTCAGATACGATTTAAAATGGAAATGCACGAATCTCGTTGACTTTTACATAGCATATTGTTCACATTTTACTACCGTGCTGGGGGACTCATGCTGTACTTAATATAAGAATAACAAAAAGAATCAACTGACCTGCAACGCCTGCGTGTATGCGACAGAAGTTTTTTCGTTCGAGCTACCAGCATTTTTGCGCTTATTGTAGGGGAGTAGCGTCAACCGAAAATAACCCAAATGCCAATTTTTCTACTACATCTTACTTAGAAAGAAACTACGTAATTGTGATGTATCGTTCTTCCCGAGGTGCAATGCGCGCATTATGTATATAACGTGTTTAACAGAGCAAACTCATTGTAGCATTTTTTTGTGACAGTTCTTACGTGAAGGTTTTTGTAGATGGTATATTTAGTGAATTAAGGGGATTGTTAGGGGTTGAAGAACCTTGTTTTGCCGGCCGAACTGGTTTTTAAGATACATGGCTGTCATTGTCAGCCTTGCTTATAAACATGCTTCAAAAAAGCTTATTTGCGTTTGCAGGTGGTTTCATGGTCGTATTGATCGTGCGAAAGCAGAGCGTTTGTTGACTTCCAGCCCAGAAGACGGGCTGTTTCTAGTTCGGGAAAGTACAAATTATCCAGGAGATTATGCACTTTGTGTTTGGTAAGTTGTTGATATGCGCATCGAAAGATTTCGAGATCAGTTAGATTGAGGATTCTAAGATGAAGAATTTCTGAAAACTTCGTTTATATTTTCCTGGATTGTGTTTTGATGCTCCTTTGCTTTGTCTTTCCCTAGGAAAACGTACAATTGAGCCTTGTTGTTGTTTTCAAAATGCAGTAGATAAAGAGAAATATTTTATGAGCTAGAAATTTCTGGCACTTACTTGTTGAAAACATTCTGGGGGAATGCTTGCGAATTAGATTTTAGTTCGAAAAAGCTGTGATTCGCACGAGCAGAGTTTGAAATCGCAGAGAAAATCTTCATCTTACAATGGACCTATTCCTAAATTATCTTCATTTTCAACAGTTATCATGCAAAGGTCGAGCATTATCACGTTATGTACGATAAAAAGGACCAACTAACCGTTGATGAGGAGTCGTCGTTTTCAAATCTCACGCAACTAGTTAACGTAAGTTGGCCTCATTTGGTCGGAGGATGTTGTTTCGATGGCGTGTATAAAATCACGGTCTGAAATTTCAGACAATCGCATCGTAATAAACCGAATTGTAGTTGATTTATGCCGACCTCACTAAAAGTTGCATCCCCCCTTCCCCCCACAACATTTTGACTAAATTATTTCTTCGACGTGACTGTTCTAATAATCAAAGTTTACTGATAGAGACAATTTCTTCATCTGCTAATGCATTCAAGTCAGGATTGGATTTACTTGGGGGGGGGGGGTCGAGTGCCCCTCCTAGCCTTAGCCATAGGGTTGTTGAAGAGATACAAATTTCCCAGCAAAACTTTAATAGACGATGCATGATTCTAGAAAAGAGTTGGCAGTGTTTAAATTGCCCCACCAACCAAGACCTTTGATTCTGGCTACAAGGCACCTCAAGTTTATCATACATCCGTATAATTCCAGCAACGAGTTACCATTGATTGCCCCACTCCCAAAGTAAATTTTTACGACTTGTACGAGTTACTTTGGTGAAATTCTTGCTATTATTCTAGCAGCAAGTTACCATTGTTAAATTGCCCCGCAAACTATTAACAATATAGGCTCCCTACCGGCAACGCGGGATGTCCGAGCGAGAAGTGGTTTGGTTGGTCATGTGACAGATAACTCTCCCGCTGTTATATCATGCCCCGTTAGCGTTGTTGATTTGTTTCACATTGCAAGATTAGTCAGTCACACGCGCGTGTTTCCCATTTAGCATTACATCAAAGGTGCTGATGGTCTCATATGTCGTTTGAAAAAGCCTTTAGAGAAACAAGGAACGCTGGCTGTTTCGGTGGATGCCGAATCGTTTATGAAATGTAAGTTTCAACAGATGGAGTCTGTTATTTGTGGTCTAGCATCGTGTTATCAGTTATCTAGCATTGTGGTATAAGCTTAGAAAATCTTAAACTTTCATGATTGATTTATTATACTAAACAAACTTTGAATGAAGTTTGTTTGATATACCCAGCATTTTAGCCAAAGCAAATGTATTAATATGGAGTACACTTAACGGAGTTGAGTAGAAATATCTGACATGCAACAGTGACAGAAAAGTAACTTTCGAAATCTAATTCTATACCAAAGCATAGCTCCCCACTGAATCATCCCGGAGCCATTTTTGCTTTTAAGTCTTTTGAAAACTTTCTTCGTGTGCGCGAACACTGTGAACGGCAGAAGAACTTTTCACTGACTTTTCATACATACAACGCATTTGGCGATTATTTGACGCTGTGCTTTAGTACGTCGATTGATCACTGATTTAAACATTTCAGCTGGCTGGCATATACGACGCAAAGACGTAGATTTGATCAAAGTTGTCGGCCACGGCGAATTCGGAGGTAAACAGACGAAGTTTCATTTTCACACGAAACACCGATTGTTTTTGTGTAGTAAATTTGCAAGCGTTTTGCTTCTTCTAGATGTATGGGAAGGCCTGTTTAATCAGAAGAAAGTTGCTGTTAAATCGTTAAAAGAAGAGGGTCGAGCGGCACAAACGTTTTTGACGGAAGCTTCTGTCATGACGTGAGTAACGAAAGCTATCGTTGTAGTGGAAAAATCTTTGAAGTGCATATGTCACGAAATTGTTTATTGTTTTAAATAAAAGACCGCAAGAAACTTAAGGGACTTTCTTTTACACATTAATGTTTTTGTGTTCTGCAAATTAGGAAATCTATGTTCCTTCGTTTCCTAACTAACGACAAAATAGAACATGATCTGAAGATATGTTGATTACGAAACGAAGGAACATAGATTTCCTAATTTCTTTACCACAAAAACTTCAATATCTCCAAAACTAGGCATGCAAACATTAATGTGAAAAAGAAAGTCCACTATAGTTTCATGAGATCTTTTATGGACAATTTCGGAACATAGGCACTTCAACTCATGCTTACAACACGTGATATTTTTTCAGGGCATTAAACCACAAGAACCTGGTCATGTTGCTGGGTGTATCACTAGACGGTTCACCAATCTATATCATAACGGAGTTCTGCGAGAAGGGCTCGCTAGTCGAATATCTAAGGTCACGTGGGCGATCTGTCATCACTCAAAAAGATCTCATTGGCTTTGCCAGGTACATTCACCATAAGTGCTCATGTTCTGCCCATGCACTACGCATGCCCATGATTTGCCCTTGTTTTACGCATGCTCATTTTCTTTCCATGTTTGTATTGACAGGGATGTTGCGAATGGAATGTGCTATCTAGAATCCCAAAACTTTATACATAGGTATGTCGGACAATGTCCGCACTAAGGGTATACATTTCCAGGACAATTTTCTTAAAGCAATACATCACGTGCCCGTTCGTTGAATTTTCAGGGATTTAGCCGCAAGGAATGTTTTACTCGATGAAAACTGCATGGCGAAGGTAGCTGACTTCGGCCACGCCCGCGAGCAAAGTGTTAGTGTCAGTGGTAAGCTGCCAGTAAAATGGACGGCACCGGAAGCATTGAAAGATGGGGTAAGTGATGTGAATTGTTTTTGTCACGTGTGCTAGTTGATTGTACCGCTAGTGTTCCAACGATATAAACTAGTAATGGTGGCAAAGGTTTGAGAAAAAACTGTTACTTTTTGGTCTTTATTGTTTCTTTCGTGATTTTGTTTTAATGCTTGAGGTTCGATAAAAACCGTCGATAAAATGTCGATCTGAGTTAACTCAAATCAGTTGGGTACAGCTTTTTTGTTAGTATTTGACAGTTTTGGTGTCCGCGTCCGCTTAATAGAGGTGTCCGCTTGACAGAGGTTTCATTACTACGATTTATACGAGATTTTAGTCGGGACTTTACAAAGTGTGCGTTCAATACGGGGTGTCCGCTTGACAGAGGTTTCATTACTACGATTTATACGAGATTTAAGTCAGGACTTTACAAAGAGACTTTACAAATTTTGAAGGGTTGTATTGCAAAAGATAAGAACTTGCTTACGTAAAAAGTTGGAGTTAAAGATTGACCTAAGTTACAAATCAAAAAGCTGTTCTTTGTATCTTAGCAGTATCCATAGTTATCATGCCATGTTCTATTCAACGTTTTACCCGTGTTTTTTTTTAAAGAATTTTTCGTCGAAATCTGATGTTTGGAGTTTCAGTATCTTCCTATGGGAAATGTATTCGTTTGGCCGTGTGCCTTATCCTCGAGTGGTGAGTGTTTTCAATTATATGTTTACCGTAAAATGTTGTTTTCTCCAGACTGGATTTACTTGGAGGGAGGGAGGGCGGTAAATGCATTTTAGAGTATGTTTTTATTAACTGGGAAAACGTTGTGCTCGTTTTAACTTCCACTTCATCCAAATAATGGCTTCACGTTGAATCCCACTGCATCGCCCTGCATCACATTGCATTTTATGGATTAAACCTCATCACAGCGCATTCCACTGCATTTTATTGAATCTCACTGCATCACACTACTTCGCAGTGACTGCATCACCAAACATTCCACTGCATCCAACGTTATCCCAGCACATCCCACTGCATCACACTACATCGCAGTGGCTTCATCATCAAACATTCCACTTCATCGCACTACATCGCAGTGACTTCAACACAATACATTCCGTTGCATCAAACGTTATCCCAGCACATCCCACTTCATCGCACTACATCGTAGTGACTTCAGCACCATACATTCCACTGCATCAAACGTTATCCCCATACATCCCACTTCATCGCACTACATCGCAGTGACTCAACACAATACATTCCGTTGCATCAAACGTTATCCCAGCACATCCCACTTCATCGCACTACATCGTAGTGACTTCAGCACCATACATTCCACTGCATCAAACGTTATCCCAATACATCCCACTTCATCGCACTACATCGCAGTGACTCAACACAATACATTCCGTTGCATCAAACGTTATCCCAATACATCCCACTTCATCGCAGTGACTTCAACACAATACATTCCGTTGCATCAAACGTTATCCCAATACATCCCACTTCATCGCACTACATTGCAGTGACTTCAACACAATACATTCCGTTGCATCAAACATTATCCCAATACATCCCACTTCATCGCACTACATCGCAGTGACTTCATCACCATACATTCCACTGCATCAAACGTTATCACAGTACATCCCACTGCATTTTATGAAATCCCACTGCATGGCAGCGAATCTCACTACATCAGAAAAAAAATGATGTCGAGTTGAACCAAGTCTTAGCAGATGTTGTTCCTCTGTATAGCAATTGACGGACGTGCTCTCTAAAGTCATTAAAGGTTATAGAATGGAAAAACCCGATGCTTGTACAGACGATATGTTTTCTCTTATGACGTCATGTTGGCAGTTTTATCCGAACGAGCGACCGACGTTCAAGAACATTGTGATGACTTTAAAAACATATGCCGACGATGGCAAATTTCTTCCCGTATTATGATTTCATTTATCAAGGCACCATGGACTGATGAACAAAAATTTCCAAGAATTGGTTGAAAATATCTTATTTCAGGAACAGGTTTGACGTATTTCTTTAAAAGCCTTTTGGGATACCCTCTTAAGCCGGCTCGATCGGACTTGTCTAGCTTTGTCAATTTCTGGATTGCACGTCGTCCTGATAATCGTCATCGTAGAAAAACGCTTCTCGCCAGTTTTTAACGGAAACAATCATATAGTTTTTTGTCAAAGATTAACGTACCATTGCGCTCATGAATGCACGAAATTCATATGGTATACTATTGTTCACGACGTACCTAATAGTGTTGTGCTTTTCAGTTTTGATTTTCTGTAAAGATATAATGTATAGATTAATATTGAGCGATGAACATAATAACAACAATTTTCTCAGGCAAAATCGTTGCAGTTGGCACTTTAGTGAAAGTTCAGAAAATGCTCGTTGATCGTTTGGCGAAACTCCTGATTTTTTACGATTGGAATGATGATTAGTTTGATGTTTTTCAAAACGGCTGGTAATACAAAAAATCGACGCTTTAAACTCGTCATAAGAGGAATGGTATTACCTTATAAGTAATACTGCTCTTCTTTTGATAAAGGTCCAGGTGAACTTCACTCGAAAACGTATCAATTGTAAAACAGGCTTTTTGTTTTGTTTGCTCTCGTTTGATGTCAAATATACGTACTTAGAATAATTTTTGTTTTGTACTTTCATCGGGTGAAGAAATGCGGCTTGACGAATTTCGGATCAGTTCCTAAACTCATTGTCTTCGATCATACTTCCACATCTTCATTTCTTTCATTGAGTGTATTTTGCTTACATAGCCATTGAATGACAACCACTTAAACGTCAGAAATTTGCCTATGTTGGGGTAGATGTTAATATAGTTGAGATTCGTTGTGCAGCGGACCAACCATTGGTCGATGTGAACGACGGTGAGAGTGCAAAAATTGTTTGATTTCTTATCCAATGTGCTTCCATTCTTGCTTGCCTTCGTATTTCGCAGTTTTATTGAACGTTAAATGTTTATTCAGTTTATTCAATTAAGAGATTAACTTTACTTTGAATCTGAAGTGCTCGTAACAGTGTACCATGTTTAAAAGCCAGAAAGTGGCTAAAACCAGTATCCTTTGACGAAATGAATGGTTTGAACGCGAGAGTATCGTTTAATGTTTGTGGATGAAGATCGTCCCCAGGTTAGTGTTTTGCGGAGAAAGACTATTGGTGTTGGCGTTCTTTAGAGAATGACTGTTGATGTTGGTGTTTTCTGAGGACTGTTGGTGTTTTTCTGAGAACGACTGTTGATGTTAGTGTTCGTTTGAGAACGACTGTTTGTGTTCTTCCGAGGACTGTTGGTGTTTTTCTGAGGAATGTTGGTGCTCTTCTGAGAACTGTTGATGTTCTTCTGAGGACTGTTGGTGTTCTTCTGAGAACGAGTGTTGATGTTAGTGTTCGTTTGAGAACGACTGTTGATGTTCTCCTGAGAACTGTTGATGTTCTTCTGAGGACTGTTGGTGTTCTTCTGAGAACGAGTGTTGATGTTAGTGTTCGTTTGAGAACGACTGTTGGTGTTCTTCCGAGGACTGTTGGCGTTCTTTTGAGGAATTTTGGTGTTCTTCTAAGAAGGACTGTTTGTGTTCTTCTGGGGACTGTTGGTGTTCTTCTGAGGACTGTTGGTGTTCTTCTGAGGACTGTTGGTTGGTGTTCTTCTGAGAACGACTGTTGATGTTGGTGTTCTTCAGGACTGTTGGTGTTCTTCTGAGAACGACTGTTGATGTTGATGTTCTTCTGAGGACTGTTGGTGTTCTTCTGAGAACGACTGTTGATGTTAGTGTTCGTTTGAGAACGACTGTTGGTGTTCTTCTGAGAACGACTGTTGATGTTAGTGTTCGTTTGAGAACGACTGTTGGTGTTCTTCCGAGGACTGTTGGTGTTCTTCTGAGAACGACTGTTGATGTTGGTGTTCTTCAGGACTGTTGGTGTTCTTCTAAGAAGGACTGTTGGTGTTCTTCTAAGAAGGACTGTTGGTGTTCTTCTGAGGACTCTTGGTGTTCTTCTGAGGATTGTTGGTGTTCTTCTGAGGACTGTTGGTGTTTTTCTGAGGACTCTTGGTGTTCTGAGAAGGACTGTTTGTGTTTGTGTAGACTGACGTTTCGACATTCTTCGCGGTAGTCGTCTACAATTATCAATCGAATTAATGATGTCGAAATGTCAAGTAAACTCCAATACCAACAGTCCTTCTGGGAAATTCACAAACCTGGACTGTAAGGTTGTCTCAGAGCACCACTAGGACTCATTTAGGACTTCACTAACTCGGACGATCCACATATACCAACAAGTATCCTTAAACGTCCAGCATGAACACCCACTTTCGTCCACCGAGCGGAGATGTGTTGAAACTTATCAAATGTTTGAAAGTTAATCAGTTTGTACAAACGTTATTTTCAAATGATGCTCCTTGGTGTTCGTGTACACAGTTTTTATCAATTGCGTGTATAAAGTTTAAGGTCTTCAAAGAATTTATTTACAAACGTAGTCTTTCATTAAGAAAAATTATAAACAAGTGCGTAAATAGCATATAAGTGATGCAAATACTGTCAGCAACATATAACAAAACCTATATATAACTACTTCATGTAGATGTTGCTATTTTATAGTTTGAATCTTCTGGTGAATAACATTGTTCCATCGAGTTGCCTTTTCACTAAATAATAGGTATCAAATTCTTCCAAAGGTGGTAAATAATCTAGACCAGAGATTGGCTCAATTTCAATCAATTGTGGGGTTTCATCGAAGCCAATGATGTTGGCAATTGTGTCATCTGCAAATGAAGAAGATTGATTTTGAGTGAGACAACAGCTCTCTGATATCTGAGTACACTTGAAGTTGAAATGAATGTTGGTTTTAAAACAGATTGTGTGTGAACAACTGCTGTGAGATTATCATGTTTTGCCCAAACATTTTGGCATTATGTTATATTGTAGAAAACAACATGCAAGCTATGGTATAATGAACAATTTTACCAAAAATGGTTCTTCCAGATAGTCAAAAGAGATCTTTGATTTTGGTATCTTCTCATCCATTGGTGGTGTTCCATTTGTGATAAAGAGACTGGATCAAGGACAGCCTTCTGTGTCAACAGCTTTGTGATCAACTCCGGTCTTGGAAGATCATTCTCTATGAAAAAATAGAAGCATCCATTGATCATAAACTGGGAGTCTGGCCATTTCATTGTTTTCACAGTTCTAGTTTAATGGGAAGTCAGGAATGAAAGGCCTGCTAGTGCTGATTGAAGAACTCACCTTTGTCAACAAACGGAATCATTTTTTCAAAGTCAGGAACAGTTTTTAACCGAGTGCTTGGTAACACTTGCGGTTTGTGAAAATCCATTTAAGCTTGCCTTTTTCGACTTTACAGAAGTTTTCGTCTTGGGTGTTTCATCAAACACTCGGACTTTTGATGGTTTTGGTGTTTGAAACCTTCTCACACTTCCTTGTTGTATGTTTTGGAGATCACCCAGTGCTTTTCTTGGTGTTGGTACATAAGATTTCTTTGTCGATAGCCCCTTTTGACCTGTGATGTAAAGTTTGACAGCAAGTCAAGAAGGGGATAGTTCACACAGTCACACTGAGGAGTCGTTCTGTTGTTAGGTTGGGTTATGCAATTTAACTACAATCTGTATACAAGACATAATTAAAACTGCTAGCGATGCACAAAATTGAATATAAAGCACTAAAATTACTGAAGGTTAAGTTTATTTCAGGTGAATGAATACCTGGGATGGATTTCGAGACGCCGTTTTTCGTGACTGAGCATCCAAAATTTTCACGGTCAATATAGGTTTGAAAACTAGTGGCCATGCTTGGAGGTATCAACTGCTTCCACAAATTGATTGTAATGTTTGGAAAAGAAATTCCGAAAGGAAGTATACGTTTGATGTAGGTAAGAAGACTAATATTGTCCACAAAGTTTGATTGTGTGTTTATATCACTTTTTATTAATTTTTCAAGCAAGAATCGGTTTGAATATTTAAAGATGGCGGTGCATGACGTCAATGTTCATATAGCCAATCAAGTTTCTAGATTTTTATGGAAGGAATGAATGACGTCAAAACAATATGGCCGGGTAACTTTGTTACGACGACTCTGATAAGAGAGTACATTTGAAAAATCTTCAGTTTATATGAGTCCTCATTTGAAAAGTCGTCATTTTTTCAACCTCTACATTTTGTATACATTCATGCCCTTATTTTTCTCTGCCTTAATTTTGTGTGTAGCTTTTTGTCTACCTTTATGTCTACCTCTATGTCTACCTCTATGTCTACCTTAATGTCTACCTTTATGTCTACCTTTATTTCTACCTTTATTTCTACCTTTATTTCTACCTTTATATGACTTATGTCTACATTTTTATGTACCTTTGTGTCTACTTTGGATCAATGTTGTCTACTTTGTATCTACTTTGGTGTGTTGAGCATAAGATTTCCAATGAACGAGTACCGTGAATGTCAAGAGCATAGTAAGGGCAGATAATTGTGTACACGAAGTGTACAAAAGGCAACTCTATTGTTGGTTTTTAGACAATGGAATGCGACACTTAGTATATTTTCAGAGAAAAAAAAAAAGAATAGGGGATCAGTTGCAAAAATTTTGCCCTAAAAAAACTAAGTCTTTTGATCAAATTTTTCTATGACTTCCCGAGGGAAGTCATTTTTAAATAGTCAGGAAACCGGGCAAACCGAACGCCCTTTCACATCCCCTCCTAACCTCAACCTTGCACTCGATCCTCAATCTACAACCCGAACTGACGACGACACTGGGATGAATCAAGGACCTCGTGCATTGGAGGTCAGACAGAGCCTGTCAAGCCAGAAGCTCAACAACGAATACTAGCAGCTTCTTGGCATATTTGCCCATTTTTTTAACTTTGAAGTAGACATATACAATATACAAGGTTGTTTTGAACCTTTGAAGGTGCAACTACATTAGCCATGACATTACCTTAGTTTTTTACTTATGATTGAACTTTAAAAAGCTAAAGAGAACGAAGCCGTCTTGAACACAAGGAGTGATCACCAAACCTTCATCTGTACCACTCAGCCGATGAAAACATATCAAGTGTTTCCATAGAATAGCATTTATTGCCTTTCATTACAGAAGGCTTCGGTTTATAAGGTGTTTAGAAAATGCCTTCGACGGCATCATAGCAATATTAGAACTTTAAAGACAAGGGCTTGCTAATTGTACTCTAAGCAATAAATGTTTTTTTAACAAGGAGAAAGAAAAAGAATAAAGTGTGACTAATGTCCTCCATTGACATGTGGTGAATTGGGGTCATGATGCGCATGACCTTAATCAAATTCGTTCATTTAAAAATGTTGTGAAAAAGCTATTTTCATAGTTATTTTTCCTCACCTTTCCGTCGTCATTTTTAATAATCGCCATTTCAAACCTCTATCCTTGTATCTACCTTTATTTCATTGTCTATCTTTGTGTAGACCTTCTTGTCTACCTTTATGTCTACCTTTGTGCCGACCTTCTTGTCTACCTTTATGTCTATCATTATGTCTACAGTTATGTCTACCTTCTTGGCTACCTTCTTGTCTACCTTCGTGTTTACCTTTTCATCGGATAAAGTCCTTATTTTGTCAAGCACAGCATTTAAAAAATTAGCGACTTCGTGGTCGAAAGTAGTCAATGTATCATATCTTTTTGACCGTTGGTATTGGTTGTGCGCAGACAAGTTCAATAATTCCAAACAAGGATGTTTTTTGATGATATCGTCTTTTATGCAATTACAACTTTTTCATGTTTTCTCCCGTATAAAATGAAGACTTGTCGTCTCCAATGAAAAGGTAAGACAAGAAAGTTGACACAAATGTTGAAAAGACGACTACTACATTCGAGTACATCGACAACATTCGACTGTGAAATCACTAATATTTAGACAGAAAGATAGACACAAATGTTGAAAAGACGACTCTTAGGAAATGACGACTTTTTAAAATGACTACTATTAGTGAAAAAAAGTTACCAACAAGATACGTTGATACATACAAGATCATTGCCTGATTTACCACTACACGACAATGCACGACATTGACTACATTGAATTACTTCGATTACATTGACTACTTTTGTCCATGAAATCCCCAATTTTTCAAGTGTCGTGTTCAACAAAATGAGGACTTTGTCCTAGGAAAGGTTAAACACAAAAGTAGACAATTAAGAAGGTCGGCACAAAGGTAGACATAACTGTAGACATAATGATAGACATAAAGGTAGACAAGAAGGTCGGCACAAAGGTAGACATAATGGTAGACAAGAATGTCTACACAAAGATAGACAATGAAATAAAGGTAGATACAAGGATAGAGGTTTGAAATGGCGATTATTTAAAATGACGACGGAAAGGTGAGGAAAAATAACGATGAAAATAGCTTTTTCACAACATTTTTAAATGAACGAATTTCATTAAGGACATGCGCGTCATGACGCCAATTCACAACATGTCAATGGATGACATTAGTCATACTTTATTCTTCTTCTTTCTTCTTGTTAAAAAAACATTTATTGCTTAGAGTGCAATTAGCAAGCCCTTGTCTTTAAAGTTCTAATATTGCTATGATGCCGTCGAAGGCATTTCCTGAACACCTTATAAACTAAAGCCTTCTGTAATGAAAGGCAATAAATGCTATTCTATCGAAACACTTGAAATGTTTTCGATGGCATTCCATCTCGCTCGCTTGGCTGAGTGGTACAGATGAAGGTTTGGTGATCACTCCTTGTGTTCAAGACGGCTTCGTTCTCTTTAGCTTTTTAAAGTTCAATCATACGTAAATAACTAAGGGTAAAGTCATGGCTAATGTAGTTGCACCTTCTTAGGTTCAAAACCGCCTTGTATATTGTATATTTCTACTTTAAAGTTAAAAAAAATGGGCAAATATGCCAAGAAACTATTAGTATCCGTTGTTGAGCTTCTGGCTTGACAGGCTCTGTCTGACCTCCAATGCACGAGGTCCTTGGTTCGTCCCGGTGTCGTCGTCAGTTCGGGTTGTAGATTGAGGATTGAGTGCAAGGTTGAGGTTAGGAGGGGATGTGAAAGGGCGTTCGGTTTGCTCTCTGTTTCCTGACTATTAAAAAATGACTTCCTTCGGGAAGTCATAGAAAAATTTGATCAAAAGACTTAGTTTTTTTAGGGCAAAATTTTTGTAACAGATCCCCTTTTCTTTTTTTTTCTCTGGAAATATACTAAGTGTCGTATTCCATTGTCTAAAAACCAACAATAGAATTGCCATTTGTACACATCGTGTACACTATTATCTTCCCTTACTATGGTCTTGACATTCACGGTACTCGTTCATTGGAAGTCTTATGCTCAACACACCAAGCCCAACAACAACCGACTGACCTTCGAAGGATTCGAACCCCACATCACAACCTGAGAAACCTCACTCTACACACTCGACTAGTGAGTGCGTTGGAAACAGATGGAAAATTTAGTCTACTTATGATGATGTGTTTAAGGTAAGAATGAAAAAAATTAATTTCTAAAGTGACAATAAATAAATCAAAAGGCATATATTACCACTAAATAATCATTTATCGTCAGTCTTGCCACACAATAACAAAATATTGTAATAGTTTTAGACATTGGATCTCATTATTTTCTCGTAACACGTCGAAGCAACTGCTTCTACATAAGTATGAGTGTCTGTAGAATACTTCCCTACGCTTGTGCTGTGCAGATTTGTTTCGGCATCTGCAAATGACAAATGTTTGCAAATTTCCCGAGTGTCGTTAGTCCCAAAGCAGCAGACATATTTTTCAAAAAAATTTCAGCATAGTAAGCTACTTCTTATTAAGTTGAAACACGATCAAATATTACACATAATGAATTTCGTCGTCGTTTAGGAATGGCGTTAACATCCCACTAGTCACATCAAACAATAACTGAAGACTGCATTCTTCCTTTTCTCCACAGCAAATTTTACCGTAACCTGCGAATGTCTTCTTGCTCAAATGTTATAATAACATTCTTCTCTAAATATTTCGTGAAGTAAGTTTTTGTTGTAAGACACCACTGCTATAGTAATATATGATCTTTTGCCTTCCGTTCATTAAGGTGCTGTATATTCCTTCACAAATATATAGTTTTTCTGTTAGACCCAGTTGCATTTCTGCATTGATAGCTTTCAATGTTAGCGTACAAGCTTCGTGAGAATTGCTTCGAAACTTGACTTGATTTCTCCTTCCACGTGGTCTCTCGTCAACCATAACTTCTGAAAAATACCAGGAAACATTTCGTCTTGCTGTTGACCGTTTTAAGCCAAAAATAACAGATATTAGCAACCAAGTATTTTTGAAAATGCCAATCAAGTTTTCCTTTCTTGACAACTCACACACTTAACCATAGCACTTGTTATTGCTCTCTCCATTGACATAACGACTTTGAGCTGTACTTTAATGTGTTATATGATTAATTAGGTAAACATTTGCTCGCTGTCTACAGTTGGTTAACTTCTGTGGTAATCTGCACTTGGAGATTGTTCTGACATGATCCCAACATTTGTCAATTCTTGACTTGCACTCATGGGATTTACTAAACAATAATATTCGCCAACTCCCCTGGAGGCCACAAAAGCATTAATAAAATATTCTTTTGTATGACACCTCCAAAATGGCTGACGTGAAAAACATCAATAGGATTGACATCGGGTGACTGTTTCTGCAAGCCCTTCGATGTGATATTTTCTTTACAAATCACTCCATACGAAGCAAGAAGGCTTAGCCCACTATCACGCACTTTCCAATTCTTATTTCATAACCAAACACTGACTTCGTTACCATAGATCACGTTGTTCTAGATCCATTGAAAATGTCGAAAAGGTTAACAATCCCTCATACTAATGTGGGACATATTGTAAAGTATACAAAGATACACTCGATCACTTCTTTTTGACCTTCAGTGATGTTGCTATCAGACAAGTTGAATAATATCGACCCCATGACGTAGAAACAAGAACGGCCATAAGAAGCAAGGGCCTCACAATTTCAAAATGACGACTTTTAAAATGAGGAATCTTATAAACTGATGACTTTTTCAAATGTACCGTCTTATGTTAAATGGCAACATTTTAAAATTTTGTCTCCAAAAAAAACGAATTAAAAGGTAGACAAGAAGGTAGACACATTAGTCGACAAAAAGATAAACAAAAACGTGGACAAAAAATGGACTCATATGTACACAAAACGTAGACGGAAATTTATGCATAAAGGTAGAAAACATGACGACTTTTCAAATGATGACTGTTATGAAATAAAGAATTTTTTAAATTTACTCTCTTGTTAGATGACAACCTTTTAAACTTTTTTAATAGACTTTTTCTGTCGACTCTTTTTAAAAAGGTAGACAAAAAGAGAGACACCAATATAGAAAGAGATTGACAAAAATGTAGATATAAAGGTAGACCTAAAGGTAGACAAAAAGGTAAACAAAAAAGTGAACATTAAGGTAGACGCATAAAGATAGACACACGAAGGTAAACTGAGGTAGACAAAAGTGTAGAATTACATTGATTACATTGATTACATTGATTACATTGATTACATTGATTAGCTACATTGATAACATTTCACTACATGGATGATCAACTATATGATTAAAAAAAACAAAATGGACGATCAACTGTAAAATGGCTATTTCAAGCATACATATTGATAATTTGAATTTTGAAAAATTTTTCATGCGTTTTACCCTTTCCTATCTCGAAAATGCATCCCTGACTCCAACACTTTCAAATGGAAAAATTTGACTACTTACATGCGCGCCAATGCCCTGATTCACCGGTTCGCCCTCTGTTTCCTGACTATTAAAAAGTCACTTCCTTCGGGAAGTCATGGAAAAATTTGAGCAAAAGACTTAGTTTTTTTCAGGGCAAAATTTTTGCAACAGATCCCTTTTCTTTTTTTTCTTTGTAATTTGCAATTTTTTTCTCAAAATATAGTATGCCGCATTCCATTAACGAAAAAACAAAAATGGAAATACCATTTTCAAACCTTGTGTACACTATTATCTTTTAAAACTTTGCCAACTTCATTCTCTTGACGTTCACGGTAATCGCTTTTTTCAAGTCAAATGCTCAACACACAAAGCCCAACAACAACCAAATGACCGAATTTCGAAGGATCCGAGCCCCACATCACAAGCTGAGAAACCCCACACTGCAAACTCGACCAGTGAGTGCGTCGGAGACAGATAGAAAATTTAATGTTTTTATGATAGTGTGTTCAAAGTAACAAATAATACATATATACATATCTTAGTGACACTCAATGTAACGTTTCAAAGACTTATTTTTGTGAAAAGGCCCATTTTTCAACTTTCTCTACTATTTTACTGCCCGTCGACTTAATTTTGCCTTTGCGTTTGTGCCTCCGTGCTTACCTATTGCAAAAGTGGGCTACCAATAAAGCGATAGGGCGTATAGGATACCCACCAAAAGCGTAGTTGAAAGGTCTTTCGCAACATATAGTACTGAGTATTTACAAATTTAAAATTATATCCTATTTAGTATTTACAATCATCCAGTTCAAAGTCTTCCGATTACGACTGCACTGAATTTTTACCAATTGGCAGCACTGATTGGCGCTCAGCTCGGCTGCGTGCTAGAGAGCCTGAGAACTAATCAACAAATGGAGTTGGGATCATGGTTGGGATTTATTAGGAAGAAATAGAGATTTTTGGAAATTATCTAAGGCTATGTTGAGATATTTAAGGAAACCGAGGAGACTTTTGGGAGAACCCGAGAGCAGCAAGCCCGAGAAAGAAGGTCGAGGGTTGCACCTGCTCGAGAGTTGTCACAAACGTCTCCGAGGTTTGCATAAGCCAGTGCAAACACGAAAACCATCTTTTATTTCTTTTACAAAAGAACAATAATGCGAAACAGACAAATTTAATACAAACGTTATTCTACGTGTATTCATGATTGATTTGCCAAGTCTCTTTGATTGATTGATTTGATTGGCCGAGTTCAGATCGTAGAACACAGCTGTAGAGCCGATCAGCGCACGCGTGTTTCATTGTGTTTATTTTTATAAACATGAAACGGAATGATGGAAGTATATACGAGAAGAAAGGAAATTATTTCTTTCGCTGATCACTATCGAGTGGACCGATTCTTTTTTTGCGATAATTTGCAACGATGACAGCTAATTTCAAGAGTTAGCCATTAAACACGAGAAGAGAGGGCTATAATTATACTTCGCTGTTTTGATGTTTGACTGGTGCAGGTTTTGCTGTGCCCTCAGCAGGATTGGTTGCTATAAGGTGATGTACAGTTTGAACAACACCTTCCCTACTTTTGCCTTCTCAGAGTATAATCTTTCACATTTCCCAGTGCTGTCACAAGGCTGCCTTATCCAGGCCGGAGTTCACTGTTGTGGCATTGGGGCTTTCAAATGCAGGCAAATCAACATTGCTATCGATATTAGCAAACGAAGAGCTCCAAGATGACTGCGTACCAACTCAAGGTATAATCTTGTGCATTTCTCCGTAAATACTTAAGTCCAAGTGAGGAGCATTTGTCTCAGAAGATGTAAATTCTATTTTTTTCAGGATTTTCTATCAAAGTACTTCAGTTTCCTGATGCCATCCTTAATGTAATGGAACTTGGTGGTAAAATGTTATGATACTATGGCTGATTCCAGCATACTACCCCTCCCCCCCATAATATTTTCTTATTATCTTCATTTACACAATGAAAAATAAAATAACTTTAATGTATATTTTTTACAGCAGTTAATCATTTGAAGAATTGTTTTGTTTTGAGCAATGCTTCAGAACTATTTCACTAATATGTTTGTTTTGGTTTAAAGGTGCTGTTGAGCAGTATTGGTGTCATTATTATTGTGGAGCAGAAGGCATTGTAAGTAACAGGAGAAAAATTTCTTCCTCATACCACAAGACTGTTCACTATATCTCTTATATTAATTTTGATTCAGGTTTTTGTCATCGATAGCTCGGACAACAGACATCTAGAACAAGCTGCTGAATGCCTTTCAAGGCTTCTCAACCATCCAATTCTTAGCGGCCTCCCTTTGTTAATTTTAGCCAACAAGCAAGATGTTGCGAATGCAAAAGATGCTAATGAGGTAAGGAAGTTCACTGGTGCTGGGCGAACTAAAATAATGGTGGTCATTTCAAGTATTCTGATGAACTTTACATGTTGCTTTATTTTCAGATAAAGGACATTCTTAGTCTTGACAAGATTGCTGATGACAATGACTACATCATTTACTGCTGTTCCAGTCAAGATGTAAACAGCATTCGAGAAGGATTCGTCGATCTAATACACAAATTAAAACGCGAATCACCAAACACCCTAACAATGCCCTACATTGAAAATTAGTGTCAATCCAGCAAATATAATACTCCGGTTAATAAACTGTAGTATTTAGATCAGTTGGAACGGACTGAGTTTTGCACCTCAGAATGATATATGTATAGATAGTTCTAATATATGGTCGATTACATAAAGTTTTATATACGCATTCAACGAAACTGTATTAAAATTATTACTCATAAATTTTATAAAAGTACATACACATATGAGACACGAGTTCTATTTACAATGGATTTTATATGGCATTTCAAATCAATAAAAAAGTCAATAACAATTATAACATCACATTTCGAGGATTTCCGTAGTCTTTCGGAAGATGATCGTGAGCCACCGTCAAGAGTGTTCTTTCCTATTGTTCATTGATGATTCACATTAGATTCACAAGGACACGACAGATTTGTGAATAAAATGGTGAGGAGTTTGAAAGATTTCATTACTGAGAGGCTGTTCAAAAGGAAAGAAGGCTCTTTATTCGTAGACGTCTTTGTTAAATTCGCTGCACGCGGCGTTGTAATCGGTTTCGAGCATTTGCCACATTTAAATGTTGGTATTGAAATGTTCTTAAAATTCCTACTGGTGAAGGAAATCTTAGAAACAGTCAAACATTTCTAGCATTTGATCCACGTCTTCAAAATATCGTATATATAAATATATATAAAATAGATATTTCATTGAAATAAATTTACTTTTCAGTTGAAGTTGGCAAGTCTACTACTAGTTCTGGTGTCCTTACACGGCTTGCTTGCTGATAATTCTGAATCTGCACATCTGTTAGTGTCAAAACGAGTTCTCAACGAGTATGTTGTTGAAGGTCGAGATCTAACCGTCAGTTATGCAATATACAATGTGGGTTCGAGTCCTGCAACCTCCGTCCTGCTGGTTGACGAAACATTCAGTCCTGATGAATATCAAATAGTTGGCGGTCAATCCACTATTGGCTGGCAGAGCATTGCGCCGTATCCTTACTATCAGTGCTGTAGAACTAAATTTATCAGATGGGGGGCTCTCTTGACGTTTTTGTCAATAGTGCCCTTTTAAAATTACCCATTTCAAAGGTAGAAGGGGGGCTCCTCCCCAAGCACCCCCCCACTTCTACAGCACTGCTTACTATCCTTCTTGATATGTAAAAGTCTTGATAAAGGCCGAATCATGGCAAAATGCATAAACACTTTGTTTTGTCTTTTTGTTTTAATTGACATCTCTTGAAGTCCAAATACCAAACTATGTTAATAAGGTAAGATTTGGTGCAACCTGCCAATAAGAATTTGGCCAAATTATAGAATAACTTGTTACAAAGACTGCCAACAATGATGAAGCTAAGTTACAATTAGGTTTGGGGTTAGGGTCAGGCTTGTAGGTAGTACACATATGTACATATGTATGTGGCAAGGTATTTTGTAATTACTTTAAGAATTATTTATTCTACGTTCATTGAGACTACATTCTTCAAGTGAGATTTCCTTAATTGTGCTACTAGTGGAGCCAATGTTTCCCATAACCTTATTCTTAAACCCTTACATTCGGGTGTCATCAATATTACATCTGCTGTGGTAACATATCAGCCTAAGGAGGAAGCTGAACAACAGGTTTGTCCACATCGAAGTACTGGTTTCCGCAAATAAAATGTGATAATTTTTAAGGTTGAACGTGATCGTCCTTTTCAATAGATCGTATATTCAACTACTTTTGGTGAAGCATATGTCATGGACTCAAAAACCTTCAACAGGAGACATGCACCACATATTGTAAGTGAAAGTGTTGAAATGTGGTTAACTAACTAATGTTTAGTGATAATTTGAACATTGCATTGGGTAAAGACTAAGTTTTGATGGTATGTTAGAGAGCCATAGAAATAAATAGCAGATAATGCTGATTTTGTTTGGATATAATAAAACCTGAGTATTTTGTTGTGAGCTTGGTGAATGACACTGTGTGATAGTATATCTTTGAAATATTCAACTATAAGTCAGAATTTTTCTCCATTCTTCAGCTTGATTGGGGCATTTTCGGTTTGATGACGATCCCCACAGTTCTCTTTCCTTATTTCATCTGGTATTCCACACATTGCAAGTATGACGAATCGAAAGGAAAAAAACAATGAACTCAAAGTAATACTTAGAATTTTTTACTTAGTGTGAAGTATTTTATTAATAAATGTTTCATGGGAACGTATGTGTGCCTCATTGAATTTTTATGTACATTCATTTACTTTAGCTGAAATTTATTAAAGAGACTGTGAATTGTGTTTATGTTTGTACTGTTACTTTATAGTTAAGATTTACTAAATTTACTAAATTAAACTACCTCATGTAATTATTCTTGTGTACTTTCTTGATCTCCTAATTCTTATGTCATAGTGAGGATGGTACACAAGAAATCAATGTACTTGATCTCTTTATTCTTATGTCATAGTGAGGATGGTACACAAGAAATCAATGTACTTGATCTCTTTATTCTTATGTCGTAGTGACGATGGTACATAAGAAATCAACATAAGAGATCATTGATTCACATAAGATATCAAATTATTATATCTGCTTATGTTTATGCATACATGATCTCTAGTGGTACATCAGAGATCATTGATATACATCAGAGATCAATGTATTTTATCTCCGTGTGCTTACGCAAGATGGGCGCGGGAAGATCGATAATCAGAAGACGGTGGCATGTTCCTACAAACATGATGTATAATTCACAGAAATCGATGGATTTCTGAGAAACTTCACGTGGCATATCATGCATACAGGAATATTGCCTCTTCTCCAAACATCGATCTTCCCGCGTCCTTGTATTTAACACCGTCGACGTTGGTAAATAATGAATTGAAAACGATTTCTATCTACATCACACGTGCAAAATTATACAGGCCTTGTCATCTCATATTGGTTTTGTTCGCTCTGTTCATCAATGATCTCTGTGATTTTCTCCTCGAGATTAAAGCCCATCAAATCCTTCCTTGTGATCATTCCAACCACTCGATTGCATCGATCCACGACAGTCAGATGCCTCAAACCCAAAGTTCGGTAAATGATATAAGCCCTGTGTAGCGAGAAGTTGGATTGAACGCTCAAAGCCGAATCATTGATGTACGCGGACAAGTCGATAAGACGAGTCGCGTACTTATCATCCGCCATCACCTGCAGCTTTGCCGCGAATTCCTCAGAATTTGGTGAATGAGTCACGGACAACTTCTCGTAGTCCACGTCCGTGATCTCGTTATCCCTCATTTCGTCATTCGACATCCCCTCGACGCTGTTCAACTCTTTGTGAGATAGAATGATACTTATATCAAGCCTAGATAGATGCAAACAGAGCGTCAAGTATTTCTTTGCCGTGAGAAGGAAATAACGAAGTTCGCGTACAATGAACAACTGAAACGTGTTGTCATTGTCTCTCGCTAATATGCGATATCATTGTGCTATTGTATCAAATCATCTAAGTACGGTGCATTACTAAGCTTATTCAATGAGAAAATCAGACACCAAGAGCATGTGTTTGTAAAAAAATTTGTTAACTTGTTAACTTAGTCACGAAAGTGAAGATATGATGCGATATCGTAAAACCACAAAAGTATTTAACCATGCACCATGAGGTGATGCGCAAAGAATCGGAGGTTGGTGGTGTTAAAATAACCATGCACCATGAGGTGATGCGCAAAGAATCGGGGTTGGTGGTGTTAAAATGACCATGCATCATGAGGTGATGTGCAAAGAATCGGGGGTTGGTAGTGTTAAAATGACCATGCATCATGAGGTGATGCGCAAAGAATCGGAGGTTGGTGGTGTTAAAATAACCATGCACCACGAGGTGATGCGCAAAGAATAGGGGTTGGTGGTGTTAAATAACCATGCACCATGAGGTGATGCGCAAAGAATCGGGGTTGGTGGTAAAATGACCATGCACATGAGGTGATGCAAAGAATCGGGGTTGGTGGTGTTAAAATAACCATGAGGTGATGCGCAAAGAATCGGGGTTGGTAGTGTTAAAATGACCATGCATCATGAGGTGATGCGCAAAGAATCGGGGGTTGGTGGTGTTAAAATAACCATGCACCATGAGGTGATGCGCAAAGAATCGGGGTTGGTGGTGTTAAAATAACCATGCATCATGCGCAAAGAATCGTTGGTGGTGTTAAAATGACATGCAAGGTGATGCGCAAAGAATCGGGGGTTGGTAGTGTTAAAATAACCATGCACCATGAGGTGATGCGCAAAGAATCGGGGTTGGTAGTGTTAAAATGACCATGCATCATGAGGTGATGCGCAAAGAATCGGAGGTTGGTGGTGTTAAAATAACCATGCACCACGAGGTGATGCGCAAAGAATCGGGGTTGGTGGTGTTAAAATGACCATGCATCATGAGGTGATGCGGTGGCACCATGGTGATTAAAAATAACCATGCACCACGAGGTGATGCGCAAAAATCGGGGTTGGTGGTGTTAAAACGCACCAACTCGAGTTAATTTAAACCTGGGTTGAACCGTGGAATCGAATCCACCCTTGATCGAGGGTAAAACGTAAAATACGAGATTAAATTACAAAATTCGGATGATGCGCAAATGGCCGAAACATAGTTAATAAACTCTATAATCGTAGAGTGGCAATAAAAGTCATTTATCCATCAAATCAAAGGAAAGCTTGGATATGATCTGCAATATGAAAATTCAACGTTATAGGGAAAACTAAAAACATCTCTAACTTTGTCACCGATATTACGAGTGCAGTAACAAAGTGTAGATGAGTTCGCTATGCACTTGACTAAACAAGCTTAAGCATACAAAGAGCATGCCAAAAATATATGATTGAAAATTTTCTAAGCGCATATACAAGCACCAATTTCAGAGCTCGCTTCGTCACAAACTAATTGAGAATAAATCTGAGCATGCGTAATTAACTCCACCAACTTTCCAAGTTCATAGACATGGCAACGACCAACTGTATGTACTAGTACCGACTATGGAGTAATTAGCGAGCTCAGTAACAAATTTTCATATAAGGAATCTACGCATGCGCAGATTACTTGACCAGCTGCCGAAGTTCATGGTCATGGCAACGACCAGCTGCATCTACTGGCACCAATTTTGAAGTAAATAGCATGCTTAGTAACAATTTAATAGAGAAATCATCTGCGCATGCGCAAGAGCATGCGCAGTCCACTCGACTAATTGTTCATAGTCATGGCAACGACCAGCTAGATGCATTTGCGCTACTTTCGTGGCAATTAGCTCACTTAGTCGCAAATTATCAAAGAAATCATGTGGGCATGCGCAGTAGTGACTTTAATAATACCACAACTTTTGTAAGCCTTTGAATTTGTGTATATATATATAAAGTTAAAACTTCGTATAGTAGATGTCAACTAGCAGTGGCCCACACTTCGGTGGCGACCGCACTCTCCCTGCGTACCCCGAGCAAAGCCTATTGCAGGTGATCTCGGTGTCTGATGGGCGAAAGCTTGCTATTGCATCTCCAAAGTAGGATAGCGTGGAGGGGCCGAAATCTCCTACCGAAACATTAACATGCGGCGTTCTAGTGCCTTAAGATTAAGAAGGTATCGGGAAGCATGGCCCGAAAACGGGGTTTTTTGCTTTCGAATTTTATCTTTTTGTTTACAAATAATAGAAACAAGCAATGCTTCAGTTAAATTCTTCTGAAACTGTGCCTTTTTATGACAATTACAATTTAAGACAACTTTAAACATGTTTTATACAAATTTATAGGTTTATATCTTTCTGATTTAATTCTCTCTGTTTCAGGATTGTCTGGTTTTCTTAATTAAAATGCGACGCTCTAGTGCTCAACTATGTATCGGGAGGCATGGACCGAAAACGGAATTTTTTGTTTTCAAATTTTGCCTTTTTTCTTTACAAGAATTCTCATAAAAGAAACTAGAACATCCAAGGATACTGCAAAGGTTCTGCCTTTTCGACTTATAATTTAAACCAACTCTAAACATGTTTATACGTTTTTTAGTTGTTATCTTTTACAACTTTCTAGTGACTCTCTCGTGATGAAAGAGAGCCTCCTTATACAATATAACTCTCTCATCATGAACGAAAGCATCCAAGGGCTTCGTGGAAAAAAGGAGTTATCTACTTTTAATAAAAATTTTACGAAGATAACATTTAATAAGCTAAGTCATTTGTATCGTCTAAATTTATATTTAAACTAAACAATGCAATGTCTGACTATTTAATTGTCCGAATTTCGCAATTTGATCTCGTATTTTTGACACGTGTGTTTACCGTCGGAAAGGTGGATTGTGCTATAGCCACAGAATAATGATTATACAGAAGGGTCACTCAGGTGTACAACGCGTCCTCATGTCGGCCAAGTATATTTTAACTCAAGAAATGCTAACATGCTAACACTGTACCAAGCAAGTTGTAAGCTGGGCAACCATATTCTCATTTACCTTGTGATAAGACCGACAAATACTTCATCGCCATTCTGGAGTTTCTTTACGACGGGAAATCCTCCATGCTGGGTCGATAGAAGCACTTGTGCCAAATTTTTGACGCTCTCGGATATATGTAGAACCTATAATGAAACACGATGTGATGCTCATACAAATAAGAGATGATAAATTCGAGGAGGGGGGTGTTGGTAGGGAGGCGAGTAAATTTACGGGGGGGGGGGGCGAAGTAATATCACAAAAGAAAATTTGTGATATTACAAACGAGGAATACGTACCACAGCCGGCGAAGACATGACATCTTTAGCCTGATACAGTTCGAGGTTCACGCTAAAGGAACAAAACTTAGCGTCAATTTTTTTATGACGAAAAAGAAAAGTGACATTTTGCAATCTCAGAAATCATAAAGTGCCACACCCACCTCTTTTTGCCCCCGTGAGTAAACACAACGGGCTCCGAATCGAGAAAGGGAATGCATTTGAGCTCGAGTAGAGCATGATACAGTGGATGGGTGACGAAATCGCCGACCCATTTTGAAACCATTATCGAAACCATGATGGGAAGAAGAAACTGTATGTCGTTCGTGATTTCAATCTACAAGAGGAAAGGATAATGGACGCGAAGGAAAGAGAATGATATTTTTAATAATTCAAGGGGCAACAGTTAAATTTAATATTCAGACTCCCACATTGCAAAACGGGCAAAGCTGATGATATTCTCTGCTATAAAGTAAATGAAGTAAATGGTTTGAACCAGGGAGTATCGTTACGTGTTTGTAAATGTAGATCGTCCAGGTTGGCATTTTTTCACTCTGAAGACGACTACCGCTAAGGTTGTCGAAACGTCAGCCAACAACAACAAAAACAGTCCCTCTCAGGACTATACCAACCGGGACGATCTACATTTACAAACACGTATTCCCTGCTATGTTAGAATAAAAAGGAACTGGGATGCATTTAAGGAAGAGGTGCAGAGAGGTGCCAATTTGCCTATATAATACCTATATAGCAAACAATAAAGCAAAAGCAGTTGTGATCAGTGTTTGATGGAGCACACTTTCAAAAATCTACCTAGCATAATTTAGCAAAAAAATGCCCGATAAGCTACAGCAAGAATTGGCGACCGAAATCTCACCAAAAACTAAAGCACCCGAAACGCAAAACATCGTTTATCCATCCCTGGCTTAGCACGTAACGGAAAAATTATATCAAAATATAAATAGAATGATGTCACACCAGAGAGTGTTTCTTCGAACTCAATGTAAATTCAGGTATAGACAAAATGACACCAAAAGATCAATCACGGCAAGTAAGATGTGCGCGTGCTATGCCACGTGACACACGTTATCTCATACCATTATGACTGTCAAGGACATCGTCAACCTTGACACTCCACCGAAGAACGAGGCTGCACCAAGTAATGCAAACGCTCCGGGATCCATCCACGCCCATTCGCCGCGGGTGTGAATTCCAAATAAATCAACCATCACTTTGCCCAATATCCGGCCGTAGGTTCCACCTATGAAACTGACACATAGATCAATGTTAGAAGAACATGGAAGACTGGCAATTTTGTTGCTGCTCAGTCAATGCCATTTATCATATTTTACAAGGGGAAAATCAAAAAATGAGAACTGGATGTTCTTGTGAATGCTCCAAAGGCCGTAAGGCCAATAAACTTTCTACGAGCTTTTGGAACGGACACACGTGACTCTTAACTATACCAATTGGACATCTTCCTAATTGTTGCCAGTGAGGTTCCGGGCGGAAATCGAATTCTCAATACGAAAATTAGAGCCCAACATACAGTTTTCAAAAAAGCCATAAGCAGTTTGATCATGCAATATTGAATGAAAAAAAGCAAGTGACGTTTCGTCTTGACTCAAGATGTCTTCCGACTGATAACCTGTATTGCGTTACAAGGAAGTATGTACAAAATGATAATTAGGAAGTTTTGTTTATTTAATTTTCCGTAATTACAGTGCTCGATGCGTTAGAGCAGAGCATAAATATTGTTAAGAAGAAGAAAATACACAAAAATTACAATTTCATCCCGACAAGCCTGTTTCGGGATAATATTAACCCCTGAGAGTGAGAAATCACGAAACAGGCTTGTAGGGATGAAATTGTAGTTTTTGTGTATTTCTTCTTCTTATCAAAATGATATTTACATATGCACATAGTTATAGAGGGACGTATATGTTGAGCTCTGATTTTCCCTTCGAATATCAAACTGGTATGAAAATACAACATCAATACGTCTCACACAAGTGCGCAACTTACAGCATGGGAACAACGAGACCACTTGAAATTGCTGTTCCTGCAGCCCAACATGCCAAGATAAAGTACACCACAAGAACTGTAATCAATGGACTAAAAAAATGAGGAAACCTATCGAGCATGAACGGATTTTCATTTTTTTACAGGGGTGGTGTCAATAATTTTAGGGGGGGTGAGCTGGTAAGTAAGTGACGCAAGACAAAGTAAGGGAGGAAGGATTTAAGGGGCGGTGTGATAGTGCAGCCACCGAAGGTAGTGTGCAAAGTAAAAACATTGCCCCGAGGAACGCAGTTCAGCTGTACTACTGGTTTGTTTTGCTGAAAATAGGAGGGGGGGTTAATGTTTCTTAGAGGGACGAACAATTTATTTAAGGGGGTGTGTGTGAAATTTGACATTTGGGGTGGCCCCCCCTGTAGCCCTCTCCCCCAGAAAATCCATCCATGCTATCTTGACATTCTAGAACTGCAGGTAATGTAAATTTCAAGAATTGAAGAAGATCGAAAAGAACATTCATACCCGTAAGTGAATTCTCGATGAGTGTCTCTCGAGAATAAATGATGAATCGCTTCTTCACCACTGGCGAACAGCAACGTTGCAACTAGACAAACAGACGGTCAGAATGAAGGAGAGTTTTTCACGGACACTATGGATCGTGAAGACTACACATATATGTGAGCACTATTGTTTACAAATATACTTTAAAACATTGCATATTTTAGGTCGTTCTTGAACAGAAAACTTTGCGAATCTTTAAATAACGATTCAGACGGTTCACAATTCACTCAACCTCTTTCTCTTTCGGTCATTTCATCTTTAATGGTCAAGTGTATCAAGAGATTGATGGTGTGGCTATGGGTAGCCCCCTTAGGCCCTCTATTTGCTAACATCTTTATCTCGTTCAACAAGAATTCATGGCTTCACCGCTGTCCCTCCACTTTCAAACCCCTTCTTTATTTAAAGCCTCATGTAAATTTTCATCATTTAATCTGACGTTAAAGACGAAACGTCATTATCAAAAAACCTTTTATTTTTAGTTTTAATTTATTGTCGTGATATCTTTTTTAAAAGTCTTATGTTGGGCTATTATGTTCACAATGAAAAACCTGCTTTCCGCCATACAAATCTCTGGCCACGATTTCGAATAAATTCTTATATGTCACATGCAGCATTTCAAACAGTCGCGCACTTAATCAGATCATAGAAAACTTAATCGGATAATTGAAATCTTAATAAGTAAGTTTATCGAGAACTAAAGATCAAGAAAATTTATCATACCTTGATTGAATGTCGCGTTAGTAAACCTCGTTCCATTAACGTTCAGAGTAATTCCTTCATCACAGGTATAGTTGTTCACAGTTCGTTCTGTGCGCAGTGGACTGCGATTTTCTACCAAACAGTCAGTACTGAAAAAAGTGAAACCAATGCGATCATGCCGAGTTATCGTGAGAGAAGACGTAGTTTGTCAAAGCAAAAATAATTCGGACGTACGACATACTCAAATTTTGATTCCTTAAAAGAGCATTCAAATTTTGAGCAAGAGAACGCAGACGGCAAAAACACCGAAACAGTTCCAACGATCACCTAAGAATGTAAAATGATGTCAATTTCGCACGAGACTCTTATTGAAAGGCAACAAATACATGCAAATTTTGAATAGTGTGCCTTTTTCGCATTGAAAAACGGTTGAATGACGTTGCGAAAGCGAGGAAAATCCCGGAATATCACTCAAATAAGAAAGCGGATTGCTGTTCGACAAATTTACGTACCATAAGAATGACGACTTCGGAAACACGAACAAAATTCTGCAGCCACTTTTTATTTATCTTCGTCAGATGATGTCTTCGAAGCCGGTTGATCTAAGTAAAGAAATTTAACGCATTCTTAAATGGATATGAAAAAACAGAAAAAGAACGTCGCTTTAGTAAAGATGAAGTTTCACTACTGGCTATCTGGACGTATAACAAACCGATTTCCATCTCATTTCTCAAATAGTTGAATAGTTGATAAAAAACTGCAAGACCTAGTTTAACTTGATACTCAGTTGCGGTTGAACAGTTGGACTTCATACGTACAACCTACCCAAAGCTCAACTCCTACCTTCAAGTTAACGAAAGTAAAAACAGCTCCCAAGATGCCACCCAAAAATCCAAGAATAACAACTGGAATGAACACCAGAATATGCAAGGCGACACCGTGATCGATCTACAGGGAAGACAAGAAAATATTGGAAATAACAAGAGGGCGAAACGACGCAACACTTTAGCGCACTGTGCACATGAGTTCGTGTTTACTTGTGACGAATGGATACCACAAAAATACAAAGTATAGACAGTGAACTAAGTAAATGTTTAGTGGGGCGGATCAATGCTCATTTGACAGGAGGGGTGCAGATTTTTACAGGGGCGGATCAATGCTCATTTGACAGGAGGGGTGCAGATTTTCCAAGGGGGGTGCATCGTCATCCTAGCTTAAGTTACAAAAGCTAATGTGAATTTTTAGAAACGAGCGAACCTTACGCAATGAAAGTGTTATTACATTTTTAAGAATTTTTCATGTGGTTTTTGTCAATGAATGCGCGTTGCATAAGTGATCTATTTCAATTCTAAAGCCTCTAATACTGTTATATTAATCGTTTGCAGTTTAAACTAACCTGGGAAAATCAACATCAACAAACATACGTATGCAACGTACTCACAAAGTAAAACAAATGTACCGTATTCCATATTATAAGCAACAAGCGAGCAGCCATTTTCTACGTAATACCTTCTTTCTATATGATGGATACAGAAAAATCTTTTGAATCAACGATTATTCTACCTGGAAAAGGATATAACGTTCCGCCTTAAAGAGACCAAAATCTCCATCGTAATCAAAACCGGTAAACGCCGAGTTGAAGAGATCCTGGTGAAAAAGATGTCAATGAATGTCGACGTAAACGTACGCGTCTTCAAAAACCGTTACGAATTCGTCATCGAGAGAAGAGAATCATCCTTCTTCGAAATTTGAATCATCCGAGACAACACTTACTGTTGTAAAGGTGGACACCATTGTGCAAAAGAAGATTTGCCATGACAACTTCAAGTTCCAGAACGATGACACTTCCTCCATGGCAAACAGCAACCCACCGACGGGGGCACCGAAGGCGGAAGCGACACCTGCCCCGGCGCCTGCCGAAATGAAGTTACGTCTGCAAAAAAATGGGAAACGGATGATGGAAACGGGAAATGGGAAACATTCCAAGCAAAAAACTGTGTTAAAATGAGGTCAAAATATCCTCAAAGAGACTCGCCTGTCCTCAGGATTTCGGAATCTTTGAAAATATGGCAGATTTATCTTGAGCGTGGATGATCTGAACTGACTAAGACCAGCACCAATAAGACCACTATAACGGAGATGGCTTTCATGTTAGACCTAAAAAAGGCCTCAAGAATAACAAACCCGAGGCCACTTGAACACAAATATTGATTTTTGACACACACATTTAACAGTTGAGGACCTCTTTAAGAGTGGTGAACTCTATTTCCTCCGTTTAGCCCTGGGCCTCTTTTTACCCCTCTTCTAATAATCCTCCACTAGCCCTGGGCCTCTTTTTACCACCCTTCTAATAATCCTGCACTAGCCCTGGGCCTCTTTTTACCCCTCTTCTAACAATCCTCCACTTGATCGCAAAATTAACAAACCCTCAAAAGGACTATATAGAGCTGGGAAACACCGTACTTGTAGACTTATAGTATATTAATCCTAACACGGTTTAATATGCACATGAAAAACATGTGACTTGGACAAGATTTGAACTCGCACCTTCGCTAGACTTATAGAGTAGTCAGAGGCAAAATATCATGATTGACTGACTGATTGGTTGTATGGTATTAACAAGGTCCTCAAAAAATTACATGTTTCACAATGTAAAATATCTGATCCTTTACCCCAGGTGAATCATGGGACCTTCGGGTCCAACAGGTAATCCGGAGGCAACGGCAAACACACAGGAAAAGAATTTTACGACCATGGTCTTGACATTGAATATATGATGAACAATGGTACCATTAAGAAAACCGATGAGCTCAGGAATTCCAGAACCACCAGCAGAAGGACGAAAAAACTGCAAAGAGGAAAATGCTAACTAGAGCAATTTGAATAAATAATTGACATGAATGAAAACAAGATAACTTTTCGAACAGAAAACAATTACCACAACTAAAGCCGATCCAGCGATAGCAAAGATAAGACTATAGCCAACTACCCAAAACCATGCTAAGCCATAGTCCTTCTCCTTAAGCACATACACAAAAGTTACAAAAATGCAATCAAATTGCTTTTTATAGCAATGGTATTGACATCTTTACCTTGATCAAATCATTAGCCTTTTCCCACTTGTAACTAAAGTAAATAACACATGAGTACATCTATATGTACGAAGGCATAAAAATGCTTTTGAAAAGATCTCACAATGAATACATACTCCATGATACGATCAATCAGTTGATGGAGAAGAAAACCAGTGAATCCAACCGTAAACCCAATCAGACCCATCATCACCCATCTATCCCAATCGAGCCTCGCAGGTTGACGTTTGATCCAGTTCTGGAAAAGAGGTATAAATCACTAAAACTATTTGCTTTCCGAGACTGTTCTAAAATATAAATTGAATGTGGAATGATAATCCATGTGTGCAGAGGCACAACTAAGTCTTAAGATTGGGGAAGCTTAATTAAATTCAACAAAAGTTGCTAATGCTCCTAAACAATTACTTGGTACAATTTGCTTGACAAAACTGTCAACTTAAAATTTTTGGTGGGTGAGCCACCACCTAAGCCCTCCAGGATTAAGAAAAAATACTAAGATGAAAGTCAATTGATGTATGGTGTGTTCAGCTCCATTGTGTATGGTGTACTTATGAAACAAACAATATAGTCTTTCATGAAACAAGAGTTTTTGATGAAAAACTGTCTTGTTTGTTTTTAAAATATTGAGTTCAAAATGGACCTTTCAATCAGAGAATGTTTCTTGTTATACTTCGTAAAGTTGTCAGCTGGTAATGGTTTTGCATGATGTGCATTGATATTCATGCTTAACTGAACGATACAAAACGTAAATAGTCCGCTTTTCACATAAAACAACTTGCTTCTCGAGAGAAAGTGAAGAAATATTAACTAACAATAGTAAACCTTCATTAAACGTTGGACAGTTTGACTTTCAAATGGAATGGTAAATAGAATTACCTGTCAAAATCTGTCTTCGCGGAAGTGAAATTTTAGGCAGAAAATTCACCTACAGAAATTAATCAGTAAGTCGCAAATACCTTGTAGACGACACTGTGTGGAGGAAAGTAATCTAAGCTATCGTACTTCGCCAACTCTTGCTTTTCTTCCTCGGTAAATTTATGGTTGACATAAGCGCTTTCAAACTCGCGTCCTTTCTGAAAGAAGCCAGTCCCTCCAAAAGCTCTCCTCGAGTGGACTTCTTCATTGTTCAAACGTTCTCCTGACCGTCTTTGAATTAAATCCCTTTCGCTGCTGCTGGGATTCTTACCTTTTGATATTTCCGCACTTTTGGCCTCGATTGCCTCTTCCGTGGAAGCCATAATAGATAATATCTTTGGTATTTCATTACTTTATACACAATACACCAGTGCAATACACAAATACACCTACAGGTACCCACAAATCAATACAGTTCCTCTTTGGCAAAGCCATAGGGGGAGTCTCTACAGTATAACAACAAGGGATAACTAGCAAGCTAACCAGTTTAACTACATTTTGTAGGAGTAGGGATACCAAAAGTGGGGACATGATGGGTAATGAGGGTAAATGCTACTTTCGTCGAATTACAAGAGGGGCTAGTTTACTGTATAAATTTCTTCCAGTGGGAGGCATTTCATGAATATAATTGAAACAATTATCGGGTTTCAGCAGCATAGCTGGCCTGCATATTTTTTCACACCACATAAAATTTTGAATGATACCATTATCCATTTTTATGCAGATCTGTTGTTTTCACGGTCAGGGAATACAAAACTATTTTGACAGGAGAGGCCAAATGTTGGACTGGCTATGCTATTACTACGAATATTTAAAACAATTACAAACACCTGGCATTTCAGTTAGAATAACCTGCTTCAAGGCGAGGGAATATGGAGAAAAGGGAATATGGAACGAGCGCTTTTACTCTTTGTACACGTACAAATGTCATCAATTGCTACTTATCAAACATGTCAGAATTTCTTTTAAATTAAAATATCTAACAGCATACTTCCAGATATTTCAATTTGCAGGCAGATATAAAGTTTCATCTTATATGGTGTGTGACAATGCGAGGAAATATTATTGAATACATCATTGATCGACCCAGTCTGATTGATTACCACCATCATTATTTGAAGCAATTTGCTGCTCTTGTTGGGTAGAATTATTATTAATTCTCACCAGAAATGCTTGAAGTCTCTTATTGAGGTGGTCCGTCAGAGTCAATTCTTCAGGAACTTGCTGTGAGGTTTCTTCAGTTATTGAACCATTATTTTCTTGTTGATTATTTACAGTCAATGCTGTCACACCAGTGTTCAGAGTTCTTACTGTGCTTTCTTCCTCATTCCCATTACCATTGGTGGCTGAATTCTTATCAACCATTTCTTTTCCTTTTTCTGTAGCTCTTTACAAAAACACTTACTCTTTTTTCTGTCTTCGGGATGTTTGTTTGGTTTCTTTAATTTTAAATATTTGTCTATAAAATTGAACTGTTATATGTCTAAATAAAGAAATTTCCTCTTATTTCTTTCGGAATCTTCCGTTACAATTCGGAGCATATTCGTACCCTCTCACTAAGAGTGAACAAAGCCTGGGTGTACAATTAAAAATTTAACTTAGAACGAAAACACCTTAATTTACAGCATTCTCACAAAAAACCGCTTTAAAGTTTAATTTTTTTATGTATGACTCATATTTGCAAAATGCAGACCCAGTTAAAATTGAAAATAAATATGCGAACAAAAGCGGCTTTTCCGAATGCTAAAATCCTGACCCTGCCTGACCGCAGGCGACGTTTCAAAATGGCAGTCAAAACACCAAAAATGTCATTTTAATGACAATTATGACATTGTTTTAAATGTATTGTCTGGTCTCCTGTGACAGACTACATTTTCTGAGACATGCCAAAAAAGTTCCAAGGGACGAATTCAAAGGCAGAAGCTGCCAGAGCTCGAAAACAGGAAACAAGAAACGCTGAGAAAGCGAAAAGAAAGGAAAATGAGGACAGATACTGGCAGAGCTGGGAGTCTGGGGATAAAATGAAAATAAAAAAAAGGAAGGTTTGTATTTTGCAATACAATATAAACTTGACATGAATAGCTCACGCGTCCAGTTGACTTTTCTTGAAATTTGTTGAACAGCAAGATAAAGAAAGAAAGTTGAACAACTTGAGAAGAAGAAGGCTGCAAAAGATCTTCGAGGCAGAGGAATCGAAGCTGAAAGGAAAGACTACTCCTCAAAGGTTCGAGATCTGAAATTTTGAAAGTACATGAGAAAGAAGCTGAAAAAAGCGGAGGCAAGCAAACCTGCAAAGAAAAATGTGACAGTCATGAGTGAATCTGAACTTGAGGAAAATATAAATCATTTAGTTCGGAGTCTTTGGCTGTGGATGGTGGAGTTGAAGCAATGTTGAAGAAGCCATCTCTGTATTATCTGTGAATGAGAAAGAGGATTTGCATCCTGAGCGGAGAATGAAAGCAGCTTTGTAGCATTCGAGGAACAAAGACTTCCTGTTCTCAAGGCAGAAAATCCTAACATGAGACTGTCGCAAATTAAACAGTTGCTTAAAAAGGAATGGCTTCGATCTCCCAGCAATCCCCTCAATCAGAATTTTGCATCTTACAGCAACAAGTAGTAGTATTTGTTCACAAAATGATTATTTACATCTTCTCGACCTTTGTTTTTGTGGGGAAGATGTAAATTGTAAGAACCCATGTGAGGTGGAGTTGTTGGATTTTTGTCTTAGCCTAGTATGCATTAACTCGCATTTATGCTGTGATGAATGTAATTAATGGATTTCATGAGAATTGTTCCCAAAAGTGGAGCTGTAGAAACAGCATGTTTTTGAAACGAATTATGACACAACTGAGTTTGATTAACTAAAAAATTAAGCTTGTTTGTTGCCACGAGATGATGGCTATTTTTGAAGCAAATAAATGAAACGAATAAGCTTTCCATCAATCCTTGTTAAAAAGGAATCACAGGTTCTTTGACCTGCATAGTACAGCTAAGCTTGCCGCTCCACTAATTAACAAAAAACCAAAAAAATCTTACGACAAACATGCCTCAATGAATCTTTCCATGTGAGTCATCTGTATTTTTCATTTAGACAAAGTCTAAAATAGTTTTACCAGAACCTGTAGGGCCGAAAACTAGATCCAATCGTTTTTGTTTTATCCCAGACAATTTTGTCGAAGAACTTAAAGTATTGAATTCGATGTTTAGGAATTGCCAGTAGGTTTGGATCTTGAGATGTCACATCTTCCTGAAGGTCTTTCTCTGTCTCTTTAACTTTCAGCACATGGTTTGCAATGTCAGAATCATTACCAATTTGTTTGGTCTCTAAAAGAAGGCTTTGAATTTCGCTCATTTAGCTAATTCTTAATTTTCTCAGGACTATTGAACTTCAGTACTCTTTGGCAGCTAAATACAGTTTGAAAAATGAAAATAATATAAATAAATTCCTACGAAAGCTGTCAAACAACTTTTATTTATCAAGAACATCATAACCACGCGCGGCTCAATTAAACATCGCTCACTCGCGAGGAATACACGAGTGCATCGGTTCAAAGTTTGTGCGCAAGCGTAGTACGTGCTTCATGTGAAATCTCTGTTTCTCAACATCTCTTTCCATAATTTTGCTCGTAATTCATCTTAAAAGAGAGTTTAAATTATGCTTTCAAAAGCAATAAATTCGTCCATAGTTCGTTCTTTGGCTAGAACCTCATTAAGGGTGAGTTTGCGTTCATTCAATTTTGTTTCAAAAGCTGTATTATAGCTGCCATCTTTAATGCCGGCGTGGAAGTATAATTTTTTATATTTTGTCAATTGTTTTGAACGCACACCACACATATTTGTAATAATGGTTTTTCCACCATGTGAGTGCTTGAAGATAATAAAAGAAAACATTTGTTGACGTAAAAAAATCATTACAGACATTTCAGTTTAGGTATGTTGCAAAATGCAAGGCGTGTTTTGTGGTACCCCACTTTTCGTTTGAATGGATACCCCACTTTGAGTTTGAGTGGATGAGCTGAATATTTATGTTTTAAAATACCCATGAAATTAAAATTAAAACTGAAAACTTTCCTTAAAGTTTGCAGAAAAACTCAAAAAATAAATATTACATGTATAAATTTTGCAAAATGTTGGGTGGTGAAACCATGTACAAAATCATTACATGTGCTTGTCTTAAAACATGCAAACACAACTGTTTTCATTGGCTTGTCAATTTTCTAAAGGGTTGTGTTAATAATGTGAAGCCTAGTGTCAGACATCTTAACACAACGACCAGATGTCTTGCTGGTCCCGGTACAGCGGAAGTGTCCTCTATTCTTGAAGAAAGGATAATAGGCACTACAACTAAAGCTGAACTTGAAGAAACGGGTCGAGTACTGTCAATTGGTGATGGTATTGCCCGTGTTTATGGCTTAAACAAAATTCAGGCGGATGAAATGGTGGAATTCTCCAGTGGTTTGAAGGTTTGTCAGATGTTATCATTTCGATTTATTAAAAAGCTTGTGTTGAGTTTTGTATTATCAATCTTCAGGGTATGGCACTCAACTTGGAACCTGATAATGTTGGTGTTGTCGTATTCGGAAATGACAAACTGATCAAAGAAGGAGATGTCGTGAAAAGGACTGGTGCCATCGTGGATGTCCCAGTTGGAGAGGATATCTTAGGACGTGTTGTTGATGCCTTGGGTAATCCTATTGATGGCAAGGGGCCCATAAATTGTACAGAAAGAGCTCGTGTAGGAATAAAGGCTCCCGGTATCATCCCACGTATATCTGTGAGAGATCCAATGCAGACTGGGATAAAGGCTGTTGATAGCTTGGTTCCCATTGGACGTGGCCAGCGTGAATTGATTATTGGAGATAAGCAAACTGGGTTTGTATTTTATTGGTTTAAGTTGCCTCTGAAAACAAACAGATTAATTATTTGATAGTCATGTGATAAATTAATATTGATGGCTTAAATGACTGTAAGTTTTATGTTGGATGCTAAAGCTTTTTAATAATATAAAAACTGCCAAATATTATACTTGTAGGAAAACTGCTATTGCGATCGACACAATTATCAACCAGAAGAGGTTCAATGATGGTGCTAATGAAAGTAATTATCTGCTTTATGCTGTGTAGTTTAAGTTAACAGGTTGATGAACACAGTTTTTTTTCTGCACTTTTCAGAGGAGAAATTGTATTGTGTATATGTTGCTATCGGGCAGAAAAGAAGCACAGTTGCGCAGATCATGAAAAGATTAGACAATGCTGGTGAGAATTTGGACATGAAAGTTTTTGAAACCATGATGGTCGTATAAATTTGATGTACGAAAGCATTATTGAAATCTCTGAATGTTCAATGTTTACAATTTCTTCATCAGATGCATTAAAGTACACCATCATTGTGAGTGCAACTGCATCAGACGCTGCACCACTGCAGTACTTGGCTCCATATTCTGGCTGTGCTATGGGAGAATTTTTCAGAGATAATGGCAAGCATGCTCTCATAATCTATGATGATTTATCAAAACAGGTAACACTTGGAAAACTTTCAAAAATTTCAATCAACACCCAGAACCTTTGCCTTGACTTTCAAACTTCAATCTTTGAATGGAAGATGCTAACATGGTGATATTTTGTTCAATACAGGCTGTAGCCTACCGTCAGATGTCCCTTTTGTTGCGTCGTCCACCTGGTCGCGAGGCTTATCCCGGTGACGTTTTCTATTTGCATTCACGTCTTCTTGAGAGAGCCGCGAAGATGAATGAAACTTTTGGTGGTGGATCACTGACTGCCTTGCCCGTCATTGAAACTCAGGTAATGTATCAAAACAATCAACTTTTTGTTGTTCTTGTTTAAGTTCAATTCACTCAAGCATGATTTTTTATGCTTTACAGGCAGGCGATGTGTCATCATATATTCCAACAAATGTCATCTCAATCACAGATGGTCAGATTTTCTTGGAAACGGAGCTTTTCTTTAAGGGTATCCGTCCTGCCATCAATGTTGGCTTGTCTGTCAGCCGTGTTGGCTCGGCTGCCCAGACAAAAGCCATGAAACAGGTATGTGGTTGACTGACGACATCTCATGGATTTAATAACCTTGGCGACATCTCATGGATTTACTAACCTTGAAATAATGCGTTGTTTACAAATTTGACAGGTTGCTGGCACTATGAAGCTGGAGCTTGCTCAATATCGCGAGGTTGCTGCTTTCGCACAATTCGGCTCTGATTTGGATGCTTCCACCCAAGCTCTTTTGAATAGAGGTGTTAGACTGACAGAACTTTTGAAGCAAGGGCAATATGGTAAGGATAATTTTGGTTGAAACTGTTGCCTTTAAAAGAGACAAAGTTAATCAACAGTTCTTGTATTGTCAATTTTTTCTCCTCATCTTAGCTCCTATGGCAATTGAGGAACAGGTGGCTGTTATTTATGCTGGTGTACGAGGTCACCTAGATAAAATTGATCCTTCCAAAATCACCGATTTTGAAGTGGCATTCCTTAAACACATTCGTGATACCCAGCAAGACTTACTAAAGAAGATTCAAGTTGATGGTCAACTAACACCAGAAAGCGATGAAAAATTGAAGAGTGTAGTAACAAGTTTCCTACAAACATTTGAATAGGAAGATTTGCTTATGAAAGTTGCTCCACTTAGTTTACATGTTACCCTTCCATTAAGAGGATTATTGTAATTAAAAGGAAACTAATTTTATACCACAATTTGTCTTTTTACTTTTTTGTTGTGGCCCACTAAAAAGAATCCTTTCTTTGCAATAATCAACACAAACATATGGTAGTTCTTTCAAACTTTATTTAAATGCATTCTACTACATGATTCACTAGTCCATTATATGGAAAGAATAATTTGTTTCAAGGTAGAAAACATCCTTGACCATCTGTTCTCTTCATCTTTTACCTGCTTCTTCTTCAACCTTTTCATGTAATAAATATTTGAAGAAAACATTTCTTATATTATAAAGGTAAAACCTTTGAAGCAGCAGCATTTAACTCTCAACTTTAAACTTTTATGTATACAAAATAGTACATTTATCTCTTTTAATATGCATTGCTATTGCAACTCACTTGATTCAATGATTGGTTTAGTTTATTCATTAAGATAATTTTCTGTAGAATCATGAGTACTTGCCCAATGACTAATTAAATCATCTTGACTAGTCCATGCTATCATACAAGCTGGACAAATAAAACCCTAGAAAATATGTAGGAATTTATCCATGATTTACCTTAAACGTTTTGTTAAATTAATATTTGGTGATCTAAACTATGATTACAGATTAATGCACATTTTTCTTTAAAGTATTAATAATCTGTTCAACTCACAACATATTTAAAGCTGTGTTTGGGAAAAATATATTCTAAATTCTACATCACTTTGTTATTAGGATTAGTGAAAGCCAGCTTGATTTTTACTTCTACGTACAAATATCAGCAAAATTATCATTCGTATCTATAGAAAATTCATTCATTGTTTTTCCAGTAATTGAACACACTAACATTTACATTGCTGAAGTAAAAAACATCCTGGCTTTGCAATGGATTGACTAATAACTTTCATATTCCTACCTCAATAATAGCTTGCTCTGTATTCTCTTCAATGTTAACACTGTTTTGAGTTGACGATTTAGCATGATCTAGCTCATTCTTTTGAGTACTCTCCAGTCTTGAAATAAAAATCACTTGTTAGCAGCATAGTTAATCATAAAAATAAAAATCTTAAGTATTATTTTCGACAAGCACCCCAACCTTTGTAGGTTTGTCTTTGATGCAATGGCACTTTTTAAACATTCCTATTGATAATACACAGTTTTTTCGATTAAATAGGCTTTCAATTACTAGGTACTATGAAGCGACCAGTCAGATGTTCACCTGTATAATTGTAAAGTGTGGACTCCAGTCGATGCTTTTTACTGTTCTTGATAAACATGAAAAATGAATCGTTTATTATACATAAAAAAACTGAAATTTGAGTACAATCCTGTTTCACTTACTTCAATGAATATTCAACATCATAACTTGCACCTTGCAAACTCGAGTTAAGATTTTGTAGCTCTATCTATAAATTGCGATGATTGAAGGTTATTTGTCTCTGATGTGGCTATCTGCTTTAATTATGTCCAATGAAAAGCACAGTCTTGAAGAAAAATTTAATTGTCATTATTTTATTTGTAATTTAGAGTTCGATTTTTATCAATGAACTTGAATGGGGCTTGAAAAAAGTTTCTTCCTCAATTTAGGAAATTCTTAGGGCAGGTTGAAATATATTCTCTTAACTGAAATTTTTGCAAACTGCAACTGAAAATTTTGTAAACTGCAGACCAGAGATTTGAAACTAGTGCACAATGGTACCAACTTTGCCAAAAATATAAGAAATCTCAGGTGCACTAAACTAATTTTCCAGTCTGGCTGTTTCCTCCATTACTTTCGATAGAATGCTCACCTTCTTTTCAACCAATTCGGGTACAGAACGCTTAACATGTTCCTGGATTCTGTAGAGACCCATTGATGGATCATTCAACATTAGATGAACTGTTTCTGAAAATTTATCTGTAACTGCAGAAAAACTCAACATGACTTAATTTGTAAGTCGCAGTATTCAAAACACTACTACATGACACAGTAGTTAGTATTTATTTCAATTGACAACAGAAAAAGAAAATTGGAAAGCAAATTTGAATGCCAGTAACCAGGCAATACGCGGCAGTACATGGCACACGATACTTAAGCATTAATATTTAACTGCCATGACGATTTTTCCCTTCATAATACCTTTAACAACCTTTAAATCCGTTTCTGATAGAAAATGAGCCATTCTAAAATTTCACATTCAACATATACTATTGATTTTTAGCGACATTTTCCATATGCGTTCTCCATTTATCTTTATATTTTCATACATAGTGATATTTGTGGTATACTGAGTCCGCAATCTACCAGCAAAACACGTGACAAAACACAAAATCCACACGATTGTTTATACTTTTCGTGGAATTGTTGTGAAAGTGAAATTCGTTTTGGCGATTTCACAATTTTAGGTCTCTGACAGAGGTGATTATGGCCTAGCGTATATGAGTTGGTCAACTGTACGCAATGGATGATAGTAGTATTGTTGTCTTAAATCCTCCATCAGGAGTAAGTGAAGATGAATTCGCGCTTCACTTTCAGAAGAAAAAGAATGGTGGAGGTTACGTTAGCGAGGTTAAACTGGAGAAAGGTGTTGCTTTTGTAGTCTTCGTCTCTTTGGCAGGTTTGTTGGTGACAAATGAATTTATCGAAAGTAAACGTTTATATAAATTAAGAATTATGAATTATCTTATGTTTCCATAATTTCGTAGAAGCACTATTGCTAATGCGCATTTAATATACACGACAATTTTTTTAAAACAAAACAGACATGTTTCGACATCTCATGATGCCATCTTCAGTATAAGTGAAATAATAAATAATAGAAGGTTTATATAAAAGTAATATGATACATAAATTACAACAATAATAAAGAAATAAGATAAATTAATGGGGAGCGTCCGAGCGTATAATAAACTAAATATTTCTTTATTATTGTTGTAATTTATGTATCATATTACTTTTATATAAACTTGTATTATTTATTATTTCACCTATACTGAAGATGGCATCATGAGATGTCGAAACATGTCTATTTAAAAAAAAACTCGTCGTGTATATTAAATGCGAATTATCTTATGGTATCGTACATTGTCTGCCTTTCATAACTCATCTACATTATCTGATTTTCATTTGTGGCAATTATAGGGTAATTGTGCTTTGTGAACATTCGCTTTTTCTCTGAACGTCTCTCTACTTTTTTTTTGTTTATTTTAGCAAAGTTTAACATGCTACGTATGTGTAAACAATCAGTAGTTATTGTATTCATAATCATGACTGCGTGAAGATGACTGAAAGGTACAAAACCTGTGAATCATCTACTGCCTTCACATCCCAACCGTATTATTTTTATAGATGCTGTAAAAGTCGTAAATCATCCTGAAAAGCAAATAATTAAGGGTTGTGAACTTGATGTTCGGTCATACAGTTCATGGTTGAAGACTACTCAGGTATTTATATTTTATGGTTAAATTTTTGCATACTATGAACACGAGTTATGCAAACTGTTCTATTCGTTTCAATAGTAATTAATTTCAACTAGGATGATGAAAACAGTGCCTCGGGCAACAATGACGACGTTGATTCAGTTCCTACAAAAGATGACGAGGATAAAGCCACGATCTATGTTAGCGGTCTTAAAGAGTCAATGAATGATGAAACGATCGCACTATTTTTTGAAAATAAACGAAGAACTGGTGGAGGTGAGCTTCGTGATGGGAAAGAAGGATTTGAGCGATTGTCACCAACCGTCGCTCGTTTAACTTACGTTTCCTCAAAAGGTAATGTGGAAACTCAAATGATGAAAAGGAATTAAAAAAATAATTTTTAAGAAACGTATTTCGTCTGAACGAATCTCCTTAGACGCTGAAAACGTGCTGAAAAGGGCCAAAGAAAAGCTCCTTGTACTCAATGGGTGTCCTGTACAAGTTACCGCTGACTATATACCCACCGAGGATCGAAGTATATTGATGGTCACAAATCTCAGTCCTGATACAAACGTGGAAACGTTGAAGAACTTCGTTGAAACAAAGAAACAAACAGATGTGATTAAAATCGTTCTTGGAAAACATGGAAAAGCTGTTGTTATCCTTGAAGAGGAAATTAAAGGTATTCGTGGGTCGATGATCAAAAATTAGATTACACTTCAATGATTTCAATAGTTTGCACCTTGTTTGGTTTGGCAAACTTCAATTCTTGTACCGCTCGACTTATTATTGTTTGATCGATTTCTAGATGAAGATGATTTCAAAGAAAAGATATACTCCAGAAATTTCATATTTGGAGGGCGTTCAGTTTCTTTAAAATTTGCTCCACTGACCAAGGGAATAAAGGTGAAGAAAATACCAAAAAACACAACGAAAGATGATGTCAAACATAAATTTTCTAATCCCAGGACTGGTGTAGGTGAAGTCATCAATATGGAGTTTGACCAAAATAATGGAATTGCCAAACTTTTTTTTAAAAGTTCGTCGGGTATGTAAACTTTCTTCTTGGTTATCGTTTTTTCTCGTAATGAACCATATTTTTTCATGAAATGTTGCAATAGAAAGTTAAGTATACGAACTTTACAAATGAATCTTCACGAAACTTTATTTGAAAATACTTGAAAGGTGAACCATATATACAGTGTTTGCTTGAATTGCGTTTCACATGAACGCTTTCGGTAATAGTGTTCTGGTTCTTACGAAGAATTGAAATTTCATTTTAGTTGTTTCAACCTTGGTGAAGAAAGATCATGTCATTAAGGAATCACTTTTAACTGTACTGCCTTTATATGAAGATTTTGAAGAATTGGACGAATATCAAAATAAAATAACAGAATTTAATGGCGACATCCCTTGTGAAAGCGACGTATTTTATCATATATTGCTTCATCACGATGTGTCTCAGTTTAATTTTAATTCCGTGAAATACGATCAAATCAAGTCAACTTTTAATTTCACAAAGTTTATTGAAGATCCCAAAGATGGAGAAGATCTCAGTAGAAGGTTGAAAACATTAGTCGATTCTTTTGGAAAGGAAACTTTAGCGATTCCCACAGTTGTGTTTGATAAGGTAAAGCATGAGGTTCTGGGAAAGAGAGACGAATCTGAGATCCAAGTACGATTTGAGAAGTCAAGCGTTGTTCTTGTTGGACGGAGGAAGGACATCACGAGGAAAAAAAGAGTCATAAAAAGATTAGTCAATGAACTCACGGTTGTGGAAACAGTGATCAATGGAATAAAGAAGTTTTTTGATGGAGAAATGGATGAAATTCGTAAAACAGCGAGTGATATCGATGTTGATATCAAGATAAAAGTCATCCAAGGACAAGTGTGGTTAAATCATCATGTCATTCATGTCCCAGATGATGGCAGCGAATCTGGTACGATTTTTAAAGAAATTGCATACAGTTCTTTACACTACAGGATTTTGAATAGAAAATCTGCACCATAGAAATGAAACAACACTAATGTTGTTACGATATTTAACAGGGACCGCGGAAGATCGATAATCGAGGGAGCTCATGTTATAGCCCCCTCAATTGCAAATCTTTCGCAGTCCCAGTTTAGTGAATGAGTGTGCTTTGAAAGTTTGAAACTATGTGTTGATTTGAATTTTTAACGAAGTATTTTCTCCCAATTATTCTTACTAGCTAAAATTTTTCTTAGTGTTACCTGCAGGAGATTCCAAAACTAAAAGTCATAGTTCAACAGTTCCTGACTATTGGGAAATCCCTACAGATGACAGTATATATCATGCCTTCGAGCTGAAGCCAAACAGTTGGGAATATACGAAGGTGAAAAACGCATTTTACCAAACTACAAGCAACGAAATTGTGAAGATTGAACGAATACAAAACCCTGGTATATACGAATTGTATAATGTAAAACGAAAAACTATGAAAGAAAAATATGGCGACGGGGATTTTCCTGATAAAGAGAAACAACTCTTTCATGGTACTTCGAAGTATAATGTTGAAAAAATCAATGCAGGTGGACTGAACAGAAGCTTTGCTGGAAAACATGGTATTGTTGTGCTTACATTTTCCAGATTTTATTAATGCTTTATGTTGCTGTAATGTATTTTTCAAATCTATAGCAAATCCTTTTGGTAAAGGTGTTTATTTTGCACGAGATGCCAGCTACGCCCTCAGGGATACATATTCTCCAAAAGATGCAAATGGATTACGTTATGTGTACTATGCTAGAGTTTTGGTTGGTGACTACACTAAGGGTGATTCAACCATGTTGGTTACGCCATCAAAAAACACCGCAGATCCAAATGAAACCTATGATTCTGTCGTCGACGACACCAAAGATCCTTCAATATTTGTAATGTTTAAAGATTACCAGTATTATACTGAATATCTTATTACTTTTAAGTAACTTAAGTCAATTATTTTAAGATGCAGAAAAATTTTCTTCTTTGGATCATGTATTCGTGGAAACTACTTTATACTTTTGATGGTAAGGCCCATTTCATAAGTTGAACTTTCCACATGTCAAATGGATTAAAGACAAAAGAAAATGAGATAACATTGCTAATTATCATTTGTTTGTAATGCATTCGGCACAAGTAAAGTTTGACGTTTGAAACAGGCCTAAATGATAATTTAATTACACAATACACAGAGAAGCTCTAAGTATGAAGAAATAAAAAGTCACATGCACTAGAAGGTGTCAAATCAGAAATTATTAACACCAACCACCATAGCTTTATAAATATTGGAAAGTTATTCTGTTGACTTTCACACATTTTAGCAGACTTGGATGCATCCATTTAACCTCATTTGAATAAAGAAGTAAGATGACTGAACTTCTAAAGGAAGACAAGAGTCGCTACTAGTTTTAATTTTAAATTCAATAGTTAGAATTTTACGTAGAAATGTAATTTTATTCCATTTATTTTGCGAAAATGTAATTTTATTCCATTCTGTAAAAATGTAATTTTATTCCAAACTTATTAATCCTTATTAGACAAGTAAACTCCCCTTTGTATGTAAGTTTGTCTTCGATGCAATGGCACTTGTTGAATCTACTATCAATTGTAGCGATGAGATCATGCTAGTTGAATGGCACGATCATTGGCATGGCTGCCTACAAATTTGGTTATACTGTGCAAATATTTTGTTCTGTCATTGCAAGTACAAACAATACATTTTTAAAGAAGTTGATAATGCTAACTTATCTAAGATTTACGTACATTGGCTATGACAGGGGATAAGATAAGCAATAACATATGATATATAATGGTACACCTGTATAATGGTAAAGTGTTGATTGCAGTTGATATTTATTTAAATTTCTGGATTAAACATCAACATAAAACAATTTGACATACTGTACATCCAAAACTGATGTCTGAACATATTAAACTATTTCACTTACTTTGATGAAAATTCTACATGATAACTTGCACCTTCTAAACTTGAGTTATAATTTTTCAACTCAATCTATATCAATGATCAAAGTTAACTTATTCATTTCTGATGTGGTTATCAGTCGTAGTAATGTCTAACAGTGAGTCTTTAAGAACAAAATTTTGTATGTCATCATTTGGAGTTCTATTTGTGTCGAAGAGCCCAAATGGGCCTTGTATATAGGTAAACTCCTTACATAACATGCTACACGTTCCTGGAGTCTGTAGAGGCCCATTATTCATTGATTAAAGGATTGTACAACAAAAAATGAACTGTTTCTGTGAATTTATCTGTAATTTTACAATAACTTGTTAACAATATGGCTTGATTTGCAATTGGACATTTAATATCCAACAACATATTGTACAATTGTTAGTATATATTACAATTGGAAGCAAATTTTAATGAATGACATAATATATAAACACATATATTTAACTTCCATAAGTTCTGTCATATTTATTTTCATAATACCTTTAACAACCTTTGACTCCGTTTCTCAATGTAACTAAGCCATTTCATTTGTTTTCGTATAATATATTATGCTGTTGACTTTAACCAACATTTGCTATTTACTTTTATTCAATTATTTATTTTGTTATACCTCGAGCCCGCAATCTAACAACAAAACACGTGACAAAACACAACACAAAATCCACATGATTGTTTATACTTTTCGTGGAATTGTAGTGAAAGTGAAATTAGACTTGGCGATTTCACAATTTTAGGTCTCTGACAGAAGTGATTATGGCCTAGCGTTTATGAACTGGTCAACTGTACGCAATGGATGACAGTAGAACAATTGTCGTTTTAAATCCTCCATCAGGAGTAAGTGAAGATGAATTCACGATTCACTTTCAGAAGAAAAAGAATGGTGGAGGTGACGTTGATGAGGTTAAAGTGGAGAAAGGTGTTGCTTTTGTAATCTTCGACTCTTTGGAAGGTTTGTGGTGACAAATAAATTTATCGAAAGTAAAACTTTATATCAATTATTTAGTGCAGTATCTTTTCCGCCTTTTATAGTTGAGCTCAATCATCTGACATTGGATACTACACTAATACAATTGTATTTTGTGAACTTTCGTTTTCACTTATTCACTCTGAACGTTTTAGGAGCGATTGAACGGTCCCCAGCTTGTGTTTCTTTTATGTTAATTCAAAGTTTGACATGCTGTATGTCTATACAATTAGTAATTCTTGTATCAATTACTACAGAGTAAAGATGACTGAAAATAAATGGTAGAAAGCCTGACAATCATCTAGCTTCCTTCATATCACAACCGTATAATTTTTATAGATGCTGTAAAAGTCTTAAATCATCCTGAAAAACAAATAATTAAGGGTTGTGAACTTGATGTTCGGTCATACAGTTCATGGTTGAAAACTACTCAGGTATTTATATTTTATGGTTAATTTTTTTACCAAACTATATGGTCTGTGAGCACGAGTTATGCAAACTGTGCTATTCATTGTAAGTATGATTGCTTTCGTTTAGGAAAGTGAAAACAGTGCCTCATGCAACAATGACGACGTTGATTCAGTTTCAACAGAAGATGATAAACAGAAAGCCACGATCTATGTCAGCGGTCTTAAAGAGTCCTGCACTGAGGAATTGATCACGTTATTGTTTGAAAATGAAAAAAAGTGTGGTGGAGGCTATCTTCGTGATGGGAAAGAAGGATTTGAGCGATTGTCACCAACCGTCGCTCGTTTAACTTACGTTTCCCCAAAAGGTAATGCGGAAACTTAAATAATGAAAAAGAATTAAAAAAATAATTTTTAAGAAACGTATTTCGTTTGAACGAATCTCCTTAGACGCTGAAAATGTGCTGAAAAGGGCCAAAGAAAAGCTCCTTGTACTCAATGGGTGTTCTGTACAAGTTACCGCTGACTATATACCCACCGAGGATCGAAGTATATTGATGGTCACAAATCTCAGTCCTGATACAAACGTGGAAACGTTGAAGAACTTCGTTGAAATAAAGAAACAAACCGATGTGATTAAAATCGTTCTTGGAAAACATGGAAAAGCTGTTATCATACTTCAAGAAGAGATTAAAGGTATTTTTAGGTTGACGAGAAAATATTAAATCAAACTTTGACAACTTTCTTGCTCGCGCTTAATTTTTTACGTGGAGTGAAGAGGCGTACCTCGTGATTTGTTGTTATAATTGATTTCTAGGTGATTCCAAGGAAGAAAACAATTCCAAAAATCTAAAATTAGGAGAACGTCTGGTGTCTTTGAAATTTGCTCCACTGAGCACGGGGATAAGTGTCAAGAAAATACCAAAAAATGCCAAAAGCGAAGATGTCGAATATAAATTTTCTAATCCTAAAACTGGTGGAGGTGAAGTCATCAATATGGAGTTTGACAAAAATAACGGAATTGCCAAACTTTTTTTTAAAAGTTCGTCAGGTATTTGATATTTCTTCTGGGAAACGGTCTTTTCTTGTAATGGATGTTAATTTTTCACGAAATATATTGGAAGAGCTTTTATACAAAATCAAACTTTATGGATCATCATCTGAAAAGACCACGTTGTTCAGTGTTATTTGAACTTACGTATTTCATTTTAGTTGTTTCAAACTTGGTGAAGAAAGACCATGACATCATGGAGACACGTTTAACGGTGATCCCGATGTATGAAGATTTTGAAGAATTGGACGAACCTGAAAACAAAATAACAGAATTTCATGGCGACATCCCTTGTGAAAGCGACGTTGTTGACTATATCAGGCGTCATCACAATATGTCTCAGTTTGATTTAAAGTCAGTGACATACGATGAAACCATGTCGACTTTTCATTTTACAAAGGATGTTGAAGGTCCTAAGGATGGAGAAGATCTAAGTAAAAGATTAAAAGTATACGTTAATTCTTTTGGAAAGGAAACGTTGGTAATTCCCACAATTGTTTTTGATCAAGTAAAGCTGAAGGTTCTTGAAAACAAAGTTGACTCAGAAATCGAGATAAGATTTGAGAAGCCAAACGTTGTTCTTTTTGGACTCAAGGAAAAAATCACGATGAAAAAGAAAGACATCGAAAAATTGGTCGATGAGCTCACATCTGCCGCCAGGACGGAATCCGTTAAAATTACGGTAAGATATAAAAAAGGTTTAATACTACAAATCATATTTGAAAACTTTTCTGGTAATTTTCGTGCGGTTATTTTTACCTAATTATATCGTCTATGAACACGAGTTTTGAAAACTGCACAGTTTATTACATGTACTCCTGGAGTCAAAGTATTCACTTTACCGCGCAGTTTATCTTATGCGTAATTGTCTCCAACAAAAGGAAAATGCAAAACATTGTCTTGGGCAACAATGACGACGTTGATTCATTTCAGGCAGAAGATGATGAAGACAAACCCACAATTTATGTTAGTGGTTTTAAAGAGTCCTGCACCAAAGACTCAATTACACTATTTTTTGAAAACAAACGAAGATGTGGTGGAGGTGAACTTCGTGAGGGAAAAAAAGGATTTACGCGATTGTCTCCAACCGTAGCTCGGTTGACTTACGTTTCCTCAGAAGGTAGTAGATATCAACTTAAAGGATAAAAAATTATATCAATATGTGATTGTTTGTGGTAATGTATATGTTGCTTGAACGAATCTCCTTAGACGCTGAAAACGTGTTGAAAAAGGCCAAAGAAACACCTCTTGTACACGAAGGGAGTCCGCTTCAAGTTACCGCTGACTACGTACCCACCGAGGACCGAAGTATATTGATGGTCACAAATCTCAGTCCTGATATCAGCATGGAGACATTGAAGGATTTTGTTGAATCAAAGAAGAATACAGATGTCTTAAAGATTTTTCTTGGAAAACACGGAAAAGCTGTTGTTATCCTTGAAGAGGAAATGAAAGGTATTTTTAGTTCGATTATCAAAGATTACTTAGAACTTCAATGATTTCGATTGTTTGCCGTTGTTCGAGTTTGGCTTGATTGAATACTTGTACCACGTCATGGATTATTGAATAAAAAATTTTTGATTTTTAGATAAAGATGATTATAAAGAAAAAAACAGCTCCAAAAATTTGACACTGGGAGGGCGTTTAGTGTCTTTCAAATTTGCTCCATTGACCAAGGGGATAAAGGTGAAGAAAATACCAAAAAATGCCAATAGTGAGGATGTCAAGTATAAATTTTCTAATCGAAAAACTGGTGGAGATGAAGTCACTAATATGGAGTTTGACCAAAACAACGGAATTGCGAAAATTTTTTTGATAAGTTCATCAGGTATTTGAACGTTTTTCGTGGCAACTGTCTTTTTTTAAAAGGATGTTATTTTTTGATAAAATATTGGAATAGCAAGCAGAGCTGAATTTAGGGGAGCCTTGACTAGAGTGGGTTGCGGTAAGGGTGCTAATTTCCCAACAAAATACTAACATACGAAACATTTAGCCAAAGCAATTGTGAATAGTATTTGGTAGAGCACACTTCCATAAATCAACTAATCATATCAAAAAGATATCAGAATTTGACAAAAAAGTCTGACATACGAGCGACAAGTAGCCATCAAAAAATAGTCAAAACTAGAGCCCCTCCCCCCCCCCTCTTACAAAAGCATTGTGAATCCATCCCTGATAGCTGGCTTGCAAACTTTAATTTTGAATTCCAATTTCATTTTAGCTGTTTCAAACTTGGTGAAGAAAGATCATGTCATTAAGGACACGTCTTTAACTGTACTACCATTATATGAAGATTTTGAAGAATTGGACAAACCTGAAAATAAAATAACAGAATTTCATGGCGACATCTATGGTGACAGTGACGTCATCAACCATGTACTGCTTCATGACAATTTGTTACAGTTTGATTTAAAGTCAATGAAATACGATGAAACCAAGTCGACTGTTCATTTTACAAAGGATGTTGAAGATCCCAAAGATGGAGAACATCTTACTACAAGGTTGAAAATATTTGTCGATTCATTTGGAAAGGAAACTTTAACGATTCCTACATTTGTATATGATCAAGTAAAGCAAGATGTTCTTGAAAATAGAAATGAATCTGAAATCGAGGTTAAGTTTGAAAACTCCGGCATTGTTCTTATCGGACGCAAAATCGATGTCAAAACAAAAAAGAAAGATATTCAAAAACTGGTTGATAAACTCACAGCTGCCGCCAAGAAGGATTCCCTTGATATTGAGATAAAAGATAAAGAGAAGTTTCATTTTTTCATTGCCATTGGATATTTCAAAGATCTCTTGATCGAGTTTCCAGGTGTGGAAATTCCTGGTATTGAAGGGAGTACCGGAGGTAAATTGACTGTTCTTGGGACAGCTGAAAGCGTGAAAAACATGAAGTTGAGAGTTTTTGAGGATCTTGATAAAATACACGTTATTAAAATCGAGATGAGTGATCGTCAAATTGATTTCTTAAAACGCACAGAATGTAAGATAGCCAACGAAGTATTAAAGAAAGACAAGATAATGTTGATTCTTAAAGAGGTTGAAGGCCATGTTGGCGCTAAAGGTTTCCAGCCTCAGTTGATGTTCTTGAAGGAGCCTGGTAACGTCGAGGTAAAGCGAAATAAATACGAAATTCTCTTCTATAAAAATTATAACGCAGTTAACTTATCAGTGAATATCGCGCAACACTTTCGTTTTCACTATCACTAATTAACATATCTAAATATGGTGTAAACATGCTTCTTCAGGCAGCTCACTCTTTTATAAAAATTTTTTTTATCAACTTGAGCTTGATTAGGTGCGTCATTCATGGATGTTGTTATGATACATATAGTTGTATATAGTGCGTGAATATTTTTAATGTCGGTGTCTTGACAAATTAGGAAGAACGAGTTGTTGAAATCATAAAATCGAAAACGTCAGAAAAGTTAGTAAAGATTGATGAAGAAACTGGAAAATTTTTGGCAAAGTCCGACCATTTATTGACGTTTACAAAAGACCAATTGAATAAAAACAAGGTTTTGATATGCACTGAACTCGCGAATCCAGATAACATCTGGATTATTTGTGAGGAATCTAAGATGAAGGATGCCGAACAAGATTTGAGAAATTTAATTGCCGAAAAAAAAATTGAAGACGGCGTTTTTAAACCAGTGATATCCGCAAAAGTTCGTTTCCTACAAGAACATCGTTGGGACAAAATCATGAGCAAAATGCAGGAATTGAAAAATGAAGGAGTTGATGTTGAAAAAACTGCCGATGAAAATTCACTTCGAGTGAAGGGAACTCCAAAAGGAAAAAAGAAAATGATAGAATATCTTGATAAGAAAGCAGGGGGAATTAATTCAAAGGTTCGTATTTCTGGTGTTTTTCTTTCGAAGAACTCTTGATTTTCTTTATTTCGGACAGTTTGGGTTTGTTCATTGAACTTGTCAAAAGATAATTACAAGCTTTTGTATTTGTGACCTCAATGGATCGCAGTGACGTGGAATTCATGATCTTTTCGGTCGCTTTTATGTAGTCGAACATATAGATTTTGAAATAATTTTTCCGAAAAAGCCTGTTGATGTAGCGTTTGGGTTTCTTCATTTCTGTGAGTATTAAGTTACCTTTAGACCACATGTCCTTGCATTGTAATCCATAAAACTTTGTTAAATGGATTATAGTTAGGTATTAACTAAATCGTGATCCACATGATCCAGTGTGGTTATGTACGTGGTCAATCACTTATCACTTAAAGTTCTCGATCTATTAAAATTTCTGGGAATTATTAAAATAGTGTCTCCTTTACATTTTAGACCTTCCCGCTTTCCAAACCGGGAATGAAGAAACAAATGAGTTTGGATGCAACAAATGCCATCATTAGTGGAATTGAAAAAAATCATAACTGTGTGATTGAGAAAATTATGGCTCACGATCTAGACGAAGCCAAAGATGATTTCGCTGTTGCTGAGGATGATCATAAGCCGGATGGGAAATCAGCAATGAATCTTCCATTCGATTCTATGTCTTACGTTAATGATAAAGTTGTAAAAATGACTTCCGGTCAAAGAATCACCATAGCTGTTGGTGACATTGCAAAAGAAAAGGTAAGCTGGCCATAACGTTGTCAATTTACAGACCTGTTGGAAGCGGGTAAGAGAAATGAGCAGACTGCAGCCCCTGGGATTTTTACTCTCCCTCACTTAATGGTGCTTGCTGCTGATGGACTTGTATTATCTTCTGTAAAATATGTAGTGCATAAATTATACATGTTGTCTGTAGGTTGATGTTATTGTCAATAGTACAAATGAAAAAATGGATTTGAATGCGAATCCTGTTGGAAAGGCTTTACTTAAAGTTGCCGGGAACGACTTTTTGGAGGAATGCAAGAAAATTGGTGAAATTAAAGTTGGAGGTGTTGTGGTAACTGGAGGTGGAAAACTCAACTGTAAAAGTGTTTATCATGTTCGTTTATCTGAATGGCAACAGGCCAATGGAGCCAAGGTAAATAGAGGAAATTAGATGATCTTAGTTGACATGCTTTGGAGAAAACAGCAAGCATCTTGTTTTAAAATGAGTACTACGAGTAAAATTGAATGATTTGTATTTCATTCTTCTATAATGCATTTTCTGACAACACATTTGTTTATTTGGCCTTTCGATCTACAGCGGTTACAACATTGTAAGTCTCAATTGTAACTTTGTATAGTGACGTAGCAAACTCGACAGTTGTGGGTCCCATATATATTCTGCTGTATTATGTTCTTTTCAAGTCAATTGTTTTTTACGGGTTATATAGGAAAATGGTGCCCCTCTCCTTTATCGAGCTTGCCACCCTACTGTTGTAACTTTGTTTGTTACCCTATTCATTTATTCCCTTTCACTCGTAGACTGCAGATTGGCAGGCTACATTCATGCGTCTTCAATCATATAATTTTGCCCATACGCAGGTTCTCAGGTCTATAGTAAAGAATTGTGTCACGAAAAGCGAAAGCCAAAACTTCCATTCGATTGCATTTCCCGCCATTGGAACTGGAAATTTGAAATTCCCACGGTCGGAGGTTGTTAAAATCTTTTTTGAAGAAGTCACTTCTTATTTTACTGTGAATCCTCAATCGAAAGTTAATAATGTTCGATTCGTGGCGTACGGTGGAGATAAAGAAACCGTTGATGCATTCTTAGGTTTGTTGAATAATGACGTAGTTATTTAAAGCGAAGCTTAAGTCAAACATTGATTGTGTTTCATTCAATGCAATAATAAGACCACCAGGCATTGCCTTGGCAACACACTTACAATATTTTTTGTTGTATTCAGGTGCTGTGGAAGAGATGAAGCCTATTTTATCAGCAACTAAAAGAAATATTCCATCACACGATCTGGGCTTTCCTGGCCAATCACAATCTGCATTTGTACAATCCTTTACACCAAGTAGCGCAACAACAAGTGAAAACCCAGACGGTAGCCTAGAGGTAAAGTTTCCAAAACAAACACCTCGAGTTGAAATCGTCTGCGCTGACATCAGCCAAGAAACCACTCAATTGATAATGCACGTGACTAATGAAAACTTCTCGTTGCAAGGGGGGGTCGCCAAGGCTTTGGTCAAAGCTGGTGGTGATAAAATCGAAGAGGAATGCAAAGCCCTTGGAACAGCCCCTCTGTTTTCAACACAGTATACTGGTGCTGGAAAGTTGTTAGTTAATCAAATTGCTCATGTCATAGGCCCCGGGAAACCCAGCTATCAAGATCTGAAGAAATGTCTCGACAATTTTTCGATGATTTGTCAGGAAAAGGCATTACAGATGTATCCTTTTCTGCCATCGGTGCCGGTGCAATGGGTTTCTCGGAAAGGGAATCTGTGACTTTGATATTCGATAATGTAAGCCGAATGGCCCTTAGCAAAAATCCAACTCTGAATTTGGTTCGCATCGTGATATTTGAGAAGGGAAAGTTTGATCAATTTAAAGATGCAACGAAAACATATTTTTCATCTGAACCAGACGCAAGACGCAATCCAAAAAAAAGTTCTAAAAGTTTTAATGTTTTTCGTTCGAAGAAATTGGGTAAATCAAAGATTAAGGTAAAGGATCCTGAAGCGAGTGGTTTGTCAGTCAAGATATTTTCCGATGACATGAAGTATGTTGAAAGTGCTTGGTCAGACTTTTTAAAGAGAATGGAAGAAAATATCGTAGAGCATACCATTTGTAACGAAACAATCAAAAAATTTGGCGAGAGTGAAAAGAAAAAAATTCGTGAAGTAGAGCGTAACTTTGATGTCACAATTAAGGTAGACTTCACCAAAGGAGAGGCCTGTATTAATGGTCATGTTACAGATTTTCCTGAAATTAACGACGCATTGGGCAATATGTTTAAAGAAATTGAAGAAAGAGAAAACAGCAAAGGTAGGATCATTTTAAGTGCGGAAACTGTGCGTTAGAAGAGTAAATTTTAATGCTCAAGTGCAATGGGGGAATTTCGACGTATTAAAATTTAGTGGTATATTTTTTTGAGAAATATGAACGAGTGGGTTGAATGAGTTGAATGCTTTGATCTTGCACTTTTTTTAAGCTATTTCGAATGAATTAATCTTTTTCCTTCACACTACATCTTCAATATTGAACTTTTAAATGTTTCGTTTGGTTTTGTAGTTCCTGACTATTGGGAAACACCTCCAGACGATAATGTATATCATGCCTTCGAACTTCAACCTAAGAGTGATGAATATATGAATGTGAAAAACGCATTTGACAAGACCGCAAGCAACGAAATAGTGAAGATTGAAAGAATACAAAACCAGGGTATATATGAGCTGTATAATGTAAAACGTAAGGCTATGAAAGAAAAATATGGCGACGCAGACTTTGCAGATAAAGAGAAACAACTCTTTCATGGTACTTCGAAGGATAATGTTGAAAAAATTAATTCAGGTGGACTGAACAGAAGCTTTGCTGGAATACATGGTATTGTACTTGGGACGTTTAATTTCTATTTTTATCTTTTTTCATTGAATTAACTCCAATGTTTTTTATGTTTTCGTTGGTTATTTTTAAATCTATAGCCACCGCTTTTGGTAAAGGTGTTTATTTTGCACGAGATGCCAGCTATTCCCTTAGGGAAACATATTCTCAAAAGATGCAAATGGATTACGTTATGTGTACTACGCTAGAGTTTTGGTTGGTGACTACGCTAACGGTAATTCAACCATGTTGGTTCCACCATCAAAAAACACCGCAGATCCAAACGAAACCTATGATTCTGTCGTCAACGACACCAAAAATCCTTCAATATTTGTCATGTTTAAAGATTACCAGTATTATACTGAATATCTTATTACTTTTAAGTAACTTAAGTCAATTATTTTAAGATGCACAAAATTTTTCTTCTTTTGATCATGTATTCATTCAAAATGTCTCAATGAACAATTGCATGTGAAGTAGGGATCATAATAAAATGTCCAACCTAGTCAATCAGTTATTTTTTAGTAGAAATGAAAAATTCATTGCACCAAAAGCTGTTTAGTAACAGTAATTATTGAATTATTGTATTTACGTTTAATCAATGCACTTATCATAAAGGTTGACTAAGCTGGGAGTTAGTCCCACCAATAAGTTTCCTGCACATGATTTATTGATTCTGATGTATTTTAGTTCCACTGATTTTGCTCAACTTTTTTGCCTATATTCAAACTTTCACTTAGAGAAGTATTTGTATTGTGTTTTATATTTTCTGCACTTCTTACTTCGACAATGTGTATTGCAATTAAAAAAATGCTCAAGTGTTGAGATTTTTTACAGTGTTGTTTTTTCGAGTGATTTTCTCTGTTAATGCAAGCTTTTTTCATCTGTTTAAACGTGCAAACGTTAGGCATTTCTTGATACGCGTTCTGATTAGAAGTTTTGAAGGACCTTTCTAATTCCGAAATTACTTTTCAGAGGAATGCTTACCAAACCTAAAAACGCTCCGCGTATTCTAGCAGACGTTTGGATATTCTTAGTGGTGCCTTATTTTTTGTGATAAGTTTCAGTCAGAGGATTAGCACTATAACGTAGATTTTATTTCGGGCTTTATGTGGAAATTGGAATCTTTCGGAGGCCGAGGAAGATTTTTGAGTTTTGAACGATCGCGGCAGTCCTCATCTTATTGTGTTTGAACTTTGGTGTTGCTTGCTTGTAATAGCTTAAAGTTGCCTTAGGAAATCAATGAATGACATAATGATAGTAAGTTGTCACCGCGTCACCATCATTTCCACTACACAACATGCACGCCGTTCGGACCTGCTTTTTCAAATCTGTAAGTCGCACTTTTTCATGAGACAGCCAAGCCACAGAATGGAAGTCTGGCTTTGCCTATGTTGAATACAAGCACGGTTCTGATGCATCAAAAACAGTTCAAAATCTCAATGGGAAAGAGGTTGGCGAGAAGAATATCCTTGTTGAACTGGCACAAAACGGTGCAGGAGGGTATGCAGTTGCTGGGGCCATGTAATTACACAATACACAAAGAAGCTCTTAGTACAAAGAAATAAAAAGTCACATGCACTAGAAGGTGTCAAATCAGAAATTATACATACCAACCACCATGGCTTTATAAATATTCGAAAGTTATTCTGTTGACTTTCACACATTTTAGCAGACTTGGATGCATCGACTTAACCTCATTTGAATAGAGAAGTAAGATGACTGAACTTCTAAAGGATGCAAGAGTAGCTACTAGTTTCAATTTTAAATTCAATTGTCAGAATTTTACATAGAAATGTAATTCCATTTATTTTACGAAAATGTAATTTTATTCCATTCGTTAAAAATGTAACTTTATTCCATTTTGTAAAAATGTAACTTTATTCCATTTTGTAAAAATGTAATTTTATTCCAAACTTATTAATCCTTATTAGACAAGTAACTCCCCTTTGTATGTAAGTTTGTCTTTGATGCAATAGCACTTGTTGAATCTACTATCAATTATAACCATGAGATAATGCTAGTTGAATGGCACGATCATTGGCATGGCCAGCCACAAATTTGGTTGTATTGTGCAAATATTTTGTTCTGTCGATAATGCTAACTTTTCTGAGATTTACGTACATTGACCTGACTTGCAGGCCGGCTACGACAGGGGATAAGATAAGCAATAACATATGATATATAAAGGTATACCTGTATAATGGTAAAGTGTTGATTGCAGTTGATATTTTTTTAAATTTCTGCATTAAACATCAACATAAAACAATTTGACATACTGTACATCCAAAACTGAAGTCTGAACATATGAAACTGTTTTGCACTTCCTTAATGAAAATTCTACATGATAACTTGCACCTTCTAAACTTGAGTTAAGATTTTTCAACTCAATCTATAAATTGTAATGATCAAAGTTAGCTTATTCACTTCTGATGTTGTTATCAGTCTTAGTAATGTCTAACAGTGAGTCTTTAAGAACAAATTTTGCATGTCATCATTTGGAGTTCTTATTGTGTCAATGAGCCAGTGTGCGAATTAGTTCAGAAAAAGCGATGTGCAATTTTTTTAACAAAAGTGTTTCTTTAGAGGCATAATCAAATTGATATTACGTTAATTATTATATAGTGCTAATTGCTAAATTAATATTTTCAAACGAGAACAAATTCATATGATTTACGACAGTGTTTTTCGTTAAAACCACTGATTTTTGCACATCGTTTGAAAAAGTGATGTGCAATTGTTTTCATTAAAGCTAAAACGATGTGCAAATTGCACATTGCACACCGTTAATTAGCACACTGCAATGAGCCCAAATGGGCCTTGTAAATAAGTATATTCCTTACATAACATGCTACACGTTCCTGGAGTCTGTAGAGGCCCATTATTCATTGATTAAAGGACCTTTCAACAAAAGATGAACTGATCTGAGAATTTTTCTGTATTTTACAATAACTTACAATTGGACATTTAATATCAACAACATATCGTACAATTGTTTGAAGAAATTAGAATTGGAAGCAAATTTTAATAAATGACATAATATATAAACACATATATTTAACTTCCATGAGTTCCGTGATATTTATTTTTATAATACCTTTAACATCTTTGGACTCCGTTTCTCAATGTAATTAAGCCATTTCGTTTGTTTTCCTATATTATATTATGCTATTGACTTTAAGCAACATTTGCTATTTACTTTTATTCAATTATTTTATTATTTTTATGTTATATCTTGAGCCCGCAATCTACTAACAAAACACGTGACAAAACAAAACACAAAATCCACACGATTGTCTATACTTTTCGTGGAATTGAAGTGAAAGTGAAATTCGATTTGGCGATTTCACAATTTTAGGTCTCTGACAGAGGTGATTATGGCCTAGCGTTTATGAACTGGCCAACTGTACGCAATGGAAGGCAGTAGAACAATTGTCGTTTTAAATCCTCCATCAGGAGTAGATGAAGATGAATTCACGATTCACTTTCAGAAGACAAAGAATGGTGGAGGTGACGTTGATGAGGTTAAACTGGAGAAAGATGTTGCTTTTGTAATCTTCGACTCTTCGGAAGGTTAGTGTTGACGAATAATTTTATCGAAAGTAAAACTTTATATCAATTATTTAGTGCAGTATCTTTTCTGCCTTTCATAATTGAGCTCAATCATCTGACATTTCATAGTGCACTAACGCAATTGTATTTGTGAACTTTCGTTTTCACTTATTCACTCTGAACGTTTTTAAGAGCGATTAAACGGTCCCCAGCTTGTGTTTCTTTTATGTTAGTTCAAAGTTTGACATGCTATAAGTCTATAAAATTAGTAATTCTTGTATCAATAACTCTAGAGTAAAGATGACTGAAAATAAGTGGTACAAAGCCTGACAATCAACTAGCTTCCTTCATATCACAACTGTATTTTTTTTCTCCTAGATTTTGTAAAAGTCTTAAATCATCCTCAAAAACAAATAATTAAGGGTTGTGAACTTGATGTTCGGTCATACAGTTCATGGTTGGAAACTACTCAGGTATTTATATTTTATGGTTAATTCTTTACCAAACTATATGGTCTGTAAGCACGAGTTATGCAAACTATTCTATTCATCGTAAGTATGATTGCTTTCGTTAAGGAAAATAAAAACAGTGCCTCTGGCAACAGTGACGACATTGATTCAGTTCCTACAAAAGATGACGAGGCTAAAGCCACGATCTATGTCAGCGGTCTTAAAGAGTCAACGAATGATGAAACGATCGCACTATTTTTTGAAAATAAACGAAGAACTGGTGGAGGCGAACTTCGTGATGGGAAAGAAGGATTTGAGCGATTGTCTCCAACCGTAGCTCGGTTGACTTACGTTTCCTCTAAAGGTAGTAGATATAAACTCAAAGGATAAAAAATTATATCAATATGTGATTGTTTGTGGTGATGTATATGTTGCTTGAACGAATCTCCTTAGACGCTGAAAACGTGTTGAAAAAGGCCAAAGAAACACCTCTTGTACACGAAGGGAGTCCGCTTCAAGTGACCGCTGACTACGTACCCACCGAGGACCGAAGTATATTGATGTTGACAAATCTCAGTCCTGATATCAACGTGGAGACATTGAAGAACTTTGTTGAATCAAGGAAGAATGCAGTTGTATTCAAGATCTTTCTTGGAAAACACGGAAAAGCTGTTGTTATCCTTGAAGAGGAAATTAAAGGTATTTGTGGGTCGATGATCAAAGATTACAGTACACTTCAATGATTTTAATAGTTTGCTCTTTATTTTTCGCTCGATTGAATACTTGTACCACGTCATGGAATATTGAATAAATTGTGAATGATTTCTAGATGAAGATGATTATAAAGAAAAAAACAGCTCCAAAAATTTGACATTAGAAGGGCGTTCAGTGTCTTTAAAATTTGCTCCACTGACCAAGGGGATAAGAGTGAAGAAAATACCAAAAACCACAACTAAAGATGGTGTCAAATACAAATTTTCAAATCATAGATTTGGTGGAGGTGAAGTCATCAATATTTATTATGATCAAAATATCGGAATTGCCGAACTTTTTTTTGAAAGTTCGTCTGGTATGTCAACTTTCTTTTTGTAACTGTCTTTACTTTAAAAGGATTTAATTTTTGATTAATTATTGAATTAGCTTTGTAGTATACCAACTTTAGATGTGAACTTCATGCGTCATGATCTATAGATACTTAAAAAGAATCTTTGATTTGGTTTTGCTCAACTTGCGTTTCATATGAAAATTGACATAATGGGGCTGAACTTGAATTTAAATTTCATTTTAGTTGTTTCCAACTTGGTGAAGAAAGATCATGTCATTAAGGAGACATTATTAACTGTGCTGCCTTTATATGAAGATTTTAAAGAATTGGACGAACCTGAAAACAAAATAACAGAATTTCATGGCGACATGCCTTGTGAAAGCAACATCGCTGACCATATGATGCGTCATCACAATATGTCTCAGTTTGATTTAAAGTCAGTGACATACGATGAAAGCATGTCGACTTTTCATTTTACAAAGGATGTTGAAGATCCTAAAGATGGAGAAGATTTGAGTAAAAGGTTAAAAGTATACGTTAATTCTTTTGGAAAGGAAACGTTGGTAATTCCCACAGTTGTTTTCGATCAAGTGAAGCTGAAGGTTCTTGAAAACAAAGTTGACTCAGAAATCGAGGTAAGATTTGAGAAGCCAAACGTTGTTCTTTTTGGACGCAAGGAAAAAATCACGATGAAACAGAAAGACATCGAAAAATTGGTCGATGAGCTCACATCTGCCGGAAAGACGGAATCCGTTAAAATTACGGTAAGATATAAAAATGTTTAATAATAGAAATCACATTTAAAAACTGTTCTAGTAATTTTCGTGTGGTTATTTTTACCTAATTATATCGTCTATGAACACGAGTTTTGCAAACTGCACAGTTTATTACATGTACTCCTGGAGTCAAACTATTCATTTTACCGCGCAGTTTATCTTATGCGTAATTGTCTCCAACAAAAGGAAAATGCAAAACATTGCCCTGGAAACAATGATGACGTTGATTCATTTCAGGCAGAATATGATGAAGACAAAGCCACAATTTATGTTAGTGGTTTTAAAGAGTCCTGCACCAACGACTTGATTACACTTTTTTTTGAAAACAAACGAAGATGTGGTGGAGGTGAACTTCGTGAGGGAAAAAAAGGATTTACGCGATTGTCTCCAACCGTAGCTCGGTTGACTTACGTTTCCTCAAAAGGTAGTAGATATAAACTCAAAGGATAAAAAATTATATCAATATGTGATTGTTTGTGGTAATGTATGTGTTGCTTGAACGAATCTCCTTAGACGCTGAAAACGTGTTAAAAAAGGCCAAAGAAACACCTCTTGTACACGAAGGGAGTCCGCTTCAAGTGACCGCTGACTACGTACCCACCGAGGACCGAAGTATATTGATGGTGACAAATCTCAGTCCTAATATCAACGTGGAGACATTGAAGAACTTTGTTGAATCAAAGAAGAATACAGTTGTCTTCAAGATTTTTCTTGGAAAACACGGAAAAGCTGTTGTTATCCTTGAAGAGGAAATTAAAGGTATTTTTAGTTCGATTATCAAAGATTACTTAGAATTTCAATTATTTTGACGGTTTGCCGTTGTTCCAGTTTGGCTTGATTGAATACTTGTACCACGTCATGGATTATTGAATAAATTTTGTTTGATTTTTAGATGAAGATGATTATAAAGAAAAAAACAGCTCCAAAAATTTGACACTGGGAGGTCGTTTAGTGTCTTTCAAATTTGCTCCATTGACCAAGGGAATAAGGGTGAAAAAAATACCAAAAAATGCCAATAGCGAGGATGTCAAGTATAAATTTTCTCATCTAAATACTGGTGGAGATGAAATCACCAATATGGAGTTTGACCAAAACAACGGAATTGCGAAAATTTTTTTGATAAGTTCGTCAGGTATTGGCAAGCAAAGCTAGATTTAGGGGAGCCTTGGCTAGAGTGGGTTGCGGTAAGGGTGCTAATTTCCCAACAAAATACTAACATACGAAACATTTAGCAAAAGCAATTGTGAATAGTATTTGATAGAGCACACTTCCATAAATCAACTAATCATATCAAAAAGATATCAGAATTTAACAAAAAAGTCTGACATACACACGACAAGTAGCCATCGAAATATAATCAAAACTAGAGCTCCTCCCCCCTCTTACAAAAGCATTGTGAATCCCTCCCTGATAGCTAGCTTGCAAACTTTAATTTTGAATTCCAATTTCATTTTAGCTGTTTCAAATCTGGTGAAGAAAAATCATGTTATTAAGGACAAGTCTTTAACTGTTCTACCATTATATGAAGATTTTGAAGAATTAGACGAACCTGAAAATAAAATAACAGAATTTCATGGCGACATCTGTGCTGACAGTGACGTCGTCAACCATGTATTGTTTCATGACGATTTGTTACAGTTTGATTTAAAGTCAATGAAATACGATGAAACCGAGTCGACTTTTCATTTTACAAAGGATGTTGAAGATCCCAAAGATGGAGAACATCTTACTAAAAGGTTGAGAATATTTGTCGATTCATTTGCAAAGGAAACTTTAACGATTCCTACATTTGTATATGATCAAGTAAAGCTGGATGTTCTTGAAAATAGAGATGAATCTGAAATCAAGGTTAAATTTGAAAAGTCTGGCATTGTTCTTATCGGACGCAAAACCGATGTCAGCACAAAAAAGAAAGATATTCAAAAACTGGTTGATGAACTCACAGCTGCTGCCAAGAAGGATTGCCTTGATATTGAGATAAAAAATAAAGAGAAGTTTCATTTTTTCATTGCCATTGGATATTTCAAAGACCTGTTGATCGAGTTTCCAGATGTGGACATTCCTGGTATTGAAGGGAGTACCGGAGGTAAATTGACTGTCCTTGGGACAGCTGAAGACGTGAAAAACGTGAAGTTGAAAGTTTTTGAGGATCTTGATAATATACACGTCGTTAAGATCAAATTGAGTGATCTTCAACTGGATTTCTTAGAGCGAACCTACTGCGAATTTGCCAATGCAGCATTAAAAAAAGACAAGGTAATGTTAATTCTTGAAGAGATTGACGACCGTGTTGGCGCTAAATTTTTACAGCCTCAGTTGATGTTCTTGAAGGAGCCAGGTAATGATGAGGTAAAGTTAAATAAATACGAAATTCTCTTCTATAAAAACTATACCGCAGTTAATTTATCAGTGAATATCGCGTAACACTTTCGCTTTCACTATCACTAATTAACATATCTAAATATGGTGTAAACATGCTTCTTCAGGCAGTTCACTCCTTTATACGAAATTTTTTAGTATACATAGTTGTATATAGTGCGTAAATATTTTTAATGTCGGTGTCTTGACAAATTAGGAACAACGAGTTATTGAAATCGTAAAATCGAAAATAAAAGAAAAGTGGGTTAAGATCGACGTGGAAACTGCAAAATATTTGACAACTTATTGCGACCTTGAATTGAAATGCGACCAATTGTCGAAAAACAATGCAGTCATATGTACTGAACATGCAAATTCTGGTTACTTCAGGATTGTGTGCGAGGAATCCAACATGGAGGATGCCGAACGAGATTTGAGGAGATTAGCTTTTGAAAATACAAACAGTAGCAGCATCTTCGAACCTTTTAATGTTTTTCTTTCGAAGAAATTTGGTAAACCAAAGATTAAGGTAAAGGATATTGAAGCGACTTGTTTGAAAGTCAAGAAGATATTTTCCGATGACATAAAGTATGTTGAAAGTGGTTGGTCAGACTCTTTAAAGAGAATGGAACAAAATATCATAGAGCATACCATTCGTAATGAAACTATCAAAAAATTTGGCGAGAGTGAAAAGAAAAAAATTCATGAAGTAGAGCGTAACTTTGATGTCACAATTAAGGTAGACTTCACCAAAGGAGATGCCTGTATTAATGGTCATGTTAAAGATATCCCTGAAATTATCGACGCATTGAGCAATATGTTTAAAGAAATTGAAGAAAAAGAAAACAGCAAAGGTAGGATCATTTAAGTGCGGAAACTGTGTTTTAGAAGAGTAAATTTCAATTCTTGCTCAAGTGCAATGGGAGAATTTCGACGTATTAAATTTGGTGGTATATTTTTTTGAGAAATAAGCACCAGTGTGTTGAATGAGTTGAATGCTTTGATCTTGCACTTTTTTTTCAAGCTATTTCGAATGAATGAATCTTTTGTTTCACACTGCATCTTCAATATTAAAGTTTTAAATGTTTCGTTTGGTTTTATAGTTCCTGACTATTGGGAAACCCCTCCAGACAATAATGTATATCATGCCTTCGAACTTCAACCTGAGAGTGATGAATATATGAAGGTGAAAAACGCATTTGACAAGACCGCAGGCAGCGAAATAGTGAAGATTGAAAGAATACAAAACCAGGGTTTATATGAGCTGTATAATGTAAAACGTAAGGCTATGAAAGAAAAATATGGCTACGCATACTTTCCAGATAAAGAGAAATATCTCTTTCATGGTACTTCGAAGGATAATGTTGAAAAAATTAATTCAGGTGGACTGAACAGAAGCTTTGCTGGAAAAAATGGTATTGTTCTTGCGATGTTTAATTTCTATTTTTTATCTTTTTTTCATTGAATTAACTGCAATGTTTTTTTATGTTTTCGTTGGTTATTTTTTAAATCTATAGCCACCGCTTTTGGTAAAGGTGTTTATTTTGCACGAGATGCCAGCTATTCCCTTAACGAAAAATTTTCTCCAAAAGATGCAAATGGATTACGTTATGTGTACTACGCTAGAGTTTTGGTTGGTGACTACGCTAAAGGTGAGTCAAACATATTGGTTCCACCATCAAAAAACACCGCAGATCCAAACGAAACCTATGATTCTGTCGTCAACGACACCAAAGATCCTTCAATATTTGTAATGTTTAAAGATTACCAGTATTATACTGAATATCTTATTACTTTTAAGAATGTTTTATGCAGTGCGGTGTTTGAAATTAAATGAAGATATGATCTTCGCACTTTGCTGGATAATTTAAGCAATTGTCTCATGAACCTGAAAAATTCAGGTGACTCAACGGGATTCGAATGCTTAAATTGTCCAGCAAAGTGCGAAGATCCTATCTTCATTTAATTATTACTTTTAAGTAACTTAAGTCAATCATTTTAAGATGCTCGAAATTTTTCTTCTTTCGATCATGTATTTATTCAAAATGTCTCAATGAACAATTGCCTGTGAAGTAAGGATCATAATAAAATGTCCAACATAATCAATCAGTTATTTATTAGTAGAAATGAAAAATTCATTGCACCAAAAGCTGTTTAGTAACAGTAATTATTGAATTATCGTATTTACGTTTAATAAATGCACTTATCATAAAGGTTGACTAAGCTGGGATTTAGTCCCACCAATAAGTTTCCTGCACATGATTTATTGATTCTGATGTATTTTAGTTCCACTGACTTTGCTCAACGTTTTTTGCCTGTATTCAAACATTCACTTAGAGAAGTATTTGTATTGTGTTTTATATTTTCTGCACTTCTTACTTCGACAATGTATATTCCAATTAAAAAAAATTCTCAAGTGTTGAGATTTTTTACAGTGTTCTTTTTTCGAGTGATTTTCTCTGTTAATGCAAAAAGCTTTTTTATCTGTTTAAACTTGCATACGATAGGCATTTCTTGATAGGCGTTCTGATTAGAAGTTTTGAAGGACTTTTCTAATTCCGAAATTTCAAACTTTTCAGAGGAATGCTTACCAAACTTAAAAACGATCCGCGCATTCTAGCAGACTTTTGGATTTTCTTCAAAAATAAAGTTAGTGGTGCCTTATTTTTTCTGATAAGTTTCAGTCAGAGGATTAGCACTATAACGTAGATTTTGTTTCGGACTTTATGTTGAAATTGGAATCTTTCGGAGGCCGAGGAAGATTGTTGAGACTTGAACGATCGCGGCAGTCTTCATCTTATTGTGTTTGAACTTTGGTGTTCCTTGCTTGTAATAGCCTAAAGTTGCCTTAGGAAATCAATGAATGACATAATGATACTAAGTTGTCACCGCGTCACCATCATTTCCACAACACAACATGCACGCCATGCGGCGGACCCGCTTTTTCAAATCTGTAAGTCGCACTTTTTCACTAGACAGCCAGCGGACGATTGGTAAAATGTACGCGCAATGAAGCAATTAGTAAATTGGAGGAAAATGGCCGAAAACGTGCATCATAAACGAAGATTTGTATAAGTGAAAGTTCTGCCTGGTGCGCGCCTTTTGCCTGCTAATATTATTTGAATCCTCACATATTCAATGATATAAGCGGATGATGTCTTACAGAGTGTATTTTGGCAGATTACCGGAGGCCCTGACACAAGATGAATTTGAAAAGCTCATAGCTGAGTTTGGTAAGGTGAGAAACATTGAATGGAAGTCTAGCTTTGCCTATGTTGATTACAAGCACGGTTCTGATGCATCAAAAGATTTTGAAAGTTTTTGACTCTGAAGATGACTGCCGCTAAGGTTGTCGAAATGTCAGTCAACAACAACAAAAACAGTCCTCAGGACTATACGAACCTGGACGATCTACATTTACAAACATTTATTCTGTTCTGTAAAAATGTCATTTTATTCCATTGTGTAAAAATGTAATTTTATTAGACAAGTAAACTCGCCTTTGTTTGTAAGTTTGTCTTCGATGCAATGGCACTTGTTGAATCTACTTTTAATTATAACGATGAGATCATGCTATTTGGATGGCACAATCATTGGCATGGCCAGCCCACAAATTTGGTCATACTGTGCAAATATTTTGTTCTGTATTGAAAGTGCAAACAATTAATAGATTTCTAAGGAAATCTATATAATGCAAACTTATCGGAGATTTACGTACGTACATTGGTGTGACTTGCAGGCTGGCTACGACAGGGGATAAGTATATTCCTTACATAACATGCTACATGTTCCTGGATTCTATAGAAGCTCATTATTCATTGATTAAAGGATCGTTCAACAAAAGATGAACTGTTTCTGAAAATTTATCTGTAATTTTACAATAACTTGTTAAAAATATGGCTTGATTTGCAATTGGGCATTTAATATCCAACAACATATTGTACAATTGTTAGTATATATTACAATTGGAAGCAAATTTTAATGAATGACATAATATATAAACACATATATTTAACTTCCATAAGTTCTGTCATATTTATTTTCATAATACCTTTAACAACCTTTGACTCCGTTTCTCAATGTAACTAAGCCATTTCATTTGTTTTCGTATAATATATTATGCTGTTGACTTTAACCAACATTTGCTATTTACTTTTATTCAATTATTTATTTTGTTATACCTCGAGCCCGCAATCTAACAACAAAACACGTGACAAAACACAACACAAAATCCACATGATTGTTTATACTTTTCATGGAATTGTAGTGAAAGTGAAATTCGATTTGGCAATTTCACAATTTTAGGTCTCTGACAGAGGTGATTATGGCCTAGCGTTTATGAATTGGTCAACTGTACGCAATGGATGACAGTAGAGCAATTGTCGTTTTAAATCCTCCATCAGGAGTAGGTGAAGTTGAATTCACGATCCACTTTCAGAAGAAAAAAAATGGTGGAGGTTACGTTGATGAGGTTAAACTGAAGAAAGGTGTTGCTTTTGTAATCTTCGACTCTTCGGAAGGTTTGTGTTGACAAATAAATTTATTGAAAGTAAAACTTTATATCAATTATTTAGTGCAGTATCTTTTCTGCCTTTCATAATTGAGCTCAATCATCTGACATTTGATAGTGCACTAATGCAATTGTATTTTGTGAACTTTCGTTTTCACTTATTCACTCTGAACGTTTTTAAGAGCGATTGAACGGTCTCCAGCTTGTGTTTCTTTTATGTTAGTTCAAAGTTTGACATGCTGTATGTCTATACAATTAGTAATTCTTGTATCAATAACTCTAGAGTAAAGATGACTGAAAATGAATGGTACAAAGCCTGACAATCAACTAGCTTCCTTCATATCACAACTGTATTTTTTTTCATAGATTCTTTAAAAGTCTTAAATCATCCTCAAAAACAAATAATTAAGGGTTGTGAACTTGATGTTCGGTCATACAGTTCATGGTTGAAAACTTCTCAGGTATTTATATTTTATGGTTAAATTTTTTTACCAAACTATATGGTCTGTGAGCACGAGTTATGCAAACTGTTCTATTCATCGTAAGTATGATTGCTTTCGCTTAGGAAAATGAAAACAGTGCCTCGGGCAACAATGACGACGTTCATTCAGTTTCGACAGAAGATGATAAACAGAAAGCCACGATCTATGTCAGCGGTCTTAAAGAGTCCTGCACTGAGGAATTGATCACGTTATTGTTTGAAAATAAACGAAAGTGTAGTGAAGGCTATCTTCGTGATGGGAAAGAAGGATTTGAGCGATTGTCACCAACCGTCGCTCGTTTAACTTACGTTTCCCAAAAAGGTAACGTGGAAGCTCTAATGATGAAAAGAATTAAAATAGTCATTGTTTAATAACGTATTTTGATTGAGTATATCTCCTTAGACGCTGAGAACGTGCTGAAAAGGGCCAGAGAAAAGCTCCTTGTACTCAATGGGTGTCCTGTACAAGTTACTGCTGACTATATACCGTCTGAGGATCGAAGTATATTGATGGTCACAAATCTCAGTCCTGATACAAACGTGGAAACGTTGAAGAACTTCGTTGAAATAAAGAAACAAACAGATGTGATTAAAATCATTCTTGGAAAACATGGAAAATCTGTTATCATACTTCACGAAGAGATTAAAGGTATTTTTAGGTTGACGAGAAAATGTTAAATCAAACTTGGACGTCTTTCTTGCTCGCGCTAAATTTTTTACGTGGAGTGAAGAGGCGTACCTCGTGATTTGTTATAATTGATTTCTAGGTGATTCCAAGGAAGAAAACAATTCCAAAAATCTAAAATTAGGAGAACGTCCAGTGTCTTTGAAATTTGCTCCACTGAGCATGGGAATAAGGGTGAAGAAAATACCAAAAAATGCCAAAATCGAAGATGTCGAGTATAAATTTTCTAATCCCAGGACTGGTGGAGGTGAAGTCATCAATATGGAGTTTGACAAAGATAACGGAATTGCCAAACGTTTTTTTAAAAGTTCGTCAGGTATTTGATCTTTCTTCTTGGAAACGGTCTTTTGTTGTAATGGATGTTAATTTTTCACGAAATATATTGGAAGAGCTTTTATACCAAATCAAACTTTATGTATCATCATCTAAAAAGACCACGTTGTTCAGTGTTGTTTGAACTTACGTATTTCATTTTAGTTGTTTCCAACTTGGTGAAGAAAGACCATGACATCATGGAGACACGTTTAACAGTGATCCCGTTATATGAAGATTTTGAAGAATTGGATGAATCTGAAAATAAAATAACAGAATTTCATGGCGACATCCCTTGTGAAAGCGACTTCGTTGACCATATGATTCATCATCACAATATGTCTCAGTTTGATTTAAAGTCAGTGACATACGATGAAACCAAGTCGACTTTTCATTTTACAAAGGATGTTGAAGATGCTAAGGATGGAGAAGATCTAAGTAAAAGGTTAAAAGTATACATTAATTCTTTTGAAAAGGAAACGTTGGTAATTCCCACAATTGTTTTCGATCAAGTGAAGCTGAAGGCTCTTGAAAACAAAGTTGACTCAGAAATCGAGGTAAGATTTGAGAAGCCAAACGTTCTTTTTGGACGCAAGAAAGAAATCACGATGAAAAAGAAAGACATCGAAAAATTGGTCGATGAGCTCACATCTGCCGCAAAGACGGAATCCGTTAAAATTACGGTAAGATATAAAAATGTTTAATAATAGAAATCATATTTGAAAACTGTTCTGGTAATTTTTGTGTGGTTATTTTTACCTAATTATATCGTCTATGAACACGATTTTTGCAAACTGCACAGTTTATTACATGTACTCCTGGAGTCAAACTATTCACTTTACCGCGCAGTTTATCTTATGCGTAATTGTCTCCAACAAAAGGAAAATGCAATACATTGCCTTGGGCAACAATGACGACGTTGATTCATTTCAGGCAGAAGATGATGAAGACAAAGCCACAATTTATGTTAGTGGTTTTAAAGAGTCCTGCACCAACGATTCGATTACACTATTTTTTGAAAACGAACGAAGATGTGGTGGAGGTGAACTTCGTGAGGGAAAAAAAGGATTTACGCGATTGTCTCCAACCGTAGCTCGATTGACTTACGTTTCCTCAAAAGGTAGTAGATATAAACTCAAAGGATAAAAAATTATATCAATATGTGATTGTTTGTGGTAATGTATATGTTGCTTGAACGAATCTTCTTAGACGCTGAAAACGTGTTGAAAAAGGCCAAAGAAACACCTCTTGTACACGAAGGAAGTCCGCTTCAAGTGACCGCTGACTACGTACCCACCGAGGACCGAAGTATATTGATTGTCACAAATCTCAGTCCTGATATCAACGTGGAGACATTGAAGAACTTTGTTGAATCAAAGAAGAATACAGTTGTCTTCAAGATTTTTCTTGGAAAACACGGAAAAGCTGTTGTTATCCTTGAAGAGGAAATTAAAGGTATTTTTAGTTCGATTATCAAAAATTACTTAGAACTTCAATGATTTCGATTGTTTGTTGTTGTTCCAGTTTGGCTTGATTGAATACTTGTACCACGCCACTGATTATTGCGCAAATTTTGTTTGATTTTTAGATGAAGATCATTATAAAGAAAAAAACAGCTCCAAAAATTTGATACTGGGAGGGCGTTTAGTGTCTTTCAAATTTGCTCCACTGACCAAGGGAATAAAGGTGAAGAAAATACCAAAAAATGCCAATAGTGAGGATGTCAAGTATAAATTTTCTAATCGAAATACTGGTGGAGATGAAGTCACTAATATGGAGGTTGACCAAAACAACGGAATTGCGAAAATTTGTTTGATAAGTTCATCAGGTATTTGAACGTTTTTCTTGGCAACTGTTTTTTCTTTAAAAGGATGTTATTTTTTTCATAAAATATTGGAACGGCAAGCAGAGCTGGATTTATGGGAGCCTTGGCTAGAGTGGGTTGCGGTAAGGGTGCTAATTTCACAACAAAATACTAACATACAAAACATTTAGCAAAAGCAATTGTAAATAGTATTTGATAGAGCACACTTTCATAAATCTACTAATCATATCAAAAAGATATCAGAATTTAACAAAAAAAGTCTGACATAAACGCGACAAGTAGCCATCAAAAAATAATCAAAACCAGAGCCCTTCCCCCCCCTCTTAGAAAAGCATTGTGAATCCATCCCTGATAGCTAGCTTGCAAACTTTAATTTTGAATTCCAATTTCATTTTAGCTGTTTCAAACCTGGTGAAGAATGATCATGTCATTAAGGACACGCCTTTAACTGTACTACCATTATATGAAGATTTGAAGAATTGGACAAACCTGAAAATAAAATAAAAGAATTTCATGGCGACATCTATGCTGACAGTGACGTCATCAACCATGTATTGTTTCATGACAATTTGTTACAGTTTGATTTAAAGTCAATGAAATACGATGAAACCAAGTCGACTGTTCATTTTACAAAGGATTTTAAAGATCCAAAGATGGAGAACATCTTAATAAAGGTTGAAAAACTTTTGATTCATTGGAAAAAACTTTAACGATTCCTACATTTGTTTTTGATCAAGTAAAGCAGGATATTCTTAAAATAAAGATGAATCTGAGATCGATATAAAATTCAAAAGTCAACATTGTTCTTATCGGACGCAAAATCGATGTCAAAATAAAAAGAAAGATATGAAAAAGTTGATCGATGATCTCGCAGCTGAAGCCAAGAAGGAATCTTTTGAGATTATGATAAGCGATAAAGAAAAATTTAATTTCTTTATTGCCATTGGATATTTCAACGATCTTATGATCGAGTTTCCTAACGTAGAAATTCCGGGTATTGGAGGGAGTACCGAAGGAAAATTGACTGTTCTTGGGACAGCTGAAGGCATTAAAAACGTGAAGTTGAGAGTTTTTGAGGATCTTGATAAAATACACGTTATTAAAATCGAGATGAGTGATCGTCAAATTGATTTCTTAAAACGCACAGAATGTAAGATAGCCAACGAAGCATTAAAGAAAGACAAGATAATGTTGATTCTTAAAGAGGTTGAAGGCCATGTTGGCGCTAAAGGTTTACAGCCTCAGTTGATGTTTTTGAAGAAGCCTGGTAATGATGAGGTAAAGATAAATAAATACGAAATTCTCTTCTATAAAAATTATAACGCAGTTAACTTATCAGTGAATATCGCGTAACACTTTCGTTTTCACTATCACTAATTAACAAATCTAAATATGGTGTAAACATGCTTCTTCAGGCAGCTCACTCCTTTATAAGAATTTTTTTTATCAACTTGAGCTTGATTAGGTGCGTCATTCATGGATGTTGTTATCATACATATAGTTGTATATAGTGCGTGAATATTTTTAATGTCGATGTCTTAACAAATTAGGAAGAACGAGTTGTTGAAATCATAAAATCGAAAACGTCAGAAAAGTTAGTAAAGATTGATGAAGAAACTGGAAAATTTTTGGCAAAGTCCGACCATTTATCGACGTTTATAAAAGAGCAATTGAATAACAAGAAGGTTTTGATATGCACTGAACAAGCAAATCCAGATAACATCTCGATTATTTGTGAGGAATCTAAGATGAAGGATGCCGAACAAGATTTGAGAAATTTAATTGCCGAAAATGAAATTGACAACGGCGTCTTTAAACCAGTGATATCCGCAAAAGTTCGTTTCCTACAAGAACATCGTTGGGACAAAATCATGAACAAAATGCAAGAGTTGAAAAATGAAGGAGTTGATGTTGAAAAAACTGCCGATGCAAACTCACTTCGAGTGAAGGGATTTCCAAAAGGAAAAAAGAAAATGATAGAATATCTTGATAAGAAGGCAAGGGAAATTAATTCAAAGGTTAGTATTTCTGGTGTTTTTCTATCGAACAACTCTTTATTTTCGGACAGTTTTGGTTTGTTAATTGAACTTGTCAAGAGATAATTACAAGCTTTTGTATTTGTGACCTCAATGAATCGCAGTGACGTAGAACACGTGATCTTTTCGGTCGCTTTTATGTGGTCGAACATATAAATTTTGAAATATTTTTTCCGAAAAAGCCTGTATATGTGATGTTTGGGTTTCTTTATTTCTGTGAGTATTAAGTTACCTTTAGACCACATGTCCTTGGATTGTAATCCATAAAACTCTGTTAAATGGATTATAGTTAGGTATTAACTAAATCGTGATTCACATGATCTAGTGTTGTTATGTACATGGTCAATCACTTATCACTTAAAGGTCTTGATCATAAAAATTTTTGGGAATTATTAAAATAATGTCTTTCCTTCACATTTTAGACCTTTCCACTTTCCACACCGGGAATGAAGAAACAAATGAGTTTGGATGCAACAAATGCCATCATTAGTGGAATTGAAAAAAATCATAACTGTGTGATTGAGAAAATTATGGCTCACGATCTTGACGAAGCCAAAGATGATTTCGCTGTTGCTGAGGATGATCATAAGCCGGATGGGAAATCATCAATGAATCTTCCATTCGATTCTATGTCTTACGTTAATGATAAAGTTGTAAAAATGACTTCCGGTCAAAGAATCACCATAGCTGTTGGTGACATTGCAAAAGAAAAGGTAAGCTGGTGGTGGTGGAAAACTCAACTGTAAAAGTGTTTATCATGTTCGTTTATCTGAATGGCAACAGGGCGATGGAGCCAAGGTAAACAGAGAAAATTAGATGATCTTAGTTGACATGCTTTGGAGAAAACAGCCAGCATCATGTTTTAAAATGAGTACTACGAGTAAAATTGAATGATTTGTATTTCATTCTTCTATAATGCATTTTCTGACAACACATTTGTTTATTTGGGCTTTCGATCTGCAGCGGTTACAACATTGTAAGTCTCAATTCTAACTTTGTATAGTGACGTAGCAAACTCGACAGTTGTGGGTCCCATATATATAGGCATAGTCTGCTGTAGTATGTTCTTTTCAAGTCAATTGTTTTCCACAGGTTATATAGGAAAATGGTGCCCCTCTCCTTTATCGAGCTTGCCATGCCACTGTTGCAACTTTGTTTGGCACCCTATTCATTTATTCCCTTTCACTCGAAGTCTGCAGATTTGCATGCTACATTCATGCGTCTTCAATCATATAATTTTTTACATACGCAGGTTCTCAGGTCTATAGTAAAGAATTGTGTCACGAAAAGCGAAAGCCAAAACTTCCATTCGATTGCATTTCCCGCCATTGGAACTGGAAATTTGAAATTCCCACGGTCGGAGGTTGTTAAAATCTTTTTTGAAGAAGTCACTTCTTATTTTACTGTTAATCCTCAATCGAAAGTTAATAATGTTCGATTCGTGGCGTACGGTGGAGATAAAGAAACCGTCGATGCATTCTTAGGTTTGTTAAATAATGATGTAGTTTTTTATATAAAATGATGTACTTAAAATATTTTTTGTTGTATTCAGGTGCTGTGGAAGAGATGAAGCCTATTTTATCAGCGACTAAAACAAATATTCCATCACACGATCTGGGTTTTCCTGGCCAATCACAATCTGAATTTGTACAATCCTTTACATCAAGTAGCGCAACAACAAAAGAAAACCCAGACGGTAGCCTAGAGGTAAAGTTTCCAAAACAAACACCTCGAGTTGAAATCGTCTGCGCTGACATCAGCCAAGAAACCACTCAATTGATAATGCACGTGACTAATGAAGACTTCTCGTTGCAAGGGGGGGTCGCCAAGGCTTTGGTCAAAGCTGGTGGTGATAAAATCGAAGAGGAATGCAAAGCCCTTGGAACAGCCCCTCTATTTTCAACACAGTATACTGGTGCTGGAAAGTTATTAGTTAATCAAATTGCTCATGTCATAGGCCCCGGGAAACCCAGCTATCAAGATCTGAAGAAATGTCTCGACAATTTTTTCGATGATTTGTCAGGAAAAGGCATTACAGATGTATCCTTTTCTGCTATCGGTGCCGGTGCAATGGGTTTCTCGGAAAGGGAATCTGTGACTTTGATATTCGATAATATAAGCCGAATGGCCCTTAGCAAAAATCCAACTCTGAATTTGGTTCGCATCGTGATATTTGAGAAGGGAAAGTTTGATCAATTTAAAGATGCAACGAAAACATATTTTTCATCTGAACCAGACGCAAGACGCAATCCAAAAAAAAGTTCTAAAAGTTTTAATGTTTTTCGTTCGAAGAAATTGGGTAAATCAAAGATTAAGGTAAAGGATCCTGAAGCGAGTGGTTTGTCAGTCAAGATATTTTCCGATGACATGAAGTATGTTGAAAGTGCTTGGTCAGACTTTTTAAAGAGAATGGAAGAAAATATCGTAGAGCATACCATTTGTAACGAAACAATCAAAAAATTTGGCGAGAGTGAAAAGAAAAAAATTCGTGAAGTAGAGCGTAACTTTGATGTCACAATTAAGGTAGACTTCACCAAAGGAGAGGCCTGTATTAATGGTCATGTTACAGATTTTCCTGAAATTAACGACGCATTGGGCAATATGTTTAAAGAAATTGAAGAAAGAGAAAACAGCAAAGGTAGGATCATTTTAAAAACTGTGCGTTAAAGAGTAAATTTCAATGCTCAAGTGCAATGGGGAATTTCGACGTATTAAAATTTAGTGGTATATTTTTTGAGAAATATGAACGAGTGGGTTGAATGAGTTGAATGCTTTGATCTTGCACTTTTTAACTATTTCGAATGAATTAATCTTTTTTTCACACTGCATCTTCAATATTGAACTTTTAAATGTTTCGTTTGGTTTTGTAGTTCCTGACTATTGGGAAACACCTCCAGACGATAATGTATATCATGCCTTCGAACTTCAACCTAAGAGTGATGAATATATGAATGTGAAAAACGCATTTGACAAGACCGCAAGCAACGAAATAGTGAAGATTGAAAGAATACAAAACCAGGGTATATATGAGCTGTATAATGTAAAACGTAAGGCAATGAAAGAAAAATATGGCGACGCAGACTTTGCTGATAAAGAGAAACAACTCTTTCATGGTACTTCGAAGGATAATGTTGAAAAAATTAATTCAGGTGGACTGAACAGAAGCTTTGCTGGAATACATGGTATTGTACTTGGGACGTTTAATTTCTATTTTTATCTTTTTTCATTGAATTAACTGCAATGTTTTTTATGTTTTCCTTGGTTATTTTTTAAATCTATAGCCACCGCTTTTGGTAAAGGTGTTTATTTTGCACGAGATGCCAGCTATTCCCTTAGGGAAACATATTCTCCAAAAGATGCAAATGGATTACGTTATGTGTACTACGCTAGAGTTTTGGTTGGTGACTACGCTAACGGTAATTCAACCATGTTGGTTCCACCATCAAAAAACACCGCAGATCCAAACGAAACCTATGATTCTGTCGTCAACGACACCAAAAATCCTTCAATATTTGTAATGTTTAAAGATTACCAGTATTATACTGAATATCTTATTACTTTTAAGTAACTTAAGTCCATCATTTTAAGATGCTCAAAATTTTTCTTCTTTTGATCAATGAACAATTGCCTGTGAAGTAGGGATCATAATAAAATGTCCAATATAATCAATCAGTTATTTTTTAGTAGAAATGAAAAATTCATTGCACCAAAAGCTGTTTAGTAACAGTAATTATTGAATTATTGTATTTACGTTTAATCAATGCACTTATCATAAAGGTTGACTAAGCTGGGATTTAGTCCCACCAATAAGTTTCCTGCACATGATTTATTGATTCTGATGTATTTTAGTTCCACTGACTTTGCTCAACGTTTTTGCCTATATTCAAACATTCACTTAGAGAAGTATTTGTATTGTGTTTTATATTTTCTGCACTTCTTACTTCGACAATGTGTATTACAATTAAAAAAATGCTCAAGTGTTGAGATTTTTACAGTGTTGTTTTTTCGAGTGATTTTCTCTGTTAATGCAAAAAGCTTTTTTCATCTGTTTAAACGTGCATAAGATAGGCATTTCTTGATACGCGTTCTGATTAGAAGTTTTGAAGGACCTTTTCAATTCCGAAATTTCAAACTTTTCAGAGGAATGCTTACCAAACTTAAAAACGCTCCGCGTATTCTAGCAGACGTTTGGATATTCTTAGTGGTGCCTTATTTTTTGTGATAAGTTGCAGTCAGAGGATTAGCACTATAACGTAGATTTTGATTCGGGCTTTATGTGGAAATTGGAATGTTTCGGAGGCCGAGGAAGATTTTTGAGACTTGAACGATCGCCGCAGTCCTTATCTTGTTGTGTTTGAACTTTGGTGTTGCTTGCTTGTAATAGCTTAAAGTTGCCTTAGGAAATCAATGAATGACATAATGATAGTAAGTTGTCACCGCGTCACCATCATTTCCACTACACAACGTGCACGCCGTGCGGACCTGCTTTTTAATATCTGTAAGTCGCACTTTTTCATGAGACAGCCAAGCGGACGTATTAGTAAATTGGCGGAAAATGGCCGAAAACGTGCATCATAAACGAAGATTTGTATAAATGAAAGTTCTGTTTGAAGAGAATGAAGTCTGGTTAGTGTCGGGTCGTGATTTAATTTCTTAAACTTAGAGGGGTTAGAGAACAGGGATTCAACAGAAGATATATAATCAGAGCGGTTTAGTATAATGCCATTTCCCTTATCAGGCTTGAGAATGGCAAATGTTTCGGTTAATTTGTGCAGAATATTTCTCTTCATGCGCCTTAACTTAAATTCTTTTAGGTCTAAATAAATATAATTGTATGTAAAAGAGCGAAGTGAGTTTTTAACCTTATCTTCAACATATCGTCCTTCCTTAAAAGAATCCAGTCTTGAAATTTGTCTCCAGACGTCTTCAGCAATAGCCATGATTACTAGTTGGTTCGGTCGAGTGGGAAGACCATATCTGAGTCCTAGTTTCAGCACATCTAGTTCATCAGAAGAGAGTGAGTAATTTGTCAGGTTCACTATGGTTTCATTAGGGTTTGCGGTGATGCCATCAGTTGTTCGTTTAAGAGAGATTAAGACAGACAGCTTTTTTTTGATGTTTGGAAGCGATTTTGGTTTTCTCAGATGAGAGCAAACGGTTGATGGAAAAGCATATGAGTTTGTATTTCATCCACGTGGTGCGTTGAGATAGTTGATGTTTAAGATCAGTGGTTTCTGTGGTAAGTTTAGAAAGTGATGTCTTTTTGTCATGAATGGCGTCGTTCAACAGCAAATGTAAATATCGTGCTTGAGTTTTCTTTTTCTTTATGCGTGTGATGTTCTTCCATCTTACAAATTTCGGGTAAACTTGATTATTCTTACTCTATTCTGTCTGAGGATGACTTTGAAATAAAGTCGAAAATTTAAAGTTCTGTTTGGTGCGCGCTTCTTGCCTGCTAATATTATTTGAATCCTCAGATATTCAATGATATAAGCAGATGATGTCTTACAGAGTGTATTTTGGCAGATTACCGGAGGCCCTGACACAAGATGAATTTGAAAAGCTCATAGCTGAGTTTGGTAAGGCGAGAAACATTGAATGGAAGTCTGGCTTTGCCTATGTTGATTACAAGCACGGTTCTGATGCATCAGAAACTGTTCAAAATCTCAATGGGAAGAAAAATCAATGGATATCCTTGTTGAACTGGCACAAAACGGTGTACAAGGGTATGCAGTTGCTGGGGCCACGTAATTACACAATACAAAAAGAAGCTCTTGGTATGAAGAAATAAAAAGTCACATGCACTAGAAGGTGTCAAATCAGAAATTATTCATACCAACCACCATAGCTTTATAAATATTGGAAAGTAATTCTGTTGACTTTCACACATTTTAGCAGATTTGGATGTATTCACTTAACCTCATTTGAATAGAGAACTAAGATAGACAGAACTTCTAAAGGAAGGCAAGAGTAGCTACTAGTTTCAATTTTAAATTCAATGGTCAAAATTTTACAAAGAAATGTAATTTTATTCCATTTATTTTACGAAAATGTAATTTTATTCCATTCTGTAAAAATGTAATTTTATTTCATTCTGTAAAAATGTAATTTTATTCCAAACTTATTAATCCTTATTAGACAAGTAAACTCGCCTTTGTATGTAAGTTTGTCTTTGATGCAATGGCACTTGTTGAATCTACTTTCAATTGTAACGATAAGATCATGCTAGTTGAATGGCACGATCGTTGGCATGGCCAGCCCAAAAATTTGGTTATATTGTGCAAATATTTTGTTCTGTCATTGCAAGTAGAAACAATTAATAGATTTCTAAAGAAATCGATAGTGCTAACTTTTCTGAGATTTACGTACATTGAACTGACTTGCAGGCTGGCTACGACAGGGGATAAGATGAGCAATAACATATGATGTATAAAGGCACACCTGTATAATGGTAAAGTGTTGATTGCAGTTGATATTTTTTTAAATTTCTGGATTAAACAACATAAAACAATTTGACATACTGTACATCCAAAACTGAAGTCTGAACATATGAAACTGTTTTGCTTACTTTAATGAAAATTCTACATTATCACTTGCACCTTCTAAACTTGAGTTATAATTTTTCAACTCAATCTATAAATTGCAATGATCAAAGTTAACTTATTCACTTCTGATGTGGTTATCAATCTTAGTAATGTCTAACAGTGAGTCTTTAAGAACAAATTTTGTATGTCATCATTTAGAGTTCTATTTGTGCCAATGAGCCCGAATGGGCCTTGTATATAAGTATATTCCTTACATAACATGCTACACGTTCCTGGATTCTGTAGAGGCCAATTATTCATTGATTAAAGGATTGTACAACAAAAAATGAACTGTTTCTGAGAATTTATCTGTAATTTTACAATAACTTACAATTGGACATTTAATATCCAACAACATATTGTACAATTGTCAGTATAAATTACAATTGGAAGCAAATTTTAATGAATGGCATAGTATATAAACACATATATTTAAGTTCCATAAGTTCCGTGATATTTATTTTCATAATACCTTTAACAACTTTTGACTCCGTTTGTCAATGTAATTAAGCCATTTCATTTGTTTTCATATAATATATTATGCTTTTGACTTTAACCAACATTTGCTATTTATTCAATTAATTTTTTATTTTTATGTTATACCTTGAGCCCGCAATCTACCAACAAAACACGTGACAAAACAGAGAATCCACGCGATTGTTTATACATAACGTGGAATTGTAGTGAAAGTGAAATTCGATTTGGCGATTTCACAATTTTAGGTCTCTGACGAAGGTGATTATGGCCTAGCGTTTATGAACTGGCCAACTGTAGGCAATGGATGACAGTAGAACAATTGTCGTTTTAAATCCTCCATCAGGAGTAGGTGAAAATGAATTCACCACTCAATTTCAGGAGAAAAGTAATGGTGGAGGTGACGTTGATCAGGTTAAACTGGAGAAAGGTGTTGCTTTTGTAATCTTTCACTCTTCGGAAGGTTTGTGTTGACAAATAAATTTATCGAAAGTAAAACTTTATATCAATTATTTAGTGCAGTATGTTTTCTGCCTTTCATAATTGAGCTCAATCATCTGACATTTCATAGTGCACTAACGCAATTCTATTTTGTGAACTTTCGTTTTCACTTATTCACTCTGAACGTTTTTAAGAGCGATTGAACGGTTCCCAGCTTGTGTTTCATTTATGTTAGTTCAAAGTTTGACATGCTGTATCTCTATACAATTTGTAATTCTTGTATCAATAACTCTAGAGTAAAGAAGACTGAAAATAAATGGTACAAAGCCTGACAATCCACTAGCTTCCTTCATATCACAACTGTATTTTTTTCATAGATTCTGTAAAAGTCTTAAATCATCCTCAAAAACAAATAATTAAGGGTTGTGAACTTGATGTTCGGTCATACAGTTCATGGTTGAAAACTACTCAGGTATTTATATTTTATGGTTAAATTTTTTTACCAAACTATATGGTCTGTGAGCACGAGTTATGCAAACTGTGCTATACATCGTAAGTATGATTGCTTTCATTTAGGAAAATGAAAACAGTGCCTCTGGCAACAGTGACGACGTTGATTCAGTTCCTACAAAGGATGACGAGGATAAAGCCACGATCTATGTCAGCGGTCTTAAAGAGTCAACGAATGATGAAACGATCGCACTATTATTTGAAAATAAACGAAGAACTGGTGGAGGCGAACTTCGTGATGGGAAAGAAGGATTTGAGCGATTGTCACCAACCGTAGCTCGTTTGACTTACGTTTCCTCAAAAGGTAGTAGATATAAACTCAAAGGATAAAAAATTATATCAATATGTGCTTGTTTGTGGTATTTTATATGTTGCTTGAACGAATCTCCTTAGACGCTGAAAACGTGTTGAAAAAGGCCAAAGAAACACCTCTTGTACACGAAGGGAGTCCGCTTCAAGTGACCGCTGACTACGTACCCACCGAGGACCGAAGTATATTGATGTTGACAAATCTCAGTCCTGATATCAACGTGGAGACATTGAAGAACTTTGTTGAATCAAAGAAGAATACAGTTGTCTTGAAGATTTTTCTTGGAAAACACGAAAAAGCTGTTGTTATTCTTGAAGAGGAAATGAAAGGTATTTGTGGGTCGATGATCAAAGATTACAGTACACTTCAATGATTTTAATAGTTTGCACTTTATTTTTGGCTTGATTGAATACTTGTACCACGTCATGGAATATTGAGTAAATTGTGAATGATTTCTAGATGAAGATGATTATAAAGAAAAAAACAGCTCCAAAAATTTGACATTAGGAGGGCGTTCAGTGTCTTTGAAATTTGCTCCACTGACCAAGGGGATAAGAGTGAAGAAAATACCAAAAACCACAACTAAAGATGATGTCAAATACAAATTTTTAAATCATAGAATTGGTGGAGGTGAAGTGATCAATATGGATTATGATCAAAATAACGGAACTGCCGAACTTTTTTTTGAAAGTTCATCTGGTATGTCAACTTTCTTTTTGTAACCGTCTTTACTTTAAAAGGATTTAATTTTTGATTAATTATTGAATTAGCTTTGTAGTATAGCAACTTTAAATGTGAACCTCATGCGTCATGATCTATAGATACTTAAAAAAACCCTGTGATTTGGTATTGCTCAACTTTCGTTTCATATGAAAATTGACATAATGGGCTGAACTTGAATTGAAATTTCATTTTAGTTGTTTCCAACTTGGTGAAGAAAGATCATGTCATTAAGGAGACATCTTTAACTGTGCTGCCTTTATATGATGACTTTGAAGAATTGGATGAAGATGAAAGTAAAATAAAAGAATTTCATGGCGACGTCTATGCTGACGGTGACGTCATCAAACATGTATTGTTTCATGACGATATGTCTCAGTTTGATTTAAAGTCAATGAAATACGATGAAACCAAGTCGACTGTTCATTTTACAAAGGATGTTGAAGATCCCAAAGATGGAGAACATCTTGCTTCAAGGTTGCAAATATTTGTCGATTCATTTGCTAAGGAAACTTTAACGATTCCTACATTTGTATTTGATCAAGTAAAGCAGGATGTTCTTGAAAATGGAGATGAATCTGAGATCGAGGTTAAATTTGAAAAGTCCGGCATTGTTCTTATCGGACGCAAAATCGATGTCAGCACAAAAAAGAAAGATATTCAAAAACTGGTTGATGAACTCACAGCTGCCTCCAAGAAGGATTCCCTTGATATTGAGATAAAAGATAAAGAGAAGTTTAATTTTTTCATTGCCATTGGATATTTCAAAGAACTGTTGGTCGAGTTTCCAGATGTGGAAATTCCTGGTATTGGAGGGAGTACCTGTAAATTGACTGTCCTTGGGTCAGCTGAAAGTGTGAAAAACATGAAGATGAGAGTTCTTGAGGATCTTGATAAAATACACGTTATTAAGATCAAATTGAGTGATCATCAACTCTATTTCTTAAAACGAACCGACTGCCAAGTAGCCAATGAAGCATTAAAAAAAGACAAGGTAATGTTAATTGTTAAAGAGATTGACGACCGTGTTGGCGCTAAACGTTTACAGCCTCAGTTGATGTTCTTGAACGAGCCTGGTAATAATGAGGTAAAGTTAAATAAATACGAAATTGTCTTTTATAAAAATTATACCGCAGTTAACTTATCAGTGAATATCGCGTAACACTTTCGTTTTCACTATCACTAATTAACATATCTAAATATGGTGTAAACATGCTTCTTCAGGCAGCTCACTTTATAAGAAATTTTTTTACTAACTTAAGCTTGATTAGGTGCGTCATTCATGGATGTTGTTATCATACATATAGTTGTATATAGTGCGTGAATATTTTTAATGTCGGTGTCTTGACAAATTAGGAAGAACGAGTTGTTGAAATCATAAAATCGAAAACGTCAGAAAAGTTAGTAAAGATTGATGAAGAAACTGGAAAATTTTTGGCAGAGTCCGACCATTTATCGACGTTTATAAAAGAGCAATTGAATAACAAGAAGGTTTTGATATGCACTGAACAAGCAAATCCAGATAACATCTCGATTATTTGTGAGGAATCTAAGATGAAGGATGCCGAACAAGATTTGAGAAATTTAATTGCCGAAAATGAAATTGACAACGTCGTCTTTAAACCAGTGATATCCGCAAAAGTTCGTTTCCTACAAGAACATCGTTGGGACAAAATCATGAACAAAATGCAAATATTGAAAAACGAAGGAGTTGGTGTTGAAAAAACTGCCGATGCAAGTTCACTTAGAGTGAAGGGAACTCCAAAAGGAAAAAAGAAAATGATAGAATATCTTGATAAGAAGGCAGGGGGAATTAATTCAAAGGTTCGTATTTCTGGTTTTTTTCTTTCGAGCAACTCTTGATTTTCTTTATTTCGGACAGTTTTGGTTTGTTAATTGATCTTGTCAAAAGATAATTACAAGCTTTTGTATTTGTGACCTCAATGGATCGCAGTGACGTAGAATACGTGATCTTTTCGGTCGCTTTTATGTGGTCGAACATATAGATTTTGAAATAATTTTTCCGAAAAAGGCTGTAGATGTAATGTTTGGGTTTCTTCATTTCTGTGAGTATTTAGTTACCTTTAGACCACATGTCCTTGCATTGTAATTCATAAAATTCTGTTAAATGGATTATAGTTAGGTATTAACTAAATCGTGATCCACATGATCTAGTGTGGTTATGTACGTGGCCAATCACTTATCACTTAAAGGTCTTGATCTATTAAAATTTGTGGGAATTATTAAAATAATGTCTTTCCTTCACATTTTAGACCTTCCCACTTTCCGAACCGGGAATGAAGAAACAAATGAGTTTGGATGCAACAAATGCCATCATTAGTGGAATTGAAAAAAATCATAACTGTGTGATTGAGAAAATTATGGCTCACGATCTTGACGAAGCCAAAGATGATTTCGCTGTTGCTGAGGATGATCATAAGCCGGATGGGAAATCAGCAATGAATCTTCCATTCGATTCTATGTCTTACGTTAATGATAAAGTTGTAATAATGACTTCCGGTCAAAGAATCACCATAGCTGTTGGTGACATTGCAAAAGAAAAGGTAAGCTGGCCAGAATGTTGTCAATTTACAGTCTTGTTGGAAGCGGGTAAGAGAAATGAGCAGACTGCAGACCCTGGGATTTTTACTCTCCCTCACTTAATGGTGCTTGCTGCTGATGGACTTGTATTATCCTCTGTAAAATATGTAGTGCATAAATTATACATGTTGTCTCCAGGTTGATGTTATTGTCAATAGTACAAATGAAAAAATGGCTTTAAATATGAATCCTGTTGGAAAGGCTTTACTTAAAGTTGCCGGGGACGACATTTTGGAGGAATGCAAGAAAATTGGTGAAATTCAAGTTGGAGGTGTTGTGGTAACTGGAGGTGGAAAACTCAACTGTAAAAGTGTTTATCATGTTCGTTTATCTGAATGGCAACAGGGCAATGGAGCCAAGGTAAACAGAGGAAATTAGATGATCTTAGTTGACATGCTTTGGAGAAAACAGCAAGCATCATGTTTTAAAATGAGTACTACGAGTAAAATTGAATGATTTGTATTTCATTCTTCTATAATGCATTTTCTGACAACACATTTGTTTATTTGGGCTTTCGATCTGCAGCGGTTACAACATTGTAAGTCTTAATTGTAACTTTGTATAGTGACGTAGCAAACTCGACTGTCGTGGGTCTGATATATATTGTGCTGTATTATGTTCTTTTCAAGTCAATTGTTTTTTACGGGTTATATAGGAAAATGGTGCCCCTCTCCTTTATCGAGCTTGCCACCCTACTGTTGTAACTTTGTTTGTTACCCTATTCATTTATTCCCTTTCACTCGTAGACTGCAGGTTGGCAGGCTACATTCATGCGTCTTCAATCATATAATTTTTTACATACGCAGGTTCTCAGGTCTATAGTAAAGAATTGTGTCACGAAAAGCGAAAGCCAAAACTTCCATTCGATTGCATTTCCCGCCATTGGAACTGGAAACTTGAAATTCCCACGGTCGGAGGTTGTTAAAATCTTTTTTGAAGAAGTCACTTCTTATTTTACTGTGAATCCTCAATCGAAAGTTAATAATGTTCGATTCGTGGCGTACGGTGGAGATAAAGAAACCGTTGATGCATTCTTAGGTTTGTTAAATATTGACGTAGTTATTTAAAGCGAACTTAAGTCTAACATTAATGGTGTTTCATTCGATGCAATAATAAGTAAGACCACCAGGCATAGCCTTGGCAACACACTTAAAATATTTTTTGTTGTATTCAGGTGCTGTGGAAGAGATGAAGCCTATTTTATCAGCAACTAAAACAAATATTCCATCACACGATCTGGGTTTTCCTGGCCAATCACAATCTGAATTTGTACAATCCTTTACACCAAGTAGCGCAACAACAAGTGAAAACCCAGACGGTAGCCTAGAGGTAAAGTTTCCAAAACAAACACCTCGAGTTGAAATCGTCTGCGCTGACATCAGCCAAGAAACCACTCAATTGATAATGCACGTGACTAATGAAAACTTCTCGTTGCAAGGGGGGGTCGCCAAGGCTTTGGTCAAAGCTGGTGGTGATAAAATCGAAGAGGAATGCAAAGCCCTTGGAACAGCCTCTGTTTTCAACACAGTATACTGGTGCTGGAAAGTTGTTAGTTAATCAAATTGCTCATGTTATAGGCCCCGGGAAACCCAGCTATCAAGATCTGAAGAAATGTCTCGACAATTTTTCGATGATTTGTCAGGAAAAGGCATTACAGATGTATCCTTTTCTGCCATCGGTGCCGGTGCAATGGGTTTCTCGGAAAGGGAATCTGTGACTTTGATATTCGATAATATAAGCCGAATGGCCCTTAGCAAAAATCCAACTCTGAATTTGGTTCGCATCGTGATATTTGAGAAGGGAAAGTTTGATCAATTTAAAGATGCAACGAAAACATATTTTTCATCTGAACCAGACGCAAGACGCAATCCAAAAAAAAGTTCTAAAAGTTTTAATGTTTTTCGTTCGAAGAAATTTGGTAAATCAAAGATTAAGGTAAAGGATCCTGAAGCGAGTAGTTTGTCAGTCAAGATATTTTCCGATGACATGAAGTATGTAGAAAGTGCTTGGTCAGACTTTTTAAAGAGCATGGAAGAGAAGCTCACGGAGCATACCATTCGTAATGAAACTATCAAAAAATTTGGCGAGAGTGAAAAGAAAAAAATTCGTGAAGTAGAGCGTAACTTTGATGTCACAATTAAGGTAGACTTCACCAAAGGAGAGGCCTGTATTAATGGTCATGTTTCAGATATCCCTGAAATTACCGACGCATTGGGCAATATGTTTAAAGAAATTGAAGAAAAAGAAAACAGCAAAGGTAGGATCATTTTAAGTGCGGAAACTGTGCGTTAGAAGAGTAAATTTCAATTCTTGCTCAAGTGCAATGGGGGAATTTCGACGCATTAAAATTTAGTGGTATATTTTTTTGAGAAATATGAACGAGTGGGTTGAATGAGTTGAACGCTTTGATCTTGCACTTTTTTTCAAGCTATTTCGAATGAATTAATCTTTTTTCTTCACACTACATCTTCAATATTGAACTTTTAAATGTTTCGTTTGGTTTTGTAGTTCCTCACTATTGGGAAACACCTCCAGACGATAATGTATATCATGCCTTCGAACTTCAACCTAAGAGTGATGAATATATGAATGTGAAAAACGCATTTGACAAGACCGCAAGTAACGAAATAGTGAAGATTGAAAGAATACAAAACCAGCGTATATATGAGCTGTATAACGTAAAACGTAAGGCTATGAAAGAAAAATATGGTGACGCAGACTTTGCAGATAAAGAGAAACAACTCTTTCATGGTACTTCGAAGGATAACGTTGAAAAAATTAATGCAGGTGGACTGAACAGAAGCTTTGCTGGAATACATGGTATTGTTCTTGGGATGTTTAATTTCTATTTTTTATCTTTTTTTCATTGAATTAACTCCAATGTTTTTTATGTTTTCGTTGGTTATTTTTTAAATCTATAGCCACAGCTTTTGGTAAAGGTGTTTATTTTGCACGAGATGCCAGCTATTCCCTTAACGAAAAATTTTCTCCAAAAGATGCAAATGGGTTACGTTATGTGTACTACGCTAGAGTTTTGGTTGGTGACTACGCTAAGGGTGATTCAACCATGTTGGTTCCACCATCAAAAAACACCGCAGATCCAAACGAAACCTATGATTCTGTCGTCAACGACACCAAAGATCCTTCAATATTTGTAATGTTTAAAGATTACCAGTATTATACTGAATATCTTATTACTTTTAAGTAACTTAAGTCAATTATATTAAGATGCACGAAATTTTTCTTCTTTCGATCATGTATTTATTCAAAATGTCTCAATGAGCAATTGCATGTAAAGTAGGGATCATAATAAAATGTCCAACATAATCAATAAGTTATTTTTTAGTAGAAATGAAAAATTCATTGCACCAAAAGCTGTTTAGTAACAGTAATTATTGAATTATCGTATTTACGTTTAATCAATGCACTTATCATAAAGGTTGACTAAACTGGGATTTAGTCCCACCAATAAATTTCCTGCACATGATATATTGATTCTAATGTATTTTAGTGCCACTGACTTTTTTCAACGTTTTTTGCCTATATTCAAACATTCACTTAGAGAAGTATTTGTATTGTGTTTTATATTTTCTGCGCTTCTTACTTCGACTATGTATATTCCAATTATAAAATTGCTCAAGTGTTGAGATTTTTACAGTGTTGTTTTTTCGTGTGATTTTCTCTGTTGATGCAAAAAGCTTTTTTCATTTGTTTAAACGTGCAAACGATAGGCATTTCTTGATACGCGTTCTGATTAGAAGTTTTCAAGGACTTTACTAATTCCGAAATTTCAAACTTTTCAGAGGGATGCTTACCAAACTTAAAAACGCTCCGCGTATTCTAACAGACTTTTGGATATTCTTCAAAAATAAACTTAGTGGTGTCTTATTTTTTGTGATAAGTTGCAGTCAGAGGATTAGCACTATAACGTAGATTTTGATTCGGGCTTTATGTAGAAATTGGAATCTTTCGTAGGCCGAGGAAGATTTTTGACACTTGAACGATAGCGGCAGTCCTCATCTTATTGTGTTTGAACTTTGGTGTTGCTTGCTTGTAAATTGTAATGGCCTAAAGTTGCCATAGGAAATCAATGAATGACATAATGATAGTAAGTTGTCACCGCGTCACCATCATTTCCACAACACAACATGCACGCCGTGCGGACCTGCTTTTTAAATCTGTAAGTCGCACGTTTTCGGTTAGCACTATTTTCCACCCAGCAAACCGCCCTTTACTTTACACAATCGTTAATAAATTAAAGATGGCGGCTAATGGGAAAGAAGCAAAAGCTAAAAGGAAACCATGCATGCACCGGTGCTAGGTCGTTTTGAGATGGCGAGTAATTTTATATTTTTATAATACAGTTTTTAATATCAACATATGAAAATATTTACAGATAAATGTTGCAGTATAAATTTTCATGCAACCACCTTAAGTTATAAACTTATAATCCAGACTGGAAAATATGTCGTTTTTCGACGATTGTGTAAAATATTATATAAAATATTATATTGTGTAAAATATTAGATTGTGTAAAATATTATATTGTGTAAAATATTATATTTCAAATAAAGGGCGGTTTGCTGGGTGGAAAATAGTGCTAACCCACGTTTTCACGAGACAGCCAGCGGTTAATTGGTAAAATGCACGCGCAATGAGCAATTAGTAAATTGGCGGAAAATGGCCGAAAACGTGAATCATAAACGAAGATTTGTATAAATGGAAGTTCTGCTTGGTGCGCGCTTTTTGCCTGCTAATATTATTTGAATCCTCACATATTCAATGATATAAGAGGATGATGTCTTGCAGAGTGTATTTTGGCAGATTACCGGAGGCCCTGACACAAGATGAATTTGAAAAGCTCATAGCTGAGTATGGTAAGGCGAGAAACATTGAATGGAAGTCTGGCTTTGCCTATGTTGATGACAAGCACGGTTCTGATGCATCAAAAACTGTTCAAAATCTCAATGGGAAAAAGGTTGGCGGGAACAATATTCTTGTTGAGCTGGCACAAAACGGTGCTGGAGGGTATGCAGTTGCTGGGGCAATGTAATTACACAATACACAAGAAGCTCTTAATATGAAGAAATAAAAAGTCACATGCACTAGAAGGTGTCAAATCAGAAATTATTTATACCAACCACCATAGCTTTATAAATATTGTAAAGTTATTCCTTTGACTTTCACACATTTTAGCAGACTTGGATGCATTTAACCTCATTTGAATAGAGAAGTAAGATGACTGAACTTCTAAAGGAAGGCAAGAGTAGCTACTAGTTTCAATTTTAAATTCAACTGTCAAAATTTTACATAGAAATGTAATTTTATTCCATTTTGTAAAAATGTAATTTTATTTCATTTTGTAAAAATGTAATTTTATTAGACAAGTAAACTTTCCTCTGTATGTAAGTTTGTCTTTGATGCAATAGCACTTGTTGAATCTACTTTCAATTATAACGATGAGATCATGCTATTAGAATGGCACAGCCACTAATTTGGTTATACTGTGAAAATATTTTGTTCTGTCATTGCAAGCACAAACAATTAATAGATTTCTAAAGAAATCGATAATGCAAACTTATCTGAGATTTACGTATGTAGAATGGCCTGACTTGCAGGCTGGTTAAGATAGGGGATAAGATGAGCAATAACATATGATATATAATGGTACACCTGTATAATGGTAAAGTGTTGATTGCAGTTGATATTTATTTAAATTTCTGTATTAAACATCAACATAAAACAATTTGACATACTGTACATCCAAAATTGAAGTCTGAACATATGAAACTGTTTTGCACTTCCTTAATGAAAATTCTACATCATAACTTGCACCTTCTAAACTTGAGTTATAGTTTTTCAACTCAATCTATAAATTGTAATGATCAAAGTTAACTTATTCACTTCTGATGTGGTTATCATTCTTAGTAATGTCTAATAGTGAGTCTTCAATAATAAAATTTTGTATGTCATCATTTGGAGTTCTATTTGTGTCAAAGAGCCCAAATGGGCCTTGTATATAAGTATATTCCTTACATAACATGCTACACTGTCCTGGATTCTATAGAAGCCCATTATTCATTGATTAAAGGATCATTCAACAAAAGATGAACTGTTTCTGAGAATTTATCTGTAATTTTACAATAACTTACAATTGGACATTTAATATCCAACAACATATTGTAAAATTTAAATGAAGATATGATCTTGTTGATTGTGGACAATCAGCCTCAGGACCAAAAATCAGGTGCCTCAAAGGGATTCGAACCCATGACCTCTGCGGTGGTCTTTTTTTTTTCAGGTCCTGAGACGATTGCTTAAATTGTCCAGCAAAGTGCGAAGATCATATCTTCATTTAATTTCAAACACCGCACTGCATAAAAAAACATATTGTAAAATTGTTAGTATAAATTACAATTGGAAGCAAATTTTAATGAATGACATAATATATAAACACATATATTTAACTTCCATAAGTTCCGTGATATTTATTTTCATAATACCTTTAACAACCTTTGACTCCGTTTCTCAATGTAATTAAGCCATTTCATTTGTTTTCGTATAATATATTATGCTATTGAGTTTAACCAACATTTGCTATTTACTTTTATTCAATTATTTTATTATTTTTATGTTATACCTTGAGCCCGCAATCTACTAACAAAATACGTGATTTGGCGATTTCACAATCTTAGGTCTCTGACAGAGGTGATTATGGCCTAGCGTTTATGAATTGGCCAACTGTACGCAATGGATTTCAGTAGAACAATTGTCGTTTTAAATCCTCCATCAGGAGTAGGTGAAAATGAATTCACGATTCACTTTCAGAAGAAAGAGAATGGTGGAGGTGACGTTGATGAGGTTAAACTGGAGAAAGGTGTTGCTTTTGTAATCTTCGACTCTTCGAAAGGTTTGTGTTGACAAATAAATTTATGGGAAGTAAAACTTTATATCAATTATTTAGTGCAGTATCTTTTCGGCCTTTTATAATTGAGCTCAATCATCTGACATTTGATACTACACTAATGCAATTGTATTTTGTGAACTTCCGTTTTCACTCATTCACTCTGAACGTTTAAAGAGCTATTGAACGGTCCCCCAGCTTGTGTTTCTTTTATCTTAATTCAAAGTTTGACATGCTGTATGTCTATACAATTAGTAATTCTTGTATCAATTACTACAGAGTAAAGATGACTGAAAATAAATGGTACAAAGCCTGACAATCAACTAGCGTCCTTCATATCAATACTGTATTTTTTTCATAGATTCCGTGAAAGTCTTAAATCATCCTCAAAAACAAAGAATTAAGGGTTGTGAACTTGATGTTCGGTCATACAGTTCATGGTTGAAAACTACTCAGGTATTTATATTTTCTGGTTAAATTTTTTTACTAAACTATATGGTCTGTGAGCACGAGTTATGCAAACTGTTCTAAGTATGGTTGCTTTCGTTTAGGAAAGTGAAAACAGTGCCTCTGGCAACAATGACGACGTTGATTCAGTTCCTACAAAAGATGACGAGGATAAAGCCACGATCTATGTCAGCGGTCTTAAAGAGTCAACGATTGATGAAACGATCATACTATTTTTTGAAAATAAACGAAGAACTGGTGGAGGTGAACTTCGTGATGGGAAAGAAGGATTTGAGCGATTGTCACCAACCGTCGCTCGTTTAACTTACGCTTCCTCAAAAGGTAATGTGGAAACTCAAATGATGAAAAGGAATTGAAAAAAATAATTTTTAAGAAACGTATTTCGTTTGAACGAATCTCCTTAGACGCTGAAAACGTGTTGAAAAAGGCCAAAGAAACACCTTTTGTACACGAAGGGAGACCGCTTCAAGTAACCGCTGACTACGTACCCACCGAGGACCGAAGTATATTGATGGTGACAAATCTCAGTCCTGATATCAACGTGGAAACATTGAAGAACTTTGTTGAATCAATGAAGAATACAGTTGTCTTGAAGATTTTTCTTGGAAAACACGGAAAAGCTGTTGTTGTCCTTGAAGAGGAAATGAAAGGTATTTGTGGTCGATTGTTACGTGCGTGGTCCCGAAAGAATAACTATTAATTTTGGTTCTATTTCCACACGCAACAAAGATAGTGTGAACCAGTTATATTTCTCAAACAATTTATTAATCAACGCGTAAATATAAAAAGTAGATAAGTGTCTTAATAATAATATCAATAAGTATGAGCAAAACTTATCTCCTCTGTCTGAGTACAACCGCGAGTCTTTATTCTTGAGCGTTCGTGAGTCCAACAATGACTCACAATAGTTTTCCAATAGATTAAAGCACAGAAGCCAAAAGATAGTTATGGCACAGAAGCCAAGATAGTTGTCTGGTAGATTGTAGCTCGTTAAACTACTTCGGTAGGCTATGCCTCCTAAGTTTCTCCTCGTAGCTTGTGCTCGTAGGTTGTACCCAGTGGTCTAAACTACTGATATATATATAATATCTAATGGGAAGTATTGTGGTTTTGTGACCTACATCCCATACGCAATACAGTATGTTACAGCAAGATGCAGTTAACCACAATAACAACAAATGCGGTTGCGGTTCTAAAGTGTTTACGCATGTAAGCAAGCTTCTAGCGCATGCAAGGAAGCTTCTAGATAACGTTCTAATTAATTATATATGAAATTATAATTTGATATAAAAATGATATTACATGATAGTAGTTGCTATCATGTAACATCGATGATCAAAGATTACAGTACACATCAATGATTTTAATAGTTTGCACTTTATTTTTGCCTTGATTGAATACTTGTACCACGTCATGGATTATTGAATTAATTTTGTATGTTTTCTAGATGAAGATGATGATAAAGAAAAAAACATCTCCAAAAGTTTGACATTAGGAGGGCGTTCAGTGTCTTTGAAATTTGCTCCACTGACCAAGGGGATAAGAGTGAAGAAAATACCAAAAACCACAACTAAAGATGATGTCAAATACAAATTTTTAAATCATAGATTTGGTGGAGGTGAAGTCACTAATATGGATTATGATCAAAATAACGGAATTGCCAAACTTTTTTTTGAAAGTTCGTCTGGTATGTCAACTTTCTTTTTGTAACCGTCTTTACTTTAAAAGGATTTAATTTTTGATTAATTATTGAATTAACTTTGTAGTATACCAACTTTAGATGTGAACCTCATGCGTCATGATCTATAAATACTTAAAAAGACCCTGTGATTTGGTTTTGCTCAACTTGCGTTTCATATGAAAATTGACATAATGGGGCTGAACTCTAATTGAAATTTCATTTTAGTTGTTTCCAACTTGGTGAAGAAAGATTATGTCATTAAGGAGACATTATTAACTGTGCTGCCTTTATATGATGACTTTGAAGAATTAGATGAACCTGAAAACAAAATAACAGAATTTCATGGCGACATCCTTTGTGAAAGCGACGTCGTTGACTATATGATTCGTCATCACAGTATGTCTCAGTTTGATTTAAAGTCAGTGACATACGATGAAACCATGTCGACTTTTCATTTTACAAAGGATGTTGAAGATCCTAAGGAAGGGGAAGATCTAAGTAATAGGTTAAAAGTATACGTTAATTCTTTTGGAAAGGAAACGTTGGTTATTCACACAACTGTTTTCGATCAAGTGAAGCTGAAGGTTATTGAAAACAAAGTTGACTCAGAAATCGAGGTAAGATTTGAGAAGCCAAACGTTGTTCTTTTTGGACGCAAGAAAGAAATCACGATGAAAAAGAAAGACATCGAAAAATTGGTCGATGAGCTCACATCTGCCGCCAAGATGGAATCCGTTTCGGAGGTTCTTGAAAACAAAGTTGACTCAGTAGACGGTATAAATATATATAAAATCTGCAGCGGTTGCAACATTGTAAGTCTAATTGTAACTTTGTATAGTGACGTAGCAAACTTGACTGTTGTGGGTTTAATATATATACATAGGCATGCTCTGCTGTATTATGTTCTTTTCAAGTCAATTGTTTTCCACTGGTTATATAGGAAAATGGTGCCCCTCTCCTTTATCGAGCTTGCCACGCTACTGTAGTAACTTTGTTTGGTACCCTATTCATTTATTCTTTTCACTTTTAGCTCAAATGCAGGTTTCTTGAATCCTATAAGTTTGCCCATACGCAGGTTCTCAGGTTTCTAAGAAAGAATTGTATCGCGAAAAGCGAAAGCCAAAACTTCCATTCGATTGCATTTCCCGCCATTGGAACGGGAAATTTGAAATTCACACGGTCGGAGGTTGTTAAAGTCTTTTTTGAAGCAGTCACTTCTTATTTTACTGTGAATCCTCAATCGAAAGTTAATAATGTTCGATTCGTGGCGTACGGTGGAGATATAAAAACCGTTGATGCATTCTTTGGTTAGTTAAATAATGATGTAGTTTTTTAAAGCGAACCTTAAGTCAAACATTGATGGTGTTTCATTAGATGCAATAATAAGTAAGACCACCAGGCATTGCCTTGGCAACACACTTACAGTATTTTTTGTTGTATTCAGGTGCTGTGGAAGAGATGAAGCCTATTTTATCAGCAACTAAAACAAATATTTCATCACACGATCTGGGTTTTCCTGGCCAATCACAATCTACATTTCTAGAATCCTTTACACCACGTAGCGCAACAACAAGTGAAAACCCAGACGGTAGCCTAGAAGTAAAGTTTCCAAAGGTAAAGGATCCTGAAGCTAGTGGTTTGTCTGTCAAGATACTTTTCGATGACATGAAGCTTGTTGAAAGTGCTTGGTCAGACTTTTTAAAGAGAATGGAAGAAAATATCATAGAGCATACCATTCGTAATGAAACTATCAAAAAAATTGGCGAGAGTGAAAAGAAAAAAATTTCTGAAGTAGAGCGTAACTTTGATGTCACAATTAAGGTAGACTTCACGAAAGGAAAGGCCTGTATTAATGGTCATTTTTTAGATATCCCTGCAATTGTCGACGCATTACGCAATATGCTTAAAAAAATTGAAGAAAAAGAAAACAGCAAAGGTAGGATCATTTTAAGTGCGGAAACTGTGCGTTAGAAAAGTAAATTTCAATTCTTGCTCAAGTGCAATGGGGGAATTTCGACGTATTAAATTTAGTGGTATATTTTTTTGAGAAATAGGAACGAGTGGGTTGAATGAGTTGAATGCTTTGATCTTGCACTTTTTTTAAGCTATTTCGAATGAATTAATCTTTTTTTCACACTGCATCTTCAATATTGCATATTTAAATGTTTCGTTTGTTTTTGTAGTTCCTGACTATTGGGAAACCCCTCCGGACGATAATGTATATTTTGCCTTCGAACTTCAACCTAAGAGTGATGAATATATAAAGGTAAAAAACGCATTTGACAAGACTACAAGCAACGAAATAGTGAAGATTGAAAGAATACAAAACCAGGGTTTGTACGAATTGTATAATGTAAAACGTAAGGCTATGAAAGAAAAATATGGCGACGCAGACTTTGCAGATAAAGAGAAATATCTCTTTCATGGTACTTCGAAGGATAATGTTGAAAAAATTAATTCAGGTGGACTGAACAGAAGCTTTGCTGGAAAAAATGGTAATGTTCTTATGTTTTTTTTTATCTTTGTGAGTTGACTCCACTGTTTTTTTTTATGTTTTCGTTGGTTATTTTTTAAATCTATAGCCACCGTTTTTGGTAAAGGTATTTATTTTGCACGAGATGCCAGCTATTCCATTAACGAAAAATATTCTTCAAAAGATGCAAATGGATTACGTTATGTGTACTACGCTAGAGTTTTGGTTGGTGACTACGCTAAGGGTGATTCAACCATGTTGGTTCCACCATCAAAAAACACCGCAGATCCAAACGAAACCTATGATTCTGTCGTCAATGACACCAAAGATCCTTCAATATTTGTCATGTTTAAGGATTACCAGTATTATACTGAATATCTTATTACTTTTAAGTAACTTAAGTCAATTATTTTAAGATGGACAAAATTTTTCTTCTTTTGATTATGTATTCATTCAAAATGTCTCAATGAACAATTGCCTGTGAAGTAGGGATCATAATAAAATGTCCAATATAATCAATCAGTTATTTTTTAGTAGAAATGAAAAATTCATTGCACAAAAAGCTGTTTAGTAACAGTAATTATTGAATTATTGTATTTACGTTTAATCAATGCACTTATCATAAAGGTTGACTAAGCTGGGATTTAGTCCCACCAATAAGTTTCCTGCACATGATTTATTGATTCTGATGTATTTTAGTTCCACTGACTTTGCTCAACGTTTTTTGCCTATATTCAAACATTCACTTAGAGAAGTATTTGTATTGTGTTTTATATTTTCTGCGCTTCTTACTTCGACAATGTATATTGCAATTATAAAAATGCTCAAGTGTTGAGATTTTTTACAGTGTTGTTTTTTCGAGTGATTTTCTCTGTTAATTGAAAAAGCTTTTTTCATCTGTTTAAACGTGCATAAGATAGGCATTTCTTGATACGCGTTCTGATTAGAAGTTTTGAAGGACCTTTCTAATTCCGAAGTTACAAATTTTTCAGAGAAATGCTTACCAAACATAAAAACGCTCCGCGTATTCTAGCAGACTTTTGGATATTCTTCAAAAATAAACTTAGTGGTGTCTTAATTTTTTGTGATAAGTTTCAGTCAGAGGATTAGCACTATAACGTAGATTTTGATTCGGGCTTTATGTGGAAATTGGAATCTTTCGGAGGCCGAGGAAGATTGTTGAGACTTGAACGATCGCGGCAGTCCTCATCTTATTGTGTTTGAACTTTGGTGTTGCTTGCATGTAAATTTTAATAGCCTAAAGTTGCCTTAGGAAATCAATGAATGACATAATGATAGTAAGTTGTCACCGCGTCACCATCATTTCCACAACACAACATGAACGCCATGCGGACCCGCTTTTTCAAATCTGTAAGTCGCACTTTTTCATTAGACAGCCAGCGGACGATTGGTAAAATGCACGCGCAATGAAGCAATTAGTAAATTGGCTGAAAATGGCCGAAAACGTGCATTATAAACGAAGATTTGTATCAATGAAAGTTCTGCTTGGTGCGCGCTTTTTGCCTGCTAATATTATTTGAATCCTCACATGTTCAATGATATAAGCGGATGATGTCTTACAGAGTGTATTTTAGCAGATTACTGGAGGCCTTGACAAAAGTTGAATTTGAAAAGCTCATAGCTGTGTTTGGTATTAAAGGCGAAAAACATTGAATGGAAGTCTGGCTTTGCCTATGTTGATTACAAGCAAGGTTCTGATGCATCAAAAACTGTTCAAAATCTCAATGGGAAAGAGTTTGGCAGGAACAATATTCTTGTTGAGCTGGCACAAAACGGTGCAGGAGGGTATGCAGTTGCTAGGGCCATGTAATTACACAATACTCAAAGAAGGTCTTAGTATGAAGAAATAAAAAGTCACATGCACTAGAAGGTGTCAAATCAGAAATTATACACACCAACCACCATAGCTTTATAAATATTGGAATGTTATTCTGTTGACTTTCACACATTTTAGCAGACTTGGATGCATCCATTTAACCTCATTTGAATAGAAAAGTAAGATGACTGAACTTCTAAAGGAAGGCAAGAGTAGCTATTAGTTTCAATTTTAAATTCAATTGTCAAAATTTTACATAGAAATGTAATTTTATTCCATTTATTTTACGAAAATGTAATTTTATTCCATTCTGTAAAAATGTAATTTTATTCCATTCCATAAAAATGTAATTTTATTCCATTCTGTAAAAATGTAATTTTATTAAATACGTAATCTCCCCTAGACTGAACTTCTAAAGGAAGGCAAGAGTAGCTACTACAACTTCAATTTTAAATTCAATGGTCAAAATTTTACTTAGAAATGTAATTTTATTCCATTCTGTAAAAATGTAATTTTATTCCATTCTGTAAAAATGTAATGTTATTCCATTCTGTAAAAATGGAATTTTAATCCAAACTTATTAATCCTTGTTAGACAAGTAAACTTTCCTTTGTATGTAAGTTTGTCTTTGATGCAATAGCACTTGTTGAATCTACTTTCAATTATAACAATGAGATCATGCTAGTTGAATGGCACGATCATTGGCATGGCCACCTACAAATTTGGTTATACTGTGCAAATATTTTGTTCTGTCATTGCAAGTACAAACAATACATTTTTAAAGAAGTTGATAATGCTAACTTATCTAAGATTTACGTACATTGGCTGGCTATGACAGGGGATAAGATGAGCAATAACATATGATATATAATGATACACCTGTATAATGGTAAAGTGTTGATTGCAGTTGATATTTATTTAAATTTCTGGATTAAACATCAACATAAAACAATTTGACATACTGTACATCCAAAACTGAAGTCTGAACATATGAAACTGTTTTGCACTTCCTTAATGAAAATTCTACATCATAACTTGCACTTCCTTAATGAAAATTCTACATGATAACTTGCACCTTCTAAACTTGAGTTATAGTTTTTCAACTCAATCTATAAATTGTAATGATCAAAGTTAACTTATTCATTTCTGATGTGGTTATCAGTCTTAGTAATGTCTAACAGTGAGTCTTTAAGAACAAAATTTTGTATGTCATCATTTGGAGTTCTATTTGTGTCAATGAGCCCAAATGGGCCTTGTATATAAGTATACTCCTTACATAACATGCTACACATTCCTGTGAAATTGTTGTATTCTGTAGAGGCCAATTATTCATTGATTAAAGGATTGTACAGCAAAAAATGAACTGTTTCTGAGAATTTCTCTGTAATTTTACAATAACTTACAATTGGACATTTAATATCCAACAAAATATTGTACAATTGTTAGTATAAATTACAATTGGAAGCAAATTTTAATCAATGGCAAAATATATAAACATATATTTAAGTTCTATAAGTTCTGTCATATTTATGTTCATAATACCTTTAACAACCTTTGACTCTGTTTCTCAATGTAACTAAGCCATTTCATTTGTTTTCATATAATATATTATGCTGTTGACTTTAACCAACATTTGCTATTTACTTTTATTCAATTATTTTTTTTATGTTATACCTCGAGCCCGCAATCTAACAACCAAACACGTGACAAAACACAACACAAAATCCACATGATTGTTTATACTTTTCGTGGAATTGTAGTGAAAGTGAAATTAGACTTGGCGATTTCACAATTTTAGGTCTCTGACAGAGGTGATTATGGCCTAGCGTTTATGAATTGGTCAACTGTACGCAATGGGTGACAGTAGAACAATTGTCGTTTTAAATCCTCCATCAGGAGTAGGTGAAGATGAATTCACGATCCACTTTCAGAAGAAAAAGAATGCTGGAGGTGACGTTGATGAGGTTAAACTGGAGAAGGGTGTTGCTTTTGTAATGTTCGACTCTTCGGAAGGTTTGTGTTGACAAATAAATTTATCGAAAGTAAAACTTTATATCAATTATTTAGTGCAGTATCTTTTCGGCCTTTTATAGTTGAGCTCAATCATCTGACATTTGATACTACACTAATGCAATTGTATTTTGTGAACTTTCGTTTTCACTTATTCACTCTGAACGTTTTAAGAGCGATTGAACGGTCCCCAGCTTGTGTTTCTTTTATCTTAATTCAAAGTTTGACATGCTGTATGTCTATACAATTTGTAATTCTTTTATCAATTACTACAGAGTAAAGATGACTGAAAATAAATGGTAGAAAGCCTGACAATCAACTAGCTTCCTTCATATCACAACTGTATTATTTTTATAGATGCTGTAAAAGTCTTAAATCATCCTCAAAAACAAATAATTAAGGGTTGTGAACTTGATGTTCGGTCATACAGTTCATGGTTGAAAACTACTCAGGTATTTATATTTTATGGTTAATTTTTTTACCAAACTATATGGTCTGTGAACACGAGTTATGCAAACTGTGCTATTCATCGTAAGTATGATTGCTTTCGTTTAGGAAAGTGAAAACAGTGCCTCATGCAACAATGACGACGTTGATTCAGTTTCAACAGAAGATGATAAGCAGAAAGCCACGATCTATGTCAGTGGTCTTAAAGAGTCCTGCACTGAGGAATTGATCACGTTATTGTTTGAAAATGAAAAAAAGTGTGGTGGAGGCGATCTTCGTGATGGAAAAGAAGGATTTGAGCGATTGTCACCAACCGTCGCTCGTTTAACTTACGTTTCCCCAAAAGGTAATGTGGAAAATCAAATGATGAAAAGGAATTAAAAAATTAATTTTTAAGAAACGTATTTCGTTTGAACGAATCTCCTTAGACGCTGAAAACGTGCTAAAAAGGGCGAAAGAAAAGTTCCTTGTACTCAATGGGTGTCCTGTACAAGTTACCGCTGACTATATACCCACCGAGGACCGAAGTATATTGATGGTCACAAATCTCAGTCCTGATACAAACGTGGAAACGTTGAAGAACTTCGTTGAAATAAAGAAACAAACAGATGTGATTAAAATCGTTCTTGGAAAACATGGAAAAGCTGTTATCATACTTCAAGAAGAGATTAAAGGTATTTTTAGGTTGACGAGAAAATATTAAATCAAACTTCGACGACTTTCTTGCTTGCGCTTAATTTTTTACGTGGGGTGAAGAGGCGTACCTCGTGATTTGTTGTTATAATTGATTTCTAGGTGATTCCAAGGAAGAAAACAATTCCCAAAATCTAAAGTTTGGAGAACGTCTGGTGTCTTTGAAATTTGCTCCACTGAGCACAGGGATAAGTGTCAAGAAAATACCAAAAAATGCCAAAAGCGAAGATGTCGAATATAAATTTTCTAATCCTAAAACTGGTGGAGGTGAAGTCATTAATATGGAGTTTGACAAAAATAGCGGAATTGCCAAACTTTTTTTTAAAAGTTCGTCAGGTATTTGATCTTTCTTCTGGGAAACGGTCTTGGTAATGGATGTTAATTTTTCACGAAATATATTGGAAAAGCTTATATACAAAATCAAACTTTATGGATCATCATCTGAAAAGACCACGTTGTTCAGTGTTGTTTGAACTTACGTATTTCATTTTAGTTGTTTCAAACTTGGTGAAGAAAGACCATGACATCATGGAGACACGTTTAACAGTGATACCGTTATATGAAGATTTTGAAGAATTGGACGAACCTGAAAACAAAATAACAGAATTTCATGGCGACATCCTTTGTGAAAGCAACATCGCTGGCTGTATGATTCGTCATCACTATATGTCTCAGTTTGATTTAAAGTCAGTGACATACGATGAAACCACGTCGACTTTTCAATTTACAAAGGATGTTGAAGATCCTAAGGATGGAGAAGATCTAAGTAAAAGGTTAAAAGTATACGTTAATTCTTTTGGAAAGGAAACGTTGGTAATTCCCACAGTTGTTTTCGATCAAGTGAAGCTGAAGGTTCTTGAAAACAAAGTTGACTCAGAAATCGAGGTAAGATTTGAGAAGCCAAACGTTGTTCTTTTTGGACGCAAGAAAGAAATCACGATGAAAAAGAAAGACATCGAAATATTGGTCGATGATCTCACATCTGCCGTTAAGACGGAATCCGTCAAAATTACGGTAAGATATAAAAATGTTTAATAATAGAAATCATATTTGAAGACTGTTCTGGTAATTTTCGTGTGGTTATTTTTACCTAATTATATCGTCTATGAACACGAGTTTTGCAAACTGCACAGTTTATTACATGTACTCCTGGAGTCGAATTATTCACTTTACCGCGCAGTTTATCTTATGCGTAATTGATTCCAACAAAAGGAAAATGCAAAACATTGCCTTGGGCAACAATGACGACATTGATTCATTTCAGGCAGAAGATGATGAAGACAAAGCCACAATTTATGTTAGTGGTTTTAAAGAGTCCTGCACCAAAGACTCGATTACATTATTTTTTGAAAACAAACGAAGATGTGGTGGAGGTGGACTTCGTGAGGGAAAAAAAGGATTTACGCGATTGTCTCCAACCGTAGCTCGGTTGACTTTCGTTTCCTCAAAAGGTAATAGATATAAACTCAAAGGATAAAAAATTATATCAATATGTGATTGTTTGTGGTAATGTATATGTTGCTTGAACGAATCTCCTTAGACGCTGAAAACGTGTTGAAAAAGGCCGAAGAAACACCCCTTGTACACGAAGGGAGTCCGCTTCAAGTGACCGCTGACTATATACCCACCGAGGATCGAAGTATATTGATTGTCACAAATCTCAGTCCTGATATCAACGTGGAGACATTGAAGAACTGTGTTGAATCAAAGAAGAATACAATTGTCTTTAAGATATTTCTTGGAAAACATGGAAAAGCTGTTGTTATCCTTAAAAAGGAAATTAAAGGTATTTGTGGGTCGATGATCAAAGATTACAGTACACTTCAATGATTTTAATAGTTTGCACTTTATTTTTGGCTTAATTGAATACTTGTACCCATTGAGTTCTATAATAACTGGAGGGGAAACGTCAACAAAATTAGTATAAATTATTTGGTCAAAAACATGATTTTGGTGGTCAAATCAGATGAAATAAAATTTTGATGATTTGACCACCACAATAGTATAGAAAATATCAAAACTTTTATTTTCCTAACATAAACACTTTTAAAATTTATTTATTAAATTGCCAACTTACGCTGAATTTTCATCCTATTAGTTTAATTTTGTTTTAACACGATACTGTGTCTGTACTGTGTTTTCACGCAATGCTGAAGATTATTTTCACATGATATGCTGTCGGTATCGTAAACTTGTTTTCGTTCATACAAACAGTATTAGAAATCAGGAGGAGGAATATTGAAAAATTTTAAAGTGAAGTTTGAAAAAATCATTAATGTTTTTGACCACGAGGTTTGAGGTCTTATAGAGCTCAATAGCCACTGATTATTGCGTAAATTTTGTTTGATTTTTAGATGTAGATCATTATAAAGAAAAAAACAGCTCCAAAAATTTGATACTGGGAGGGCGTTTAGTGTCTTTCAAATTTGCTCCACTGACCAAGGAAATAAAGGTGAAGAAAATACCAAAAAATGCCAATAGCGAGGATGTCAAGTATAAATTTTCTAATCGAAATACTGGTGGAGATGAAGTCACTAATATGGAGTTTGACCAAAACAACGGAATTGCGAAAATTTGTTTGATAAGTTCATCAGGTATTTGAACGTTTTTCTTGGCAACTGTTTTTTCTTTAAAAGGATGTTATTTTTTTCATAAAATATTGGAATAGCAAGCAGAGCTGAATTTAGGGGAGCCTTGACTAGAGTGGATTGCGGTAAGGGTGCTAATTTCCCAACAAAATACTAACATACCAAACATTTAGCAAAAGCAATTTTAAATAGTATTTGATAGAGCACACTTCCATAAATCAACTAATCACATCAAAAAGATATAAGAATTTAACGTTTACATATCGAAAATAATCAAAACTAGAATAATGAACATTGATAGGCTGCAAACTTTAATTTTGAATTGAAATTTCATTTTAGTTGTTTCAAACTGGTGAAGAAAGATCATGTCATTAAGGACACGTCTTTAACTGTGCTGCCTTTATATGAAGATTTTGAAGAATTGGATGAACCTGAAAGTAAAATAAAAGAATTTCATGGCGACATCTATGCTGACAGTGACGTCATCAACCATGTATTGTTTCATGACGATTTGTTACAGTTTGATTTAAAGTCAATGAAATACGATGAAACCAAGTCGACTGTTCATTTTACAAAGGATGTTAAAGATCCCAAAGATGGAGAACATCTTACTACAAGGTTGAAAATATTTGTCGATTCATTTGAAAGGAAACTTTAACGATTCCTACATTTGTTTTGATCAAGTAAAGCAGGATGTTCTTGAAAATAGAGATGAATCTGAGATCGAGGTTAAATTTGAAAAGTCCGGCATTGTTCTTATCGGACGCAAAATCGATGTCAAAATAAAAAGAAAGATATTCAAAACTGGTTGATGAACTCACAGCTGCCGCCAAGAAGGATTCCCTTGATATTGAGATAAAAGATAAAGAAAAGTTTAATTTTTCATTGCCATTGGATATTTCAAAGACCTGTTGATCGAGTTTCCAGATGTGGAAATTCCTGGTATTGAAGGAGTACCGAAGTAAATTGACTGTTCTTGGGACAGCTGAAGGCATTAAAAACGTGAAGTTGAGAGTTTTTGAGGATCTTGATAAAATACACGTTATTAAAATCGAGATGAGTGATCATCAAATTGATTTCTTAAAACGCACAGAATGTAAGATAGCCAACGAAGCCTTAAAAAAAGACAAGATAATGTTGATTCTTAAAGAGATTGACGACCGTGTTGGCGCTAAAGGTTTGCAGCCTCAGTTGATGTTCTTGAAGAAGCCTGGTAACGTGGAGGTAAAGTTAAATAAATACGAAATTGTCTTCTATAAAAATTATACCGCAGTTAACTTATCAGTGAATATCGCGTAACACTTTCGTTTTCACTATCACTAATTAACATATCTAAATATGGTGTAAACATACTTCTTCAGGCAGCTCACTCCTTTATAAGAAATTTTTTTATTAACTTGAGCTTGATTAGGTGCGTCATTCATGGATGTTGTTATCATACATATAGTTGTATATAGTGCGTGAATATTTTTAATGTCGGTGTCTTGACAAATTAGGAAGAACGAGTTGTTGAAATCATAAAATCGAAAACGTCAGAAAAGTTGGTAAAGATTGATGAAGAAACTGGAAAATTTTTGGCCAAGTCCGACCATTTATCGACGTTTATAAAAGAGCAATTGAATAACAAGAAGGTTTTAATATGCACTGAACTCATGGATCCAGGTAACATCTGGATTATTTGTGAAGAATCTAAGATGAAGAATGCCGAACAAGATTTGAGAAATTTAATTGCCGAAAAAAAAATTGACAACGGCGTCTTTAAACCAGTGATGTCCGCAAAAGTTCGTTTCCTACAAGAACATCGTTGGGACGAAATCATGAACAAAATGCAGGAATTGAAAAATGAAGGAGTTGATGTTGAAAAAACTGCCGATGCAAATTCACTTCGAGTGAAGGGAACTCCAAAAGGAAAAAAGAAAATGATAGAATTTCTTGATAAGAAGGCAAGGGAAATTAATTCAAAGGTTCGTATTTCTGGTGTTTTTCTTTCGAACAACTCTTGATTTTCTTTATTTCGGACAGTTTTGGTTTGTTAATTGATCTGGTCAAAAGATAATTACAAGCTTTTGTATTTGTGACCTCAATGGATCGCAGTGACGTAGAATACGTGATCTTTTCGGTCGCTTTTATGTGGTCGAACATATAAATTTTGAAATAATTTTTCTGAAAAAGCCTGTATATGTAATGTTTGGGTTTCTTCATTTCTGTGAGTATTAAGTTACCTTTAGACCACATGTCCTTGCATTGTAATCCATAAAACTCTGTTAAATGGATTATAGTTAGGTATTAACTAAATCGTGATCCACATGATCTAGTGTGGTTATGTACGTGGTCAATCACTTATCACTTAAAGTTCTTGATCTATGAAAATTTATGGGAATTATTAAAATAATGTCTCCTTTACATTTTAGACCTTCCCGCTTTCCAAACCGGGAATGAAGAAACAAATGAGTTTGGATGCAACAAATGCCATCATTAGTGGAATTGAAAAAAAACATAACTGTGTGATTGAGAAAATTATGGCTCACGATCTTGACGAAGCCAAAGATGATTTCGCTGTTGCTGAGGATGATCATAAGCCGGATGGGAAATCATCAATGAATCTTCCATTCGATTCTATGTCTTACGTTAATGATAAAGTTGTAAAAATGACTTCCGGTCAAAGAATCACCATAGCTGTTGGTGACATTGCAAAAGAAAAGGTAAGCTGGCCATAACGTTGTCAATTTACAGACCTGTTGGAAGCGGGTAAGAGAAATGAGCAGACTGCAGTCCCTGGGATTTTTACTCTCCCTCACTTAATGGTGCTTGCTGCTGATGGACTTGTATTATCTTCTGTAAAATATGTAATGCATAAATTATACATGTTGCCTCTAGGTTGATGTTATTGTCAATAGTACAAATGAAAAAATGGATTTAAATGCGAATCCTGTTGGAAAGGCTTTACTTAAAGTTGCCGGGAATGACTTTTTGGAGGAATGCAAGAAAATTGGTGAAATTAAAGTTGGAGGTGTTGTGGTAACTGGAGGTGGAAAACTCAACTGCAAAAGTGTTTATCATGTTCGTTTATCTGAGTGGCAACAGGGCAATGGAGCCAAGGTAAACAGAGGAAATTAGATGATCTTAGTTGACATGCTTTGGAGAAAACAGCAAGCATCATGTTTTAAAATGAGTACTACGAGTAAAATTGAATGATTTGTATTTCATTCTTCTATAATGCATTTTCTGACAACACATTTGTTTATTTGGCCTTTCGATCTGCAGCAGTTACAACATTGTAAGTCTTAATTGTAACTTTGTATAGTGACGTAGCAAACTCGACAGTTGTGGGTTCAATATATATATATATAAGCACATTCTGCTTTATTACGTTCTTTTCAAGTCAATTGCTTTTTACGGGTTATATAGGAAAATGGTGCCCCTCTCCTTTATCGAACTTGCCATGCTACTGTTGTAACTTTGTTTGTTACCCTATTTATTTATTCCCTTTCACTCGTAGTCTGCAGATTGGCAGGCTACATTCAAGCGTCTTCAATCATATAATTTTTTACATACGCAGGTTCTCAGGTCTATAGTAAAGAATTGTGTCACGAAAAGCGAAAGCCAAAACTTCCATTCGATCGCATTTCCCGCCATTGGAACTGGAAACTTGAAATTCCCACGGTCGGAGGTTGTTAAAATCTTTTTTGAAGAAGTCACTTCTTATTTTAATGTGAATCCTCAATCGAAAGTTAATAATGTTCGATTCGTGGCGTACGGTGGAGATAAAGAAACCGTTGATACATTCTTAGGTTTGTTAAATAATGATGTAGTTTTTTAAAGTGAACCATAAGTCAAATATTGATGGTGTTTTATTCGATGCAATAATAAGTAAGGCATTGCCTTGGCAACACACTTAGAATATTTTTTGTTGTATTCAGGTGCTGTGGAAGAGATGAAGCCTATTTTATCAGCAACTAAAACAAATATTCCATCACACGATCTGGGTTTTCCTGGCCAATCACAATCTGAATTTGTACAATCCTTTACACCAAGTAGCGCAACCACAAGTGAAAACTCAGACGGTAGCCTAGAGGTAAAGTTTCCAAAACAAACACCTCGAGTTGAAATCGTCTGCGCTGACATCAGCCAAGAAACCACTCAATTGATAATGCACGTGACTAATGAAAACTTCTCGTTGCAGGGGTCGCCAAGGCTTTGGTCAAAGCTGGTGGTGATAAAATCGAAGAGGAATGCAAAGCCCTTGGAACAGCCCTCTGTTTTCAACACAGTATACTGGTGCTGGAAAGTTGTTAGTTAATCAAATTGCTCATGTCATAGGCCCCGGAAACCCAGCTATCAAGATCTGAAGAAATGTCTCGACAATTTTTCGATGATTTGTCAGGAAAAGGCATTACAGATGTATCCTTTTCTGCCATCGGTGCCGGTGCAATGGGTTTCTCGGAAAGGGAATCTGTGACTTTGATATTCGATAATATAAGCCGAATGGCCCTTAGCAAAAATCCAACTCTGAATTTGGTTCGCATCGTGATATTTGAGAAGGGAAAGTTTGATCAATTTAAAGATGCAACGAAAACATATTTTTCATCTGAACCAGACGCAAGACGCAATCCAAAAAAGTTTTAAAAGTTTTAATGTTTTCGTTCGAAGAAATTTGGTAAACCAAAGATTAGGTTAAAGGATCCTGAAGCGAGTGGTTTGTCAGTCAAGATATTTTCCGATGACATGAAGTATGTTGAAAGTGCTTGGTCAGACTTTTTAAAGAGAATGGAAGAAAATATCATGGAGCATAACATTCGTAATGAAACAATCAAAAAATTTGGCGAGAGTGAAAAGAAAAAAATTCGTGAAGTAGAGCGTAACTTTGATGTCACAATTAAGGTAGACTTCACCAAAGGAGAGGCCTGTATTAATGGTCATGTTTCAGATATCCCTGAAATTACCGACGCATTGGGCAATATGTTTAAAGAAATTGAAGAAAAAGAAAACAGCAAAGGTAGGATCATTTTAAGTGCGGAAACTGTGCGTTAGAAGAGTAAATTTCAATTCTTGCTCAAGGGCAATGGGGGAATTTCGACGTATTGAAATTTAGTGGTATATTTTTTTGAGAAATAGGAACGAATGGGTTGAATGAGTTGAATGCTTTAATCTTGCACTTTTTTTTAACCTATTTTGAATGAATTAATCTTTTTTTTCACACTGCATCTTCAATATTGCATATTTAAATGTTTCGTTTGGTTTTGTAGTTCCTGACTATTGGGAAACCCCTCCAGACCATAATGTATATCATGCATTCGAACTTCAACCTAAGAGTGATGAATATATGAAGGTGAAAAAGGCATTTGACAAGACCGCAAGCAACGAAATAGTGAAGATTGAAAGAATACAAAACCAGGGTATATATGAGCTGTATAATGTAAAACGTAAGGCTATGAAAGAAAAATATGGCGACGCAGACTTTGCAGATAAAGAGAAACAACTCTTTCATGGTACTTCGAAGGATAATGTTGAAAAAATTAATTCAGGTGGACTGAACAGAAGCTTTGCTGGAATACATGGTATTGTACTTGGGACGTTTAATTTCTATTTTTTATCTTTTTTCAATGGATTAACTCCAATGTTTTTTATGTTTTCGTTGGTTATTTTTTAAATCTATAGCCACCGCTTTTGGTAAAGGTGTTTATTTTGCACGAGATGCCAGCTATTCCCTTAGGGAAACATATTCTCCAAAAGATGCAAATGGATTACGTTATGTGTACTACGCTAGAGTTTTGGTTGGTGACTACGCTAAGGGTAATTCAACCATGTTGGTTCCACCATCAAAAAACACCGCAGATCCAAACGAAACCTATGATTCTGTCGTCAACGACACCAAAAATCCTTCAATATTTGTCATGTTTAAAGATTACCAGTATTATACTGAATATCTTATTACTTTTAAGTAACTTAAGTCAATTATTTTAAGATGCACAAAATTTTTCTTCTTTCGATCATGTATTTATTCAAAATGTCTCAATGAACAATTGCCTGTGAAGTAGGGATCATAATAAAATGTCCAACATTATCAATCAGTTATTTTTTAGTAGAAATGAAAAATTCATTGCACCAAAAGCTATTTAGTAACAGTAATTATTGAATTATCGTATTTACGTTTAATCAATGCACTTATCATAAAGGTTGACTAAGCTGGGATTTAGTCCCACCAATAAGTTTCCTGCACATGATTTGTTGATTCTGATGTATTTTAGTTCCACTTAGAGAAGTATTTGTATTGTGTATTATATTTTCTGCACTTCTTACTTCGACAATGTATATTCCAATTAAAAAAAATGCTCAAGTGTTGAGATTTTTTACAGTGTTGTTTTTTCGAGTGATTTTCTCTGTTAATGCAAACGATAGGCATTTCTTGATAGGCGTTCTGATTAGAAGTTTTGAAGGACTTTTCTAATTCCGAAATTTCAAACTTTTCAGAGGGATGCTTACCAAACTTAAAAACGCTCTGCGCATTATAGCAGACTTTTAGATATCCTTCAAAAATAAACTTAGTGGTGCCTTATTTTTTTGTGATAAGTTGCAGTCAGAGGATTAGCACTATAACGTAGATTTTGATTCGGGCTTTATGTAGAAATTGGAATCTTTCGGAGGCCGAGGAAGATTTTGAGACTTAAACGATCGCGGCAGTCATCATCTTTTTGTGTTTTAACTTTGGTGTTGCTTGCTTGTAATAGCTTAAAGTTGCCTTAAGAAATCAATGAATGACATAATGATAGTAAGTTGTCACCGCGTCACCATCATTTCCACTACACAACATGCACGCCGTGCGGACCCGCTTTTTCAAATCTGTAAGTCGCACTTTTTCATTAGACAGCCAGCGGACGATTGGTAAAATTCACGCGCAATGAAGCAATTAGTAAATTGGCGGAAAATGGCCGAAAACGTGCATCATAAACAAAGATTTGTATAAATGAAAGTTCTGCTTGGTGCGCGCTTTTTGCCTGCTAATATTATTTGAATCCTCACATATTCAATGATATAAGCGGATGATGTCTTACAGAGTGTATTTTGGCAGATTACCGGAGGCCCTGACACAAGATGAATTTGAAAGCTCATTTGCAAGCTCATAGCTGAGTTTGGTATTAAAGGTGAGAAACATTGAATGGAAGTCTGGCTTTGCCTATGTTGAATTCAAGCACTGTTCTGATGCATCAAAAACTGTTCAAAATCTCAATGGGAAAAGGTTGGCGGGAAAACAATATCCTTGTTGAGCTGGCACAAAACAGTGCAGGAGGGTATGCAGTTGCTGGGGCCATGTAATTACACAATACACAAAGAAGCTCTTAGTATGAAGAAATAAAAAGTCGCATGCACTAGAAGGTGTCAAATCAGAAATTATACATACCAACCACCATAGCTTTATAAATATTGGAAAGTTATTCTGTTGACTTTCACACATTTTAGCAGACTTGGATGCATCCATTTAACCTCATTTGAATCGAGAAGTAAGATGACTGAACTTCTAAAGGAAGGCAAGAGTAGCTTCTAGTTTCAATTTTAAATTCAACTGTCAAAATTTTACATAGAAATGTAATTTTATTCCATTCTGTAAAAATGTAATTTTATTCCATTCTGTAAAAATGTAATTTTATTAGCAAGTAAACTTTCCTTTGTATGTAAGTTTGTCTTTGATGCAATAGCACTTGTTGAATTTACTTTCAATAGTAATGATAAGATCATGCTATTAGAATGGCACAGCCACAAATTTGGTTATACTGAGAAAATATTTTGTTCTGTCATTGCAAGCACAAACAATTAATAGATTTCTAAAGAAATCGATAATGCAAACTTATCTGAGATTTACGTATGTACAATGGCCTGACTTGCAGGTTGGCTAAGATGAGCAATAGCATGATATATAATGGTACACCTGTATAATGGTAAAGTGTTGATTGCAGTTGATATTTATTTAAATTTCTGGATTAAACATCAACATAAAACAATTTGACATACTGTAAATCCAAAACTATATTCTGAACATATTGAACTGTTTTGCTTACTTTAATGAAAATTCTACATCATAACTTGCACCTTGTAAACTTGAGTTAAGATTTTTCAACTCAATCTATAAATTGTAATGATCAAAGTTAGCTTATTCATTTCTGATGTGGTTATCAGTCGTAGTAATGTCTAACAGTGAGTCTTTAAGAACAAAATTTTGTATGTCATCATTTGGAGTTCTATTTGTGTCAAAGAGCCCAAATGGGCCTTGTATATAAGTATACTCCTTACATAACATGCTACATGTTCCTGGATTCTGTAGAGGCCCATTATTCATTGATTAAAGGATCATTCAACAAAAGATGAACTTTTTCTGAGAATTTATCTGTAATTTTACAATAACTTACAATTGGACATTTAATATCCAACAGCATATTGTACAATTGTTAGTATAAATTACAATTGGAAGCAAATTTTAATGAATGACATAATATATAAACACGTATATTTAACTTCCATAAGTTCTGTGATAATTATTTTCATAATACCTTTAACAACCTTTGACTCTGTTTCTCAATGTAACTAAGCCATTTCATTTGTTTTCATATAATATATTATGCTGTTGACTTTAACCAACATTGCTATTTACTTTTATTCAATTATTTTTTTATGTTATACCTTGAGCCCGCAATCTACCAAGAAAACACGTGACAAAACACAAAATCCACACGATTGTTTATACTTTTCGTGGAATTGTAGTGAAAGTGAAATTCGATTTGGCGATTTCACAATTTTAGGTCTCTGACAGAGGTGATTATGGCCTAGCGTTTATGAATTGGTCAACTGTACGCAATGGATGACAGTAGAACAATTGTCGTTTTAAATCCTCCATCAGGAGTAGGTGAAGATAAATTCACGATTCACTTTCAGAAGAAAAGTAATGGTGGAGGTGAAGTTGATGAGGTTAAACTGGAGAAAGGTGTTGTTTTTGTAATCTTTCACTTTTCGGAAGGTTTGTGTTGACAAATAAATTTATCAAAAGTAAAACTTTATATCAATTATTTAGTGCAGTATGTTTTCTGCCTTTCATAGTTGAGCTCAATAATCTGACATTTCATAATGCACTAATGCAATTCTATTTTGTGAACTATCGTTTTCACTTATTCACTCTGAACGTTTTAAGAGCGATTGAACGGTCCCCAGCTTGTGTTTCTTTTATGTTAGTTCAAAGTTTGACATGCTGTATGTCTATACAATTAGTAATTCTTGTATCAATAACTCTAGAGTAAAGATGACTGAAAATAAATGGTACAAAGCCTGATAATCAACTAGCTTCCTTCATATCACAACTGTATTTTTTTTCATAGATTCTGTAAAAGTCTTAAATCATCCTCAAAAACAAATAATTAATGGTTGTGAACTTGATGTTCGGTCATACAGTTCATGGTTGAAAACTACTCAGGTATTTATATTTTATGGTTAAATTTTTTACCAAACTATATGGTCTGTGAGCACGAGTTATGCAAACCGTGTTATTCATCGTAAATATGATTGCTTTCGTTTAGGAAAATGAAAACAGTGCCTCGGGCAACAATGACGACGTTGATTCAGTTCCTACAAAAGATGACGAGGATAAAGCCACGATCTATGTCAGCGGTCTTAAAGAGTCAACGAATGATGAAAGGATCGCACTATTTTTTGAAAATAAACGAAGAACTGGTGGAGGCGAACTTCGTGATGGGAAAGAAGGATTTGAGCGATTGACACCAACCGTCGCTCGTTTGACTTACGTTTCCTCAAAAGGTAGTAGATATAAACTCAAAGGATAAAAAAATTATATCAATATGTGATTGTTTGTGGTAATGTATATGTTGCTTGAACGAATCTCCTTAGACGCTGAAAACGTGCTGAAAAGGCCAAAGAAACACCTCTTGTACACAAGGGAGTCCGTTCAAGTTACCGCTGACTACGTACCCACCGAGGACCGAAGTATATTGATGGTGACAAATCTCAGTCCTGATATCAACGTGGAGACATTGAAGAACTTTGTTGAATCAAAGAAGAATACAGTTGTCTTAAAGATATTTCTTGGAAAACATGGAAAAGCTGTTGTTATCCTTGAAGAGGAAATTAAAGGTATTTTAGGTCGATGATCAAAGATTACAGTACACTTCAATGATTTTAATAGTTTGCACTTTATTTTTGTCTTAATTGAATACTTGTACCACGTCATGGATTATTGAATAAATTTTGAATGATTTCTAGATGAAGATAATTATAAAGAAAAAAACAGCTCCAAAAATTTGACGTTAGAAGGGCGTTCAGTTTCTTTGAAATTTGCTCCACTGACCAAGGGGATAAGGGTGAAGAAAATACCAAAAAACACAACTAAAGATGATGTCAAATACAAATTTTTAAATCATAGATTTGGTGGAGGTGAAGTCATCAATATGGATTATGATCAAAATAACGGAATTGCCGAACTTTTTTTTGAAAGTTCGTCTGGTATGTCAACTTTCTTTTTGTAACCGTCTTTTTTTCAAAAGGATTTAATTTTTGTTTAAATATTGAATTAGCTTTGTAGTATACCAACTTTAGATGTGAACCTCATGTGTCATGATCTATAGATACTTAAAAAGACCCTGTGATTTGGTATTGCTCAACTTGCGTTTCATATGAAAATTGACATAATGGGCTGAACTTGAATTGAAATTTCATTTTAGTTGTTTCCAACTTGGTAAAGAAAGATCATGTCATTAAGGAGACATCTTTAACTGTGCTGCCTTTATATGAAGATTTTGAAGAATTGGACGAACCTGAAAACAAAATAAGAGAATTTCATGGCGACATCCCTTGTGAAAGCGACGTCGTTGACTATATGATGCGTCATCACAATATGTCTCAGATTGATTTAAAGTCAGTGACATACGATGAAACCACGTCGACTTTTCAATTTACAAAGGATGTTGAAGATCGTAAGGATGGAGAAGATCTAAGTAAAAGGTTAAAAGTATACGTTAATTCTTTTGGAAAGGAAACGTTGGTAATTCCCACAGATATTTTCGATCAAGTGAAGCTGAAGGTTCTTGAAAACAAAGTTGACTCAGATATCGAGGTAAGATTTGAGAAGCCAAACGTTGTTTTTTTTGGACTCAAGGAAAAAATCATGATGAGAAAAAAAGAGATCGAAAAATTGGTCGATGAGCTCACATCTGCCGCCAAGACGGAATCCGTTAAAATTACGGTAAGATATAAAAATGTTTAATAATAAAAATCATATTTGAAAACTGTTCTGGTAATTTTCGTGTGGTTATTTTTACCTAATTATATCGTCTATGAACACGAGTTTTGCAAACTGCACAGTTTATTACATGTACTCCTGGTGTCAAATTATTCACTTTACCGCGCAGTTTATCTTACGCGTAATTGTCTCCAACAAAAGGAAAATGCAAAACATTGCCTTGGGCAACAATGACGACGTTGATTCATTTCAGGCAGAAGATGATGAAGACAAAGCTACAATTTATGTTAGTGGTTTTAAAGAGTCCTGCACCAACGACTCGATTACACTATTTTTTGAAAACAAACGAAGATGTGGTGGAGGTGAACTTCGTGATGGAAAAAAAGGATTTACGCGATTGTCTCCAACCGTAGCTCGGTTGACTTACGTTTCCTTAAAAGGTAGTAGATATAAACTCAAAGGATAAAAAATTATATCAATATGTGATTGTTTGTGGTAATGTATATGTTGCTTGAACGAATCTCCTTAGACGCTGAAAACGTGTTGAAAAAGGCCAAAGAAACACTTCTTGTACACGAAGAGAGTCCGCTTCAAGTGACCGCTGACTACGTACCCACCGAGGACCGAAGTATATTGATGGTGACAAATCTCAGTCCTGATATCAACGTGGAGACATTGAAGAACTTTGTTGAATCAAAGAAGAATACATTTGTCTTGAAGATATTTCTTGGAAAACATGGAAAAGCTGTTGTTATCCTTGAAGAGGAAATGAAAGGTTTTTTTATTTCGATGATCAAAGATTACAGTACACCTCAATGATTTTAATAGTTCGCACTTTATTTTTGGCTTGATTGAATACTTGTACCACGTCATGGATTATTGAATAAATTTTGAATGATTTCTAGATGAAGATGATTATAAAGAAAAAAACAGCTCCAAAAATTTGACATTAGGAGGGCGTTCAGTGTCTTTGAAATTTGCTCCACTGACCAAGGGGATAAGAGTGAAGAAAATACCAAAAACCACAACTAAAGATGATGTCAAACACAAATTTGGAAATCAAAGAATTGGTGGAGGTGAAGTCATCAATATGGATTTGACAAAATAACGGAATTGCCAAACTTTTTTTGAAAGTTCGTCAGGTATTTTTCTTTGTAACCGTCTTTACTTTAAAAGGATTTAATTTTTGATTAAATATTGAATTAGCTTTGTAGTATACCAACTTTAGATGTGAACCTCATGCGTCATGATCTATAGATACTTAAAAAGACTCTGTGATTTGGTATTGCTCAACTTGCGTTTCATATGAAAATTGACATAATGGGGCTAAACTTGAATTGAAATTTCATTTTAGTTGTTTCCAACTTGGTGAAGAAAGATCATGTCATTAACGAGACGTCTTTAACTGTGCTGCCTTTATATGAAGATTTTGATGAATTGGATGAAGATGAAAGTAAAACAAAAGAATATCATGGCGACATCTATGCTGACGGTGACGTCATTAAACATGTATTGTTTCATGACGATTTGTTACAGTTTGATTTAAAGTCAATGAAATACGATGAAACCAAGTCGACTGCTCATTTTACAAAGGATGTTGAAGATCCCAAAGATGGAGAACATCTTACTACAAGGTTGAAAACATTTGTCGATTCATTTGGAAAGGAAACTTTAACGATTCCTACATTTGTATTTGATCAAGTAAAGCAGGATGTTCTTGAAAATAGAGATGAATCTGAAATCAAGGTTAAATTTGAAAAGTCCGGCATTGTTCTTATCGGACGCAAAATCGATGTCATCACAAAAAAGAAAGATATTCAAAAACTGGTTGATAAACTCACAGCTGCCGCCAAGAAGGATTCCCTTGATATTGAGATAAAAGATAAAGAGAAGTTTAATTTTTTCATTGCCATTGGATATTTCACAGACCTGTTGGTCGAGTTTCCAGATGTGGAAATTCCTGGTATTGGAGGGAGTACCGGAAGTAAATTGACTGTTCTTGGGACAGCTGAAGGCGTGAAAAACATGAAGTTGAAAGTTTTTGAGGATCTTGATAAAATACACGTTATTAAAATTGAGATGAGTGATCGTCAGATTGATTTCTTAAAACGCACAAAATGTAAGATAGCCAACGAAGCATTAAAAAGACAAGATAATGTTGATTCTTAAAGAGGTTGAAGGCCATGTTGGCGCTAAAGGTTTACAGCCTCAGTTGATGTTCTTGAAGGAGCCTGGTAACGTGAGGTAAAGTTAAATAAATACGAAATTCTCTTCTATAAAAATTATACCGCAGTTAACTTATCAGTGAATATCGCGTAACACTTTCGTTTTCACTATCACTAATTAACATATCTAAATATGGTGTAAACATGCTTCTTCAGGCAGCTCACTTTTATAAGAATTTTTTATTAACTTGAGCTTGATTAGGTGCGTCATTCATGGATGTTGTTATCATACATATAGTTGTATATAGTACGTGAATATTTTTAATGTCGGTGTCTTGACAAATTAGGAAGAACGAGTTGTTGAAATCATAAAATCGAAAACGTCAGAAAAGTTAGTAAAGATTGATGAAGAAACTGGAAAATTTTTGGCAAAGTCCGACCATTTATCGACGTTTATAAAAGAGCAATTGAATAAAAACAAGGTTTTAATATGCACTGAACTCACGAATCCAGATAACATCTGGATTATTTGTGAGGAATCTAAGATGAAGGATGCCGAACAAGATTTGAGAAATTTAATTGCCGAAAATGAAATTGACAACGGCGTCTTTAAACCAGTGATATCCGCAAAAGTTCGTTTCCTACAAGAACATCGTTGGGACAAAATCATGAACAAAATGCAGGAATTGAAAAATGAAGGAGTTTATGTTGAAAAAACTGCCGATGCAAATTCACTTCGAGTGAAGGGAACTTCAAAAGGAAAAAAGAAAATGATAGAATTTCTTGATAAGAAGGCAGGGGGAATTAATTCAAAGGTTCGTATTTCTGGTGTTTTCTTTCGAACAACTCTTGATTTTCTTTATTTCGGACAGATTTGGTTTGTTAATTGAACTTGTCAAAAGATAATTACAAGCTTTTGTATTTGTGACCTCAATGTATCGTAGTGACGTACAATACGTGATCTTTTCCGTTGCTTTTATGTGGTCGAACATATAAATTTTAAAATAATTTTTCCGAAAAAGCCTGTACATGTGATGTTTGGGTTTCTTTATTTCTGTGAGTATTAAGTTACCTTTAGACCACATGTCCTTGCATTGTAATCCATAAAACTCTGTTAAATGGAGTATAGTTGGATATTAACTAAATCGTGATCCACATGATCCACTGTGGTTATGTACGTGGTCAATCACTTATCACTTAAAGTTCTTGATCTATGAAAATTTGTGGGAATTATTAAAATAATGTCTTTCCTTCACATTTTAGACCTTCCCACTTTCCAAACCGGGAATGAAGAAACAAATGAGTTTGGATGCAACAAATACCATCATTAGTGGAATTGAAAAAAATCATAACTGTGTGATTGAGAAAATTATGGCTCACGATCTTGACGAAGCCAAAGATGATTTCGCTGTTGCTGAGGATGATCATAAGCCGGATGGGAAATCATCAATGAATCTTCCATTCGATTCTATGTCTTACGTTAATGATAAAGCTGTAAAAATCACTTCCGGTCAAAGAATCACCATAGCTGTTGGTGACATTGCAAAAGAAAAGGTAGGCTGGCCAGAACGTTGTCAATTTACAGTGCTGTTGGAAGCGGGTAAGAGAAATGAGCAGACTGTAACCCCTGTGATTTTTACTCTCTCTCACTTAATGGTGCTTGCTGCTTTTTGATTTTAATAACCTTCAGTGAAATATGTAGTTCATAAATTATACATGTTGTCTCTAGGTTGATGTTATTGTAAATAGTACAAATGAAAAAATGGATTTAAATGCCAATCCTGTTGGAAAGGCTTTACTTAAAGTTGCCGGGAACGACATTTTGGAGGAATGCAAGAAAATTGGTGAAATTAAAGTTGGAGGTGTTGTGGTAACTGGAGGTGGAAAACTCAACTGCAAAAGTGTTTATCATGTTTGTTTATCTGAATGGCAACAGGGCGATGGAGCCAAGGTAAACAAAGAAAATTAGATGATCTTAGTTGACATGCTTTGGAGAAAACAGCAAGCATCATGTTTTAAAATGAGTACTACGAGTAAAATTGAATGATTTGTATTTCATTCTACTATAATGCATTTTCTGACAACACGTTTGTTTATTTGGGCTTTCGATCTGCAGCGGTTACAACATTGTAAGTCTCAATTCTAACTTTGTATGGTGACGTAGCAAACTCGGCAGTTGTGGGTCCCATATATACATAGGCATATTCTGCTGTAATGTGTTCTTTTCAATTCAATTGTTTTTTATGGGTTATATAGGAAAATGGTGCCCCTCTCCTTTATCTAGCTTGCTACGCTACTGTTGTAACTTTGTTTGGTACCCTATTTAATTATTTCCTTTTACTCATAGTCTGCAGATTGCCAGGCTACATTCATGCGTCTTCAATCGTATAATTTTGCCCATACGCAGGTTCTCAGGTCTATAGTAAAGAATTGTGTCACGAAAAGCGAAAGCCAAAACTTCCATTCGATCGCATTTCCCGCCATTGGAACTGGAAATTTAAAATTCCCACGGTCGGAGGTTGTTAAAATCTTTTTTGAAGAAGTCGCTTCTTATTTTACTGTGAATCCTCAATCGAAAGTTAATAATGTTCGATTCGTGACGTACGGTGGAGATAAACAAACCGTTGTTGCATTCTTAGGTTTGTTAAATAATGATGTAGTTATTTAAAACGAAGCTTAACTCAAACATTGATGGTGTTTCATTCGATGCAATAATAAGTAAGACCACCAGGTATTGCCTTCGCAACACACTTACAATATTTTTTGTTGTATTCAGGTGCTGTGGAAGAGATGAAGCCTATTTTATCAGCAACTAAAACAAATATTTCATCACACGATTTGGGTTTTCCTGGCCAATCACAATCTGCATTTGTACAATCCTTTACACCAAGTAGCGCAACAACAAGTGAAAACTCAGACGGTAGCCTAGAGGTAAAGTTTTCAAGACAAACACCTAGAGTTGAAGTCGTCTGCGCTGACATCAGCCAAGAAACCACTCAATTGATAATGCACGTGACTAATGAAAACTTCTCGTTGCAAGGGGGGGGGGGGTCGCCAAGGCTTTGGTCAAAGCTGGTGGTGATAAAATCAAAGAGGAATGCAAAGCCCTTGGAACAGCCCCTCTGTTTTCAACACAGTATACTGGTGCTGGAAAGTTGTTAGTTAATCAAATTGCTCATGTCATAGGCCCCGGGAAACCCAGCTATCAAGATCTGAAGAAATGTCTCGACAATTTTTTCGATGATTTGTCAGGAAAAGGCATTACAGATGTATCATTTTCTGCCATCGGTGCCGGAGCAATGGGTTTCTCGGAAAGGGAATCTGTGACTTTGATATTCGATAATATAAGCCGAATGGCCCTTAGCAAAAATCCAACTCTGAATTTGGTTCGCATCGTGATATTTGAGAAGGGAAAGTTTGATCAATTTAAAGATGCAACGAAAAAATATTTTTCATCTGAACCAGAAGCAAGACGCAATCCAAAAAAAAGTTCTAAAAGTTTTAAATTTTGTAAATCAAAGATTAAGGTAAAGGCTCCTGAAGCGAGTGGTTTGTCAGTCAAGATATTTTCCGATGACATGAAGTGTGTTGAAAGTGGCTGGTCAGACTTTTTAAAGAGAATGAAAGAAAATCTCAAAAAGCATACCATTTGTAATGAAACAATCAAAAAATTTGGCGAGAGTGAAAAGAAAAAAATTTCTGAAGTAGAGCGTAACTTTGATGTCACTATTAAGATAGACTTCACCAAAGGAGAGGCGTGTATTAATGGTAATGTTAAAGATTTCCCTAAAATTAACGACGAATTGGGCAATATGTTTAAAGAAATTGAAGAAAAAGAAAACAGCAAAGGTAGGATCATTTTAAGTGCGGAAACTGTGCGTTAGAAGAGTAAATTTCAATTCTTGCTCAAGTGCAATGGGGGAATTTCGCCGTATTAAATTTAGTGGTATATTTTTTTGAGAAATAGGAACGAGTGGGTTGAATGAGTTGAATGCTTTGATCTTGCACTTTTTTTCAAGCTGAATTAATCTTTTTTTTCACACTGCATCTTCAATAATAAACTTTTAAATGTTTCGTTTGGTTTTGTAGTTCCTGACTATTGGGAAACACCTCCAGACGATAATGTATATCATGCCTTCGAACTTCAACCTAAGAGTGATGAATATATGAAAGTGAAAAACGCATTTGACAAGACCGCAAGCAACGAAATAGTGAAGATTGAAAGAATACAAAACCAGCGTATATATGAGGTGTATAATGTAAAACGTAAGGCTATGAAAGAAAAATATGGCGACGCAGACTTTGCAGATAAAGAGAAACAACTCTTTCATGGTACTTCGAAGGATAATGTTGAAAAAATTAATTCAGGTGGACTGAACAGAAACTTTGCTGGAAAAAATGGTATTGTTCTTATGATGTTATTTTTTTAATCTTTTTTCATTTAATTAACTCCAATGTTTTTTATGTTTTCGTTGGTTATTTTTTAAATCTATAGCCATCGCTTATGGTAAAGGTGTTTATTTTGCACGAGATGCCAGCTATTCCCTTCAGGAAAAATTTTCTCCAAAAGATGCAAATGGATTACGTTATGTGTACTACGCTAGAGTTTTGGTTGGTGACTACGCTAAGGGTAATCCAACCATGTTGGTTCCACCATCAAAAAACACCGCAGATCCAAATGAAACTTATGATTCTGTCGTCGATGACACCAAAAACCCTTCAATATTTGTAATGTTTAAAGATTACCAGTATTATACTGAATATCTTATTACTTTTAAGTAACTTAAGTCAATTATTTTAAGATGCACGAAAGTTTTCTTCTTTCGATCATGTATTTATTCAAAATGTCTCAATGAACAATTGCCTGTGAAGTAGGGATCATAATAAAATGTCCAACATAATCGATCAGTTATTTTTTAGTAGAAATGAAAAATTCATTGCACCAAAAGCTGTTTAGTAACAGTAATTATTGAATTATCGTATTTACGTTTAATCAATGCACTTATCATAAAGGTTGACTAAGCTGGGATTTAGTCCCACCAATAAGTTTCCTGCACATGATTTATTGATTCTGATGTATTTTAGTTCCACTGACTTTGCTCAACGTTTTTTGCCTATATTCAAACATTCACTTAGAGAAGTATTTGTATTGTGTTTTATATTTTCTGCACTTCTTACTTCGACAATGTATATTCCAATTATAAAAATGCTCAAGTGTTAAGATTTTGTACGGTGTTGTTTTGTCGAGTGATTTTCTCTGTTAATGCAAACGACAGGCATTTCTTGATAGGCGTTCTGATTAGAAGTTTTGAAGGACTTTTCTAATTCCGAAATTTCAAACTTTTCAGAGGGATGCTTACCAAACTTAAAAACGCTCCGCGTATTCTAGCAGACTTTTGGATATTCTTCAAAAATAAACTTAGTGGTGCCTTACTTTTTGTGATAAGTTTCAGTCAGAGGATTAGCACTATAACGTAGATTTTGATTCGGGCTTTATGTGAAAATTGGAATCTTTCGGAGGCCGAGGAAGATTTTGAGACTTGAACGATCGCGGCAGTCATCATGTTATTGTGTTTGAACTTTGATGTTGCTTGCTTATAAATTATAATAGCCTAAAGTTGCCTTAGGAAATCAATGAATGACATGATGATAGTAAGTTGGCACGGCGTCACCATCATTTCCACCACCAATCACCATAGCTTTCTAAGTATTGGAAAGTTATTCTGTTGACTTTCACACATTTTAGCAGACTTGGATGCATCCATTTAACCTTATTTGAATAGAGAAGTAAAATGACTGAACTTCTAAAGGAAGGCAAGAGTAGATACTAGTTTCAAATTTAAATTCAACTATCAAAATTTTACATAGAAATGTAATTTTATTCCATTTATTTTACGAAGATGTAATTTTATTCCATTCTGTAAAAATGCAATTTTATTCCATTCTGTATGAATGTAATTTTATTCCATTCTGTAAAAATGCAATTTTATTCCATTCAGTATAAATGTAATTTATTCCATTCTGTAAAAATGTAATTTTGTTCCATTCCATGAAAATGTAATTTTATTCGATTCCGTAAAAATGTAATTTTATACCAAACTTATTAATCCTTGTTAGACAAGTAAACTCCCCTTTGAATGTAAGTTGGATGCAATGGCACTTGTTGAATCTACTTTCAATTATAACAATGAGATTGTGCTAGTTGAATGGCATGATCATTGGCATAGCCAGCCCATAAATTTGGTTATACTATGCAAATATTTTGTTCTGTCATTGTAAGTACAAACAATTAATAGATTTCTAAGAAATCGATAATGCTAACTTATCTGAGATTTACGTACATACATTGCCCTGATTGCAGGCTGGCTACGACAGAGGATAAGATGAACAATAACATATGATGTATAAAGGTACACCTGTATAATGGTAAAGTGTTGATTGCAGTTGATATTTATTTAAATTTCTGAGTTAAACATCAACATAAAACAATTTGACATACTGTACATCCAAAACTGAAGTCTGAACATATGAAACTGTTTTGCACTTCCTTAATGAAAATTCTACATCATAACTTGCACTTCCTTAATGAAAATTCTACATCATAACTTGCACTTCCTTAATGAAAATTCTACATCATAACTTGCACTTCCTTAATGAAAATTCTACATCATAACTTGCACTTCCTTAATGAAAATTCTACATCATAACTTGCAATTTCTAAACTTGAGTTAAGATTTTTCAACTCAATCTATAAATTGTAATGATCAAAGTTAACTTATTCACCTTTGATGTTGTTATCAGTCTTAGTAATGTCTAACAGTGACTCTTCAATAACAAAATTTTGTATGTCATCATTTGGAGTTCTATTTGTGTCTAAGAGCCCAAATGAGCCTTGTATATAAGTATACTCCTTACATAACATGCTACACGTTCCTGGAGTCTGTAGAGACCCATTATTCATTGATTAAAGAATCGTATAACAAAGATGAGCTGTTTCTGAAAATTTATCTTTAATTTTACAATAATTTGTTAACAATACGGCTTGATTTGCAATTGGACATTTAATATTCAACAACATATTGTACAATTGTTAGTATAAATTACAATTGGAAGCAAATTTTAATGAATGGCATAGTATATAAACACATATATTTAACTTCCATAAGTTCCGTGATATTTATTTCCATAATACCTTTAACAACCTTTGACGCCATTTCATTTGTTTTCGTATAATATATTATGCTATTGACTTTAACGAACATTTGCTATTTACTTTTATTCAATTATATTTTTTTTTATGTTATACTTGAGCCTGCAATCTACCAACAAAATACGTGATTTGGCGATTTCACAATTTTAGGTCTCTGACAGAGGTGATTATGGCCTAGCGTTTATGAATTGGCCAACTGTACGCAATGGATTTCAGTAAAACAATTGTCGTTTTAAATCCTCCATCAGGAGTAGGTGAAGATGAATTCACGATTCACTTTCAGAAGAAAAAGAATGGTGGAGGTGACGTTGATGAGGTTAAACTGGAGAAAGGTGTTGCTTTTGTAATCTTCGACTCTTCGGAAGGTTTGTGGTGACAAATAAATTTATCGAAAGTAAAACTTTATATCAATTATTTAGTGCAGTATCTTTTCCGCCTTTTATAGTTGAGCTCAATCATCTGACATTGGATACTACACTAATACAATTGTATTTTGTGAACTTTCGTTTTCACTCATTCACTCTGAACGTTTTAAGAGCGATTGAACGGTCCCCAGCTTGTGTTTCTTTTATCTTAATTCAAAGTTTGACATGCTGTATTTCTATACAATTGGTAATTCTTGTATCAATTACTATAGAGTAAAGATGACTGAAAATAAGTGGTATAAAGCCTGACAATCAACTAGCTTCCTTCATATCAATACTGTATTTTTTTTCATAGATTCCGTAAAAGTCTTAAATCATCCTCAAAAACAAATAATTAAGGGTTGTGAACTTGATGTTCGGTCATACAGTTCATGGTTGGAAACTACTCAGGTATTTATATTTTATGGTTATATTTTTTACTAAACTATATGGTCTGTGAGCACGAGTTATGCAAACTGTGCTATTCATCAAGTATGATTGCTTTCGTTTAGGAAAATGAAAACAGTGCCTCGGCAACAGTGACGACGTTGATTCAGTTCCTACAAAGATGACGAGGATAAAGCCACGATCTATGTCAGCGGTCTTAAAGAGTCAACGAATGATGAAACGATCACACTATTTTTGAAAATAAACGAAGAACTGGTGGAGGTGAACTTCGTGATGGGAAAGAAGGATTTGAGCGATTGTCACCAACCGTCGCTCGTTTGACTTACGTTTCCTCAAAAGGTAATGTGGAAACTCAAATGATGAAAAGGAATTGAAAAAATAATTTTTAAGAAACGTATTTTGTCTGAACGAATCTCCCTAGACGCTGAAAACGTGCTGAAAAGGGCGAAAGAAAAGCCCCATGTACTCAATGGGTGTCCTGTACAAGTTACCGCTGACTATATAACCACCGAGGACCGAAGTATATTGATGATTACAAATCTCAGTTCTGATATCAACGTGGAGACATTGACTAACTTTGTTGAATCAAAGAAGAATACAGTTGTCTTCAAGATATTTCTTGGAAAAGATGGAAAAGCTGTTGTTATCCTTGAAGAGGAAATTAAAGGTATTTGTGGGTCGATGATCAAAGATTACAGTACACTTTAATGATTTTAATAGTTTGCACTTTATTTTTGGCTTGATTGAATACTTGTACTACGTCATGGAATATTGAGTAAATTTTGAATGATTTCTAGATGAAGATGATTATAAAGAAAAAAACAGCTCCAAAAATTTGACCTTAGGAGAGCGTTCAGTGTCTTTGAAATTTGCTCCACTGACCAAGGGGATAAGAGTGAAGAAAATACCAAAAACCACAACTAAAGATGATGTCAAATACAAATTTTTAAATCATAGATTTGGTGGAGGTGAAGTCATCAATATGGATTATGATCAAAATAACGGAATTGCCGAACTTTTTTTTGAAAGTTCGTCAGGTATGTCAACTTTTTCTTTTTGTAACCGTTTTTACTTCAAAAGGATTTAATTTTTGATTAAATATTGAATTAGCTTTGTAGTATACTAACTTTAAATGTGAACCTCATGTGTCATGATCTATAGATACTTAAAAAGACCCTGTGATTTGGTATTGCTCAACTTTCGTTTTATATGAAAATTGACATAATGTGGCTGAACTTGAATTGAAATTTCATTTTAGTTGTTTCCAACTTGGTAAAGAAAGATCATGTCATTAAGGAGACATCTTTAACTGTTCTGCCTTTATATGATGATTTTGAAGAATTGGACGAACCTGAAACCAATATAACAGAATTTCATGGCGACATCCCTTGTGAAAGCAACGTCGCTGACTATATGATGCGTCATCACAATATGTCTCAGTTTGATTTAAAGACAATGACATACGATGAAAGCATGTCGACTTTTCATTTTACAAAGGATATTGAAGATCCTAAGGATGGAGAAGATCTAAGTAAAAGGTTAAAAGTATACGTTAATTCTTTTGGAAAGGAAACGTTGGTAATTCCCACAGTTGTTTTCGATCAAGTAAAGCTGAAGGTTCTTGAAAACAAAGTTGACTCAGAAATCGAGGTAAGATTTGAGAAGCCAAACGTTGTTCTTTTTGGACGCAAGAAAGAAATTACGATGAAAAAGAAAGACATTGAAAAATTGGTCGATGAGCTCACATCTGCCGCCAAGACGGAATCCGTTAAAATTACGGTAAGATATAAAAATGTTTAATAATAGAAATCACATTTGAAAACGTTTCTGGTAATTTTCGTGTGGTTATTTTTACCTAATTATATCGTCTATGAACACGAGTTTTGCAAACTGCACAGTTTATTACATGTACTCCTGGAGTCAAAGTATTCACTTTACCGCGCAGTTTATCTTATGCTTAATTTTCTCCAACAAAAGGAAAATGCCAAACATTGTCTTGGGCAACAATGACAACGTTGATTCATTTCAGGAAGAAGATGATGAAGACAAAGCCACAATTTATGTTAGTGGTTTTAAAGAGTCCTGCACCAAAGACTCGATTACACTATTCTTTGAAAACAAACGAAAATGTGGTGGAGGTGAACTTCGTGATGGGAAAGAAGGATTTACGCGATTGTCTCCAACCGTAGCTCGGTTGACTTACGTTTCCTCAAAAGGTAGTAGATATAAACTCAAAGGATAAAAAATTATATCAATATGTGATTGTTTGTGGTAATGTATATGTTGCTTGAACGAATCTCCTTAGACGCTGAAAACGTGTTGAAAAAGGCCAAAGAAACACCCCTTGTACACGAAGGGAGTCCGCTTCAAGTGACCGCTGACTACGTACCCACCGAGGACCAAAGTATATTGATGGTCACAAATCTCAGTCCTGATATAAACGTTGAGACATTGAAGAACTTTGTTGAATCAAATAAGAATACAGATGTCTTTAAGATTTTTCTTGGAAAACATGGAAAAGCTGTTGTTATCCTTGAAGAGGAAATGAAAGGTATTTGTGGTTCGATGATCAAAGATTACAGTACACATCAATGATTTTAATAGTTTGCACTTTATTTTTGGCTTGATTGAATACTTGTACCACGTCATGGAATATTGAATTAATTTTGAATGATTTCTAGATGAAGATGATTATAAAGAAAAAAACAGCTCCAAAAATTTGACATTGAGGGCGTTCAGTGTCTTTGAAATTTGCTCCACTGACCAAGGGAATAAAGGTGAAGAAAATACCAAAAACCACAACTAAAGATGATGTCAAACACAAATTTGGAAATCAAAGAATTGGTGGAGGTGAAGTCATCAACATGGAGTTTGACAAAAATAACGGAATTGCCAAACTTTTTTTTAAAAGTTCGTCAGGTATGTCAACTTTCTTTTTGTAGCCGTCTTTACTTTAAAAGGATTTAATTTTTGATTTAATATTGAATTAGCTTTGTAGTATACCAACTTTAGATGTGAACCTCATGCGTCATGATCTATAGATACTTAAGAAGACTCTGTGATTTGATATTGCTCAACTTTCGTTTCATATGAAAATTGACATAATGGCCTGAACTTGAATTGAAATTTCATTTTAGTTGTTTCCAACTTGGTAAAGAAAGATCATGTCATTAAGGAGACATCTTTAACTGTGCTGCCTTTATATGATGACTTTGAAGAATTGGATGAATCGGAAAGTAAAATAAAAGAATTTCATGGCGACATCTATGCTGACAGTGACGTCATCAAACATGTATTGTTTCATGGCGATTTGTTACAGTTTGATTTAAAGTCAATGAAATACGATGAAGCCAAGTCGACTGTTCATTTTACAAAGGATGTTAAAGATCCCAAAGATGGAGAACATCTTACTACAAGGTTGAAAATATTTGTCGATTCATTTGCTAAGGAAACTTTAACGATTCCTACATTTGTTTATGATCAAGTAAAGCAGGATGTTCTTGAAAATAGAGATGAATCTGAAATCAAGGTTAAATTTGAAAAGTCCGGCATTGTTCTTATCGGACGCAAAATCGATGTCAAAATAAAAAAGAAAGATATTCAAAAACTGGTTGATAAACTCACAGCTGCCGCCAAGAAGGATCCCCTTGATATTGAGATAAAAGATAAAGATAAGTTTCATTTTTTGATTGCCATTGGATATTTCACAGACCTGTTGGTCGAGTTTCCAGATGTGGAAATTCCTGGTATTGAAGGGAGTACCGGAAGTAAATTGACTGTTCTTGGGACAGCTGAAGGCGTTAAAAACATGAAGTTGAGAGTTTTTGAGGATCTTGATAAAATACACGTTATTAAAATTGAGATGAGTGATCGTCAAATTGATTTCTTAAAACGCACAAAATGTAAGATAGCCAACGAAGCATTAAAAAAAGACAAGATAATGTTGATTCTTAAAGAGGTTGAAGGCCATGTTGGCGCTAAAGGTTTACAGCCTCAGTTGATGTTCTTGAAGGAGCCTGGTAACGTCGAGGTAAAGTGAAATAAATACGAAATTCTCTTTTATAAAAATTATACCGCAGTTAACTTATCAGTGAATATCGCGTAACACTTTCGTTTTCACTATCACTAATTAACATATCTAAATATGGTGTAAACATGCTTCTTCAGGCAGCTCACTCCTTTATAAGAATTTTTTTTATTAACTTGAGCTTGATTAGGTGCGTCATTCATGGATGTTGTTATCATACATATAGTTGTATATAGTGCGTAAATATTTTTAATGTCGGTGTCTTGACAAATTAGGAAGAACGAGTTGTTGAAATCATAAAATCGAAAACGTCAGAAAAGTTAGTAAAGATTGATAAAGAAACTGGAAAATTTTGGCAAAGTCCGACCATTTATCGACGTTTATAAAGAGCAATTGAATAAAACAAGGTTTTATATGCACTGAACTCGCGAATCCAGATAACATCTGGATTATTTGTGAAGAATCTAAGATGAAGGATGCCGAACAAGATTTGAGAAATTTAATTGCCGAAAATGAAATTGACAACGGCGTCTTTAAACCAGTGATATCCGCAAAAGTTCGTTTCCTACAAGAACATCGTTGGGACAGAATCATGAACAAAATGCAGGAATTGAAAAATGAAGGAGTTGATGTTGAAAAAACTGCCGATACAAATTCACTTCGAGTGAAGGGAACTCCAAAAGGAAAAAAGAAAATGATAGAATATCTTGATAAGAAGGCAGGGGGAATTAATTCAAAGGTTCGTATTTCTGGTTTTTTTCTTTCGAACAACTCTTGATTTTTTTTATTTCGGACAGTTTTGGTTTGTTAATTGATCTTGTCAAAAGATAATTACAAGCTTTTGGATTCGTGACCTCAATGGATCGCAGTGACGTAGAATAAGTGATCTTTTCGGTCGCTTTTATGTGGTCGAACATATAAATTTCAAAATAATTTTTCCGAAAAACCCTGTATATGTGATGTATATGTGATGTTTGGGTTTCTTGATTTCTGTGAGTATTAAGTTACGTTTAGAGCACATGTCCTTGCATTGTAATCCATAAAACTTTGTTAAATGGATTATAGTTAGATATTAACTAAATCGTGATCCACATGATCTAGTGTTGTTATGTACGTGGTCAATCACTTATCACTTAAAGGTCTTGATCTATGAAAATTTGTGGAAATTATTAAAATAATGTCTTTCCTTCACATTTTAGACCTTCCCGCTTTCCAAACCGGGAATGAAGAAACAAATGAGTTCGGATGCAACAAATGCCATCATTAGTGGAATTGAAAAAAAACATAACTGTGTGATTGAGAAAATTATGGCTCACGATCTTGACGAAGCCAAAGATGATTTCGCTGTTGCTGAGGATGATCATAAGCCGGATGGGAAATCATCAATGAATCTTCCATTCGATTCTATGTCTTACGTTAATGATAAAGTTGTAAAAATGACTTCCGGTCAAAGAATCACCATAGCTGTTGGTGACATTGCAAAAGAAAAGGTAAGCTGGCCATAACGTTGTCAATTTACAGACCTGTTGGAAGAGGGTAAGAGAAATGAGCTGACTGCAGCCCCTGGGATTTTTACTCTTCCTCCCTTAATGGTGCTTGCTGCTGATGGACTTGTATTATCTTCTGTAAAATATGTAATGCATAAATTATACATGTTGCCTCTAGGTTGATGTTATTGTCAATAGTACAAATGAAAAAATGGATTTAAATGCGAATCCTGTTGGAAAGGCTTTACTTAAAGTTGCGGGGACGACTTTTGGAGGAATGCAAGAAAATTGGTGAAATTAAAGTTGGAGGTGTTGTGGTAACTGGAGGTGGAAAACTCAACTGCAAAAGTGTTTATCATGTTCGTTTATCTGAATGGCAACAGGGCGATGGAGCCAAGGTAAACAGAGAATATTAGATGATCTTAGTTGACATGCTTTGGAGAAAACAGCCAGCATCATGTTTAAAAATGAGTACTACGAGTAAAATTGAATGATTTGTGTTTCATTCTTCTATGATGCATTTTCTGACAACACATTTGTTTATTTGGGCTTTCGATCTGCAGTGGTTACAACATTGTAGGTCTTAATTGTAACTTTTTATAGTGACGTAGCAAACTCGACTGTTGTGGGTCACATATATATTGTGCTGTATTATGTTCTTTTCAAGTCAATTGTTTTTTACGGGTTATATAGGAAAATGGTGCCCCTCTCCTTTATCGAGCTTGCCACCCTACTGTTGTAACTTTGTTTGTTACCCTATTCATTTATTCCCTTTCACTCGTAGACTGCAGGTTGGCAGGCTACATTCATGCGTCTTCAATCATATAATTTTTACATACGCAGGTTCTCAGGTCTATAGTAAAGAATTGTGTCACGAAAAGCGAAAGCCAAAACTTCCATTCGATTGCATTTCCGCCATTGGAACTGGAAATTTGAAATTCCCACGGTCGGAGGTTGTTAAAATCTTTTTTGAAGAAGTCACTTCTTATTTTACTGTGAATCCTCAATCGAAAGTTAATAATGTTCGATTCGTGGCGTACGGTGGAGATAAAGAAACCGTTGATGCATTCTTAGGTTTGTTAAATAATGATGTAGTTTTTAAAGCGAACTTAAGTCAAACATTGATGGTGTTTTATTCGATGCAATAATAAGTATGACCACCAGGCATTGCCTTGGCAACACACTTACAATATTTTTTGTTGTATTCAGGTGCTGTGGAAGAGATGAAGCCTATTTTATCAGCAACTAAAACAAATATTCCATCACACGATCTGGGTTTTCCTGGCCAATCACAATCTGAATTTGTACAATCCTTTACACCAAGTAGCGCAACAACAAGTGAAAACCCAGACGGTAGCCTAGAGGTAAAGTTTCCAAAACAAACACCTCGAGTTGAAATCGTCTGCGCTGACATCAGCCAAGAAACCACTCAATTGATAATGCACGTGACTAATGAAAACTTCTCGTTGCAAGGTCGCCAAGGCTTTGGTCAAAGCTGGTGGTGATAAAATCGAAGAGGAATGCAAAGCCCTTGGAACAGCCCCTCTGTTTTCAACACAGTATACTGGTGCTGGAAAGTTGTTAGTTAATCAAATTGCTCATGTCATAGGCCCTGGAACACCCAGCTATCAAGAGCTGAAGAAATGTCTCGACAATTTTTTCGATGATTTGTCAGGAAAAGGCATTACAGATGTATCCTTTTCTGCCATCGGTGCCGGTGCAATGGGTTTCTCGGAAAGGGAATCTGTGACTTTGATATTCGATAATATAAGCCGAATGGCCCTTAGCAAAAATCCAACTCTTAATTTGGTTCGCATCGTGATATTTGAGACGGGAAAGTTTGATCAATTTAAAGATGCAACGAAAACATATTTTTCATCTAAACCAGACGCAAGAAGCAATCCAAAAAGAAGTATTGAAAGTTTTAATGTTTTTCGTTCGAAGACATTTGGTAAATCAAAGATTAAGGTAAATGCTCCTGAAGCGAGTGGTTTGTCAGTCAAGATATTTTCCGATGACATGGAGTTTGTTGACAGTGCTTGGTCAGACTTTTTAAAGAGAATGGAAGAAAATATCGTAGAGCATAACATTCGTAACGAAACTATCAAAAAATTTGGTGAGAGTGAAACGAAAAAAATTTCTGAAGTAGAGCGTAACTTTGATGTCACAATTAAGGTAGACTTTACCAAAGGAGAGGCCTGTATTAATGGTCATGTTTTAGATATCCCTGAAATTATCGCTGCATTGGGCGATATGTTTAAAGAAATTGAAGAAAAAGAAAACAGCAAAGGTAGGATCATTTTAAGTGCGGAAACTGTGCGTTAGAAGAGTAAATTTCAATTCTTGCTCAAGTGGAATGGGAGAATTTAACGTGTTAAAATTTAGTGGTATATTTTTTTGAGAAATATGAACGAGTGGGTTGAATGAGTTGAATGCTTTGATCTTGCACTTTTTTTAAGCTATTTCGAATGAATTAATCTTTTTTTCACACTGCATCTTCAATATTGAACTTTTAAATGTTTCGTCTGGTTTTGTAGTTCCTGACTATTGGGAAACCCCTCCAGACGATAATGTATATCATGCATTCGAACTTCAACCTAAGAGTGATGAATATATGAAGGTGAAAAACGCATTTGACAAAACGGCAAGCAAGGAAATAGTGAAGATTGAAAGAATACAAAACCAGGGTATATATGAGCTGTATAATGTAAAACGTAAGGCTATGAAAGAAAAATATGGCAACGCAGATTTTCCAGATAAAGAGAAATATCTCTTTCATGGTACTTCGAAGGATAATGTTGAAAAAATTAATTCAGGTGGACTGAACAGAAGCTTTGCTGTAATACATGGTATTGTCTTGGGATGTTAAATTTTTATTTTTATTATTTTTCATTGAATTAACTCCAATGTTTTTTTTATGTTTTCGTTGGTTATTTTTTAAATCTATAGCCACCGCTTTTGGTAAAGGTGTTTATTTTGTACGAGATGCCAGCTATTCCCTTGGGGAAACATATTCTCCAAAAGATGCAAATGGATTACGTTATATGTACTACGCTAGAGTTTTGGTTGGTGACTACGCTAAGGGTAATTGTACCATGTTGATTCCACCATCAAAAAACACCGCAGATCCAAACGAAACCTATGATTCTGTTGTCAACGACACCAAAGATCCTTCAATATTTGTCATGTTTAAAGATTACCAGTATTATACTGAATATCTTATTACTTTTAAGTAACTTAAGTCAATTATTTTAAGATGCACGAAATTTTTCTTCTTTCGATCATGTATTTATTCAAAATGTCTCAATGAACAATTGCATGTGAAGTAGGGATCATAATAAAATGTCCAACATAATCAATGAGTTATTTTATTGTAGAAATGAAAAATTCATTGCACCAAAAGCTGTTTAGTAACAGTAATTATTGAATTATCGTATTTACGTTTAATCAATGCACTTATCGTAAAGGTTGACTAAGCTGGGATTAAGTCCCACCAATAAATTTCCTGCACATGATTTATTGATTCTGATGTATTTTAGTTCCACTGACTTTGCTCAACGTTTTTTGCCTATATTCAAACATTCACTTAGAGAAGTATTTGTATTGTGTTTTATATTTTCTGCACTTCTTACTTCGACAATGTATATTCCAATTAAAAAAATGCTCAAGTGTTGAGATTTTTTACAGTGTTGTTTTTTCGAGTGATTTTCTCTGTTAATGCAAAAAGCTTTTTTCATTTGTTTAAACGTGCATAAGATAGGCATTTCTTGATACGCGTTCTGATTAGAAGTTTTGAAGGACCTTTCTAATTCCGAAATTACTTTTCTGAGGAATGCTTACTAAACTTAAAAACGCTCCGCGTATTCTAGCAGACGTTTGGATATTCTTAGTGGTGCCTTATTTTTTGTGATAAGTTGCAGTCAGAGGATTAGCACTATAACGTAGATTTTGTTTCGGGCTTTATGTGGAAATTGGAATCTTTCGGAGGCCGAGGAAGATTTTTGAGACTTGAACGATCGCCGCAGTCCTTATCTTGTTGTGTTTGAACTTTGGTGTTGCTTGCTTGTAATAGCTTAAAGTTGCCTTAGGAAATCAATGAATGACATAATGATAGTAAGTTGTCACCGCGTCACCATCATTTCCACTACACAACATGCACGCCGTGCGGACCTGCTTTTTCAAATCTGTAAGTCGCACTTTTTCATGAGACAGCCAAGCGGACGATTGGTAAAATGCACGCGCAATGAAGCAATTAGTAAATTGGCGGAAAATGGCCGAAAACGTGCATCATAAACGAAGATTTGTATAAATGAAAGTTCTGTTTGAAGAGAATGAAGTCTGGTTAGTGTCGGGTCGTGATTTAATTTTATAAACTTAGAGGGGTTAGAGAAGAGGGATTCAACAGAAGATATATAATCAGAGCGGTTTAGTATAATGCCATTTCCCTTATCAGGCTTGAGAATGGCAAATGTTTCGGTTAATTTGAGCAGAATATTTCTCTTCATGCGCCCTAACTTAAATTCTTTTAGGTCTAAATCAATATAATTGTATGTAAAAGAGCGAAGTGAGTTTTTAACCTTATCTTCAACATATCGTCCTTCCTTAAAAGAATCCAGTCTTGAAATTTGTCTCCAGACGTCTTCAGCAATAGCCATTTACTAGTTGGTTCGGTCGAGTGGAAGACCATATCTGAGTCCTAGTTTCAGCACATCTAGTTCATCAGAAGAGAGTGAGAATTTGTCAGGTTCACTATGGTTTCATTAGGGTTTGCGGTGATGCCATCAGTTGTTCGTTTAAGAGAGATTAAGACACAGCTTTTTGATGTTTGGAAGCGATTTTGGTTTTCTCAGATGAGAGCAAACGGTTGATGGAAAAGCATATGAGTTTGCATTTCATCCACGTGGTGCGTTGAAATAGTTGATGTTTAAGATCAGTGGTTTCTGTGGTAAGTTTAGAAAGTGATGTCTTTTTGTCATGAATGGCGTCGTTCAACAGCAAATGTAAATATCGTGCTTGAGTTTTCTTTTTCTTTATGCGTGTGATATTCTTCCATCTTACAAATTTCGGGTAGACTTGATTATTCTTACTCTATTCTGTCTGAGGATGACTTTGAAATAAAGTCGAAAATTTAAAGTTCTGTTTGGTGCGCGCTTTTTGCCTGCTAATATTATTTGAATCCTCACATATTCAATGATATAAGCGGATGATGTCTTACAGAGTGTATTTTGGAGATTACCGGAGGCCCTGACACAAGATGAATTTGAAAAGCTCATAGCTGAGTTTGGTAAGGCGAGAAACATTGAATGGAAGTCTGGCTTTGCCTATGTTGATTACAAGCACGGTTCTGATGCATCAGAAACTGTTCAAAATCTCAATGGGAAGAAAAATCAATGGATATCCTTGTTGAACTGGCACAAAACGGTGTACAAGGGCATGCAGTTGCTGGGCCACGTAATTACACAATACAAAAAGAAGCTCTTGGTATGAAGAAATAAAAAGTCACATGCACTAGAAGGTGTCAAATCAGTAATTATTCATACCAACCACCATAGCTTTATAAATATTGGAAAGTAATTCTGTTGACTTTCACACATTTTAGCAGATTTGGATGTATTCATTTAACCTCATTTGAATAGAGAACTAAGATACACAGAACTACTAAAGGAAGGCAAGAGTAGTTACTAGTTTCAATTTTAAATTCAATGGTCAAAATTTTACAAAGAAATGTAATTTTATTCCATTTATTTTACGAAAATGTAATTTCATTCCATTCTGCAAAAATGTAATTTTATTTCATTCTGTAAAAATGTAATTTTATTCCAAACTTATTAATCCTTATTAGACAAGTAAACTCGCCTTTGTATGTAAGTTTGTCTTTGATGCAATGGTACTTGTTGAATCTACTTTCAATTATAACGATGAGATCATGCTAGTTGAATGGCACGATCATTGGCATTTATGCCACAAATTTGGTATTGTAAATATTTTGTTCTGTCATTGCAAGTAGAACAATTAATAGATTTCTAAAGAAATCGATAGTGCTAACTTTTCTGAGATTTACGACATTGAACTGACTTGCAGGCTGGCTACACAGGGATAAGATGAGCAATAACATATGATGTATAAAGGTACACCTGTATAATGGTAAAGTGTTGATTGCAGTTGATATTTATTTAAATTTCTGATTAAACATCAACATAAAACAATTTGACATACTGTACATCCAAATTGAAGTCTGAACATATGAAACTGTTTTGCACTTCCAATGAAAATTCTACATCATGTAACTTTCATTCTTTAATGAAAATTCTACATCATAACTTGCACTTCCTTAATGAAAATTCTACATCATAACTTGCACTTCCTTAATGAAAATTCTACATCATAACTTGCACTTCCTTAATGAAAATTCTAAATCATAACTTGCACCTTCTAAACTTTAGTTATAATTTTTCAACTCAATCTATATCAATGATCAAAGTTAGCTTATTCATTTCTGATGTGGTTATCAGTCTTAGTAATGTCTAACAGTGAGTCTTTAAGAACAAAATTCTGTCTGTCATCATTTAGAGTTCTATTTGTGCCAATGAGCCCAAATGGGCCTTGTATATAAGTATACTCCTTACATAACATGCTACAAGTTCCTGCATTCTGTAGAGGCCAATTATTCATCGATTAAAGGATTGTACAACAAAAAATGAACTGTTTCTGAGAATTTATCTGTAATTTTACAATAACTTACAATTGGACATTTAATATCCAAGAACATATTGTACAATTGTTAGTATAAATTACAATTGGAAGCAAATTTTAATGAATGGCATAGTATATAAACACATATATTTAAGTTCCATAAGTTCCGTGATATTTATTTTCATAATACCTTTAACAACCTTTGACTCCCTTTCTCAATGTAATTAAGCCATTTCATTTGTTTTTATATAATATATTATGCTGTTGACTTTAACCAACATTTGCTATTTACTTTTATTCAATTATTTTATTATTTTATGTTATACCTTGAGCCCGCAATCTACCAACAAAACACGTGACAAAACAGAGAATCCACGCGATTGTTTATACTTTTCGTGGAATTGTAGTGAAAGTGAAATTCGATTTGGCGATTTCACAATTTTAGGTCTCTGACGAAGGTGATTATGGCCTAGCGTTTATGAACTGGCCAACTGTACGCAATGGATGACAGTAGAACAATTGTCGTTTTAAATCCTCCATCAGGAGTAGGTGAAGATGAGTTCACCACTCACTTTCAGGAGAAAAGTAATGGTGGAGGTGACGTTGATCAGGTTAAACTGGAGAAAGGTGTTGCTTTTGTAATCTTTCACTCTTCGGAAGGTTTGTGTTGACAAATAAATTTATCGAAAGTAAAACTTTATATCAATTATTTAGTGCAGTATGTTTTCTGCCTTTCATAATTGAGCTCAATCATCTGACATTTCATAGTGCACTAACGCAATTCTATTTTGTGAACTTTCGTTTTCACCTATTCACTCTGAACGTTTTTAAGAACGATTGAACGGTCCCAAGCTTGTGTTTCTCTTATGTTAGTTCAAAGTTTGACATGCTGTATTTCTATACAATTTGTAATTCTTGTATCAATAACTCTAGAGTAAAGATGACTGAAAATAAATAGTACAAAGCCTGACAATCCACTAGCTTCCTTCATCACACAACTGTATTTTTTTCATAGATTCTGTAAAAGTCTTAAATCATCCTCAAAAACAAATAATTAAGGGTTGTGAACTTGATGTTCGGTCATACAGTTCATAGTTGAAAACTACTCAGGTATTTATATTTTATGGTTAAATTTTTTTACCAAACTATATGGTCTGTGAGCATGAGTTATGCAAACTGTGCTATACATCGTAAGTATGATTGCTTTCATTTAGGAAAATGAAAACAGTGCCTCTGGCAACAGTGACGACGTTGATTCAGTTCCTACAAAAGATGACGAGGGTAAAGCCACGATCTATGTCAGCGGTCTTAAAGAGTCAACGAATGATGAAATGATAGCACTATTATTTGAAAATAAACGAAGAACTGGTGGATGCGAACTTCGTGATGGGAAAGAAGGATTTGAGCGATTGTCTCCAACCGTAGCTCGTTTGACTTACGTTTCGTCAAAAGGTAGTAGATATAAACTCAAAGGATAAAATATTATATCAATATGTGATTGTTTGTGGTATTGTATATGTTGCTTGAACGAATCTCCTTAGACGCTGAAAACGTGTTGAAAAAGGCCAAAGAAACACCTCTTGTACACGAAGGGAGTCCGCTTCAAGTGACCGCTGACTACGTACCCACTGAGGACCGAAATATATTGATGGTCACAAATCTCAGTCCTGATATCAACGTGGAGACATTGAAGAACTTTGTTGAATCAAAGAAGAATACAGTTGTCTTGAAGATTTTTCTTGGAAAACATGGAAAAGCTGTTGTTATCCTTGAAGAGGAAATTAAAGGTATTTGTGGGTCGGTGATCAAAGATTACAGTACACTTCGATGATTTTAATAGTTCGCACTTTATTTTTGCCTTGATTGAATACTTGTACCACGCCACTGATTATTGCGCAAAATTTGAATGATTTCTAGATGAAGATGATTATAAAGAAAAAAACAGCTCCAAAAATTTGACACTGGGAGGGCGTTTAGTGTCTTTCAAATTTGCTCCACTGACCAAGGGAATAAAGGTGAAGAAAATGCCAAAAAATGCCAATAGCGAGGATGTCAAGTATAAATTTTCTAATCGAAAAACTGGTGGAGATGAAGTCACTAATATGGAGTTTGACCAAAACAACGGAATTGCTAAAATTTTTTTGATAAGTTCATCAGGTATTGAACGTTTTTCTTGGCAACTGTCTTTTTTTTAAAATGATGTTATTTTTTGATAAAATATTGGAATGGCAAGCTGAGCTGGATTTAGGGGAGCCTTGGCTAGAGTGGGTTGCGGTAAGGGTGCTAATTTCCCAACAAAATACTAACATACCAAACATTTAGCCAAAGCAATTGCGAATAGTATTTGATAGAGCACACTTCCATAAATCTACTAATCATATCAAAAAGATATCAGAATTTAACAAAAAAGTCTGACATACACGCGACAAGTAGCCATCAAAAAATAATCAAAACCAGAGCCCTTCCCCCCCTCTAAGAAAAGCATTGTGAATCTATCCCTGATAGCTAGCTTGCAAACTTTAATTTTGAATTCCAATTTCATTTTAGCTGTTTCAAACCTGGTGAAGAAAGATCATGTCATTAAGGACACGTCTTTAACTGTACTGCCATTATATGAAGATTTTGAAGAATTGGACAAACCTGAAAATAAAATAAAAGAATTTCATGGCGACATCTATGCTGACAGTGACGTCATCAACCATGTATTGTTTCATGACATTTGTTACAGTTTGATTTAAAGTCAATGAAATACGATGAAACCAAGTCGACTGTTCATTTTACAAAGGATTTTAAAGAATCCAAAGATGGAGAAGATCTAAATAAAAGGTTGAAAGAACTCTTTGATTCTATTGGAAAGGAAACTTTGACAATTCCTAAAATTGTTTTTGATCAAGTGCAGCAGAATATCCTTAAAAACAAAGATGAATCTGAGATCGATATAAAATTCAAAAAGTCAACTGTTGTTTTTATAGGACGCAAAAAGGATATCAAAATAAAAAGGAAAGATGTGAAAAAGTTGATCAATGAGCTCGCAGCTGAAGCCAAGAAGGAATCTTTTGAGATTATCATAAGCGAAAAAGAAAAATTTAATTTCTTCATTGCCATTGGATATTTCAACGACGTTATGATCGAGTATCCTAACGTAGAAATTCCGGGTATTGAAGGAAGTACCGAAGGAAAATTGACTGTTCTTGGGACAGCTGAAGGCGTGAAAAACGTGAAGTTGAGAGTTTTTGAGGATCTTGATAAAATACACGTTATTAAAATCGAGATGAGTGATCGACAAATTGATTTCTTAAAACGCACAGAATGTAAGATAGCCAACGAAGCATTAAAAAATGACAAGATAATGTTGATTCTTAAAGAGGTTGAAGGCCATGTTGGCGCTAAAGGTTTACAGCCTCAGTTGATGTTCTTGAAGGAGCCTGGTAACGTCGAGGTAAAGTTAAAAAAAAACGAAATTCTCTTCTATAAAAATTATAACGCAGTTAACTTATCAGTGAATATCGCGTAACACTTTCGTTTTCACTATCACTAATCAACATATCTAAATATGGTGTAAACATCTTCTTCAGGCAGCTCACTCCTTTATAAGAAATTTCTTTATTAACTTGAGCTTGATTAGGTGCGTCATTCATGGATGTTGTTATCATACATATAGTTGTATATAGTGCGTAAATATTTTTAATGTCGGTGTCTTGACTAATTAGGAAGAACGAGTTGTTGAAATCATAAAATCGAAAACGTCAGAAAAGTTAGTAAAGATTGATGAAGAAACTGGAAAATTTTTGGCAGAGTCCGACCGTTTATCGATGTTTATAAAAGAGCAATTGAATAACAACAAGGTTTTAATATGCACTGAACTCGCGAATCCAGATAACATCTGGATTATTTGTGAGGAATCTAAGATGAAGGATGTCGAACAAGATTTGAGAAATTTAATTGCCGAAAATAAAATTGACAACGGCGTCTTTAAACCAGTGATATCCGCAAAAGTTCGTTTCCTACAAGAACATCGTTGGGATCATGAACAAAATGCAGGAGTTGAAAAATGAAGGAGTTGATGTTGAAAAAACTGCCGATGCAAGCTCACTTCGAGTGAAGGGATTTCCAAAAGGAAAAAAGAAAATGATAGAATTTCTTGATAAGAAGGCAAGGGAAATTAATTCAAAGGTTAGTATTTCTGGTGTTTTTCTATCGAACAACTCTTTATTTTCAGACAGTTTTGGTTTGTTAATTGAACTTGTCAAGAGATAATTACAAGCTTTTGTATTTGTGACCTCAATGGATCGCAGTGACGTAGAACACGTGATCTTTTCGGTCGCTTTTATGTGGTCGAACATATAAATTTTGAAATATTTTTTCCGAAAAAGCCTGTATATGTGATGTTTGGGTTTCTTTATTTCTGTGAGTATTAAGTTACCTTTAGACCACATGTCCTTGCATTGTAATCCATGAAACTCTGTTAAATGGATTATAGTTAGGTATTAACTAAATCGTGATCCACATGATCTAGTGTGGTTATGTACGTGGTCAATCACTTATCACTTAAAGGTTTTGATCCATGAAAATTTATGGGAATTATTAAAATAATGTCTTTGCTTCACATTTTAGACCTTCCCACTTTCCAAGCCGGGAATGAAGAAACAAATGAGTTTGGATGCAACAAATGCCATCATTAGTGGAATTGAAAAAAAACATAACTGTGTGATTGAGAAAATTATGGCTCACGATCTCGACGAAGCCAAAGATGATTTCGATGTTGCTGAGGATGATCATAAGCCGGATGGAAAATCAGCAATGAATCTTCCATTCGATTCTATGTCTTACGTTAATGATAAAGTTGTAAAAATGACTTCCGGTCAAAGAATCACCATAGCTGTTGGTGACATTGCAAAAGAAAAGGTAAGCTGGCCAGAACGTTGTCAATTTACAGACCTGTTGGAAGAGGGTAAGAGAAATGAGCAAACTGTTGCCCCTGTGATTTTTACTCTCCCTCACTTAATGGTGCTTGCTGCTGATGGACTTGTATTATCTTCTGTAAAATATGTAGTGCATAAATTATACATGTTGTCTCTAGGTTGATGTTATTGTCAATACTACAAATGAAAAAATGAATTTAAATGCGAATCCTGTTGGAAAGGCTTTACTTAACGTTGCGGGGGACGAAATTTTGGAGGAATAGGAATGCAAGAAAGTTGGTGAAATTAAAGTTGGAGGTGTTGTGGTAACTGGAGGTGGAAAACTCAACTGTAAAAGTGTTTATCATGTTCGTTTATCTGAATGGCAACAGGGCAATGGAGCCAAGGTAAACAGAGGAAATTAGATGGTCTTAGTTGACATGCTTTGGAAAAAACAGCCAGCATCATGTTTTAAAATGAGTACTACGAGTAAAATTGAATGATTTGTATTTCATTCTTCTACAATGCATTTTCTGACAACACCATTTGTTTATTTGGGCTTTCGATCTGCAGCGGTTACAACATTGTAAGTCTCAATTCTAACTTTGTATAGTGACGTAGCAAACTCGACAGTTGTGGGTCCTATATATATAGGCATAGTCTGCTGTAGTATGTTCTTTTCAAGTCAATTGTTTTTACGGGTATATAGGAAAATGGTGCCCTCTCCTTTATCGAGCTTGCCACTACTGTTGTAACTTTGTTTGTTACCCTATTCATTTATTCCTTTCACTCGAAGTCTGCAGATTTGCAGGCTACATTCATGCGTCTTCAATCATATAATTTTACATACGCAGGTTCTCAGGTCTATAGTAAAGAATTGTGTCACGAAAGCGAAAGCCAAAACTTCCATTCGATTGCATTTCCGCCATTGGAACTGGAAATTTGAAATTCCCACGGTCGGAGGTTGTTAAAATGTTTTGAAGAAGTCACTTATTTTACTGTGAATCCTCAATCGAAAGTTAATAATGTTCGATTCGTGGCGTACGGTGGAGATAAAGAAACCGTTGATGCATTCTTAGGTTTGTTAAATATTGACGTAGTTTTTTAAAGCGAAGCTTAAGTCAAACATTGATGGTGTTTTATTCGATGCAATAATAAGTATGACCACCAGGCATTGCCTTGGTAACACACTTACAATATTTTTTGTTGTATTCAGGTGCTGTGGAAGAGATGAAGCCTATTTTATCATCAGCAAAACAAATATTCCATCACACGATCTGGGTTTTCCTGGCCAATCACAATCTGAATTTGTACAATCCTTTACACCAAGTTAGGCAACAACAAGTGAAAACCCAGACGGTAGCCTAGAGGTAAAGTTTCCAAAACAAACACCTCGAGTTGAAATCGTCTGCGCTGACATCATCCAAGAAACCACTCAATTGATAATGCACGTGACTAATGAAAACTTCTCGTTGCAAGGGGGGGTCGCCAAGGCTTTGGTCAAAGCTGGTGGTGATAAAATCGAAGAGGAATGCAAAGCCCTTGGAACAGCCCCTCTTTTTTCAATACAGTATACTGGTGCTGGAAAGTTGTTAGTTGATCAAATTGCTCATGTTATAGGCCCTGCGACACCCAGCTATCAAGATCTGAAGAAATGTCTGGACAATTTTTTCGATGATTTGTCAGGAAAAGGCATTACAGATGTATCCTTTTCTGCCATCGGTGCCGGTGCAATGGGTTTCTCGGAAAGGGAATCTGTGACTTTGATATTCGATAATATAAGCCGAATGGCCCTTAGCAAAAATCCAACTCTGAATTTGGTTCGCATCGTGATATTTGAGAAGGGAAAGTTTGATCAATTTAAAGATGCAACGAAAACATATTTTTCATCTGAACCAGACGCAAGACGCAATTCAACAAAAAGTTTTAAAATTTTTAATGTTTTTCGTTCGAAGATATTTGGTAAACCAAAGAGTAGGGTAAAGAATCCTGAAGCGAGTGGTTTGTCAGTCAAGATATTTTCCGATGACATGAAGTTTGTTGAAAGTGCTTGGTCAGACTTTTTAAAAAGAATGGAAAAAAATCTCAAAGAGCATACCATTGGTAATGAAACAATCAAAAAATTTGGCGAGAGTGAAAAGAAAAAAATTCGTGAAGTAGAGCGTAACTTTGATGTCACAATTAAGGTAGACTTCACCAAAGGAGAGGCCTGTATTAATGGTCATGTTTCAGATATCCCTGAAATTACCGACGCATTCAACAATATTATTAAAGAAATTGAAGAAAAAGAAAACAGCATAGGTAGGATCATTTTAAGTGCGAAAACTGTGCGTTAGAAGAGTAAATTTCAATTCTTGCTCAAGTGCAATGGGGGAATTTCGACTTATTAAAATTTAGTGGTATATTTTTTTGAGAAATACGATCGAGTGGGTTGAATGAGTTGAATGCTTTGATCTTGCACTTTTTTTAAGCTATTTCGAATGAATTAATCTTTTTTTTTACACTGCATTTTCAATATTGAACTTTTAAATGTTTCGTTTCGTTTTGTAGTTCCTGACTATTGGGAAACCCCTCCAGACGATAATGTATATCATGCCTTCGAACTTCAACCTAAGAGTGATGAATATATAAAGGTGAAAAACGCATTTGACAAGACCGCAAGCAACGAAATAGTGAAGATTGAAAGAATACAAAACCAGGGTTTATATGAGCTGTATAATGTAAAACGTAAGGCTATGAAAGAAAAATATGGCGACGCAGACTTTGCAGACAAAGAGAAATATCTCTTTCATGGTACTTCGAAGGATAATGTTGAAAAAATTAATTCAGGTGGACTGAACAGAAGCTTTGCTGGAATACATGGTATTGTACTTGGGATGTTTAATTTCTATTTTTTATCTTTTTCATTGAATTCACTCCAATATTTGTTATGTTTTCGTTGGTTATTTTTTAAATCTATAGCCACCGTTTTTGGTAAAGGTGTTTATTTTGCACGAGATGCCAGCTATTCCCTTGGGGAAACATATTCTCCAAAAGATGAAAATGGATTACGTTATGTGTACTACGCTAGAGTTTTGGTTGGTGACTACGCTAAGGGTGATTCAACCATGTTGGTTCCACCATCAAAAAACACCGCAGATCCAAACGAAACCTATGATTCTGTCGTCAACGACACCAAAGATCCTTCAATATTTGTAATGTTTAAAGATTACCAGTATTATACTGAATATCTTATTACTTTTAAGTAACTTAAGTCAATCATTTTAAGATGCACGAAATTTTTCTTCTTTCGATCATGTATTTATTCAAAATGTCTCAATGAACATTTGCATGTGAAGTAGGGATCATAATAAAATGTCCAACATAATCAATCAGTTATTTTTTAGTAGAAGTAAAAAATTCATTGCACCAAAAGCTGTTTAGTAACAGTAATTGTTGAATTATCATATTTACGTTTAATCAATGCACTTATCATAAAGGTTGACTAAGCTGAGATTTATTCCCACCAATAAGTTTCCTGCACATGATTTATTGATTCTGATGTATTTTATTTCCACTGACTTTGCTCAACGTTTATTGCCTATATTCAAACATTCACTTAGAGAAGTATTTGTATTGTGTTTTATATTTTCTGCGCTTCTTACTTCGACAATGTGTATTCCAATGAAAAACAATGCTCAAGTGTTGAGATTTTTTACAGTGTTGTTTTTTCGAGTGATTTTCTCTGTTAATGCAAACGATAGGCATTTCTTGACAGGCGTTCTGATTAGAAGTTTTGAAGGACTTTTCTAATTCCGAAATTTCAAACTTTTCAGAGGAATGCTTACCAAACTTAAAAACGATCCGCGCGCATTCTAGCAGACTTTTGGATATTATTCAAAAAGAAACTTAGTGGTGCCTTATTTTTTGTGATAAGTTGCACTCAGAGGATTAGCACTATAACGTAGATTTTGATTTGGGCTTTATGTGGAAATTGGAATCTTTCGGAGGCCGAGGAAGATTGTTGAGACTTGAACGATCGCGGCAGTCCTCATCTTATTGTGTTTGAACTTTGGTGTTGCTTGCTTGTAAATTGCAATAGCCTAAAGTTGCCTTAGGAAATCAATGAATTACATAATGATAGTAGTCACCGGGTAACCATCATTTCCACTACACAACATGCACGCCGTGCGGACCCGTTTTTTCAAATCTGTAAGTCGCACTTTTTCACTAGACAGCCAGCGGACGATTGGTAAAATGCACGCGCAATGTAGCAATTTGTAAATTGGCGGAAAATGGCGGTTAGCACTATTTTCCACCCAGCAAACCGCCTTTACTTTACACAATCGTTAATAAATTAAAGATGGCGGCTAATGGGAAAGAACCAAAAGCTAAAAGGAACCATGCATGCACTGGTGCTAGTCGTTTTGAGATGGCGAGTAATTTTATATTTTATAATACAGTTTTAATATCAACATATATGAAAATATTTACAGATAAATGTTGCAGTATAAATTTTCATGCAACCAACCTAAGTTATAAACTTATAATCCAGGCTGGAAAATATGTCGTTTTTCGACGATTGTGTAAAATATTATATAAAATATTATATTGTGTAAAATATTAGATTGTGTAAAATATTATATTGTGTAAAATATTATATTTCAAATAAAGGGCGGTTTGCTGGGTGGAAAATAGTGCTAACCGAAAATGGCCGAAAATGTGCATCATAAACGAAGATTTGTATTAATGAAAGTTCTGCTTGGTGCGCGCTTTTTGCTTGCTAATATTATTTGAATCCTCACATATTCAATGGTATAAGCGGATGATGTCTTACAGAGTGTATTTTGGCAGATTACCGGAGGCCTTGACAAAAGTTGAATTTGAAAAGCTCATAGCTGAGTTTGGTATTAAAGGCGAAAAACATTGAATGGAAGTCTGGCTTTGCCTATGTTGATTACAAGCAAGGTTCTGATGCATCAAAACTGTTCAAAATCTCAATGGGAAAGAGGTGTTATGGAACAATATTCTTGTTGAACTGGCACAAAACGGTGCAGGAGGGTATGCAGTTGCTGGGGCCATATGATTACACAATACACAAAGAAGCTTTTAGTATGAAGAAATAATAAGTCACATGCAATCAGAAATTATTCATACCAACCGCCATAGCTTTATAAATATTGGAAAGTTATTCTGTTGACTTTCACACATTTTAGCAGACTTGGATGCATTCATTTAACGTCATTTGAATAGAGAAGTAAGATGACTGAACTTCTAAAGGAAGGCAAGAGTAGCTACTAGTTTCAATTTTAAATTCAATTTTAAATTCAATTTGTCAAAATTTTACATAGAAATGTAATTTTATTCTATTCTGTAAAAATGTAATTTTATTCCATTCTATAAGAATGTAATTTTATTCCATTCTGTAAAAATGTAATTTTATTCAATTCCGTCAATATGTAATTTTATTAGACAAGTAAACTCCCCTTTGTATGTAAGTTTGTCTTTGATGAAATGGCACTTGTTGAATCTACTTTCAATTATAACAATGAGATCATGCTAGTTGAATGGCACGATCATTGGCATGGCCGCCTACAAATTTGGTTATTCTGTGCAAATATTTTGTTTTGTCATTGCAAGTACAAATAATTAATAGATTTCTAAAGAATTCAATAATGCTAACTTATCTGAGATTTAAGTACGTACAGTGGCGTGACTTGCAGGCTGGCTTTGACAAGGGATAAGATGAGCAATAACATATGATGTATAAAGGCAGTGTGCGAATTAGTTCAGAAAAAACGATGTGCAATTTTTTTGACAAAAGTGTTTCTTTAGAGGCATAATCAAATCGATATTACGTTAATTATTATATAGCATTAATTGCTAAATTAATATTTTGGCAAAACAAATTCATGATTTACGACAGTGTTTTTCATTAAAACCACTAATTTTTGCATATCGTTTGAAAAAGTGATGTGCAATTGTTTTCATTATAGCTAAAACAATGTGCAAATTGCACATTGCACACCGTTAATTTGCACACTGTATAAAGGCACATCTGTATAATGGTAAAGTGTTGATTGCAGTTGATATTTATTTAAATTTCTGGATTAAACATCAACATAAAACAATTTGACATACTGTACATCCAAAATTGAAGTCTGAACATATGAAACTGTTTTGCACTTCCTTAATGAAAATTCTACATCATAACTTGCACTTCCTTAATGAAAATTCTAAATCATAACTTGCACTTCCTTAATGAAAATTCTAAATCATAACTTGCACTTCCTTAATGAAAATTCTACATCATAACTTGCACTTCCTTAATGAAAATTCTACATCATAACTTGCACTTCCTTAATGAAAATTCTACATCATAGCTTGCACCTTCTAAACTTGAGTTAAGATTTTTCAACTCAATCTATAAATTGTAATGATCAAAGTTAACTTATTCACTTCTGATGTTGTTATCAATCTTAGTAATGTCTAACAGTGAGTCTTTAAGAACAAAATTTTGTATGTCATCATTTGGAGTTCTATTTGTGTCGAAGAGCCCAAATGGGCCTTGAATATAAGTATATTCTTCCATAACATGCTACATATTCCTGGATTCTGTAGAGGCCCATTTTCATTGATTAAAGGATCATTCAACAAAAGATGAGCTGTTTCTGAGAATTTATCTTAATTTTACAATAACTTGTTAACAATATGGCTTGATTTGCAATTGACATTTAATATTCAACAACATATTGTACAATTGTTCGTAGAAATTACAATTGCAAATTGTAATGAATGACATAATATATAAACACATATATTTAACTTCCACAAGTTCCATGATATTTATTTTCATAATACCTTTAACAACCTTTGACTCCCTTTCTCAATGTATTTAAGTCATTTCATTTGTTTTCGTATAATATATTATGCTATTGACTTTAACCAACATTTGCTATTTACTTTTATTCAATTATTTTATTATTTTTATGTTATACTTTGAGCCCGCAATCTACCAAGAAAACACGACAAAACACAAAATCCAGATGATTGTTTATACTTTCGTGGAATTGTAGTGAAAGTGAAATCGATTTGGCAATTTCACAATTTTGTCTCTGACAGAGGTGATTATGGCCTAGCGTTTATGAATTGGTCAACTGTACGCAATGGATGACAGTAGAACAATTGTCGTTTTAAATCCTCCATCAGGAGTAGGTGAAGATGAATTCACGATTCACTTTCAGAAGAAAAGTAATGGTGGAGGTGACGTTGATGAGGTTAAACTGGAGAAAGGTGTTGCTTTTGTAATCTTCGACTCTTCAGAAGGTTTGTGGTGACAAATAAATTTATCGAAAGTAAAAGTTTATATCAATTATTTAGTGCAGTATCTTTTCTGTCTTTCGTAGTTGAGCTCAATCATCTGACATTTCATAATGCACTAACGCAATTCTATTTTGTGAACTTTCGTTTTCACTTATTCACTCTGAACGTTTAAAGAGTGATTGAACGGTCCCCAGCTTGTGTTTCTTTTATCTTAATTCAAAGTTTGACATGCTGTATGTCTATACAATTTGTAATTCTTGTATCAATAACTCTAGAGTAAAGATGACTGAAAATAAATGGTACGAAGCCTGACAATCAACTAGCTTCCTTCATATCAATGCTGTATTTTTTTCATAGATTCTGTAAAAGTCTTAAATCATCCTCAAAAACAAATAATGAAGGGTTGTGAACTTGATGTTCAGTCATACAGTTCATGGTTGAAAACTACTCAGGTATTTATATTTTATGGTTATATTTTTTACCAAACTATATGGTCTGTGAGCACGAGTTATGCAAACTGTGCTATTCATTGTAAGTATGATTGCTTTCGTTTAGGAAAGTGAAAACAGTGACTTCGGAAACAATGACGACGTTGATTCAGTTCCTACAAAGGATGACGAGGATAAAGCCACGATCTATGTCAGCGGTCTTAAAGAGTCCATGAATGATGAAAGAATCACACTATTTTTTGAAAATAAACGAAGAACTGGTGGAGGTGAACTTCGTGATGGGAAAGAAGGATTTGAGCGATTGTCTCCAACCGTAGCTCGTTTGACTTACGTTTCGTCAAAAGGTAGTAGATATAAACTCAAAGGATAAAAAATTATATCAATATGTGATTGTTTGTGGTAATGTATATGTTGCTTGAACGAATCTCCTTAGACGCTGAAAACGTGTTGAAAAAGGCCAAAGAAACACCTCTTGTACACGAAGGGAGTCCCCTTCAAGTTACCGCTGACTACGTACCCACTGAGGACCGAAATATATTGATGGTCACAAATCTCAGTCCTGATATCAACGTGGAGACATTGAAGAACTTTGTTGAATCAAAGAAGAATACAGGTGTCTTAAAGATATTTCTTGGAAAACATGGAAAAGCTGTTGTTATCCTTGAAGAGGAAATTAAAGGTATTTTACTTCGATGATCAAAGACTACAGTACACTTGGATGATTTTAATAGTTTGCACTTTATTTTTCGCTTGACTCAATACTTGTACCACGTCATGGATTATTGAATAAATTTTGAATGATTTCTAGATGAAGATGATTATAAAGAAAAAAACAGCTCCAAAAATTTGACATTAGAAGGGCGTTCAGTGTCTTTGAAATTTGCTCCACTGACCAAGGGGATAAAAGTGAAGAAAATACCAAAAACCACAACTAAAGATGTTGTCAAATACAAATTTTTAAATCATAGATTTGATGGAGGTGAAGTCATCAGTATGGATTATGATCAAAATAACGGAATTGCCGAACTTTTTTTTGAAAGTTCGTCTGGTATGTCAACTTTCTTTTTGTAACCGTCTTTACTTTAAAAGGATTTAATTTTTGATTAAATATTGAATTAGCTTTGTAGTATACCAACTTTAAATGTGAACCTCATGCGTCATGATCTATAGATACTTAAAAAGATCCTTTGATTTGGTATTGCTCAACTTGCGTTTCATATGAAAATTGACATAATGGGGCTGAACTTGAATTGAAATTTCATTTTAGTTGTTTCCAACTTGGTGAAGAAAGATCATTTCATTAAGGAGACATCTTTAACTGTGCTGCCTTTATATGAAGATTTTGAAGAATTAGATGAACCTGAAAACAAAATAACAGAATTTCATGGCGGCATCCCTTGTGAAAGCGACGTCGTTGACTATATGATTCGTCATCACAATATGTCTCAGTTTGATTTAAAGTCAGTGACATACGATGAAACCATGTCGACTTTTCATTTTACAAAGGATGTTGAAGATCCTAAGGATGGAGAAGATCTAAGTAAAAGGTTAAAAGTATACGTTAATTCTTTTGGAAAGGAAACGTTGGTAATTCCCACAGTTGTTTTCGATCAAGTGAAGCTGAAGGTTCTTGAAAACAAAGTTGAATCAGAAATCGAGGTAAGATTTGAGAAGCCAAACGTTGTTCTTTTTGGACTCAAGGAAAAAATCACGATGAAAAAGAAAGACATCGAAAAATTGGTCGATGAGCTCACATCTGCCGCCAAGACGGAATCCGTTAAAATTACGGTAAGATATAAAAATGTTTAGTAATAGAAATCATATTTGAAAACTGTTCTGGTAATTTTCGTGTGGTTATTTTTACCTATATGTATCGTCTTTGAACACAAGTTTTGCAAACTCTACAGTTTATTACATGCACTCTTGGAATCAAACTATTCATTTTACCGCGCAGTTTATCTTATGCGTAATTGTCTCCAACAAAAGGAAAATGCAAAACATTGCCTTCGGCAACAATGACGACGTTGATTCATTTTAGGCAGAAATTGATAAAGACAAAAACAAAATTTGTGTTAGTGGTTGTAAAGAGTCCTGCACCATAGACTCAATTACAGTACTTGTTAAAAGCAAACGAAAATGTGGTGGAGGTGAACTTTGTGAGGGAAAAAAAGGATTTACGCGATTGTCTCCAACCGTAGCTCGGTCGACTTTCGTTTCCTCAGAAGGTAGTGATATAAACTTATAGGATAAAAAATTATATCAATATGTGATTGTTTGTGGTAATGTATATGTTGCTTGAACGAATCTCCTTAGACGCTGAAAACGTGTTGAAAAAGGCCAAAGAAACACCTCTTGTACACGAAGGGAGGCCACTTCAAGAGAGCACTTACTACGTACCCACCGAGGACCGAAGTATATTGATGGTCACAAATCTCAGTCCTGATATCAACGTGGAGACATTGAAGAACTTTGTTGAATCAAAGAAGAATACAGTTGTCTTGAAAATTTTTCTTGGAAAACATGGAAAAGCTGTTGTTATCCTTGAAGAGGAAATGAAAGGTATTTGTGGGTCGATGATCAAAGATTACACTACACTTCAATGATTTTAATAGTTTGCACTTTATTTTTGCCTTGATTGAATACTTGTACCACGTCATGGATTATTGAATAAATTGTGAATGATTTCTAGATGAAGATGATTATAAAGAAAACAACAGCTTCAAAATTTTGACATTAGGAGAGCGTTCATTGTCTTTGAAATTTGCTCCACTGACCAAGGGGATAAGAGTGAAGAAAATACCAAAAACCACAACTAAAGATGATGTCAAATACAAATTTTTAAATCATAGATTTGGTGGAGGTGAACTCATCAATATGGATTATGATCAAAATAACGGAATTGCCGAACTTTTCTTTGAAAGTTCGTCTGGTATGTCAACTTTCTTTTTTTAACCGTCTTTACTTTAAAAGGATTTAATTTTTGTTTAAATATTGAATTAGCTTTGTAGTATAGCTACTTTAGATGTGAACCTCATTCGTCTTGGATCAATAGATACTAAAAGACCCTGTGATTTGGTATTGCTCAACTTGCGTTTCATATGAAAATTGACATAATGGGCTGAACTTGAATTGAAATTTCATTTTAGTTGTTTCCAACTTGGTGAAGAAAGATCATGTCATTAAGGAGACATCTTTAACTGTGCTGCCTTTATATGAAGATTTTGAAGAATTAGACGAACTTGAAAGTAAAAAATAAAAGAATTTCATGGCGACATCTATGGTGACAGTGACGTCATCAACCATGTATTGTTTCATGACGATATGTCTCAGTTTGATTTAAAGTCAATGAAATACGATGAAACCAAGTCGACTTTTCATTTTACAAAGGATGTTAAAGATCCCAAAGATGGAGAACATCTTACCAAGGTTGAAAATATTTGTCGATTCATTTACAAAGGAAACTTTAACGATTCCTACATTTGTATATGATCAAGTAAAGCAGGATGTTCTTAAAATAGAGAATGAATCTGAGATCGAGGTTAAATTTGAAAGTCCGGCATTGTCTTATCGGACGCAAAATCGATGTCAAAATAAAAGAAAGATATTCAAAACTGGTTGATAAACTCTACTGTGCCAAGAAGGATTCCCTTGATATTGAGATAAAAGATAAAGAGAAGTTTCATTTTTCATTGCCATTGGATATTTCAAAGACCTGTTGATCGAGTTTCCAGGTGTGGAAATTCCTGGTATTGGAGGGAGTACCAAGTAAATTGACTGTTCTTGGGACAGCTGAAAATGTAAAACATGAAGTTGAGAGTTTTTGAGGATCTTGATAAAATACACGTTATTAAAATCGAGATGAGTGATCGTCAAATTGATTTCTTAAAACGCACAAAATGTAAGATAGCCAACGAATCATTAAAAAATGACAAGATAATGTTGGTTCTTAAAGAGGTTGAAGGCGTTTTTGGCGCTAAAGGTTTGCAGCCCCAGTTGATGTTCTTGAAGGAGGCTGGTAACGTTGAGGTAAAGCAACAAATACGAAATTCTCTTCTATAAAAATTATACCGCAGTTAACTTATCAGTGAATATCGCGTAACACTTCTTTCACTATCACTAATTAACATATCTCAATATGGTGTAAACATGCTTCTTCAGGCAGCTCACCTCTTTATAAGAATTTTTTATTAACTTGAGCTTGATTAGGTGAGTCATTCATGCACATAATGCGTAAATATTTTTAATGTCGGTGTCTTGCCAATTTAGGAAGAACGAGTTGTTGAAATCATAAAATTGAAAACGTCAGAAAAGTTAGTAAAGATTGATGAAGAAACTGGAAAATTTTTGGCAGAATCCGACCATTTATCGACGTTTATAAAAGAGCAATTGAATAAAAACAAGGTTTTCATATGCACTGAACTCGTGAATCCAGATAGCATCTGGATTATTTGTGAGGAATCTAAGATGAACGATGCCGAACAAGATTTGAGAAATTTAATTGCCGGAAAAAAAATTGGCAACGTCGCCTTTAAACCAGAGATATCCGCAAAAGTTCGTTTCCTACAAGAACATTGTTGGGACAAAATTATGAACAAAAAGCAGAAATTGAAAAATGAAGGAGTTGATGTTGAAAAAACTGCCGATGCAAAGTCGCTTCGAGTGAAGGGAACTCCAAAAGGAAAAAAGAAAATGATAGAATTTCTTGATAAGAAGGCAGAGAGAATTAATTCAAAGGTTAGTATTTCTGGTGTTTTTCTTTCGAACAACTTTTGATTTTCTTTATTTCCGACAGATTTGGTTTGTTAATTAACTTGTCAAAAGATAATTACAAGCTTTTGTATTTGTGACCTTTTCGGTGCTTTATGTGGTCGAACATATAAGTTTTGAAATAATTTTTCCGAAAAGTTTGGGTTTTTATTTCTGTGAGTATTAAGTTACGTTTAGACCACATGTCCTTGCATTGTAATCCATAAAACTCTGTTAAATGGATTATAGTTAGGTATTAACTAAATCGTAATTCGAATCCTGTTGAGTCACCTGAATTTTTCAGGTTCATGAGACAATTGCTTAAATTGTCCAGCAAAGTGCGAAGATCATATCTTCATTTAATTTCATTTAATAATCTAGTGTTGTTATATACGTGGTCAATCACTTATCACTTAAAGGTTTCTGATCAATGAAAATTTGTGGGAATTATTAAAATAATGTCTCCTTCACATTTTAGACCTTCCTCTTTCCAAACCGGGAATGAAGAAACAAATGAGTTTTCATGCAACAAATGCCATCATTAGTGGAATTGAAAAATCATAACTGTGTGATTGAGAAAATTATGGCTCACGATCTTGACGAAGCCAAAGATGATTTCGCTGCTGCTGAGGATGATCATAAGCCGGATGGGAAATCATCAATGAATCTTCCATTCGATTCTATGTCTTACGTTAATGATAAAGTTGTAAAAATGACTTCCGGTCAAAGAATCACCATAGCTGTTGGTGACATTGCAAAAGAAAAGGTAAGCTGGCCATATCATTGTCAATTTACGGACCTGTTGGAAGCGGGTAAGAGAAATGAGCAGACTGCAACCCTTGGGATTTTTACTCTCCCTCACTTAATGGTGCTTGCTGCTGATGGACTTGTATTATCTTCTGTAAAATATGAAGTGCATAAATTATACATGTTGTCTCTAGGTTGATGTTATTGTCAATAGTACAAATGAAAAAATGGATTTAAATGGCAATCCTGGTTGAAAGGCTTTACTTAACGTTGCGGGGGACGACTTTTTGGAGGAATGCAAGAAAATTGGTGAAATTAAAGTTGGAGGTGTTGTGACAACTGGAGGTGGAAAACTCAACTGCAAAAGTGTTTATCATGTTCGTTTATCTGAATGGCAACAGGCGATGGTGCCAAGGTAAATGAGAAAATTAGATGATCTTAGTTGACATGCTGGAGAAAACAGCCAGCATCATGTTTTAAAATGAGTAGTATGAGTAAAATTGAATGATTTGTATTTCATTCTTTATAATGCATTTTCTGACAACACATTTGTTTATTTGGGCTTTCTGATCTGCAGCGGTTACAACATTGTAAGTCTTAATTGTAACTTTGTGTAGTGACGTAGGAAACTCGACAGTTGGGGTCCCATATATATAGGCATATTCTGCTGTATTTCTTTTCAAGTCAATTGTTTTTTACGGGTAATATAGGAAAATGTTGCACCTCTCCTTTATCGAGCTTGCCACCCTACCGTTTTAACTTTGTTTGTTACCCTATTTATTTATTCCCTTTCACTCGTAGACTGCAGGTTGGCAGGCTACATTCATGCGTCTTCAATCATATAATTTTGCCCATACGCAGGTTCTCAGGTCTATATAAAGAATTGTATCAACGAAAGCGAAAGCCAAACTTCCATTCGATTGCATTTCCTGCCGTTGGAACTGGAAATTTGAAATTCCCACGGTCGGAGGTTGTTAAAATGTTTTTTGAAGAAGTCACTTCTTATTTTACTTTGAATCCTCAATCGAAAGTTAATAATGTTCGATTCGTGGCGTACGGTGGAGATAAAGAAACCGTTGATGCATTCTTAGGTTTGTTAAATAATGATGTAGTTTTAAAGCGAATCTTAAGTCAAACATTAATGGTATTTTATTCGATGCAATAATAAGTAAGACCACCAGGCATTGCCTTACACACTTACAATATTTTTGTTGTATTCAGGTGCTGTGGAAGAGATGAAGCCTATTTTATCAGCAACTAAAACAAATATTCCATCACACGATCTGGGTTTTCCTGGCCAATCACAATCTGAATTTGTACAATCTTTACACCAAGTAGCGCAACAACAAGTGAAACTCAGACGGTAGCCTAGAGGTAAAGTTTCCAAACAAACACCTCGAGTTGAAATCGTCTGCGCTGACATCATCCAAGAAACCACTCAATTGATAATGCACGTGACTGATGAAAACTTCCCTGCTGGGTAATGCCAAGGCTTTGGTCAAAGCTGGTGGTGAAAATCGAAGAGGAATACAAACCCTTGAAAGCCCTCTGTTTTCAACACAGTATACTGGTGCTGGAAAGTTGTTAGTTAATCAAATTGCTCATGTCATAGGCCCTGGGAAACCCAGCTATGAAGATCTGAAGAAATGTCTCAAAAATTTTTTTGATGATTTGTCAGGAAAAGGCATTACAGATGTATCCTTTCGCCTACATCGGTGCCGGTGCAATGGGTTTCTGGAAAGGGAATCTGTGGCTTTGATATTCGATAATATAAGCCGAATGGCCCTTAGCAAAAATCCAACTCTGAATTTGGTTCGCATCGTGATATTTGAGAAGGGAAAGTTTGATCAATTTAAAGATGCAACGAAAACATATTTTTCATCTGAACCAGACGCAAGACGTAATTCAAAAAAAAGTTTTAAAAGTTTTAAAAGTTTTAAATTTGGTAAACCAAAGATTAAGGTAAAGGATCCTGAAGCAAGTGGTTTGTCAGTCAAGATATTTTCCGATGACATGAAGTATGTTGAAAGTGCTTGGTCAGACTTTTAAAGAGAATGAAGAAAATATCGTAGAGCATACCATTCGTAATGAAACAATCAAAAATTTATGAGAGTGAAAAGAAAAAAATTCGTGAAGTAGAGCGTAACTTTGATGTCACAATTAAAGTAGACTTCACGAAAGGAGAGGCCAATGGTCATGTTACAGATTCCCTGAAATTATCGCTGCATTGGGCGATATGTTTAAAGAAAAGAAAAAGAAAACAGCAAAGGTTTCCTTCACATGATATAATGATTCTGATGTATTTTAGTTCCACTGACTTTGGTCAAACGTTTTTTGCCTATATTCAAACATTCACTTAGAGAAGTATTTGTATTGTGTTTTATATTTTCTACACTTCTTACTTCGACAATGTATATTCCAATTATAAAAATGCTCAAGTGTTGAGATTTTTTACAGTGTTGTTTATTCGAGTGATTTTCTCTGTTAATGCAAACGATAGGCATTTCTTGATAGGCGTTCTGATTAAGTTTTGAAGGACTTTCTAATTCTGAAATTTCAAACTTTTCAGAGGGATGCTTACCAAACTTAAAACGAACATTTCCACTACACAACCGTCACCATCATTTCCACTACACAACATGCACGCCGCGCGGACCCGCTTTTTCAAATCTGTAAGTCGCACTTTTTCACTAGACAGCCAGCGGACGATTGGTAAAATGCACGCGCAATGAAGCAATTAGTAAATTGGCGGAAATGGCCGAAAACGTGCATCATAAACGAAGATTTGTATAAATGAAAGTTCTGCTTGGTGCGCTTTTGCCTGCCAATATTATGAATCCTCACATATTCAATGATATGATGATGTTTACAGAGTGTATTTGGCAGATTACCGGAGGCCCTGACACAAGATGAATTTGAAAAGCTCATAGCTGAGTTTGGTAAGGCGAGAAACATTGAATGGAAGTCTGGCTTTGCCTATGTTGATTACAAGCACAGTTCTGATGCATCAAAAACTGTTCAAAATCTCAATGGGAAAGAGGTTGGCGGTAACAATATTCTTGTTGAGCTGGCACAAAACGGCGCAGGAGGGTATGCAGTTGCTGGGGCCATGCCATTACGTTCACGGAAAACCCCTGCCCTCAAGGCCTGTGCGTACCCCTCATCGAATACGCATTGAAAACCTGTCCAGTCGGGCTCGGTGGATGGAGCTGAAAGAGTTGGTATCTTTAGCTGGAGAGGTGATGTTCGCAGACACGCACAAACGAAAGACAGGCGAAGGTATAGTGGAATTTGCATCAAGAAAAGATTTAGAGGAAGCAAAGATGTTTCATAACACCAAATTTTATGGTAGAACAATCAAACTGTATGACGAGTCCCCAGGGGCTAGGTCAAAATGATAGTAACGATAAGTCGCCCCCTCTCGTCATCATTCAAGAAAGAAGAGGGGAGGAGCTATTCAAAATCACCTTCTCCGAGAAGGGAATCTAGGCATGGGTCCCGATCAGCTTCATCGGAAATCATCCAAGTCAAAATCAGAGCCATCTGGATCTCGCTTCTAAGAACAGATCACGCCACGTTCAAAAAGAGATCCAGGTCAAAAGAAAGGAAGAGTTCATCAAAGAAAAGATACTCCAGGTCCAACAGCCCACAAAGCAATTCTCACAAGAAGTCCAAAAGTCCAAGCATTCCCATTCACTTAAAAACAAAGATAGGAGAAGTCTTCGAACTCACATTCGGCTCTGAAAAGAATAGCAAAGAAAAAATCAAAGACAAAAATCAAAGCTATTCTGTCTAGGTCATCCTCAGATAGCGAAAAGTCAGAGTAGATTTTAAATATTTTAAGCGTACCCCACGAATGTATTCTCATGCAAACAAGTCTCAATTTTTCAATGTTTCATGTATTCTTGTATAAATAAAGGTATATTTTGTGGTATTGTACACTTATGAGGCTCTGGTATGTGTCACCACTTTAGCATGCATTTCAATGAAACATGGTCCATACCTATGACAAAAAAGTAGTCTCCGTTTATGTATTTTACATTGACATGCTCCTAAGTATGCTATTGATTGAAGACTTTAGATCTGTTTTCGTCACTTTTAGCTTTGTTTCTAGTACTGCTTGCATTGTTGTAATGCTCTCGTGATATATCTCTGAAAGCTTCACGGTAATTATCTTTGACCGTGTTATAAGACTTCTTAAATGATTTTTTGCTGCTAATCTTCAGGTCTTCGATCCTTCTTGACAAGTCATCATAACAGATTGTCATTTCATCCCTCATTTGACCTGATTTGTCATTAATTGAAGATAATTCTTTGGTGGTTGCCTGAGTCCATACTTGATATTCCTCAGCAAATTTTCAATTCAACCTCAAGTTTCTTCAAAGAATCCAAACAGTTCTTTACTTCAACACCAGAAGTTGCTTCAATAAGTTCACGATTCCTTATTTCCTCAAATGCACCTTTGTTTATTTTTTGAACACTTTCAAGTCTCCTCAACTGTTGCTATCTTTGAATAAATATCATCCTTTAACAGTTTTAACTTACTGACCAAGGATGTCATCTGACTTTCACATTTTGAATCTGCATTCTCCTTGTCCATAGAAACAGAGTCGATTTTCACTTTTAACTCATTCACATGTCTTCTCAAGTCGCTAATGTCCCCAGAAAGCTTGTTTAGTTCACCATTCACTTTGATCGCATTTAAATGGGCAAAATTGAGTCTATTCCACAGGTCGTTGGAATTTAATGCTTCAAAGTTCCTTTCATGCGATCTTTGATGTTGATCAACTTCACCTTGATTCATCACTTTCACTTGTAATTGCGAAATCTCATTACCAAGCTTTTGCATGTTTGATGTCAGCATTTCCACATGATCTTGCAAGGCATTGCGTTCCCGTTTCTCTATTTCAAAAACACGTTCGAGAAATTTCAGTTTATCCATAATATAATCCACTGAGTCTTCATTCCTATCTCTTGATGCGGTCTTGTGTCCCTTGTTCTCATGATATTCACTCGTACCCGTGTTGATCCGTGGAAATACGATCGATTTGGGATAGCTATTGCTTATTCTCGAGTTGGAAGCGCGGTTATCCATCTTATCCAACAGAATTTGTTGCAAATTGTCAAGTTTAGAACAGATCGAAAGCCGATATCATACGAAATTCACAAAGAAAAGTCAAAAGCATACTATCTTTAATTGCCTAATGTGAAACTAGAAATTTGCTATGTAGTTCTGCATGATTTTCATCAAACGGCTCGCGTAGATAGAAAATCTGTCGTCCGATAATTATGTGTAGTTAGTGTACATCATTTATCAATTGAAAGAGTTAAATGCTCATTTCTTGAATGTTATAAACGCCATTTCCTGTGACTCTGTAGTCACATGTCGTGTGGGAGGGAGGTGCGCGAGCCTCAGCCGACCTCTGTTTTCCAAGTACAAAACCACTTATCCTCACTTCAAATCTCCGAATTAACACAAAGAGTTGATGACTTCGTGTCGTGTGTTCGTGACAGGGTTCAAGAACTAGAGGAAGGATTTTGGTTTCTTTCAAAACCGTGGAAAAAATGTCGAACGAAAGCGACATAATATATTGTGAAGATAGGCATGTCATGCATGAGGATGGTACGATATTTTGTCAATTAATGTTACCTCAGTGAGACCGTTCAATATTCTAGCATTATGTTTTTAAAGAGGAAAATCTACCCGAACGTGTCTGGCAACGAGATGGACGAACAGCGAAAGCAGCAAATGGCCTATCAATATCTCTGCCATCTGGAAGAGGCAAAACGTAAGTGAGAAGATATATTGGTGAACATATTTCAACCGAGTCATTTCACCGTCAACTGTGGTGGTTTTCTTTTCACCATTAATAAAGTTGGATGGAAGCTTGTCTCGACGACGAACTACCACCTACAACCGAGTTGGAAGAAGCTCTGAGAACGGGGGGTTATTGTAGCAAGACTTGGTAATTTCTTTGCTCAAGATGTTGTTCCAATTAGGAAAATCTACGATCGAGAACTGAAGCGATTTCAGGTAAATGGTTATGTCACATAATTGCATATTGTTCATTTAACGTTTACAGACGATGCGTTTTTGTTAACTCAAGTGTTTTTGAAAATACATATGTTATCTTTGCTATTTCTTCTTTCATTAGGCGCGGGGTTTACATTTCAAGCACACCGACAATTTTATGTATTTCGTGCGAGCGATGGAGAAAGTTGGCCTTCCAAAGGTAATTTATCGTCCTTACATATTTCATTACTGTTTAAATCAATCTAGAATTTCTACTCTTACGTCCTTGAAGTGTTTCAAATAACTTGCATAATTTCGTCATTGTTTGTACAACGAAGAATTCTGTATTATAATTTCGCAAGCTTTTTGTTGTGCCTTCCAGGTGGCTCTTTGGTTTTCACGTAATTTGTTATATTTTCTGTTATTTTGTTCATTCCAAATATTCCTATTCACTGAAAGACGCGTGCAGCTTGTGAAGTAGGAAATAAGGGCTTTACATAACCTTTACATAAGTACAATGTGACAATGTATTGTTAATTTTACACACTCAGACCTAATTTTATTTATTGCAAGAAAGTGTAAGTTTAAGCACTGGCATAGTGCTTATTATTATGTCATGTAGTTGGGCAGATTCAGGGTTTGAAACCATTTTTCGATAACTAATATGCACAAGTTTGTTCAGAAACAATCTTCAATGCATTAAATTCATACATAGATATTAAAATATATGTATATATTACAATTAATACAATGATGTTGAGTAGGTTTGCTGCACTGTGTTTCAAATACAAATGTTCATCAGGCTATGTAAAACTGTATAGCTAGTTTACTTCAATTTTTCTGTTGTATTTGGCTCTGGCAGTTTGTTGATGTTATGTAGTCATTACTTTGATATGATATTATTATTTGTATGGTGGGTACAATATTTTATTATGTAGGTGAGGTTCACAAGTACATGGAAGTGCAGGATACAATCCTAACAACAATCAAAATTTGCAATTGAAGAGGTGAAAATGCTTTAGTTGATGGGTAAAACAGAATAGTGCAGTATTTTAAGAACGGTATCTAAAGTTGACTAAGAGTCCTTCCTGTTAAATTTTGGTGAGTTTTGTTATTCAACATGCATTGGACAAATTTCCGAGTATCAAAACGTGTGTTATACACATGAAATAAATAAAATAAAGTAGAAACTTTACTATAATGTGACAAAATTCCAGATCTAAAATCTAATGCTCGTTCTTTTCAAACTGTTCCCGAAACAATCCATTTACGACAAGAAGAACATGCCTAAAGTTATTTATTACGCTTATGTTTAAGATTCGATCACCCTAATTATCTGTGGAAAATTGTTGTTCCCCTATTGAGTATCTAATGTGTGATTATTTGATTATTTTCTAGTTTGTATCTTTTCAAACTGCTTGGCACCACAGATGCAAGATCTGTATGGCAAAGTGAAATTTACGTTTTAATTTATACAAAACACATTTAAAAATGTCACGTTCACATTAAGATTTATTTCTAATATTATTCCACAGTATATCTTGCAAACCATTAGCACGGGGATAATTTCTTTATAGTTTATAATCAAACTTGCTTTTTCTTCAGATTGCTTAATAACTCAAAATTGTTCAGTGTTCATCTTTTCACATGATTCCAGAGTCTTGTGAAATATTTGAAATTCTGTTATTCATGTCTTAAGAGGAGGAAATTAGTGAAATGAGAAGGAGTTGGAGAAATATGGCATTCAAATGCCTGCCTTCAAAGATTGGTGGAATAATTAGAGTGGTATGTAGCAAATGTTGTCATGAAACTTTTCACCATTGCATGTTATGAGTTTATAACTGTTGTTACAGTTCTAGTCAGTTATATCATGAAATGTTCAATCATAAAGTTATTGTTATCATGAAATGAAATGTTCTGTTATTGTTCAATCATAATATTTGTTGAACAAAGTTATCATGAAATGAAATGTTCTGTTATTGTTCAATCATAATATTGTGAAATGGAAGTTATCATGAAATGAAATGTTCTGTTATTGTTCAATCTATATTGTTGAACAAAGTTATGGAAATGAAATGCTCTGTTATTGAATCAAATATTGTTGAATTGTTGTTCAATGAATAATATTGTTCAACATGAACAAAGTTATCATGAAATGAAATGCTCTGTTATTGTTCAATCATAAGATTGTTAAATATTGTAAATGAACAAAGTTCTGGTATTGTTCAATCAGAAATGGAATGTTATCATTGTTCAAATGCCTGTATTGTTCAACTGATAATATTTGAACAAAGTTATCATGAAATGAAATGCCTGTTATTGTTCAATCATAATATTGTTGAACAAAGTTATCATGAAATGAATGTTCTGTTATTGTTCAATTATGATATTGTTATCACAACAATCTTATGTTGTTATTGTTATTAATATGTTGAACAAAGTTATCATGAAATGTAATGTTCAATTGTTCATCATGATATTGAAAACAAAGTTATCATGAAATGTAATGTTTTGTTATTGTTTGCGGACATGAATGAAGGGTCATGAAATGTAAGCCTGAAACATATTTTTGCCGCGATGAGGTGAATATTGAGCATTTGCAGTTATTTGGATGCCTGTAGAGAATTGTAAGTCTGTTATCTCATTTCTTGGGTATAGACATTTTCTATTTTGTATTTTTTGTTTAGTGCACGCTGCCATCATCGTGATCAACGATGCCATCGACCACGGAGTCGCTCAGGATACGTTTGCAGCTTTGAAGAATCCCAATGCTCATCTAACTGATCTTGATGCCAAGAATACGGAGGAATACCAGAGTCAATTGTACGAGGCAAAAAAATCCAAGTGTGAGACATCCCTCCTCAGGGTGAGTGAAATTTTGTACAACCACTACATCACTGGTCAATGTTTGTTAAGTAAATAGTGATTTCATGATGAAACACACAGGAGAGGATCATATGAGAACTAAAATTTAACGTCTTATCATTCTTGATAAAGACAACAGACTGGAGTTTATAAGGACTCAAATTTTAATGTCACACAACTCGCGGATCAGATTGAAGTGTATAGAAACTGAAATTTCAGCTCAATGAAGACTGGCGTATTGTAAGCTCTTTTTACATGATCATTCGTGATTGGATCATCAGACTGGAGTGTTTTAGAATTCAAGAGTAAACATCGAAACACTCTTTACCAATGACTTGTTTCCACAAGTGTCTTTGATTTTGCAAATCTCAATGCCAAATCTTTTTTTTAACACATTAAGTTTGAGTTGTTATAAGGATTTAAGCAGCAATGTCAAATCACGCTATATGCAGGCGCTAGACTGTGGAAAATAAGACTGTGGAAAATAAGAAAATAAAATCAAGTTTTGAGGTCAGATCGCTTCTTCTGAAGACGGTAGACCGGCATTTATAAGTATTCAAGACTTCAAGTGTCATCTTCACGAGGACACTTGACTGATATAAGGTCTCAAGTTTAAACATCAAAATACTTCAGATTAAGTCACTAGCCTCAAGTAATTAAGGACTGGAGTACTATCGACCTCATATCTCCAGATGAAGATGTCATTCGTATATACGTATAAATGCTATAACGTCAAAAAATTAATCTACTTCTATCGCGTGGTGTATAAGAAATTTATTTAAGTGAAACTTCAAATGTGTGGTCTTTAATATTGTTTACTGTTTTTCAAACTCCAGTCACCAGGAAGTGAAGATGTGTATGATAAAATGCTTACACAAGCCGAAGTTCAAGGGAACATCGCAATGGCCAATGAAGTAGTTCGTAAAGAGAACAGGACAAAGCGAGTAAGGAGATATTTTCACTTATTTTGCTCGAACTCGTTTTCAAGGTTTCATTCATTATTTATCTTCCATGCCGTTCGTAGTTCTCGAAATAAATGCGGCAATAGACAGCGAAGATCTTGGCCTCTTGTTGAAAGCGCTGTTGAACGAAAAAGCAAAATTAACTAAAGTTATGGCAGATAATGGTGACTGGTATCAACAGACATTAGTCGAAAATAAATCTGATAAGGTAAGTGGCGGTTTTTTACAATAAAAAAAGTCGTTTACAATAGCTATCCCTTCAGCAGCAATTCGTACAAAATGTTTCTTATTGGAGCCTCTTAGCTAATGCCATGCATTTTTTGGTTCGTGAAATAGTGAAAACGACCATTATTGACGTGTCAGTGATGTATGATATGTTTCAGGGAAGTGAACTGTCACACGGTGAAATCCAGCAAGGCATAAACAACGCAAATAATGTTGGCGAGCAGTTTAGAATTCGTGAGTTCGAAAAGTGTATATTCAACCCGTGTGATTCATCTTTATAACCATTCCTGCACGAAGAAGCCATTATTCAATAAAAGTCGTTTCGAGAACTTCATGATCCGTAAATCTCTTCTCTTGCAGTGGAGACCATTATGAAATCTTTAAACAAAGCCTTGGAAACCGGGAATGGAAGAATGCCACGGATTGCTGATGAAGCCCGAAGCTCTTCTTCCAACCGTGCTCAATCGTAGCTCTTACCTTTACTACAGCGAATTGAAGAAGGAGAAGACTAAAAGAAGAGGTTTGTGTTTCGAAAACGGTTAGATATAGCTATCATTCATTATTGTATTCTCTCGTCTCGAGCTTTGAGTGAAATATTTGTTTTAAACTGTTTGGTTCGCTTTTTGCTTCACTTTACATAATCACATTATCGGCTTTTTGCAAACCGACGCCACTTCTGTCGATAATTTTCGTTGTTTCACAAGTGTTCGTTTACGTCAGCATGCGTACAATGTGTTTGACAATGAATTTATGGAGGACCGCGCTGTTGAAAAGTCAAAACTTATCATCCACTAACCGGAAATATGTGTTTGTGCTTAAAGCAAAATCCTATCCCTGTTTTCAGTCTCTGCTTCTTTTCTTTACAGCGGTCGGGTCACGTGGCAAGTCTCACTCACAGCGAGGTCATTGAACATGTCAAAGGTGAATAAATTTTTCCATTTTTTATCCGCATTTTTTTCTTTCCTTTTGCTGTGGTATGTCATTTGTATTACGGAAGTATGGTAGCTCACACGTGATCTTTCAATCACACTTCAGTGTTGACGGCTGTGGCGAGTATCAACCAGGCTATCGAACAAGGCAATGCCGCTCACTTGCTTGGTTGTCTGAAACACGAGTCGGCGGGTCTTGAAAACCTCGAAGACGACGCCGTGAATCGATATTTGGAACAGTTGGTGGCTGTGAAGAAAGAAAAGGCCCAGGTATGCTAACTTTTACAAACCGTACTTTTAGTTAGAAGTTTTAGCGTTGAAGAATGTCGCCAGCGAGGAACAGTCGAAACAATTCATTTCAATTAAGAAAACGCCGTTATGACTTGGTTTCCTTCGTAAAAACAAAAACAAGCGGCTGCAAAATTACCCAGTGGAAATCACCTGTGATTTGACTGCATACATTGTTTCTCGGAATCTTGTTTTAGGATTGCGGTCAAGGGAAGGACGACTTGAACCAAGTGGAAGTTCAGTTGTGCATCGATTATGTCAATACGGAGATTGCCGAGGAACATGCATGTAAGTTTGTAATTTATTCATATATGGGGACTCTTGCGCATTTTCTTGCCCAACAAAGCTGGCAAGCTTTTCTAAACTGTGTAAATGCAACGTGCTCTTCCACTTAAATGCTCACATTTCGACCGTCCGGTCATCATCCAAGGACATTATTTTCCTAGAATCTTTCGATTGAGAGGTCCCACCGCAATTGACGAGACTATATCTAGAAAACTGTGTTGAGTAGCGTTCTATTTCGTCTAATGCTTTCAAAACGTTTCTCAAAGATTCCAAGTTTGGCGCTTTGCGTTTGTCTCACATCTACCTAGTGTTTCAATTGCTGCTATTTTTTGGATTAGGATAATATCTAGGGTGTTTATGTTTACATTGTCCTCAACTCATTCATCATAAAAAAGGACAACAGGCAAATTATTTGCCGGTGTTTTACTCTATATTTGACGATTTATTCACGAAAGGTGTTCGTGCACTTCGAAATTATTCACCGCAGTTAATGTACTATCATTTTCTATTCGAAAAATCTTTTCGGCAAGGGAACGTCGGATTCAAGTTTTTTTTTTACTTTCGATTAGAGGCCATTTGTCGTGAAATTGTTGCGCATAGATTGTACGACATGTATCAATGTTATCGTGTGTAACTATGTCATCAACTTTTCGCTATGGCAACATTATTGACAGGTGTTGTGTCAGTGTTTGTTGTTGGAATCTGAATGTTTGAAAATATTTTCTTTGCTCTAACCAGCGTCGAGGTGGATCGAGGAAATTGACCGAAAAGGTATTCCACATTTCTTTGCGAAAGTGCGTATTTTTGGCGGTATGGTGACAGTTTTTGAGTTTAACGTATCGCGAAGACTTCGAGGATTCTAGTTCAACATAAGAGTCAGCAAAAACCGAATGAAAATGGAACAGTTCTTCACGAACAATGGCGAAGACGATTGGTTGTATGAGTATGTATGACGGGAAAAAGTCTCCCAAAACCATACATCAGCGAGAGGCGAAGAAATCATTCCCAAGATGGAACGAGGGCAGCGATTCGATACGATACGGAATACGATACAGATTTGGAAACAACGATAGAAAACGAAGAGCAATCTTCGTGCAGAAAGATTTACATTCATGTTTGTCGAGAGCTCAAAGTTGTTCCATGTCAGTCGTTTCTCAGGCAACTCGATAACGAAGAAGTGAACATAAGCCATTACCAAATTGGTCCCGTGGGCTGCGAAGCTCTTGCACGAGCCTTAATGAAGAATATGAACGTTTTCACTCTAAATTTATCCGATAACGCCATAGGCGGACAGGGAGCTGTTTATATTTCGAAACTGCTCACCGAAAATCGCTGCATATCCCGCCTGGACGTTTCCAACAACGGACTTAAGACGCAAGGGGCTTATGCCGTGTCTGAAATGATGAAAGAAAATACTCATCTTTCGGAACTTAATGCATCCACTAATAACTTTATAGGAAAGGATGTCGAACCTTTCGTGGAAGCACTGCGTGAAAACTTCACGCTGAAGATTCTTAATTTAAGTGGAAACAGTTTCGATGCACTCTCCGGAAAGTTAATTGGGCTTGCAATCCGTGAAAACGTTGGCTTGGAAGTACTTAATTTAAGCTGGAATAACATCCGCGGTCACGGAGCTACAGCCATAGGCGATGCACTTCGAGTAAATTACTCGTTGAAGATTCTAGATTTGTCTTGGAATGGACTTGCAGATGACGGGACAGCGGCTCTTTCCAAAGCGTTAATGGTAAACGATGTTTTAGAGGTGCTAGATTTAAGCAGTAATAGGCTTACGGCCCGTGGGCGGGCGATTTAGCAAAGGCCTTATCGGTGAACGCAAGCCTTAAGGTTTTGAAAGTTGCACAAAATTCGTTCAGTTGGAATTCAGCATTGGAAATTGTGAAGGCCGCAGTCGACAATGCGGATAGTCGTGCCCGAGCATTTTATTTTGGTGATATGCCAGTGAGTGAGAAATTTAAGAATGAGCTTGATGAGATAATGTTGAGATATCCTGACTTAACGGTTCAATACGGCACCATAATGAGAGGCAAAGAAAGAAAGAAGAAAAGAAACGGGTATTGTAGCTTTAATGTTTCATATTCAACTTATCTCTGCATTACCATAGAGTATTTATAAAACGGATAGGGATTAATTAGCCATGGCTTGTTGATTCAATTACTTCTGTTTTTGGTTGTATTCGTTGACGAGTTTTTTACGTTTATTTGTTAGGATCTTCTCAATCTTCTTTTGGAATACATCGAGATGCGCGCATGCTCGACATGTTTAAGCTGCTGGACAGGGACAATGACAGTCTCGTGACACAAGAAGACTTCGTGCTTGGCCTCAAGCGCACTGGACTTCCGATGACGAGGGAGGAGATACATCGACTTATCACGCTACTTGATCGGAACAACGATGGAGTTATAAGTTATCAAGACTTTCTTCAGATACGGAGAAAGAAAGTCTTTAATGATTTTCACTCGCGAAAGGCGTTGAAAACGAAGGATGGCGCCGTCTCGAAACGGAAGATCGGTTATCCTAATAAGTAAAGCAGAAAAAAACGATTTACAGATACAACTGTTTTGAGATAGAGAAAGCATTTGAAAGTTAACCACAAGGCGATGATTCTTCGATACATTAATACGTTGTTCAGTTTTTGTCTGTTTATTCATTGATATTTTTGCTTTAAGGTTACCAGAAAGCCTATGTAAAAAGATGCCAGTCAAACTTTGTGAATAAACTAGTTAATCGTGTCTTCGACGTCTTTCCATTCGATATTTCATAGTAATACTAGACATTTCGAATCAGAGTTAGAAAAAGAGTTCAACCTCATTTCTAGAAATATTTATGTTTCGAAAACTTCCTCGAAATGACGTCACGTCACTCACATTATTATGGGTGGGTGGAGGGAGACATATACATTTGGTTAATTGAAGTGCTATACTTTAAACCTTCCTCATTCAGAGGAATTCTTCCTCAAGAGTGGTAGCCGTACACCCTCGGCTTTTTTACAGTTGTAAATTCCATATGTCCGACGAAAGCCGTTTGCTATTAAACATTGCACATCTCATACTTTAGCCAAATCTTTACTAAATGGTCTCTTATTTGTTCAGTAATCGCGGCTGTGCAGACCGTCAACAACACGCTCGAGGAAGAGGATCCCGACGCCACGTTGAAGTCTCTTCAACAAGAGCCCGCGAAAGTGACTAACGTACACCCCGAAAATGCGATCTTGTATCATACATGGCTCCTTGCCGAGAAAGAGGACAAAAAGAGGGTAGCGTAAATCATCTATACGTTCACGTGCTATACGTTCACGTGCTATACGTTCACGTGCTATACGTTCACGTGCTATAGCACGACTATCTATTTTTGTGTTCTTTATGTTTCACGGAGAAGGATTGATAAATTTTCACAAAAGTTTTTTTAGAATATAACGAGCATTAAAAAGGTAAATAAACATAACGTGAAGAAACTGGTCGTTTAAAGATGTAAATAAGCGACGTTGCCTAGTGTAAAATAGCTAGCTTTCATTAAAACTATAACTGTTCGTGTTTTGTTTGCTGGGATTGTAAAGTAAACCGGCGAACGAGCCTTTAAACTAAAACCTCAATACTACGATTACTTCAATGTATTGATATTGCATCGACGCTGTTAATTTGAATGCCAGCTTGCTAGTTAAATTAATAAAGTAATGTCTTCAATTAAATCAGTAGTAACTTCTTCGTAAAGTTAAAGTAAAGGATTAGTTAAAACAACTAAATCAGCAGGAACTTCCACATAAAGTATCAATAAGTTAAAGTAAAGGATTAGTTAAAACAACTAAATCAACAGGAATTTCCACGTAAAGTATCAATAAGTTAAAGTAAAGGATTAGTTAAAACAACTAAATCAGCAGGAATTTCCACGTAAAGTATCAATAAGTTAAAGTAAAGGATTAAAATAACTAAATCAGCTTCATTTCTTAAAGTAAATAAGTTAAAGTAAAGGATTAGTTAAAACAACTAAATCAGCAGGAATTTCCACGTAAAGTATCAATAAGTTAAAGTAAAGGATTAGTTAAAACAACTAAATCAGCAGGAATTTCCACAATAAAAGCAGGGTCTCAATACAGCCAGAGGCCACATGAACTTTCATCCAGCATGTTGAGGAACGAACCGTATAATTGGTCAAAGAAGATGAAGAAGTATTTTATCACGTTTGAAATCACCACATTATCAATACAAAGTTTATTTTAAGTAAATATTATTTTTTTCAGTGTCTCGGCGGCCAGATGGAATTAACGGACAGTGGCCCGCGGGCCGTTTGTGACCCCTGAGTAAAGTAAATTTAGTCAAAACAACTAAATCTGTAGGACCTTCCACGTCAAATATAAAAAAAAGTTATACTGCAGGATTAGTTAAAAATTATGGACAAGTAAATTCAGCTTTATGCTCAACAAGTTTAACTTCAAAACGTGTATGCTTGAATTTATTCCTGCCGACGCCGTGAATGGAGTCGAAATTGATATGTGAAATTACGTAATGCTTTATCTTAGAAAACCAACGATCCGTCGGCCGAACTGTGGCACGACGAAATTCAGAGAGTCATTGATAGATGTAACCTATACGCCTCAGAGGCTCACAAACGTAAGCTTGATCACCCTCATCGTATAGTATCCAGTTATTAATTCTGCGTCTTTAACTGATGTTCTGACGCTCTGTGTAGTTGTTGCTGGTGTCGCTGAAATCAACGCGTCACTCGAGACTGGAAACGACCAGAGCACCATGGAGGCCCTCGAGAATGCTGACGTAGCACTACGTGGGGTGACACGTGAATGCCAGGCTGCGTATCATGCAAGCTTGAAGGAAGCGAAGGCGGCCAAGGGCAATGAGGATGGTCCGTGGTTGAAACAAAAAATCTCTCAAGGTTTTCTGTTGTTTTATAACACGAAGACGAAACAATCGAGCTGGGTAGAACCCGATGACTTCACTGATAATGCTGGACTGCTAACAAAAGAAGAAATTCAAGTAAGCTTTACTTTGCACTTGGATGTTATGAGTTAAATTTGTTTTAACAATGCGCTCAGCCATGCCAATTATTGATGCTTGGCATGTTTGGAGAAACCTCGTGCATTTTTCATATTAATGTTGTGGTGTGGTTAATGGTTGAACCCGGGAGTATCGTTACATGTTTTGTACATGTAGATGGTCCAGGTTAGTAGAGTCCAGAGCAGGACTGTTGGTGTTGATGTCGAATGACGTTTCGACAACCTTAGCGGCAGTCATCTTCAGAGTCAAAACTGAAGATCACAGCACTCAGTTGGCATCAACACCAACGGTCCTTCTCGTGACTCTACTAATCTGGATGATCTCCATCTACAAACATGTAATGCTTTGGTATTATAGTTTTTCATTCATCGATTGTTGTTTGAGTAACGATGTTCAGGGTTCTGTCTTCGAAATGAATTTCGATTTAAAGCTTTTTTTCCTTCAAATATGCATCGATGGTAATGCCACCATGTATAGTGCTGCCACTCGTAGGGGGAAGTAGGGGAAAATAAAGTTTTGGTAGGTGAAATGTGCATACACCTAGTGGCAGCACTGACCATGTATAAGAACATGATTACAATGAAATATGAAGTTTTTAATTTACTAAAGGTTGCCTAAGCTAGCAAGGCCGTCTTTAGTATCTCTCGCTGAAATGCAATAACAATTTCCGTGCGTTCTCTTCTCTAGGAGATCGTTTCAAACGAGACTTCGAAACACGGCAGGCAAGTTTACCTGCAAGCAAACGAACAATCAATCGTGAGGCTTCAAGCGCATTGGAGAGGATATTTGGCAAGAAAGGCGTTCAATGAAAGGAAACAGTTTATGACCAAACAACTGCCTGCCATTATTAAAATTCAAGTAAGAGCTTTTCTTCGATGATATTTCACTGCTCTACTTTCACTATTATCCTTATTCCGAATAAGGATTCGGGAAACGGTTCACTGAAGAAGTCAGCTGAATCGCCAGCGTATTGATGGAGGAAGGGTTTAGGGGGGGGGTGTTGGTGTTGGGGGTGTTTACTGCTAAAGTCATAGCCTGATATTAAAATTAACTGTTGACAATTGAGAATTGCTAACTGCAGATTATTTTAGCTCTCCCTACAACTCTTGGAAAAAGTTAGGGAGGCTCCCATTGTAAAAAGTTAGGTAGGTTTAAATTGTGAAAAGCTAGGGAGGCTACAATTGTAAAAACATCTCGAATGATGTGTTTCCATGCTTCATTCGTTCATTAAAGTTCACTTTCATTGAAGACTTTCATTATTACAGGCGAATCTAAAAAGATGGATTCAACATAAGAAATACCGTGAAAGATTGGCAGTTCTTCATAACAACGATGCTGCCATTATCAAAGTATATATTTATGCACACACTTTGTAAAATTTCTTTCGCGTAACGTCGTTAACGAGTTTATTACATTGACAGATTCAAGCGTGGATCAGGATGTGCTTGGCTCGCCGCAAATATTTAAAACGAAAACAATTCTACAAGGACAACGTAAGTATTTATTTTCGTTTTGTGTTCGTTATCATTGATCGCGGTTCGCAATGCATCTACTCTCACGTGTAACTTTTATTTATATTGTTCATGCGTTGATTTAGTTGCCATCAATTATAAAGATACAGGCATTTATGAGATCCAACCTCGTAAAACATGATTATCGAGCCTTGTGTAAGTGTCATTCGTTTTCTATCAACAGTCTCTAACGGATTATCTGGCCATTAGGGTTTTGGGTTGTGGGATCGGGTCAAGATTAAGGATTCCATCTGATTTTATACATAAGAGAAGGCGAAATGTCTTGAATGAACCATTAGGAAGTAATGTGAAGCGAGTCATGTTCTGAAAAACTGTTCTTGCTTACGTTTGTTTGAAAATGTCTGTGAATCTATTCATCATAAGTAAGAATGGTATCTTGTGTAGCTAAGGTCTTTTTTCAACTTGTCAGTGAGCTCGCAAGATCCGTCTATAAAGATTGTACGCAAATTTCTTCATCTCTTGGATCAGAGCGACATCGATTTTGAAGAAGAATTAGGTAAGTTTATCATTGAACTTTTGAACGTCTAGTGAATTCTTCTCGACCCGCCACCACCCTTATTTTCTGTGTTGTCCTTATATTTATTCACGGTCATCGCCGACCGAAATTTGCAGAGCTTCAGAAACTGAAGGCGCAGGTTGTCACGGAAATTCGCTCCAATCAGCAACTGGAACAAGATTTGCACAGCATGGACATTAAGATTGGCTTGCTCGTGCGAAATAAGATTACTCTTCAGGTTTGTATTGCCAGTACCTGTCGCATGCACGCTTTAACGACAAGTCAATGAAAAATTGTTTGGTCACCGGGCATTGATTTCTACAAATTTTGTGTTTCGCTGCACGACCATACCAGAGGACAAATTAATTTCTGAGTGTAAAGTAAATTGACGAAAGCCCGTTTTCCTAAGGTTTTGTTAAGTGCTTTTATTGAGTTTTGTTGCTTTTGGGAATTTTGTCTGTGAACATACTTTCCACCGAGGATAATCATGGAAGCACCAAGGTCAGTATGGAATTTTTTTGGAAAAGCTGTCAAGCGGTAGATCGATATAAAAAACAGGGCCAGCGGGGGGATATAAGTTCATGAGGTTACCCGGGTAAATAAATTTTAAAAAATGCTACTGAAGTTAATATGGAATCGCCGAGCTTTTGGTTGACGCACTCTGGATAACAAATCTCTACTACAAGTCGCTGCAAAAAATCGTTTAGCAAGCGTCTATAGTTCGGCAACTGGTCTTTCAAATGGGTGGTGTATCGATGATTTAGAACCCAACCCTCTAGATTTCTAACTACCGTGCCTAGGTGAGGCAGGGACGCCATCTTGAAAGGTGCAAAACTCAAAATGAAAAATAAGCTAAAAGAAGGTTTAAAAACCCAATGTTATCAAACATTTTAAAAATTAAACCTGAACTATCAACTTTGCAACTGAAAAATTAAACACAGAGAAAGCAGATATTAATCATAAACATCGTCAGTTTTGCCACCTTTCAAGATGGCGGCTCCCCCCACTTATAACTATAGAATTTTGGCGGAGTCTGATATCTAGCAGATTGGGTTCCAGGTCATTGGTGTGTAAGTGTCACGCAAGAGATCTTATTGATCTCGTCTCATCAAGTTGATTTTGTGCGACATTTTCCATTGCTTCAAATGATCTTCTTTCTTTGTATTTGAATACGTGTATTTTCGCATTTTCATCTTTTACCCTACCAGGATGTCGTTATTCACAACAAGAAATTAAGGAAGGACCAAGATGTGGATGGTCTTGGAAGCAAAACGAAAGGCATCCGATCCTTAAGTAAAGAAAGCCAAGAGAAACTTGAAGCGTATCAGAATCTTTTCTATCTCCTGCAAACCAACCCGGTGTATCTAGCAAAACTGATCTTTGAAATGCCACAGAGTCGATCGACGAACTTCATGGAATCCGTCATCCTTACTTTATACAATTATGCTTCGAATAACCGCGAGGAATACTTACTGTTGAAGTTGTTCGAGACCGCTCTAAGAGAGGAGATCTTGTAAGTTTCTTCGCATGAGTTTATTCTTGTCGAGGATGTTTTCGTGTTTGCCATTACTTATCGGGTTAATAATATACGTTTGCTGCTCATGGCAGTAAGGAGGAACAGCGAGTGGAAGGTTTGCAGATATTGTTTTACATGATATGCTTATTAAGTTGAGAAATGAAAAACATGATTTTGGTGTTTTACTGAAAACGTCACTCGCAATAAGCTTAGTCAACTTAACCTGATATTTATGAATAGCGAGTGTGGCATTAAAAATGATTTGCCAATACTTATCAGTGTCCGTGTCATAAAACTTTGTTACTCAGCTAGTAATTGCACTCGGATTGCACAATCGATTCGGGCAACATTTGATTAGGGTAACGAGAAAGAATTGTGACCCAGGCATGCAATTTTTAGAAAAGTTAACTTGCTAGCTTTTATAATAGCTCGCGTGAACGATTCTGCGGACTTTCGTTTATCGTATACTTTCTGTTTTCAGTTCAAAGATTGACAGTATTCAAGAAATTGTAACCGGTAATCCTACCGTTATCAGAATGGTCGTCGGTTTTAACAGGTATTCGCGCATCTCTTCCGTAGATTCAGGGGGGTTTCTTAGCATTTCCACACGGCAGCTTGTTTTTTTTCGTATGTAACCATGAGAGATTTCAGCCAATGGATGTATATACAGCATTGATTGATGATGCAAGCTTTGATCTTTCTCAGAGGTGCACGGAATCAAGGCTCGCTCAGAGAGCTTCTTCAACCATTAGTCCAGGGAGTTCTTGACGATACAACTCTTAGCACGTCCACTAATCCTGTGGAGATCTACAAGAACTGGATCAACCAACAGGAGTCGGAAACTGGTCTACCAGCGTGAGTGGATTCATTGACCACGTTTGATTTTGTTTTCGGATGTTGCAATACATCAACTTGAACGATGTCTTTGACGAAATCGTCATGCATCATATGATTGAGAGAAGCGAAATTAGAATTATTAAAACCTATATAAAATATCGAATTGTCTAATTAGTGTTCTCATCGCATTTCTTTATTAGCAAGCTTCCTTACGATGTGGACCCTGAGAAAGCATTGGAACACCCCGAGGTTCAAAGCAAAGTTGATGCGGCCATCAGTAGACTGACGGCAGCAACTGACAGATTTTTAGAAAGCATCACTTCGAGTGTGAACAAAATACCGTAAGATCTCTCGAATCGTTTCCAACTTTCTTAATGGTCGTGTTCTTTCGTTTTGTTCGACATAAAAAATGTCTTTCTCATTCCGCCTGCCATTACGAATGATAAAGTCCTTGCTTGTACCACGTTTGGAATCGTGTCGCTTCACAATTTATGTGAAATTTATGTGCGCTTGCAATGATCTTTTCTTTAGTTATGGTATCCGCTATCTTGCCATGACCTTGAGGACTTGCTTAGCGGAGAAATTCCCTAATGCTGGAAATGATGATATACTTCGTGTAAGTGCATTGTAATGAAGTCCATTCATATCACTAAACTATTGAATGTTTTCGCGACCAACAAAAATTGTCGACTGAACAGAATTAGCTCGTGTGAACGATACTGTAGACTTTCGTTTATTGTATACTTTTTGTTTTCTTCTTTCATTTCTCCTCCCGTGATCCCACCCCTCCTTCCGTGATCCCACCCCTCTTCCGTGATCCCGGTGATTTTATCACGTGGATATCTTCTCTCCTTCTGTAGGTTGTTGGTAACTTTATCTACTATCGTTACATGAATCCGGCGATTGTGGCCCCCGATGCTTTTGACATTGTCGATGTGTCTATTGAAAAAGGTCTAACTGTCGAACAGGTATGAAACTATGAAAGCGACATATTGCCGAAGCTTGCACGATGAGCGTCGTGTAAGGCAACTCATGAGCGATGTTTTAACTGTCATAAGCGAGAGTCTTATTTGATTGGTCAAAAATATCGCTGGAAGTTCCACTTCCACTTATTTGTTCGTGCTTCGATTTGCAGAGAAGAAATCTTGGCTCCATATCGAAGTTGCTTCAAGACGCTGCTTCGAACAAGAAGGCGAGTTTACCTCAGCGATGGTTTTATGTGCGGTAGTGTTAACGTTTCATAGATTTATTATTTTATTTACTTTTAGTTTGGCGGAGAAAGTTCCCATTTGAGCGACTTGAACCCGTACTTGGAGAAGGCGCATCAACGTTTCTTGTACGAACTGCGATTATTACGTTCTTATGCATTCCCCCCCGTCCCCCTGATGTTTACAACTTTGATGGGAACTTTCATCATTTTTGTACTTTACCATAAATTACAGGAAATTCTTCATGGAAGCGGCGAATGTCGAGAAACCCGAAAACAAATTCAACATTGACGAGTACAGTGATGTCGTGATGTTAACGAAGCCGGTCATTTACATATCGATAAAGGAAATCTGCGATACACATAAGTTACTACTTGAACATCGGAACGCGATCGCAACCGAGAGTAATGATCCGCTGCAAGAATTGTTAGACGACGTGGGTGATCATGCTGACGTTAAGGAACTATTAGGTAAATGGGGCAAAGCACTGAATTAGTGCTTGCATGGTAAGGGTTCAAAACTACTTGTATGATGTTGTATTATGTTAATATGTTAACTACTTTTATCATGTGTTGTAATATGTTAATATGTTAACTACTTTTATCATGTGTTGTAATATGTTAATATGTTAACTACTTTTATCATGTGCAGTATGTTGATATGTTACCTACTTTTATCATGTGCAGTATGTTGATATGTTACCTACTTTTGTCATGTTAAGATGTTAACCACTTGTATATTGTGTTGTAATACGTCAATATGTTTCAGTTTTAAAGAATTATCTGATGTAGTAGTCACATTTGAAATTCAAGCCATTCCCTTGGTTAAACAACCCTGCGCAATTATTTCACAGGCCAAACTTGCCTCAGTTTTTACTGTAATATTGACTGATGTCCTAATGATCCCCATAGCTACTACCGATTCTGTTTCATTGTCCTCGTGGGTCCCTTGCTGTACCTACCGCGCCTCCAACGTTTTACCCACTGATCCAGGAATGCGTTGATATTTGTAGGTGAGGTTGTCGTTGCCGAAGGACAGACGGAAGAAGATGTGCTGCGTGAACAAGAGAAAACGGAGATATCTCTGACTTTATCCAATAAATTTGAAGTTCCCGATGACGACGACTCGGATCTTCGTGCACTTTTCGTGAGGTAAGCGATTGTGACAATGGAAAAAGCGGGTCCTTACGTACTTCGACGTTGCTGAGCAAATTTATAGCTAACGTGTGTGAGACCATCATCTTGTGTTTAGGACGAAACATCTCATCATTGACGTAATTCGTGTCCAGTCCGGTGACACGTTGACGGAGATCTTGGAAACTCCCGCCACAGAAGAGCAGGTATGATTAGTATTTGTTTGTGTTACATTGAATTTCATAATCATGTTGTCAGGCTTTATATTTTTTTTCTCAGGAAAAGGAGCACATGTCTTTCTTGAAGCAGAAAGAAATACAGGACTCGAGGAAAGAAAATAAATTGAAGAGAAATGCTTCGATTCACAGCGATTCCAAGTACGGAAGCTTGTTCTTTTTTCCTCGTTACAATTGTAATCGAGTTTTCTGGTCTAGCTTTAAGTGTTTCTAACTTTTGTTATTGTTTTTATTTTTGTTGTCGTTTGTCTTTCCAGTTTGCCCATTGAAGACATCAAGCGTAAGATAATCCGAAATCTTCGAGTTCTTGAGAACCAGGAAATCGTAACGACGAAAAATAATTACCAAGATATTGTTAATGTCATAGCCAGGGTACGAATGTTGGCTGTAACTTTTTACACACGTCGTCTTTAGATAAAGAGGGGGTGTATCGAATCACGTATGCTATCCCCATCATTATGTTGATATATTTGTTGTAAATGTCATTGCTGGAGTGTGGATGTTGCTTGTATTTTTTCACACATAGCTTTTAGTAAAGAAAAGCTTTGTTGTTAATCATGCACGCTATCATCGTCTTAATGTTTGTTGTAAATGTCATTGCTGGATGTGGATGTTGCTTGTATTTTTTACACATGGCTTTTAGTAAAGAAAAGCTTTGTTGTTAATCATGCACGCTATCATCGTCTTAATGTTTGTTGTAAATGTCATAGCTAGGAAACGAATGTTGGCTGTTACTTTTTACACATGACTTTTTACACTGGTGTGAATGCTAGGTCAGGAGAGTTGGTGTAACTTTTTACACATGACTTTATAGAGAAAGCAAGGGCTTTATTGAATCATGTATGCAATCCTCATTGTATTGTTTGTTGCGAAGGAGTGAATGTCATAGCTAAGTTGCAAATGTTGCTAAAATAAGGCAAGGGCTTTATTGAATTAATTTACCTCCATACAACCTATTGTTTGTGTACAAAAGGTACAAAAGAACTGAACGAAAAAATAGTTATCTCGGTTAAAACACATCCTCGTTATCTTCACAACGTTGGCCGTCTTCATAATTTGACTTCTCTTTATATCCATCGATCACAAGAAATGCATATCATATGGATTAAGTATTAATGTCGTTGATCGTATGGATTAAGTATTAATGTCGTTGATCATATGGATTAAGTATTAATGTCGTTGATCGTATTTAGGATGTACGTAACCAAAGACGATACCGCGTCCGACGTAAGCAAGAACTTAGGAAACTGGAAACGACTTTGGAGCGTTTGAAAACGAAGGCAATCTTCTACGAGGAGCAAATGGATTATTACAACAGATATATTGAAACTTGCTTAGATAATCTTGCCGGGAAGGAATCAATGTACGCTCTTCGACTTTGTTCTATGAATTTTTTCTAATGTATTTTCATATTGTTTGTCGAAATTTCTTTTTAGAGGGCAAAGCAAAGAGAAGAAGAAACAGGATGGATTTAAAACAGCTGTTAAGTACAGCGCCCAAAAGTTAGCCGAAAAAGGAGTTGTGTTGGAAATTGAAGGTTTACCGAAAAGCCAGTAAGTATGAACAAATTTTTGTGACAGCCGGAAGGCGGCCCTCTTCAATGGTCGCAATTTCCGACTTCTTGTAATTTATATTGTTTTTAGGTTGAAAAATGCTTCGTTTGAAATTGTGCCCGCTGACTCAGGTGTGTTTTTGGTCTCCGCGAAATTCATGGGAATTTCTATGGAAAAAGTTGAAATAGTATTTCAGGTATTTGTCAATGACTTACATTATCCGCTCTCAAGTGTACGCTTAAACTGCAATGACTGCCACGTTTTCGAGAATGATTCAGATGAAGTTCGTTAGTTTTGACCCTTTTCCATGGTCTTTGGGGAATCTTGCATCTCCCAAACCAGCTTCCACAACCCATGTTGCCAACATTTGCATGTTCAGGAAATTCAATAGTTCAGGAAATACGCATGAAATAATGGAATGTTTGTCAAATCTCATGACGTCACATTTGAAAATTTTCCATATTCCAGGACTTACTCCAACTTCAGTTCGAAGGCGTTGCGGTCATGAAGATGTTTGGTAAAGCCAAAGTGAACGTGAATCTTCTCATTCACTTGTTGAACAAAAAGTTTTATGGTAAAACATAAAACGATCGTGTGCGATAGGAAATTTTTCATGTAGGTTAGAAAAATTATGTGATGAACATGAAACGTGCAGTAACGTACGAAATCTGTTGTTTAAGAAGCTACTTCCACGATCGGAAGTTCTTTCTGGGAAATTTGGGAATATTGGGAATATTATTCTGTTGTCTATGTAGAGTGGCCTACCATGAAATGGGGACCTAATGCGTTGGTTCACTTTCCTTAGGCATAGAAAAGTTTTTTCTTAACTGTAGAAGCAATTTGGCGACAAGCACTCACTACAGAAATTTCCGAAATTGAAAGAATTTCCGATCGACTTCGAGTGTCTCCGATTAAATTCCGACTTTTTTTCTACTTGCCATCTCATTAATGGAAATTTTTTTTGGCCTCGTGTTTTTGCCGACTGGAAGACTCCAAGTATCGTTAAGACATGAATGAAATCATATTGTAGGGAGGATTCTAATTTTATACTAAGTATTCGAATCTATCCGACGTTGATACCAAATATTTTCACATTATATCATGTTGTACGTACAGAATTTTGTTGGCGTAACGTTACATTGATGTTTCTCTGTTACTCTTCTTCTCTTTTTGGGAAAGACGTAATGGCGAGATAATTCAACTCCAGTGCTTAATTCTTTGTAATTTATTTCGAGATGATGTCGAGTGGAGCTTTTTTCAATGTTGGAGATTTTCGCAACAAGATGAATGACTTTGCTTTTTGTCTGTTGAAAACCGCCGTCCAGCCGACAATTTTCGAAATATTCAAAGAAGCAGATTCTTAAGAATATAGCCATTTTGAAATTGAAGATTTGAATTAAAACACAAGACTACGAATTAAGTGTATATTAACTTCGTTTCAAAGCCACCTGCGTAGATGATTTTTTTAGGGGCAGTGTGAATAAGGCGTTCGGATGTCTTGAATGTCAAGATTGCTATATTCTTTGGAATTTGCTTCTTAATTATATTGTCTATTGCTTATCAATGTTGCTATACAAGCCAAAACCGGGTAGTATCAACATGAATAGAGGATTTCTGGCTACTTGTCCACTGCTGATGACGTCTATTTTGCATACGTATGACCATCTCGAGCGGTTTCCTTGTGATTGTGGATTCCTTTGATGATGTCACTCTCCCACGTAAGAGCGCTAAAAAAGTGATGTACGTGTTGTTGTTTTCATTTATTTACACCAAACATTCAAGTTCATTGCATTGTTGAACGTGTTCCTCGATTATTCGTGCATGGATAAAAAAAAATGCATAAACATTCCATAATGTCGTATTTAGAGACTATTCGCTAACCACGTATTAAATGTGCCGTGAACTTGAGACTTTTGGCGATTCAGTATTCCAATGTTTTTACATCAAAGTCCACTAAGAAAATCTAATATATTTAGCATTTTAACATTTGTAAACATCCGGTAGGATTTTAGCCTACGTTGACATTTAACATTTTGCAAAGTTTTGTAGCCGCGTTGTCAAAGGAATGCGTGACAACAGTCAAGTGTCTTGTTGCGGAGTTACGTCACGATGAAGTGCAGCAGAGACAGAATTTGTTTGATTGTGGTTTCACGAAAATGCGTCAAAACTCAAAAGCTTTGTTTGTGGAAAAGCAGAGAGAGAATGAAATTCCTCCGCTTTGACGTCATACAACATAAGCATTTCTAATGGTTGCAAACAGTCTTTTCATCTCATCTGTTCCGGGCAAAGACACTTCTGATTTTAAAATAGTAACTTTTGTACAATCATTGCACTGACTCGTTAAAGTTTAATAACCTCTTCTGATTGGTTCGCCCTAACCCGCCGCGCGCTTTCTCAGCCTGCGGATGTTGTCATTACGCCGAAAGGAGCGCTGAGTGGCGTAGGTCGAAGTATTTTCAAAATGGCTGCGAGTAATCCTCGAAAGTTCGAGGAAAAGATAGCTCAGCACAAGCTGAGACAGGCCCAAGAAACGAAGGAATTCGATATGATTATGCAAGAAATGTCCAGAGTTACAGTAAGTAATGATTTTGTGCGAATGACGTGTTGTTTTGCAATGTTATTTACTCGCGAATTTCCACATTCATATATTACAGGCGAAAGTGAGTAGCGAGAAACAAACTCGGAACAGATATGGTGGCTCCTTGCCCGACTTCAATGCTGCTCAAAATCAAACAACTAGATCTGTAAGGGGATGCTTTTGATTCGATTTTGTACATAGTTGTTACAAATAACATATTTATACACGCGTTCGTTGTGTTGATATTCCAAGAGTCGCAAATGTTTCGCTTTCAGGATAATCTGAACGATTTGGCTCTCCGGCATAACATGGACATCCAAGTACCACACAGAGATCGCGTTTATCATCCGAGGACAAGGCTGATGACAAGCACGAGTAGACGACATATATCCTTTATGAAATTTGCTTTACTTAGCCCAACAAACATAATCGTGCAATGCACGCTACGCGTTGTTGAATTGCTTCTGTTTAAATTAACAAATGGTTTATTACTAAATCGAAGTTCTCAATGTGTGAACCTCTTTGCCCGCAGCGTCACCATTCATTATTCGTGACAATTATTAAAGTGTCGATCGAATTTTTCGAGCAATTTTGAAATCGAAAAGATTTGCCCTATAAGAAATGTGTTAGTTACAACGAAGAAAAGATATTATTTATAGTAATTTCTGCCCTATTTTTACATCTTGCCATGCAGGATTTCTTTGATTTCGTCACTTATCTTGCACGTTTAGTAGTACTATTTGTTTTAGTACATATAAATTATCAACACGCGTATTGTGATATTTCTGTTACAACTTTCCTTGACTGTTTATACGCCGATTCTGCCTCGCCGTATCACTTCAGCCCGTATCTATCGCCACCTCAAATGGACGCGAACTGGCGAAGGTATTTATCTTTGAGTGTTAAATTCATTGAATTCCCGAGCAAAAACGTGTAGAGTTTGTGTTCTGTTGCCTCCACCCGGGGTCCTTTGAAACACTCTAATGTCACAAGCCGTTGCATTTTGTGCTCATTTGGCTCGAGCGATTTTAAAACGACGCGTTTATAATTCTTCTAACGTGTGTAGTAAAATCTGTTCTTGGCGGTAAAAATGCACCCCCTTTGCGCTTTAGGACACTCAAATTCTCGGATATCAATAGTGAAAGTGTACTGTACAAAGTATGTGGGTTTCTTTGCAGACATGACGTGCATATTTGTGGGCATTTTACTATTTTCCTACTAATAGCTTCGACTATACATTATTTATGTCACGAAAGAATGCCTCTTTAATTTTGTACTAGATAATATTGTTTGCTTAGCGTAGATTTCTTGCGCTTGTAAATTGATCGACACATCAAATGTTCACGTTTATGAGGTGAATATTCGTGGTTGTGGTTTCGTGCGGAGTGCAATTTTCAGATTGTCTCCCATGTCTTTTAGCACACTTGTTTCTACGACACCCGAAGACATGTGCATCGTTGTGCGTCTAATCTGCCGTGTATGCAGGAATATCTGATTTTGCATTTGTGATAATGAGTTATGAATAATTGTTAGCAAAAGCCTCATTGTAGTGGTGCTCGTGGGAGGAATTGATTTGTGTTTGATGCAGTTCAGAGTTTATAGAGAGTGAACAAGTGCCTTGTTTTTCTTGTTGCAAATCTTCTGCTATTCCCGAACAATTGAAATCAAATGAAATTGTCATATAATAATTTAATGTACCACCTTATTATTTGTGGCGGTTTTTGCATGTTTCACAATTCAACTGACAACATATATTCTGTGCCAGGGTATCTAATTTGCTGGTTCTTTTTTTTAGGACAAATTCAGATTCTTCTATTTATCACAATTTGACCAACCCAAATGGTAAGATTGCATAAGATTTGGAGATATGCGTTTTTCATTCTAGACAGTGTAGTTTTTGCTTACAAAATTTGAATATACTAAATCCCCTTTGCATTTTTTCACACTTGCTTTGTAGTTAATAAAGAATATTGTGGTATTATTTCAATAGTTTGTAGTTGATCAACACTGAACTGATTTCTTGCTGTAATGATCTTTCTATTCGTAATTACTTCTAGTTGTAGTATGTAAATGATAATTTCTCATTTCCGTGTCTTTTCATTTGTTGTTTTAGCAAGTAGGAGAATTTGTGCATCTCCTGATGGCAATGTAGATGTAAGTAGTATTTTCTCTCAATTTTCTTACTTCAAAGACTCTATCGAATGACATTGTTTTCAATTCTAGTTAGCCAATGGCAATGCAGCATTTGCACTGCCTTAATGAGTATTCACTGCATTTTACTTTAAAAAGAGACATTATAAAAGGCATAGAATGTCTCCCATCATTAATCTGTTCCAACCACCAGAAATACAATTGATGAGCGAGAGACTCTAATCTAAAATAATGACATTTGGCAATGCTATCTTTTTATTTAGGTTGGGAGTCTTCTTGCTCCAAAAGAGAACATGGAAGACATGAAGTAGGTCCCATGCACTGAGAATCTTGCTTTGCATTCTCAACTTTATCATATTTGATCACTTTAGGCTGAACAGTAAACAACCTCAGCAACAGCAACAACAGGTCTTCAACTATTCCTCTAACAATGGCTCATTACCAGACCTCTCTAATCTTCACATTCCATCACCATTTTCTGTGGGAATTGATCAGGACGAGTCACAACTATACAATCCCAGTTTACCTCAGGCCAACTCAAATGTATTTGCAGCACAGCCACGGCGGCACACCACCGGCTCCAGCAGTAAGCGACAGATCTATCGGCCCCAGCCCACCCCGACTTTAGAACATATCTCCCTGGCTTCATGTTCCAACAATCAAACAACACATCAAATCCTGCCTCACCCACAGTGGCATCCATGTACCAGGCCCCAATGTCTCCACTTGCCAATGGTCCTGGTTACCTGCACTATTCATCTCAAATGGGCTCTCCCAGCATGCAAGTGCAGCAGCTTGAGCAAATGGCGACCATAGCGGAAAACATGAAGCCGCCTTTAAACATGCATAATGGTCAACTGGGCCAGCAGACCGTACCGCCTTCGTCACCGAATACATTCCTAAACATGATGACCCGGAGTCCGGGGGCCATGGAAGACATGCGACAAAGGTTTCAAGATTATATTAGTAGCGTGCCTGCTACTCCGGAAAGTAGTCTCGCGTCCGAACTTGGCAACGCCATTGGTGGCCTGGACAGTCTACCCGGATACCCAAACATAAATAGCAACTCAGTTAGCGAATTGACGGGCCTGGGATTACAGCCGTTGGATATTAACGATTTGCAAGTACTTAGCGGCGACAACGTAACTCAAGCCGAGGTTGAGGAGCTGTTCAAGCGAGAAGGGAACAATCAGCAACAGGTAAGAATTATCAATCAGTAACGCCAAATATAGCGCACATGAGATTACACGGTTCTGTTGGTTTCCGGACAGAAAATATACTTGACCGAAGTTGTCAAATGAAAGTCAAAATAGATAACGACAAGATGAATGGTCTGAAAATGTTGATGTTCCTTAAGGTTTTACAAGCTTTTCCATTTTCTTATCTACTCGTCTCGCTTATTAACGATGGAGCAATCTTAGAATTTCTGTAGATCTCGGAAGACGAACGTACATACATACGCATCTTAGAAATTTAGCAAACACTACGTTCTGCCTTAAGTTGTTTAGAAGTTGGTGTGTAAATAGTGCGAAACGCCTTTGTAAATTGTATGGATGAGTCCATGTCGTATGCTATGTTCACGACTTTATTATAACGCTTCGCAACTTCACTGTATAGTTACGACTGTTTGGTGACAGAATTTTCCTATGTTCTTAGTTGGCATGCAAGAAACTAAGTATAGACAGCGGGCTCGTAAGTCCAGCAGGAATGTATCAATGACCATTTGTAGACATGAATAGTTTGCAATTCGTATGATTATTGTGGGTAATTGTACAATTAGATGGTCTTGGTTTGATATACGCTTCATATATTGATGTGTATCTTTCAATAACACCGTATATTGTATGCAGTCGTATTGTATTATTTTTTTTGAAAATTTCTCGGAATGCGCGTTTCTTGTAATCGAAGTACTGGTATGCTAGTCGCGCCAAAGGGCCTATCGTATTTCATTGATTGTTCTTTGATTTCGCCGAACTCAGCATGTCCATACGATGTGCTTTTTACAGTTTTCACTTAGTAAGCTTTTCCTAAAAAGTAGTTCCTTCATCTGTATATTGCTTGTGGTAGTAGTAATATTGACGGTAATGGTTATTAGTGGTGCTAGTAACATTTATGGTAGCAGTACCATTAATGGTTGTAGTAATATTGAGGGTAGTGGTTATTAGTGGTGCTAGTAATATTTATGGTAGCAGTACCATTAATGGTTGTAGTAATATTGAGGGTAGTGGTTATTAGTGGTGCTAGTGACATTTATGGTAGTAGTACCATTAATGGTTGTAGTAATATTGAGGGTAGTGGTTATTATTAGTGGTGCTAGTAATATTTATGGCAGAAGTACCATTTGTGGTAGTGGTTATTAGTGGTAGTAGTAATATTTATGGTTGCAGTACCATTAGTGGTAGTAGTAATATTGAGGGTAGTGGCTATTATTAGTGGTGCTAGTGTAATGTTTATGATAGTAGTACCATTAGTGGTGGTAGTAATATTTAGATTGTTAGTAATATTTACGGTTGTAGAATTATTAATGGTAGTAGTGTAATTAATGTTTGTAGTAACATTAATTGTACCAGTATAACTAGTGATGGTTGTCTTACTTATGGTAGTTTAATAGTTTTATGTGTTTGTGATACTTTGGTGAAAATAGATTGGGTTTTTTCTCGTTTTCAGCTCATGCATTGATTTGCCTCTTCGAAAACACTGTACATGTAAGAAACTGAATTGTCCGAACATTTGCTGTGAATACGATGTAGTGATGTCGAAATGTCCACTTACGGGATACACATTCTCGAATGTAATTTTTGCATGGATTTTCTGCCTCTGATATGGAACGGATCGTGCAGAATCGCTTGTTCTTGCTTGATGGTCATTGGACAACTTTATCAGCTTCCATCAAATGTCGCGCTCAAAGATGGGGTCGCATAACATGGCTAAGTGACCACTTTGTGACGTCATTTATGTAAGTCGTCATTTTTTTGTGATGTCATGCACTGAATCTAATAGGTCATGTGCTTTACGAGCTATGATGTCATTTGTGATATATTAGTTTGGGACCTCGTGAAATGACATCCGTCGTAATGTGAAGTCACATGGGAAGCTCGTGCTCGACGAGTGATAATAGCGTGTACCAAACATCCTTAAAACGCAAAAGCAAGCATAGACTTTGGAATTTAGATACTTTTTATGGTAGAATAATAGTCGTGAGACGTGTTGTTTGTCATGTGAATTATGTACGTATTCAAGAACAATTATGTATGATTTATGTAGAATATTATAAGATAGTTATTGAACGCAGTGAGCTGATCTGACCACGTGAAAAAGTGTTGAAATCAACAATCGGACCATGTTAAAAAGTGTTGAAATCAACAATGAAATATTTTGTACTTGCGGTGTACTTGCGGTACTTGATGGTGGAAAATATTTCTCAAAATGTGCTATGGAGGTATGTTTTTATGACGTGAAGTGATTCCAGTCCTTTTTTGCGTTCTCAGATCACTTGATAAGTCAGTAAGGATATTGAAAAATCTACTGATTTATGCTACATTATTTTTTGGGGGGTTTTTCGCATGTTTGTATGAAATCGTCGAATTATGGCTCCCTATCCTCATCTCTCTGAACCTTTTTGTTACGTGGTCTTTCTTGAATTCGATCAAAAATTTTCACTCGAAAGCCATGGTTGTACTTGTGCGCTTCTTATGAACACGTTTATATGAAGTCAGTTAAGGTATGATAATTTGGCAGAGGGGGAATTGACGAAAATGCTGGTACAGACTAAGATCACGGTATAGAGAGCATACAGTAGGGCCACTCCATTGAAATTTTTCGTGTCACGCATATCTTATTACGCGTGTGATTACCATATTGGCAGCTAGTAAATTGCTTTTTTTGACCAATAGGATTGACGATCTGGCAAACGGCAGCCAGTAAACTAATTAAATATACAGCAGCCAGTTGCAGAGCGAAGTGGCCCTACTGTATATTCCAATACTGTGTTAAGATTATAAAGAAGGCTTGCTCGGGTCTGCAACGCGTCATCTCGTCCGCCATTATTCCAACGTGCTGGCTAGGGTTTTTCACTTGTTTCCAACCACTAAAATGACCCGAAGTCATTTCTGAGTGACGATTCGAGAATTTTAGACTTAAGAAATGACTTCAGCTCGTTTTAGTGGTTGGGAACGAGTAACAGACACTTATCAACTAGCTAGAAAAATGGCGGTTGATATGCGCAGCACCCTTTAGTGTCTTTAAAATTCTTCGACGTTGCACGAAAAAACTTTGGGCCGTGTGGGAGGAGAGAGTACAGGAGACGTATTTCAAAACGTATAGCTACTGTTCGTCAACCCCCACCACACCCCTCGTGGAACGGAGTCACCCGTTATTGTGTTATGGTGATTTCCGGATCACGTGTTAGATTTTGATCCGTATTAAGTATATATTAGTTGTATTATTGCAATGTAATAACACGTACACATTGTACTATGCGAAAACGTTACCGCGAAAAATACTTTGCAAATATCCATGAAGCCCGATTGAGGGAAGACGTGTCGTAATAAATACACCTTTAGCATTCTACGAGCTTTCAATCACGGGTTTTCGAACTTTCTACGAGCTTTTAATCCCCGGACCACAGAGCCCTGTATTTATAAGAGTTGGGACACGTACAGTTCTCTGCATTTCCCATTATGATCATTATGATCGGGTAAATATGGTCACGTGGGCATTCAGCCGCCATTTTTGTTCCAAAAGCGCAAACTATAACCATTTTCTATAGGAGATTGATGAAAAAATGTTTGCAATGATTTTATGTCACGTTATAATAGTGCCAATCAAAGCGATGAAGAATAGAAACATACGCGCTCCCTTGTGGCAAAAACAGTATTAAAGGCGTATAAATTACATCCACTGAATTAAATATTTTTTTTATCATTATGACATCTATAAACAACTAAATTCCTAGGATAGTGATCGCTGTCTATTTATGAATAAAAAAACACAACTGGAAAATTGTCTTACCACCATTTAATGCTCCATATTTGCTGGCTTTTGGAAAAAATGGCGGAGGCTAGGCAATCTTATTTCCGGTGTCCCGCCTCTCCTAAACAGGGCTCTGCCGGACCATACTTTGTGATACTTTGTGCATTGGTCTGCGAAGGCCATTGCTCTGTTTTTGAAAGCTTGTATGAATAAAAATGTCTGCAAAAAAATTCCTCCAATTATATGTAAGAAACGTTCATTGCTAGCAAATAAATCTAATAAAGTAAATGGTTCGAACCCTGGAGTATCTTAACGTGTTAGTAGATGTAGATCGTCCAAATTAGCATGCAGAGTCCCGAGAGGAACTGTCATGGTATTGATTTTGACAGTTTCCACAAACTTACACTTAACTCTTGAAGGTTGTTTGCTAAGGTTGGCGAAACGTCAGTCAACATCAACACCAAGATTCCTTCTCGTGACTCCCAACCATTCTGGACGATCTACATCTACGAACATGTAAAAAAAGAAATCTGTGATTTATCAGATATCTTACTAGCTACAAAATTAACGCTTTGCCTTAATTTTGGAAAATTGGTTCAAAAGCTCGAGTCGATCTTCGCCGATCTCATAGTGTAGCTTTGATCCTGACTTGGCTTTTTCTTATGGAGGATGAACGAAAGTCCTGTACAATCCAGTTGTCGATCGTGAGACATTCTTTGGATTTTAGAATTTTCTTTAGATTTTAAACATCCTTTAGCTTCTTCAAAAGACGACGGGAAATCTTACGTGTAGAGTAATTCGTTTATAATTGTGAAGCTCACGTGGGAGTCGATTTTAACGTCGAACAATTATTGCGCCCACCATCCTCGTGGTGGCTTAGAGGAAACCGCGTGGGTCCCACGGTCTTCGGTGGAAACCGATGGAAGCTATAAAAAGTATTGGATGGCAGATTGAACCATTTAACTCTCGCCCTGAGTATTCCTGTGCATTGAGTATTTGTTCCTGTTGCATTGCCGAAAAACTCGAGCTTCACAACCGATGGAATTTTCTTTCACGTAGCCAGACCAACCACCTTTGGGTAAAAAAATTTTGAGCTGTTAACAGTTAATTAATCATTCGTCGTTTCCTTTTCGCCATGGCAACTTTTGATGCTCGATGAGACATCGCCTAATTTTTTGTAATTTTTCATTTTTTTTTATGTGAGCACTTCCCCCAAGAGTTCTTACGAAGAAAGCATGCCTGTAGGCTGTACGAATTCCACGGAACACAAGAGAATGGCAAGAACTAGGTATGTGGGATGCGGACGTTTCTATGCCACGTTCGAAGTGAGTGTGTTCTCTCTTCTCGAATAATTAACGTTTGGCAACGGCATCGATTATATTGATTCCACGGATAGCTTTGTAATCGCGATTCGGTCGTTTTGGTAATCGTCTTGCATGAAAGGGTTCTCAAGGGTCATTTTGTCATGTTTGATAATTTCCTTGTGAATATTGGTGTCATGGGCCGTTCGCTGTTATCACACGAATCCTTTTCGCTCGAGGACTGAAATTTAGAATTTACGTATATACGTTCAATTGTGTGTGTCTTGTCTTCGTAAGATAATAGTCGTCTGCTTTGAAACGGAGGTGGTAGCAATTAAATTTGCATTAACGTCGACGACTGAAAATCATTATAAGGTATGTTAAATTACGAAATAATTACAAAATGCTCCACTGCCGCTTCGATTCGCCGTCGTATCTAAGCCTTGTTATGTCACGTTTTTCAGACAGTTCTGTCTCGAAGCATCCGAGTTTCGTATCGTAGAAAAGTCCCAGACACTCGTCTCCTATTGCGTTCGTGTTCACCTGGTTTCTTCGTCAAACTGATTTCTTATTGTCAGCGGCCGTTATTTTGCCTGCAATCAAATTGTGGGTGAAGAAATATCGATATTGTTGACGACATCAAATGATACAAGATAAAGGTAAGCACTTTACAGGCACAATCGGTTAAATAATTTAAGTAGGGCGTCGATAAATAATAAGTGAAGTCGCTTCTACCATTACTCGTGTATCGGATTCCTGTAAATCCGCTAATGCTGACCCGTGATCCGCAATTCACAGTAGATCCAGACGTATTAGAGGGAGGATGGGATTTGGATAGGATATGTACTTCGCGTCTCGCTCGCGGCAAACATCCGCGTCCTTGAAGCAAAAATTAGACTTTCAAAGTAGATTGCGAGGAGTTTTTCCCACGGGTATTTGTAAAATGTGAAAGGGACAAGATCACTGGTCATCGCTGATCTTTTTGTACATAAACAGTCGAACCCGTTTGCCCTCATGACCCCCGGAGACTTGTCCCATGACTGTTCAAGACAGGTTAACCGTTTAAAACCCGGTCATGTGGAGATTATCGCCACATTTATGATTAAACATCTAATGGAACAAAATTTGAACAGCAAGCATTTTAACACATATACAAAAAAAAACAATCATAAACTTAGTAAAACTTTTTCTCACCCGAATCTAGCTTGAATTTCCAAAGTCAGAGCTTTAACTTCCAAAAATCGCCATGAATTTTGTTTGTCTTCCACACTTGGACCGGCTGAATTTCACTTTTTAAATTGGTTGTCATGGCAATTTCACTTACAATGTATTTTTCAGTTTGTGGTCGGTCGTTTTCGTATTTACATATCCTTCATTGTCATTTATTCTCTTCGATGCAAATTTTCTTTATGTCAGCGATTAAAACTTCAATAAAGACCAAAGTTTAGAAAAAACACAGGCAACCTTGCAGCGTAAGTAACGAAAATATACACGATTCATTTATTCGCTCGCTTGCATAACACAAAAATTTCAATAGTTCCAGAAAAAGCATGCAAATTAATTTTGCGAAGAAAACGATTACCACCATCTAAGTTGAAAGTTATGAAAGTTCACAATTGAAACGCCAGACACAGTACTGCTGAGAGCAGAGCGTTTTAACTCCCCGTGGATCAGCCAAATCATTGAAGAAGCACCTGCTGTGCTCTTCCAAACAAAATCACTTTCTAAAAATTCTTTTTACGCCGACACGGTCACCAAGATAGACCAACATGGCGATCATGTCCATGAGTGACAACGGTCTATAGCTAATACGACGGGTTACAAGCGACACTGAAAATGCAAAAAAAAACGAAATGTTTTTTTGCTATCCTGCATCTTTACTTTAAGTCATCCTACCTGTGAAATCCAGAATGCTCGCCATGTTGAATTTTAAAAACTTTTTCGGAAGCATGGCCGCCGACGCGAAAGTTTTTGTTGTTTGTTTAAGGAGCCAACGATTTGAAAAATTCCATTCTCGATGATTAGTTAAGCATCGTTCTCATTCACAAAGCGAGTGTCGAAAACATTTCGAAGATCGTTTCGGATACTTTTCCTCTCGTGTAATTTGTATATGTTGGCCTTTTCGTGTGGACCTTCCCAACGACCATTTTCTAGACATTTCCATGACAATGCACTCCATCCGCTAATCACTACTTTTTGTATTGTGCTTCACTTTCGATTTAAAGACTCTGCGTTTTTGTGGGTGTTTATTGTTCAGCAATATAATTTTCGAGAGAGTACGGATCTTTCATATGCGGTGCTCGAATGCTCTGTTTGTCGAAATATTCTGGTGGAATTCTCCGGTTGGTATCATGCGTGGGATTCCGAAAACTTAATTACGTCTTAAGCACAAAACCGGACAAAAATGTTATGCAGATTGCTTCCTACATTGATCCTTCATTGATACATTTTTCACACGATGGTAAATAGATCCTAATCCTAAATGTTAGCGATCATTTCTATCTATCTTTGGACTTGCATTCGCTGTCGAATGTTCTAACAAGTGCAGTGTGCTCGTCGAGTTCATTTTGCCATGCGTTTCGATACGGCGTCAAGATTTGTCTTTCGGTAAAATCGCTTGTGTTTCATTATGTTATAACTGTAAGATATTTACATAATATTGCTGAATGCATTTTGCGTTAATTGTTTTAAACAAAGATCATTGTCAACGACTCCAACAAATTCACTCGACAAATCGCTATGATCGTGCGCGTTCGCTCTTCGCACTCACTCGAAGGATTGAATTGATTCAATTATTGCTGCAAATTAAGGTATTGATGATTTTTCTGTTTACATACAGCTACACCGTTCACTGACGCGTTTTTTTCCGATAAAGTCAACTCTCATTTCGGCAGTTCTAAAGGATCCACTGAATCAGAAAATATGAAACGTCAGTTTTAACACGCAGCCCGAAACTTCTCTTTCTCGCTATTTCTTTTAGCACTTATTACTATTGTTAGAATCTTGTGTAATGACGCTGATTGTGTGGGATTCAATAGCAAAATACGTCATGCTCAAACATGTTTGATTCCCATGAACTTTGAGCGTTAATATCGACATCCCCGAGCGAAGATGTGACTAGTCTCTGGGCTTCCGCGTTTCTTAAATCATATATACCATAATCTTCACAAAGTATAACATAGATCTATGGGCTAGTTGTTTATATGCCAGGGTTAACCCCTGGAAGTCCTTCTTTTGAAATATATTTCATGATTGACAACTGATTGACGGCCAAAGTGACTCAGCGCAAAAGCCTTGGTAACGGCAGTTTGAATTGCCCTGTCGAACCAATCAGACTTTCACAGACGTCTTTAGAACCAATGAGGCTAGGATTTTGTAACCGTTCATAAGTAGTATTACTTCGCAATATATTACGTTTTGACTGCCGTGCCATTTTGCATTTCATTTTATACCGACCTCTGATTGGTTTTCGCCAGACACAGCTGTGGTTCCACAATTTTTCCTTGTTTACTTTAGTGCGAGTGAAAGCTAGTCTGCATTTAAACAAGATCTTAGAGGCAACTGCAATCAATGGACGCGAAAATTCTGCAAGAGAAACCGGAGTAGACTGAATATGGAAGTTCAACTTAAATCACACGGGTATGTTATACATGCACTCTCCTGTTTTAGTCAGGCAACATTTTAACCAAGACGACGATGAATTTCCTATACGCACGGAACAACTTGACAAGGAAACTACTTCGGTTTTGCAAGCTTTGGTTTCGTCGTTATGGCTATCTGTGTGTTGTGTTCCTCGTGCATCTCTCGACTACCCGTCTCCTTTCAAAATTTTATATATTTGTAAACATAGCATTTTGAAAGCAATTTAAATCATGCATATTTCAAACCCGTTTGTGCGATTGCACATCTAAACTTCTTGGCGACGTCGTGCTCGGAAAAAAAAACACGAAATTCAGCTTGCAAAACTCTGTTCTATATATTTTTCCTGTACATGTCGTGTATTCATATATATTTATATTTCGAGCGATAGCGAATGTATTTTCCATACGCGTACAAAAATACACCTGTACGCCTGAGAAATGCTTTCAAAATATCCGTATTCTTATGCAAATGAACGCGAATATATGATTTTGCACACGAAGCTACACGTATGGGTAACTGACGATTTTGCAACGGGTTTTTTTCCCTAGGTTCACGAAAGTTCTGCTCTGTCGCAAGCGATGCAATTACTGCGGAAAGGCGATTCGTCTGTTCGGACTTCGCTGTCGATTTTGTCGGTGAGTTGTCGTGCGTGTGTTTTTGTCGTTTTCGACGTATTTTGCTGATGATCCGATAACCCGATACTCGTCTCCGACGAAGACATTTAATCGTAGCATTCCGTAGTGAATGACTCAACGATGCGTTGTTGCATAATCATGCGAACGTAACCCGTGTTATGGCGGCGAGAAAGCAAGTCGTTACGCCTTGTATTACATGGAATCAGTAATTAATATCGCAGCACCGTGGCTAGTGTATAAGTAAGATTAACGATTGGGAATTTTATCTAATTGTAATCGGACTTGAAAGACTTTAATGGAACGGTTTTCGTGCAAACTACACAAAATCATACGTGCAACTTTGCCCCGCATCACTTTCTCTTAGGACCCCAGAGATATCCCAGAGGCCAACGCGTTCGATTGCCTTGCAATGCAAACACCAGCAGATACATTAATCATTGCCACAGACAGCTTGAATCGCGCGTGACAGGATCTAGACGTAGACCCCTGCTTGTCTAGGGCTGTGTTCACAAAAGCTTGTGCTATCGATCATACTGACTTATAAAAAATTATGATAAAGTATCGTATCTCTTGCTATAAATAGTCTATTATCACATCCTTTTTATTCCCTGCCACGCGAAAGTGAAATTATTGATTAACTGCCTTTAGTTCCGCCGTAGTTTCTCCATACGGTCCAATCTACTCTCCGGGCGCACCGTACATGCGATTGGCTGGAATGAAATGAACTTTCTCTTAAAAATTATGTCACTCATTCGATCGAAATCGCAAAGAAGACATTTCAATCTTCTTTTATTTGCAATCACATAGAACATAAAGCGGTTTGCAATGGTTTATTGGAGAGTGTATCCTAAAACTTTCAAGCTGCATGACAAATTCCCGGGTATTGTCTTGGATAGTCGATTCGACGTTAGAACTAGAAGATTGAAACTCTGTTTTACGCTTAATGCATCAAAAATGCAGTCGATGTGAGAACTATATGCGGTTTATAATTAGAGAAATTGATGTGATTTCAATTTGATACTTATATCAAAAGCCAGTTGATAACCTCTGGCTCTTCACCGACTAAGCCCCACCCTTTCCTTGCTGTCCATCCCCTCTAGACATTCCTTGCAAGGGAAATTCGCAAAAAAGTCAAACAACGATGAGAATATCTTCATGTCGTGCGTTTTTGTGGTGTGGTTTAGGAAATCAAACACTTTTCTTTATTTTCAGCCAGAAGTATCATAAACATTGTTCAACATTAGCACCTCAACAATGCTATCCCTGCGGCAAAAATGGTAAGAGATTTGGCCATTACATCGAAATTTAATCAATTTGCTCAGTTTTTCTTTTCTTTTTTTTTTCAAGGAAAATCGAAGACGTTCTTGAAAAGACCTTTAGTTTCCAATCACAAAGAGAATAAAGCCAATGAATATGTTCTTTGTCCCAGTACATACGTCACGCGCCATGATGCTCGTGAGCATCACGTGAACGGCATAAATCGTTTAGATAGCTACAGAGATAACGTAATTACGTCTCCAGTCAAATTGAGAAAATACTCGCCTAACACGGGAACATTAGTGTCCGTAGGGGATGTTTACCGATCACATGATCGGCTGAGTCAAAACTCGACCATCACCAGTCCCACGCATTTTTATTACTCTTCCATGTTGACACCAAGTCTGAATCCAAAATCGGCCGTTTCATCCGGGTATTCCTCTGTGAACCATTCTTGCGCCTCCTCCGCCGGAAGTGGATCGCAGAGAAGTCGGTCAACGACTCCGGAAGAATTCGAAGCTTCGAGGGACGAGTTCACAATTGAAGAGAATACGAGCAAATTTGATGAAGCGGAAGAACTTCTTGTTTGCGGCGGAGAAATCGAATCACCCCTTACAGGTTCATAAATTTATGAAAATACACAAGTTTCTATGTTGTTATTGATTGCATGCTCTTTGTTGCACTTCCATTGGTTCTTTAGGCAGCCCATTGTTTCATCTGGAAAGCGATGAAGATTTGTCAGGTTGTTGGGATCAACAAGAGAGATCAGATAGGTAAGATAACTGGAGTGTGCAAAACGACGAAACAGTTTTTTTTCTATCTGAAGAGATGGTGTAAACTGATCCTATTTACATTTTAGCTTGGACACGAGATCGGGATTAAAGGCAAGCTTTTTAATTATTTTCTCATTAATCTCTGTTCTTACTGCAGTATTAGCACTCATTGATCTTGGCTCTTACTACAGTAATAACACTCTCTGAACTCAGTTCTTACTACAGTAATAGCACTTATTGAACTCTTTCCTTACACCAAGATTTGTGACGTGTTTTTTATATTTGTTTAGAAGTCGCTGAAAGAGTTAGAAATACCATATTGTGATTTGCAAATTCATTCTAAGATCGGTGTTGGACCAAATGGACCTGTCTATAGGTATGTGACTATTTGTAATCAGTAGAATATCGCCAATGTGTTGACGCAACGACTAAATTTTCAGTACGCACGACTTGGCGCGTTTGAATAGCAACATTTGAGTTGAAAGTTTTTATTCGCCCTCGTGCGTAAAAATTGGAGAGCACGTGACATGATCACGAGCACTTGACATGACGTTGACATTCTTTTCAGAGGACGTTGGCATGGTGACGTAATGATCCACACGCGTAGAACCTCGCAACCTGAGGAGGTGGAGAAATTTCGTAAGGAGGTAGCGTTGAAAGTGTATTATTCTAACCAGTGACGTACCGACCCGCAAGTTTAGTCGTGCTTTGTAAATTGCGGATCGATTGTTTTAACCGTGAAGCGAACGCCGAAACGTTTGCATAGCACAAGCAAACTTCTGGACTGGGTACGTCACTTCTAACGCAATCGTATCGAAAGAAACTGTTTGAAAAATTGACTTATTAACGTGACTCCACTTTGGCCGCAAATGCGTACCATAACTTTGGTCCTGCTCTTGCTTGGCAAAGAAATAGATTTCTAAAGAAATGAATGACTACGTGTTTGTAGATGTAGATCATGCAGGTTAGTATAGCACCGAGAAGCACTGTTGGTGTTGATGTTTATTGTGATAACCTTAGCGGTAGCCATCTTCAGAGTCATGAGTAATAAGCATTTTAACTGATTTTGAAGATGACACTAACGCTAAGGTTGTTGTAACGTCAGTCAACATGATTATACTAACCTTGACAATCTACAATCACGTGATGTTACTCTCGGGCTCAAACCACTCACTTGGAATAATGATTTTGCTCTTACATGTTCTTAGCAAGACGACATTTCCAAGAAATTATAATGATGCTAACAGAGGTGTATTTCGGAAATTTTAACGACTGCACCTCTCTGATATAAATTACGACTACTATGGACACTCTGTCGTGTGGGTCCACCAAACTTGACGTAGAGACTTGACAAAGGGGCTCAGCTCCCATGAGCTCCCATGCCTACAATACACCCCGGTATGGGAATGTGTTGAAATTAACGTAGCAGGACAGAAATTTGCTATCTGACCACTGCCCGGGTTTGCACACTGCACACAGCAAGTTTTGACATTAACAGTACCTTCGTTCATAAATTACTTGCTTTTGTTTCATGAACCATGTGTTTACATATTTCCGCTTTCTTTTGTATCATTCAGGTGTTTTTGTTAAGTATGATAAGACACGAGAATGTCATGTTGTTTATGGGTGCCTGTCTTGATCCGCCAAATCTTGCCGTTGTTGTGAGGTACGTTATTGTATTGTATTGTAGGGCGAAGGAACTGATGTGATTGTATCTTAAAAAGTTTTCGTGCCATTTTTAGCTTGCGTAAATGCCTCTCGATCCACCATCATCTTCACTGTCAAGATTCGCGTTGGTCGATAGCGATGCGACTGAATATCATGCGTCAAATTGCTCAGGTTTGAAATATCAACGATTTCATTGGGTCAATATGGATTACATATATCGTCCTTGCATGCTCAACCACGCTACTTGTCAAATTAAATGCTTGCTCTACATGTGTCATGATCGAAGTAGTCGCTGGCATGTAAATATGTCATACACTAAGTAGTCTTTGCCAGGTAAATGTGTCGTGTACTAAGTAGTCTTTAACATGTAAAAGTGTCGTAAACTATGTAGTCTTTACTATGTAAATGTGTCGTAAACTAAGTAGTTTTTACCATGTAAATGTTTCGTAAACTAAGTAGTTTTTACCATGTACATGTGTCGTGTACTAAGTAGTCTTTAACATGTAAATGTGTCGTAAACTAGGTAGTCTTTACCATGTAAAAGTGTCGTAAACTAAGTAGTCTTTACCATGTAAATGTTTCGTGAACTAAGTAGTTTTTAACATTTAAATTGTCGTAAACTAAATAGTCTTTACCATGTAAATGTGTCGTAAACTAAGGATTGTTTATTATGTGAATGTTTCGTAAACTAAGTAGTCTTTAACATTTACATGTGTCGTGAAGTAAGTAGTCTTTAACATGTGAATGTTTCGTAAACTAAGTGTTCTTTAACATGTAAAAGTGTCGTAAACTAAGGAGTTTTTACCATGTAAATTTATCATAAACTAAGTAGTCTTTAACATGTAAATGTGTCTTAAACTAAGTAGTCTTTACCGTGTTCAGGGAATGAGTTATCTTCACGCCAAGTCGATCACCGTTCCGTTTCTTCGAACTATGAACATTTTTCTCGAATCAAAAGTGAAACTATGTATGAACGATTATACTTCCTTGCATCATCAAGTAAAGAGGTATGGGAAGAATTCTTGTGACTTTATCATTCCTTGCATTGTATGTAAATTTTCTCTCTTTTTGTCAATTAGGAAGGGTTATGGTAGTGTACCACAAGGTCACCTCACTTATCTTGCGCCGGAAGTGATATCAAAAGTTCACATTGATGTTTTGTCAGGGCGGATTGTCGATAGCACTGTGAGAACTAGGAAAATGGACGTGCATGCTTTCGGGTAAGTGTATCCATTGCTTTGTTCTTATAGTTTATATCATCCTTACTATGACATGCATGACGAGATGAAGTACATATATTTCTTATGTACCATCGTCACTACGACATAAGAATAAAGAGATCAAGTACTTTGATTTCTTATGTACCATCGTCACTATGACATAAGAATAAAGAGATCAAGTACATTGATTTCTTGTGTACCATCCTCACTATGACATAAGAATAAAGAGATCAAGTACATTGATTTCTTATGTACCATCCTCACTATGACATAAGAATAAAGAGATCAAGTACATAGATTTCTTATGTACCATCCTCAATATGACATAAGAATAAAGAGATCAAGTACATGGATTTCTTATGTACCATCATCACTATGACATAAGAATAAGAGATCAAGTACATTGATTTCTTGTGTAGCATCCTCACTATGACATAAGAATAAAGAGATCGAGTAGATTGATTTTTTATATGTAATTTCCATTAAAAAAATCAAATGATTCTTCATTACAGGACAGTTATGTATGAAATCCTAACAGACAAATGGCCCTTCTCCAACTTGAGTCCCGAAACTGTAATCTGGATGATAGGAAAGGGATTGCCTCAATCGCTGTCCAAGGTCAAGGGTCCTGACTGTGTAAAGGTACATCCTTTCTGTCATCAACATTTCAACAAGTACTTGCCCAATGTGTATGGGTTTTCTCTTTGTGTCTTTCACACTACAGCAGATCATACCATAAACTACACCATAAACATTTCAGACTACACCATATAAACATTTGCTCTTTGACTTGATATTTGCTGTTTTCCGTAATGCAGCTCATTGTATCAATGAACGAATCACGAAACCTGGTGTTATACTGACCCTGTTCTTGTCCATTTCTTATTGCAGAACTTGATAAAAAGTTGCTGGTCACATGACCCGAGTCAACGTCCCGAGTTTGTCCACATAATTCAAATTTTAAACCAAAAAAATGTGAGTACGACATTGACCCAATTCCGTCTTTCCATTGCATCAACGTTTTGAAAAGTATCTGTAGTAATGTGTAAAAACACAGTTGATTTTATCTTTGTAAAGATGCAGACTAAATCAAATTCCCTTGTTTATGAAATCAATTTCTTTCGTAAAAGTAATAATCGGAACTTTTCTCTCGTAGATATCCACAAACTGCATCTCACGTCGTCACAGCATTTCTGAACCAAAGAACATGCAGTATACGGGTAAAATCACGGACTATTGTCAGCTGAAAAGAATATAGCAGTCTCTGAGTTGCACGTTCTCAAATTTAGCTTTCGAAATTGTTTACCATATCTTCATGGCAAAGCATTTACATAATATCATTCATAGGTGATTGAAGCTATTGCAGTAAAACATCTTGTTAGTTAATCGTGTTTTAGGGGTTAAATTGCAAGTTTATGTCGTAGAAATTTTTGCAAGATTGTATATATACATTGAATTGAGAATTTAAAGTAGAATTTTTGTAGTTTCAACACCTTTTTCGCTTGCAATTTTAGTTGTTATTGATGTTGTCCGTCGTGTTTCCATTTAATCGATGTAAATTTTTGAGATGTGAAGTGTCGTGAAGTTTGGCAGATATATAGAACAAATATCTTTAAAATTATTGGGAAGGGGGGGAATTTGTAATCGTATTTCGTTATAAATTAAAAACAAAGTTGCCAAGTATCTTTTCTTTTTTTATTTTGTTCTTGGCATGAGATGGTTATGAAAAGAAAATTTTCCCTTTTCAATATTCAAACTTTTATCAAACAGAACTTTTAAAATGAAAAATGGGTTTAAAATTTTTTGCATATCTTTTTCATGCATAATAAAAACCCTAACTACGTTTTTTCTGATATGTTTCTTCAACGTGGCACGTTTTCAGTCGTTGTGAAGAGTTAACGGCATAAAATTCTTTCCGAAAATCTTGAGCTGAAGTTGCCGGAAAACTGATCGATGAAACAAACTTTGCAATCACCATTATGCAGTGCGAAGTCACTGGTAGCGTGATTCGAACGTATCTTCTACGTTTTGAGAACGAAAAGAGGTATTGAAAAACTGTTTAATAAAATCTTCCGTCATTTCAAAAGTACTCTTCAATGAAAGTCACTTAAAGTAGCAATGGTGGGAAAAGCGAACAATAAAGTCTGCAACGTCAGCAATTTGTCATTCAAAATGGCCGCCGTTCAATGTGGACTAAAATCATTCTCCAACATAACAAGGCCATATAATCGGCTTTTTTCCAGTTTAAAGCCATTAACACATAGCTTTAAAGATAAATTCAAGCCCTTAGATTGTTCGAATGTCAATAAATATAGATTTACGTACATTGGAAGCTGCTTATGCCGTTGTAGACTGAAGTTTACTCTAACGCAAGCGGATGATGTAAACACGAGGTAGGTGAAGTGCGAATTATCATGTAGACTTTTTGACGTACTGCTTTCTAAGAAGCTGCTTTATTTTGACCTGTAAATAGGTTTGACAAAACATCAATAAGCGTACTTCCGAGAACGTTTTTCAAAAGCGTTAAGAGGAACAATTCGAGAACAGACTCAAGGTGCGAATACCGAATACATTGAAAAGGTGACATGACAGACTTTTTATATTTTACTACATTCCAAATCCTATACTCATAGCCCATCAAGTGCTGGGTCTTCGGGAGATGATGGAAACGATGAAGATGGGAGGAATGGGGACGATGATGATGTCATCATCGAGGACAAAGTTGAGAGTACCAATGTGAACCCGGAGTATGGTGCCCTTGCACCCGTGATGGTACCAGAGGTGTATCCAAGAGTACCATTGCTATGTGTTCATCGTAATCCTGTTTTTCCAAGATTTGTCAAAATGCTGGAGGTATGTAACACTACAATTTACATGCAACCTGTGAGTGTTGCAATCGGTGTAATGTTGCCTGTATTGAAATAACATTTGTCCCTTTCTGCCACGTTTTGTTGTATCTTTGCCATTAAGATCTCGGACAAGACTATAATGGACTTGATTCGAAGAAAGTGCAAAATGAATCAACCGTATGTTGGAACCTTTCTTAAGAAAGATGATAAGTATGTCATTATGAGAGATTATTCGCTGATTTAAAACACATTTGTGAGCATTTCATTCCTACATTATATGTTTGCAGTGATGAAACTGAGTTTGTACAAAGTTTGGATGAGATTTACAAGATTGGCACGTTTGTTCAAATTACAGAACTCCACGATACTGGAGACAAAATAAGGATGATCATTTTGGGACATAGGCGGTATGTTTAATCTGGATTATGATGATCATTTTGGGACATAGGCAGTATGTTTAATTTGGATTACGATGATATTTGGGGACATGGGCAGTATGTTTAATCTGGATTAGAATAATCATTTGGGGATATAGGAGGTTTAATCTGGATAAGGATGATCATTTTGGGACATAAGTGGTATGTTTATAAGGATAAGTACGGTCATTTTTGACATAGGTAGTACATCTATCATAACAAGGATGATCATTTTGGAATGATGACTGTAGCTATGTTTTTCGTGATGAGAATGATCATTTTTGAGATAAATAAATGCGAGAGAATGCCTGTGTTTACAAGAATACAAAATATCTTCATACGATGTAGATTTGCATTGGTTCTGCTGTCTACTTCGGTGGACTTGCAACTGCAGTGTCTCATTAATGACTAACAAAGTTTTTCGTGATTTCAGCATTGTTATAACTGACATTGTATCCGAAGAAGACGACGTCTCAGACGTTACCGAAGCGAAGAATGAAAATGGTACCATTGAGGGGAACAACCAACCAATAAGTGATCCTTCCACTGCGAAATCAAAAAGTGACGAACGCCAAATCATTCAAATGGTTGAAGTCGAGAACCTACTTCACGCACCTTTCAAACTGACCCAAGAAATCAAAGCAGTTGCGGCCGAAGTCGTTAAAACAATACGCGATATTATTGCCTTGAATCAGCTGTACAAAGAATCGCTGGCGCAGCTTATTGAAGCTGGAAAGAAAGTTGTTGATAATCCAACTCATCTTGCAGATTTTGGTATGATTGTGATTTTTGAACATAACGTTTGTCATTGTAGGTAGTGATGAATGAACAGCAGAGAACAGGAACTGTCTTTACACTACCTAAAATATAAACTAAGATAACGTGTGTCAGTGTAGGTAGTGATGAATGAACAACAGAGAACAAGAACAGTCTTTACACTACCTTAAATATAAACTAAGATAACATGTGTCATTGTAGGTAGTGATGAATGAACAACAGAGAACAAGAACAGTCTTTGCACTACCTAAAATATAAACTAAGATAACGTGTGTCACTGTAGGTAGAGATGAATGAACAACAGCGAAGGGAAATATTTAAAACATCTTCGAAAGACTCTAATAAAGAAATTTGATTCAAAATTATTCCAAAATAGGTGCCGCCTTAACGAGTGCCGATTCAAACTTGCTGCAAGAAATTCTAGAAGAAACCGAAGTACCAGTTAGATTAAGGAAAACGTTGGAATTATTGAAAAAGGAATACGCCATGTGTGTTTTGCAGCAGAAGATCGGAAAAGAGGTAGTGCTAAAATCATTTGAAAGATAATAAAGTGAGTGCAAAGGGCAGTAGCCGATCCAGGGTTAAGTGAAATAAATTACACACGCCAAATGTCATCGGCTATCAATGAATTTCCATGTAATAAAATTTGATCAATAGATGTGCTGAGGTAATTTATTTTGCCTAGAGGTGAGAGGTGGATCACCCCGGGGTCCGTCGGCGAGCAGGGAGGGGAGGAGGGTTTCAGGGATGTATTGCTATCGCTAATTGGGGGGGGGGTTCTTATTCATATATTCGTGATATGCTGAATTAATATCTTTTCAAATGTATTGTTATCTGCGGATTTATAACATGCATATATGAATAAGAGCCCCCCCCCCCTATTAGCGATAGCAATACATTCCTGGAGGGTTTGGTATCGGAGTGTGTATCTTAATTTTCATTAATAAAGTAAATAGTTTGAACCCGTGAGTATCGTTTCATGTTTGTAAATGTAGATCGTCCAGGTTGGTATCGTCCTGAGAAGGACTGTTTTTGTTGTTGTTGACGGACGTTTCGACAACCTTAGCGGTAGTCATCTTCAGAGTCAAATGATATTCATTTTAATTTTCATTCAAGACTTAATTTTCATTTAGTTTTCAATCAAGATACAATGATACTGTTTGTCTATGGAAGTTTGTCTGTATCGCTTCGAATTGCTTTGCTTCATTCCGAAGCGCAGATATATATAATTATGATTTATAGGATCCCAAGCGGAAATTTTGCCTCAAGCTCCACGATTTTCATCGGCGACCCGCGTCGATAGAAATGGCGCGAAAATTGACTGCTTTATTTTTGTAAAAAGGTTGAAGACAGAGTAAACAAGATGCAAAGGAAATATCTCTTGATGGAGCAGTTGAAAGTGATCAAGAGGGAGTTGGGCCTAGAGAAGGATGACAAAGATGCAGTTGCCGAGAAATTCAGAGAACGATTAAAGGATCGAGAGATACCCGAAAACGTGAGAGAGGTCATCGACGAAGAACTCAATAAACTTGGATTCCTCGAGGCCAACGCATCAGAATTCAAGTATGCCGTTGTGTGTTTTTATGTAGTTTCATGTTTTTGAGTTGCTTAGTTGGTGTTTTAAAGTGAGAGTGTTCATGGTTGCTTTAAAACTGCTTGCGTTTTCATCGCCGATTTTAGTTAAGATCTGGGTAAAAAACTTCGGCTTCCAGCAAAAATTTGTCGCTACTTTGTCTAGTAGTATTGTAATCAAGGGACGTGTGCGATATATTTGATAGGGGGTAAAAATTTGTCGCTACTTCGTCTAGTAGTATTGTAATCAAGGGACGTGTGCGATGTATTTGATAGGGCATGTAGATTGTGGCATATATTTATTCAGTCATATTTTTTGTACATGCCATCGTGTTTAATTTTTACTTCTTTTGTTGAGTATATGTCGTTTTGCCTAGGTCTACTATGTCATTGGGTGTAGGCTATCCTATGATGAGCCATATTAGTTGTATAGTGTATGCTATCCTGTAATCAGTCTTAGGTTATCCTGTAGTCAGTCATATTTGTGTAAGCTATTTTATACTAAGTCATATTAGTTGTGTGACGTGTGCTATCCTGTAGTCAGGCATAATAAGCTTTGGATATATTGTAGTCAAACATATTAGGAAGAAGATGTCTTGTTGTCAGTCTTATTTGTATAGGCTATTGTGTTGTAAATCATTCTGGGTGCATGCTATCATATTATCAGTCATTTTTCTATTCACATTTTTTGACAACATTTTCTGTAGCGTATCACGCAACTATCTTGACTGGTTGACCAGCTTACCTTGGGGGATTATGAGCGAAGAAAATTTCGATTTGACGAGAGCGAAGGAGATTTTAAACGAGGATCACTACGGACTTACGGACATCAAAGAAAGAATCTTGGTAAGAGAGTAACATGTTGCAATGCATCTGTTCTCTCATCATCTTTAGATCTTGTTTGTTATTATATTACGTATCATAAAGGTGTAGCTACGTAATATCGTGTTACATGAAGTAGTGCCGTCTTGAGAGTGAGTTTTTTCCAATGGTTTCTGCAGCCGTTACATTGTAAACATAAATATGATCGCTTCGATATCATAAAAAACAAAGAACTGTTCGTATATTACTGATGGAAACTTGATGACAAAATGGTTTCTTACAGTTTTGACGACCAACTAGTAAACTCAAAACAGTGAAACGACGACAACCAAGGCGACAAACGACGACAACCATATTTGTAAGAACGGTATTCTGATTAATGTAGGCACTGAAACAACGTCACAAACGAAGCCTTTTTACGTAATTTGTTCGTCAAGTATTCTGTAATTTGATATACGCGTGTGTTTCAGGAATTCATAGCTGTTAGTCAACTAAACGGTTCGGTGCAAGGCAAGATACTTTGTTTTACCGGTCCGCCAGGTAACGAAATGTTGTCGTCTCTTTCTTTTGTTACGCAGCACTTTCACTTTAGATTGCGTTCAATGGATAAACATTTATTTTTCAAAGGTGTTGGAAAGACGAGCGTGGCCAAATCAATCGCCCGAGCTCTTCAACGTGAGGTAAAGCGTAAGCAATTGACATCACTCGAATAAACAAAGCAATAAGTACACCTCTCCACTCATTTTACTGTGCAATAGACAACCGACCTTCAAAACAGTAAGCATTAGACCATCCTTCCATCGTTCTAAACAATGGAGACTCCCACATAATAATTAGATATGGTAAAACAGAGAGTTTGCTCGTGGTGACAAATTTAAAAATTGCCTATAAAAAAGCAAATACCATGGTGAATAGTCAAATACTAACGTAACAGTTCTTAAAAGAACTGTTTAAGTCAGAACACTAAACCGACAGTTCTAAAAGAATTGTTAGTCTAGTTTTCTGGCTTAAACAGTTCTTTTAAGAACTATTACGTCAGTATTTGACCATTCACATGTGGTATTTACTCTTTTTAAGACAATTTTTAAGTTAGATATGGACGTTTCCCATCACACTAAGCCAGACCATCTCTTAATCATACTCCCTGGACGTAGCTAGCAATGCCGAAGAAAATTGACAAGAAATAATGCGCGCATGGAATGATGGGAAATTTAAGTTTTATGTACGTACTTAGCTGCAATAAAATTTATCCAGGTATTTTGGGTTGGAACGAAGAAAGAAATGCAACTGATGCACATTACATTTATTCGATCAGTACACCAACATGGCAGTTGTTAAGCGAAGTGAAAGCATTCTATTGTATTTGGTTAATATTAAACCTTTCACTACACGATTTTGATAGCCTGTTGTAGTTGATCTTTCAATCAGAGCTTTATACCAGCCTTTCTACTAGATCTTTTCACCAGTCTTATCGCTAAACCTTTCTACTATACCTTCCACTTGACCTTTGTACCACTCCTTTACAATGTTTTTCTACCCTCTCCGCTATTTTAGACGATTTTATTGAACGTTTGTACTCGATAAGCGCGGTGCTTGTCTTAATGAACAAAGTTTAACTGTCTTGCTGTATTGTTTAGTATTATCGGTTCAGCGTTGGTGGTATGACAGATGTTGCTGAAATTAAAGGGCACAGGTTTGTGGCTGGATTAAACTTTTAAAGCGCTTAACTAAATTTCGACTTGTGTCCATTTTCTTCTCATTCAACAAACATATTTTTATGGTCCATTTTGGGTTGGTTGTTCGAACATACTCGAGTTTGCGTGGAAGTCGCGTTTTGTAAAAATCTTTCGCTAAGTAGCATTGTGTGTACAGTATGTGTCATGCGGCTGGATAAAAATTGTCGACGTTGACGTATCGGAAAAAGAAATCGAGACTTTTTTATGAAAAAATTGAGTATAGTTGAAGAGGTTTTGGGCGGTGAAAATTCTTGAATGTTGTTGATTTTTTACTAAAAACATTTCTGCTGCAGCAAACGTTTGTAAGGAACTATTGGTTGGGGAACACAAGGGTGAACATAAAGGAACACAAGGGGAACATTAAGAAGCACAAGGGGAACATTAAGGAACACAAGGGGGAACATTAAGGAACACAAGGGGAACATTAAGGAACACAAGGGGGAACATTAAGGAACACAAAGGGGAACATTAAGGGACATAAGGGGGAACCAAGGAACACAAGGGGGAACATTAAGAAACACAAGGAACACCGTTTGAAAAAAATGACCTGACGTTTTACTAGAAAATCTTCAACAAGGATTTGTTGATTTAGACGGACATATATTGGTGCGATGCCGGGGAAAATAATACAATGCTTGAAGAAAGTAAAGTCCGAAAATCCTCTGATACTTATTGATGAGGTATGTGACTACAGTTGAAAGTTCTATGAAAGATACACTTTTGCACATGTTTTAGTCCTTATATTGTTAGCAACTGAACAACATATATTCATTAATCTAGCGATGCCGAGTCCATCTTTAATTTTTTTAAGATGGATACGGAGCAGGGGAGGTGACGGAAGCACGATGTTAGCAGATGTTGATCGTTCAGGTTGGTTGGGTCCCGTGAGGTAATGTTGGTGTTGATGTTGACTGACGTTTCAGACTCCGAAATTGGCGATTCCTGGGGTTGTCGAAACGTCAGTCAACAATCATGAAACGATACTACCAGGCTGAAATCATTCACTTTAAAATTCAGTGTCTGGCATACAGAGTATATTCTCGTGCTATTCTCCCCACACACACATTTTCAAACTGACTCCACGGTCAATGATGTACTTCTTTTATCACGACCTCATAATGTGCATATGAAGAAAAGCCACAGCAATTGTCATGTTGTTCAGCTACACAGTCCATTATGCGATCGTGTTTAGGACAAAAAAACTTATAAATTTTTCTAATACATCTTGAACGTACGTATCATGTGGCCGTCGATACAGAAATATGTCAGTTATCTCCCTCACCCATGAAACGTTCTTCTGTTCTTTTATTCGGTTCAACTGAGTATTTGAAATTCTTCTTAGATTGATAAAATAGGTCGAGGTGTGCAGGGTGATCCGGCCTCGGCACTCTTGGAGTTATTGGATCCCGAACAGAATTCCGGATTCTTAGATCATTATCTTGATGTGCCCGTTGACCTTTCAAAGGTTTTGGACGAATTCTCTTTTGTATTTATCTTACCGGATGTGCTCATAGCATTCATTCGTTCTTTCATCTTCTATCGACAATACAGGTTTTGTTTATATGCACGGCCAACGTTCTGGAGACAATCCCCGGTCCTCTTCGTGATAGAATGGAGTTAATCCCGGTATCTGGTTATGTCGAGGATGAAAAAAAGTCAATCGCGCAGGTAAAGCGTCATTAGTGTCAGGGCCGGATTAAGATGTGTGGAGGCCCTGGGCAGCGAAAATTTGTAAAGGCCCTTTCCCTTCCTGTAAAGGCCATGGCCTGCCCATTTTTCCAGTCGCAAAATTTAAATACAAATTTCGTGAAGCATCTGATAGAAGTATAAACTTAGAATATAGCGTGTAAAGCCTTTGCATACGATGATGGAATGCTACTTGAGATAGAGTACTTAATGGGATTTGATTCTGGCAGTCTTTGATAAGTTCGTCCAAGTTAATTTCTCTTGGAATATCGTCCCCAATGCTCGTCAAAGATAAATGGCCTAGTTTACCGTGATTCATTGTCATACGTAGTCTGTTCTTCATCAACTGAAATTGACCTAACGAGTTAACAAAATGTTTTTCCTTGTTGTGCAAAGCTACAATGTTTAAGTTTCTTTTAAATAATGTGGAGGCCCTTGTTTGTGGAGGCCCCTGGGCAGCTGCCTTGTCTCGTCCTTTGGTTAATCCGGCCCTGACTAGTATATGAACATTACTAAATGTAGACCGTTTCGTGACGTCTTTAGTTTTTTGAAATATCCTAACTGAGGTCTCGTGCTGTAAAACGTGCGACATGCAGTTTGCCATTTACGTTATGCGTTCAATTTTTTGTTCAATTTTTCTTTACATAGAGATAATTTCACCTTTCTTAGAAATACTTGATTCCTATGGCTCGTGAAATTTCGGGATTGAAAGATAGGAACATTGAAATAACGGACGATGCTCTGTCCACTTTGATAAAGTCATATTGCCGAGAGAGTGGCGTTAGAAACTTGCAGAAACATATAGAGAAGGTATATAAGATAGTGAATTGTAAATGCTGCCTTTCGTGTCTTCACGTGTCAGCCTCGCACGACACTCGGCTATCGCTTCACTTTGGATAACAGCTTCTCAAGTGCGGCAAAGGTCGTTATGTTTTTTTTTGTCGCCCGCAATCCCATTTTTTTTATTCTCTTATTAAAGTTTCGTTCCATTTTTTTCAAGTATCATAGCGTCCATTTGTAAACACCCCTTCCCTCGATCATCGATATTCCTACCTTCGCGATTCGTTGCTTTTTTCTGAAAGAAATCGTGCTTGTAGAGGAAAGGCTGTCTGTCGTTCACTGCTGTGAAGTTATTTAGAGCGCAGTCACCACTTCGGTATTCGTCATATTTTTTCCCGTTGCTTTACTTTTAAGATCTATCGCAAAGGAGCTTTCAAGATAGTTCACGAGAAAATGTCGGAGGTTTTGGTAGACACTGAAGACTTACATGGCTATGTCGGTAACCCCTTATTCAATACTGAACGCATCTATGATATAACACCACCAGGAGTTGTCATGGGTTTGGCGTGGACGGCTATGGGTGAGATTAATTTGTGGCTTAACGCATTGTTGTTTTTAGTCTAGAAAACATTCAATATCATATGAGTTCAATGTCAGATGATTTTTTATGTCAATAACTACGCTTAGGTAGCGGATTACTGTTGAATTATACTGGTGAGTTTTTGTGTGAGAAACTTCGCTTAGGTAGCGGATTACTGCTGAGTTCAACTGGTGAATTTTTGTGTGAGAAACTACGCTTAGGTAGTGGATTACTGTTGAATTTGACTGGTGAGTTTTTGTGTGAGAAACTACGCTTAGATAGTGGATTACTGTTGAATTTGACTGGTGAATTTTTGTGTGAGGAACTACGCTTAGGTAGCGGATTACTGCTGAATTTGACTGGGGAGTTTTTGTGTGAGAAACTACGCTCAGGTAGCGGATTACTGCTGAATTTGACTGGGGAGTTTTTGTGTGAGAAACTACGCTCAGGTAGCGGACTACTGCTGAATTTGACTGGGGAGTTTTTGTGTGAGAAACTACGCTCAGGTAGCGGATTACTGCTGAATTCGACTGGGGAGTTTTGTGTGAGAAACTACGCTCAGGTAGCGGATTACTGCTGAATTCGACTGGGGAGTTTTGTGTGAGAAACTACGCTTAGGTAGCGGATTACTGCTGAATTCGACTGGTGAATTTTGTGTGAGGAACTACGCTTAGGTAGCGGATTACTGCTGAATTCGACTGTCGATTTTTTGTGTGAGAAACTACACTTAGGTAGCGGATTACTGCTAAATTTGACTGGTGAGTTTTCGTGTGAGAAACTAAGCTTAGGTAGCCGATTACTGTTGAATTCGACTGGTGAGTTTTCGTGTGAGAAACTAAGCTTAGGTAGCCGATTACTGTTGAATTCGAGTGGTGTATGTGAGGAGTTCAACATCAGATCACTACTGACCTAAACTCTGGAGCATGATGTGAACACTGTAACTTCAACGTTAGCTTGCTGACGACTGTAGGAGAATATATGATCACATGTATGATGAGGATGCTTTGATTCGTGTTTAAAAGTCACGGTTAAACATTTTGTTCTTCAGGTGGTTCAACACTTTACATTGAAACTTCTTTGACGGAGGCGATGAATAAGTCGGACGAAGACAAGAATTCTCCATCACTAGATCTTACTGGGCAACTAGGTGATGTCATGAAAGAAAGTGCGAAAATTTCTTACACATTTAGCAAGGTAGACTAAATACACGTTTTGCATTCGTCGGCACTAAGGGCCTCTTTATATAGAGCAGAATTGACTGCTGCCGTGTAAACAGATCGCTTACCCGCAGCTGAGCGCGAGTTAAGCTTTCAGCCGGGCACTCGATTCCATGTAAACAGGCCTTTGAGAAGGGGCCTTTGTGTGCTGGAGTATTTCAGATGTCCCACGCATTATTGTCAGCTACACGGCTAAATTAATGATGATAATAATTGACAAAGTTCTTCAAATTCAAATTAGTCAGTTTCCGTCACACGAGCAAGAAATCGCCCTGCGTCATGGGATCGAGCTTGCGTTTTCAATTTCATTGGAGTCTATTAAATTTATAGTTGCTGATGATGATGTTGATGATGAGAAAAAGACCGTGGTATTTTTTGTGTGTTCTTTAGGGTTTTCTGGCAAAACATTACCCCGGGAACAGGTTTTTCCAAATGGCTTCGATTCACCTCCACGTCCCGGAGGTAGGCAAGATTTTAACGATGATTTGAGCCTTCAAAAAATGCCCTGTTTCTTAACCATCCCATGTTGTTTTAAGTCTTTGTTTTGTGTACTTCTAAGAACTTCTTGAAAACGAATGAGTTTATGTGTTATAAAATAAAACAATCCGAAAAAGGACTTCTTGTTAACTTAAATTCAATTTATTAAACAAGACAATTTTAAAGTGTAATATTTCGGTTTGAATTCAAAATAACTCGAATTTAAGTTTACAAGATGACCTTTTTCGGATTACGTTTTATTTTACATGTCATAAAATTGTCGTCCGGTCCAAGAGTCCAATGTTATTCCTCGTGTAATTACACGAGGAATTACACGAGGAAATTAACAATCCTGCATTTGTGGGAGATTATGTAGCTTTGTTTTTCAAAGGCTGCTGATGAGACATTTAAACGGACCCATCTGCAGCCGGCTGTTCGTTGCATACTGTTAGTTTGAAAATCTCTGAAAAGCAATAAAGTAAATTTACCCTTCAAACAAAACAACTAATACAGTCTTTCCTTCGTCTTATTTGCGAGTCATGGGCTATAAACATGTTTGTGCAACCACCTCTCGCTCACTTTTTGTTGTCACTGCAAAATTATGTGTGATGTTACAAAGGAGCTATCTTTGATGTTATGTTATATATCAACCTATTCATTATGACGTTTACTGACGTTTACTCCTCATTTGACATTGAAGATGACTTCCGCTAAGGTTGTCGAAACGTCAGTCAACAACAACAAAAACAGTCCTTCTCAGGACTATACCAACCTGGACGATCTACATCTATAAACATGTAACAATACTCCCGGGTTCAAACCATTTACTTTAAACACCAAAGAGTTGCATTATTTTGTATTTCAGGGGGCAACTCCAAAAGATGGACCGTCTGCTGGCTGTACCATCATCACAGCGTTGCTCTCTCTTGCCATGGATAGGCCAGTACGACAAAATATCGCCATGACTGGTGAAGTGTCTCTAACAGGAAAGGTATAAACTCTTTGAAATGAATGTCATTAATATTAAGTAAATGCAAAAAATATGACCTTTAATGATCGCGCGTTCTTCCAAGTATGTGGACATGCGTACATCACCCGCCTTCTGGAACAAAATCTATTCAAATTTATGCTCCTGGTATCAGTTGTGAGAATCTCGATATTGCTGTTTTGTCAAAGGAGTAGGACTCTATGATATGTTTTTTGAACTTTGACACATCCCAAATAATATGGCTGCTTGAAAGATTCACGTGTCGTTTTCACTTCTGCATTTAACACGATTGTTTTGTGTTTGTGTGGGAAGGGAGGGGGATGGGCTCTAGTTTGGACAAGAATTCGATGGCTACTTGTTTCTCTATCTGTGGCACCCCTCCTGCACCTTCTCTACCCGTGGCATCCCTCCAGCACCTTCTCTATCCATAGCACCCCTCCGGCACCTTCTCTATCTAGGGCACCCCTCTTGAACCTTCTCTATCGAGGGCACCCCTCTTGAACCTTCTCTATCAATGGCACCCCTCCTGCACCTTCTCTATCTAAGGCTTGGAAGAGTGCATGTTCCCCACTCCGCACCCTTCCCTCAAATCCATTCCAGGCTTTCACAAAACTTATGACTCTATAGGTTCTTCCCGTTGGTGGAATCAAGGAAAAAACTATTGCGGTACGTACTTAGCTTAGGTCATTCCATTCTCAGTTGTTTACGATTTTCAGTCATTCACGCCACCATTTTCAACATGTTCTTCAGGCGAGACGTTCCAACGTCGAATGCATTATGTTACCGGAAGGTAACAGGAAGGATTTCGAAGAGCTTCAAGATTTCATCAAGAATGGACTCGAGGTGCATTTTGTCAATGACTACAGGGACGTATTTCAAATCGCTTTTCCTTAAAATGCACGAGAAATTTCACCCGAGCTCGTAATCTTACTTAGTTAGTTAGGTTTGTGATAATCTGGCTAAGTTCATGTTGGATGAAATAGAACGGGGTGGTTAATGGGATAGTTGGTGGTAATCATGTGAACTTCGGATGAAATACAACGGGAAGTATTGATGGTAATTAGTGTTTGTAGTATGTTTGTGTTGTTATTCATATGAAAATGGCAGCAACATTCTTAGCATGACATCCTGCCACGTCCTCTACACAAATGCCGAAATATGTACGTTTGCCGTTTGAATTTTAGAAGATGATGGTATGAATTAGCAATGACATTTCGCTTGTACAACATGTATCATCAAGATTATATTAATGCGAGGCAATATATATATAAAACAGCAGTGCTTTTTTAGCAAATGTATTGCGATACGATGCAAATTTCTTTTCACTTTTCATGTGTGACGAAAAGAAAATTTGCATGACGTCGTGTTCCGGTGTTCCCCTTTGCCTCGGTGTTATTTGATATCCTCTGTTTACGATTGACGTTCTTTAACCCAGAAGGTTTCGTGTGATTCATATTAGTTCGCACGCGAAGTTTTCGCGGACTGTTTGTATGATTTCGTTCCCAAGGGAAGAATAGGTGTTGAGCGCGAGACTTTATGGACGGACATGCCTTATCGAAAGCGATTTTGACGATATTACAATAGCTGACGTTCTCGTGATAAAGGTCGTGGGGATATTGATTTTTCAGTACTTTCTAAAGTAACATTTTAAAGTTACTTTCATAAGTTGGATTGCTCCCATTCAATACTGTGAAGGAAGGATGATGGAACCAAACGAGTACACTAGTCTGATGAGGTCGGAGGATGGCTTTATCGATATAGACCCCGGTAAGTTGATAAAAGTCTTCCGCATCCTGTGTATCTGTGTCATGTCGGTCGCTTGTATGTGAATATCGTGGAAATAATTCGATATTGAAATGTCAAATGATCTAGCGACACATTTCACCTACAATTTCCTGATAATGCGAAATATACTTGGCTTTTAACGTGATGTGTTTTCTTAAGAATTTACTGCCGGGTTGATCAATGAAGCATTTAAGGTACCCTGTCTTATGATCATTCAATTCAAATCCTGTTTGTTTGAGTTCCTGTTTAAACTTCCTTAACGACCTCAATCAATTTACCTTTTTCTGAAGGCACTTAAGTAAGCCGTGCAAAAAAATTCTACTGAGCTAACTAGTATGAGAAATATATACTTCTGTTGCTGGCCTATTTTCTTGCCATCACACGCATGTACGGGAGCGAAAAAGTGCCAAAGCTTTTTAACTTTGTTCATTAAATTATACCTGTGCAATTTAGATGTTATGTCCACATCGCCAAAAGCTTGCGTGGAATTTCTTAACCTCGAGGATCGAGTTTTTAAAAAGGTACAATGCCGAAAGGGAGGCCACGCCCGCCAGATCATCGAAGAGGGACAACCAGTCGAGATGAAGGCCATATACAGCGCAGGCTCTTCTTTGATGGCCATTAATGGGTGGATACGTCGTATGTATCCCGAGAGCAATTGCATTACTAGGGGAAGCTGTGATCTGAACATTGATTCTGCTATCTTCAAAGAGAAAGATACAGTTTTGAATATGCTTGAAAATCGTTTGAGCAAGGAAGGCGAAGACGAGGCCGGGATCGAGGTCATCGACGGTCATGAATTTCAAACCGTGAGTTCATTAGAGTTTGACGTATTTCCTTTCCACGTTTAGATTTTATGCACTGAAAAACTATTCTTGTTCTCTTTTCTTTATGTATATCATCACTACCCACGGTGATACACATTATCTCAGTTTATATTTTAGGTAGTGTAAAGAATGTTCTTGTTCTCTGTTTTTCATTCATCATTACCTACACTGACACACGTTATCTTAGTTTATATTTTAGGTAGTGTAAAGACTGTTCTTGTTCTCTGTTGTTCATTCATCACTACCTACACTGGCACACGTTATCTTAGTTCATATTTTAGGTAGTGTAAAGACAGTTCTCGTTCTCTGTTGTTCATTCATCACTACATACACTGGCACACGTTATCTTAGTTCATATTTTAGGTAGTGTAAAGACAGTTCTCGTTCTCTGTTGTTCATTCATCACTACCTACACTGACACACGTTATCTTAGTTTACATTTTAGCTAGTGTAAAGACTGTTCTTGTTCTCTGTTGTTCATTCATCATTACCCACACCGACACACGTTATCTTAGTTTATATTTTAGGTAGTGTAAAGACCGTTCTTGTTCTCTGTTGTTCATTCATCACTACCTACACTGACACACGTTATCTTAGTTTACATTTTAGCTAGTGTAAAGACTGTTCTTGTTCTCTGTTGTTCATTCATCACTACCTACACTGACACACGTTATCTTAGTGTATATTTTAGGTAGTGTAAAGACCGTTCTTGTTCTCTGTTGTTCATTCATCACTACCTACACTGACACACGTTATCTTAGTTTATAGTTTAGGTAGTGTAAAGACCGTTCTTGTTTCTCTGTTCATTCATCACTGTCTACATTGACACGCGTTGTCGTTTTTTTCTAGACTTAAGAAGCAACGTTGATTAATTATTTACGTCACCCTATCTTTAACAAATGACTTTTTTGTAGAACAAGTTCTTTGTCGACTTCAACCGTGTGTACGAAGAAGATCCCAAGAATTCAATGTTTAATCTATTTAAGACAGAGGGCGACAAGAAAAATCGCTTTATCTTACGTATTCAATTGGTTTTTCGCGGAGAATATCCATCGGATATTTTTGACAGTCCCGTATTTCGTTGTCGCACGAAAAAGAAAACAGGTATTTACAATGAAAAACTTAATGACGATTATCTTTTTATGAAAGGTATTTGTCGAAACGGATGCTTCTGCCAATTTTATCTTTTTTCTACCAATTTTTAACTAGATTCACCCTGAGGATCATTCGTGATCCTGGTAATGTAGTCATCATTAGGGATCCTAATGTTGTGATCATTAGTGATCCTAATGTTGTGAGCATCAGTGATTCTAGTAATGTAGTGATCATTAGGGATCCTAATGTTGTGAGCATTAGTGATTCTAGTAATGTAGTGATCATTAGTGATCCTAATGTTGTTAGCATCAGTGATTCTAGTAATGTAGTGATCATTAGGGATCCTAATGTTGTTAGCATCAGTGATTCTAGTAATGTAGTGATCATTAGGGATCCTAATGTTGTGAGCATTAGTGATTCTAGTAATGTAGTGATCATTAGTGATCCTAATGTTGTTAGCATCAGTGATTCTAGTAATGTAGTGATCATTAGGGATCCTAATGTTGTTAGCATTCTAGTAATGTAGTGATCATTAGTGATCCTAATGTTGTTAGCATCAGTGATTCTAGTAATGTAGTGATCTTTAGGGATCCTAATGTTGTGATCATTAGTGATCCTAATGTTGTGATCATTACAGTGATCCTTGTTATTTAGTGATTATTTTACAAGGCTTTTTGTATTTCTTTATGTATTGTATCATCAAGTTTGGAGTCTGAATAATTCATTAGAATCTTTCAAAATTTTTCTTTCAGATAATGATCCGATCGAATCGCCATCCAAGCCGCCTCCTAGTCCGGCTTCTCCACGTACGTTATCATTCTCTTGTCATAACTATAATTTAAATTTATCACTTATTGATGCTCGCTGGTTGTATAAAAGTCGAGATCTTAGAAAGATTTCACGTTGTCTAGACAGCATGGAGGAAAATTTTTTGATAGTTGCAACACTATTTTTCCACGTTTAATCATGACTTGAAGGTAGCCATCTTGCACAATTCTATAAGCTTACCCTAAGAATGTGCTCAGGAAATCGAGTCGCGATTTAATAACACTGTAGATGTAGCCAGGGCCGAAACTAGAACATTCATTGGGGTAAATGTTCATATCTTCAGCATTGCCCGACTGATTTTGCTTGTTAGCGATTTTAATTTCAAAGGAAATCAGTCGGTAAGAGCTGAATATATAAATATTCACTCCCCAATTAACGTTCTAATTTCGGCCCTGGTTGTAGCCTGTGTAGGAAAAAAGATTTGCCAGGATTTCTGATGCCTTTGTCCATCCGTTTCTTTGTAGAATAACTTACTGTTAAGACCTAGTCGAGGGCACGTAGGCTTTGGGTCCAGCTTATTACTTAATCAAAAATGAACAATCTCATTAACTATTTGAGATTGTCAAGCACTTTATACTGTAACTTTACCGGTTTGCGACGTTCACGTTTTCTGTTTTCTTTACACACATTCATTGTCCTATAAGAATTATTCCCCATGTTTTGCCACCATTCAAGATGGTTGCTTGCCTCAATCAAGATTTTGAGGAGTCTGGTATCTAGTAGACTGGGTTCTAGGTCATCGTGACTCGCTCTTTAGATTCATCATTTCCGTAGCTTATTGTACTTCATTGTACTACCAACAAATCGTAAACCGTGATCATGCCTGTCGGTCGATACAGACCCATCCTTAGGTCATGTAGCAAGATTCAGTTTATTTCTTGATTTCGAATGGTATCATAAGATTGCCCTTCACCGGGAGGCATTGGTGAAAATGCAATTTCTTTTATTCAACTTAGCGTTGACAACCTTGGTGACGGATAGTTTGATTGCAAGGACTGCCATAATCGATGATCTAGTACTTGGCAATTTATCTACTTGTGGAACAATGTCTACCTCAAACGCTGACATAGCGTACCACCTTAAATAAAAGATGAAGAAGTCGGGATGGAGCTCGAAGAAGGAGACGTCGTCGGTTTCTTCACTGACAAAGACGATGGTGGTACGTATATCAAGTTGTTGCGGAGCAGTGATGCAGAAACCGCTGTCCATGCCGGAGTCGTGAGTCGCTCGGCTTATATAAATGCAAATAAAGCCATCCAATCAGGTATATATGCTTTAGCTCACTACCTACACTGAGACACGTTGTCTATGTTTATATTTTAGGTAGTGTAAAGACTGTTCTTGTGCTCTGTTGTTCATTCATCACTACCTACACTGACACGTCATCTTAGTTTATATTTTAGGTAGTGTAAAGACTGTTCTCGTTCTCTGTTTTTCATTCATCACTACCTACACTGACACACGTTATCTTAGTTTATATTTTAGGTAGTTTAAAGACTGTTCTTGTTCTCTGTTGTTCATTCATCAATACCTACACTGACACACGTCATCTTAGTTTATATTTTAGGTAGTGTAAAGACTGTTCTTGTTCTCAGTTGTTCATTCATCACTACCTACACTGACACACGTCATCTTAGTTTATATTTTAGGTAGTGTAAAGACTGTTCTTGTTCTCTGTTGTTCATTCATCACTACCTACACTGACACACGTCATCTTAGTTTATATTTTAGGTAGTGTTAAGACTGTTCTTGTTCTCTGTACTTCATTCATCACTACCTACACTGACACACGTCATCTTAGTTTATATTTTAGGTAGTTTAAAGACTGTTCTTGTTCTCTGTTGTTCATTCATCACTACCTACACTGACACACGTCATCTTAGTTTATATTTTAGGTAGTGTAAAGACTGTTCTCGTTCTCTGTTGTTCATTCATCACTACCTACACTGACACACGTCATCTTAGTTTATATTTTAGGTAGTGTAAAGACTGTTCTTGTTCTCTGTTGTTCATTCATCACTACCTACACTGACACACGTCATCTTAGTTTATATTTTAGGTAGTGTAAAGACTGTTCTCGTTCTCTGTTTTTCATTCATCACTACCTACACTGACACACGTTATCTTAGTTTATATTTTAGGTAGTTTAAAGACTGTTCTTGTTCTCTGTTGTTCATTCATCAATACCTACACTGACACACGTCATCTTAGTTTATATTTTAGGTAGTGTAAAGACTGTTCTTGTTCTCAGTTGTTCATTCATCACTACCTACACTGACACACGTCATCTTAGTTTATATTTTAGGTAGTGTAAAGACTGTTCTTGTTCTCTGTTGTTCATTCATCACTACCTACACTGACACACGTCATCTTAGTTTATATTTTAGGTAGTGTAAAGACTGTTCTTGTTCTCTGTTGTTCATTCATCACTACCTACACTGACACACGTCATCTTAGTTTATATTTTAGGTAGTGTAAAGACTGTTCTTGTTCTCTGTACTTCATTCATCACTACCTACACTGACACACGTCATCTTAGTTTATATTTTAGGTAGTTTAAAGACTGTTCTTGTTCTCTGTTGTTCATTCATCACTACCTACACTGACACACGTCATCTTAGTTTATATTTTAGGTAGTGTAAAGACTGTTCTCGTTCTCTGTTGTTCATTCATCACTACCTACACTGACACACGTCATCTTAGTTTATATTTTAGGTAGTGTAAAGACTGTTCTTGTTCTCTGTTGTTCATTCATCACTACCTACACTGACACACGTCATCTTAGTTTATATTTTAGGTAGTGTAAAGACTGTTCTTGTTCTCTGTTGTTCATTCATCACTACCTACACTGACACACGTTATCTTAGTTTATATTTTAGGTAGTGTAAAGACTGTTCTTGTTCTCTGTTGTTCATTCATCACTACCTACACTGACACGCGTCATCTTAGTTTATATTTTAGGTAGTGTAAAGACTGTTCTTGTTATGTGAATGTTTTATGCAGTGCGGTGTTTGAAATTAAATGAAGATATGATCTTCGCACTTTGCTGGACAATTTAAGCAATTGTCTCAGGACCTGAAAAAATCAGGTGACTCAACGGGATTCGAACCCATGACCTCTGCGGTGCCGGGGCAGTGCTCTGACCACTGAGCTATGAACTCACACAGTGGTGAGCAGATCAATATTGTTGGGCTCATGTTCTCTCGTGAAATGAATGTCATGTGAATGTTTTACATGTAGTGTAAAGACTGTTCTTGTTCTCTGTTGTTCATTCATCACTACCTACACTGACACACGTCATCTTAGTTTATATTTTAGGTAGTGTAAAGGTTGTTCTTGTTCTATGTTATAATTTACGTATTAAAATTGATGTTTTGGTCTCCTCTTTGTCGTTAATACTGGATAACCTTACATGTTACTTTATGTAAATACACATAGGAGCCTGCACTGCGTGAATAACATCCATTTTGTTATTTAGAGGACGAATCCGATACAGTTTGTGTCATAGGAATAGTAAATGTGAAAGTCATAGGAAGCGTGGAAAACGGCGAACGGATTTATTCGTCTATTAACCGACCGGGCAAAGCGATTCCTCAGTCACATTTGCCGGTCGGTAGCTTTCTTCGAAAGAAGCACGTGCTCCTTGGCACAGCGATGGAGCGAAAAGATCCGAAGTCTCTGGACGAGGAACATTTGGTAAAATGCTTCGTGTGTATAGTCCTAGATGTTGGTCGAATGGACGTGCTGGAGGAGGTAGAAGTTCTTTACGAAACTTCCGAGAAGCAGACTCATTATAAAATCAAAATGGCGTCCAAAAGGGCATGGGGACGTAAGTATTTTGAATTTTGCTCGATGATTTTAAGCTCGGTGAAATTTTAAGCTCATAGAAAAACTTTGTGGGCTACATTTTTGCCTTCAACTTCACCAGTGTGAGTTTTACTTCCGTGTTGTGTCGTATCTGCGCACATCTTTTCTAAAATATTTTGTTTATTATTGCTTTAAGAACGACCGAGTTTGGGTAGTCTTTCCCCACCTGAAATTCGCTCGTTAAATCGATATTTAAGTTTCTTGCCGTAACCAAGTTTTTCTTTTATGAATATTGTACTTTTCGACCTAAAGAAACTCGTTGGCGTTGTTTCGCTTTTGTTTGTTTACATCAGCCGTAGGTTGAACACAGAGCAGTCCAGAGAACTTGAACTGGAGGGGGGAGGGGGTTATTCATATACTTAGCTTTACCGAGTGATTTCTTTTGTTAGTGAATTGCTTAATTCATTATGTGAATTGCTTTAAAATAAATCAGTCGTTTATCTTAAATAAAATCATCCATATTTTTTTTGTAGGATTAAGATGTTGCTTCGCTGTAACCTTCGTGTTTTTTATCCTCCTGTGCACTCTCCTGTATCAGTTTTTTGTGCCGGGAACTTGGTTCCGGTATTGGTTGTGCAGTAGGGGATCTTTGAATGGGGAACTTTGGGTGTCTGTCGTGCCCTACAGAACCGTGACACAGGTACATTAAAGAACATCGTTAATACTATATACACACATATCACATGGAGTGTGATGGAAAGCTTGTCTGCGAGTAAAAATAGGTTTCATTTAGGCGTATTAAAGTGTGCATACCACAATAAGAAGGCTAGAACCATGTATTGTTTACATGCATTGATTATTAAAAATAAATATAGTATCTTGCGAATGTGGCAATATCGAAAATATGGAGTGCTCAACGTGAATAAATCCTGAGTAAAAAAAACAATACAATAGCATGTTCTCGATTCAGTACTTTCGCTACGGACTCGTTCCAAAACACTTAACTACGAAAATGTTTTAATACACAGTTGATGACTTGCGCTGAAGTAATTCTATAATCGTCGTCTGTTTTCGTTAGATCATTGATGTACACGGAATCCGTTTTTCATACGAAGGTTTAAAGAAGAAGGTCCCCGATCGTTTCACGGAAAATGTGCACACTGGTGAGTGTTGGTGAAGTTCAAGTTACAGTCCTAGGGCTTGTCTCTTTGTACATTCATGTGATTAATCCATTGGGCCCTGGTATGCATGCGTAATCTTGCGTGTGCTGTTATGAAGGGGTTCATCGTAAGGTCTCGCATTTTGCAAAATAAGCAGTTCTGCTTGGAAAGTGGGCAGTTCTAAACTGTATAAACTAGTATTCAGAACGTGTGTTCCATGTTTTTCGTATAATCACCCCTGCTTTTAAGTGCTCTAGGTTGCCCCTGACATAGATTTTAGGAGAGTGGTTGATCTAGTGCCCGTTCATACTTTCAACCACTTTCAGTGAAATTTCATCGCCCATAGCATCGTGATAGCATCGTGATAAAAGTAGTTGACGTTTGAACTTGAGCGATTATAGGATATATTTTGACTCAAGTTATTTTCCGCCATTGAAATTGCGGATCACGTTTGATGGACTATATACATTTTGTTTCAGGCAACAAAACCGTTTATTATTTTTTGAATTTGGACCGCTGTGCTTACTTCGGTGACTACGGGCCCGTGAGAGACTATATTTCAGGACAGTATAAAGAAATCGGCGGTGGAAAAATTTTGAGCCTCAATCACAACTGCACAAAGGTTTACTGGTATGGTCTGCTCAACGATACTAAATACAGAATAGATTGGCATCCGTACGTGTCCGCTCATAATTTAGAATGTTCGCCTAATCCACCGTTTCGTTAGTATTTTACAGCGATCCTTACGTGTAAACTATGACGTTATCCTATTATGTTGCCCACGATCCTCCGTGTCGGTTGTGATCCTTTCATGTACTTGTATATTTGTCGATATTTATTCAATTCGATAACAAAGTAATATCGAAAAACGTTCATTCTTTTGGCACTGTTTGTATTTCGCTAGTTTTCGCCTCGTCAGATACTTCAATTAGTTTCAAATTTGCTGATGTATATATTCTGACTAAGCAAATATAAAATTGCAAGCATAGCTACAACTTATGAATGTATAAATAACTTTGAAACGCTCGCCAACGCAACACAATATGTAGTTTGTGCAAACAGAAAATTCGATAAATGTGAATATTATTTCTTATCTGTGTGATATTTCCTCAAAACATTCGGTATGTAGACGCGAAGTCGTTGTAATTATCAACTACGACAAAACATTTTGTTGTGTTGGCGTATTTTTGGTGCGAGGAGGGGGAAAACCCTTTCATGACTTGCCATTTATATATAATGAACAATTGAGGAAAACATCGAAGTTCGAATTAACGATTTGTGAGTCTTGTGTCATTTTGGAGAAATATACGACTCATTTGATCCAATCTTCTTACGAGTGGCCCTTCTTGCATATTTGAAATTTGTGCCATTCTGTAATTCTCAATAAACAGTTTACTAAACAGCTACGAATCCTGTTGGTCAGTCAACGTCGATGGCAGGCGTCATGTTCAACGTTAAATTTGACGAGAACATGAAGAGGATATTGAAAGATGATGAATACCGGAATTTAGAGAAGGGTATGCCTGCGATCAATTTTGGTCTTTTTATCAATGAAAAAGAGAAATCATGTTATAGGATGCGCGTTGTTTTATCGATTTATATTTCCCAGAGATTATTCTTTAGATTGCTAGCTTTTAGCCCATATTTCATGAACTTTTCTATATTTGAAAGGAAAACGCATGTTTTCGAAAGATTTCTACGGAATAAAAGTTGTTCCGAATAATTCAATAAGTTGTATTGCATCAAATTACGAGTTAATTTAGAAAAAATTTGGACAATGTTGAAAGTGACAGAAGTTATTAACTATAGGTTTAGGAAATCTTCACAACAGAACTCTTCTTGTATCTACTTTCTTTGGAATTTTCAATTGATTGTAACAATTTTTTCACCTCCCAGAATCAGCGAGTTCATCCCCCAGAATGAAATTTCGTGGAAACCGAATGATTTGGGATGAGTTGCTGCTCTACACGCTACGCAATGTTGTATTTAACTGAATATTGCGAGAACTCTTAATTTCAAAACTACCTGCAACAATTCAACAGCCTTGTATACGATTTTCCTAAAATTTTCGGTTTTTCGAACTGTCATAAAGGATTGTTTCGTTTCCAGGCTTTGACTTTGTCCTCTTTTAGAATGCAATGACGTTTAGCAGCTAATCGGCTGATGTTTACTTTCTGTTGATAAATTATTGAGCAGGGCCCAAAGTTGCAGTAAAGCAAGGGACAGAGAAATTGGCTACATTATTTTTATGTTATATTAACCCAATTGAATTTTTATTATTCATTGATTTGTCCAACAAGAAACTTGTTTTCTCCTTATATTAACGCAATCTTTGATTCATGTCTCGAAGTATTTCCATCGAACGGCGAAGTTGCAAGCTTGGAGCACGAGGAAACGGCAAAAATAGTGAAAATCAACCTTAAACAGGAATATCTGAAGATCCAACGGAAAAAAGTGGAAGGTTCTCAGCAGCGAATCCAAGACGCGATGGTCTACTTTACCGTGCGCTCCGAATTGGTCATTTTGAACGTGCAGACATATGTTCAACGCTTTTCTGATTGGATTGATGACATAATGTTTAACAAACCCGATAATGGTAAGATTGGGGGATAAAGCGAAGTCTACTTTATTGCGTTATGAGTTATGATATCATTACGATCGAATTGCATCATCTCGTTGAAAAAAGGAAATAATCATGTGTGGGAGAGTTTGTTCTTAAGAAGCAATGCGGCTTTGCGGTTTTTCTTATAGGCAAATGCTTTTTTTACTCTCTGTAGGAAACTTAAGTTAAGATGTTCTAGAAAAGGCAGCAACGTTTTCTGATAAAAAAACCGCAAAAATGGTCCTCTCCCCAAAGGTAATTATAAATACGTGCTACAAGACAAAATCCCAGCCAGTCTCTCAAAACCCAATTGCCTTTTCTCTGTTTTGATACAAAAATCTGGGCAATCTTTAAAATGCCTTACATCGCGACAGTTACCAACGAATAATAGAGAGTTTAGCAAACACGACGTATCGTCTAAGACGTCGTGAAAATGGCGTAAAAATTGCGTGATAATTCCATTTATCTCTTTTTGCGTTGTGTTTATTTGAATATTCTCGATGAACTGCCTTGTATAGGATGGTTTGAGCTTTACACGAAAATGACGAAACAGGAGAGGTTAGAAAACACGTACATGGCTGACTTGGACAGCGTTTACACGACTCTGGAAGGAAGCAACGTTTACAGTCTTTACAAACACAAAGGAAACAGTGCAAGGAATATTTACGTGTTCTTTGTGCAAGTTGAGCTGATCGACAAAACCGTTGAAACATTTGCTTGGCCTTTCCTCTTGAAAACAAAACCGGCTGCTAGGAAAACGTGATTGTCGCCACCTATACATGGTATGTGACGGAATTTTAAAATGCGTTTTAGTCCGTATTGATTATGACTTAAAACTACAAAAAATTTTTCTGACGTCTCTTTAACGTGCTTATGGAAAATATTGCCTCGCCATAGAACTTTTTCTTTGTTTTGTATTTTACGTTTCCCTCCTACTCGCGTGGTACTCTTTATGAATACTTTATTATTCCATATTTGTGGCTCTAGAATGCAATTTTTGGCTCTAGAATGTAATTTTTCAAATTCCTTGCATTAGGCGTCTGTTTTGGGAAATTTCCATGTTGTGTTATGTAACTTAAGTCGTGTTTCGAAACTATAACTCGACTTGTTTGTTTCTGTTTATAGCGACAGTTTCCTGAGCAAATGTGGAAAGTTTATATCTGGCTTACGCTGCCAAATTACAGCACCACGCATTGGATTTATACGAATTATTGATGCTAGGGATAGTGGTAAATTTAAACGGCGTTAAACTCTAAACATAGCAAAATAATGAAAACTAAGCTTTGTCTACATTCGGCACAAGTATCGACCAAGCCATAAATCATAGTTTACAAATGCTTATCCGCTTATAAGCTTATTTAATGGACAGTAAATAACTTCTTTCAATCGTTTTTGAAGTCGTTTCATTGTAAGCATATCATTCATATTTGACATTACCCGATGGCATGCATGCGAAACTTCCGCAGTTTTCGTGTTCATTTTGAAATAACTTTAGGTTTAAATTTAGAATGCATTTTGCTGTGTCTACTTTTGGCAACACCAACGTTTTCCATTGTATAGTCTACAAAAATTCATTTTTAACAATTTACAGAAATAAGCAGGCTTTTCCTTTTTTATGCGTTGAAACATTAGTTAGACAAGTTTTTCTTCTGACTTCTCTCGTTGACTCGAAGTAACTTGTCTCATTTAAATAACGTGCGCTTGCCTGGATGAGATATAAGCGGTTACTCCTGACTATAAAGGTGATGCTCTGACATTAGATTTGTTCTTAAAGGCGAGTTGAGAATCTAAGAGCTTATGTCTCCGAAGAAAAACGAAGGATCAACGTGAGAACAATAGCTATGTCTTCAAAGGTAACTCGCACTTGAAGCAGTGACGATGTTAGAGTCTTAGAGATGGTGTGTTGACATTTACTAATGACTAAAGTTTTCCTAACTGGTGTGAAATGCTCGCATCTCGTTCAAAGTAAAACAGCTCTAATGGTGTCTACGAACCACGAAGACGAATCCGAACGATCGTATCTATCTAGGCACACGCACCGTCTCACATGACATGCGCTGTCGGACACAGTCTCCAGATCAATGGAAAGCAGCTTTCACAAATCTTCTGAAATCTTAGATATGTTCATAAGACACCTACGATTATCACGGCCTGGAAACAAAAGATTATACCTATGTATAACTATGCAGAAAATTCAGTTTCGTTGTCTTTATCATCGCCTAAGTGCAAATGCCTTCCCATATTCTTCTCATCGAAACAACACGATAGTTAATCCTGGCTTTAGATAACCCTGGCATTCATCATCAGGTCCACTCCACGTCCGCTCTTAGCTGGCTTGACACTGGGTTGATCTGGGCTCGAAATCAGTTCCGCGGGTCGAGATAATATTCTAAACATCCTAAGCTAACCACCATTAACACCTTTACACTGACAAGATGGAAGAAAGAACACGAGAGTGTGCTCGTGCTTCCGACTTCCAGATAAGTTTGATGGACTTTTGAGCCCATGCATCATATAACCCTTACCCTTGAGATGTCTGCTGGGCTGACGTTTGTACTGTTACGTACGAGGGTCGTCCATTATACGTGCATTAAATTTTCGAACTTTTAACACACGCCACCCTTTTGTACACAAACTCTTTTTGTAAATGTACGTCATGATCATGATCCCTCGTGATTACTTTACAAATTTAGTGTAAAGAGAGTTCTTGTTTTATGTTGTTCATTCATCACTGCCTACACTGACACACGTTATCTTAGTTTATATTTTAGATAGTGTAAACACAGTTCTTGTTCTTTGTTGTTCATTCATCACTACCTACACTGACACACGTTATCTTAGTTTATATTTAAGGTAGTGTAAAGACTGTTCTTGTTTTCTGTTGTTCATTCATCACTATCTACATTGACATACGTTATCTTAGTTTATATTTTAGGTAGTGTAAAGGTTGTTCTTGTTCTATGTTATAATTTACGTATTAAAATTGATGTGTTGGTCTCCTCTTAGTCGTTCATACGTGGTAACCATACATGTTACTTTATGTAAATACACAATATGTAGTTTGTGAAAACAGAAAATTCGATAAATGTGAATATTATTTCTTATCTGTGTGATATTTCCTCAAAACATTCGGTATGTAGACGCGCAGTCATTACAATTACCAACTATGACAAACATTTTGTGTTGGCGTATTTTTGGTGCTCGGCGGGTGGAAACCCTTTTCGTGACCTGACATTTATATAGAGTAAACAATTGAGGAAAACATTGAAGTTCAAATTAACGATTTGTGAGTCTTGTTTCCTTTTGGAGAAATATACGACTCATTTCATCCAATCTTCTTACGAGTGGCCCTTCTTGCATATCTGAAATTTGTGCCATTCTGTAATTCTCAATAAACAGTTTACTCAACAGCTACGAATCCTGTTGGTCAGTCAGCGTCGATGGCAGGCGTCATGTTCAACGTTAAATTTGACGAGAACATGAAGAGGATATTGAAAGATGATGAATACCGGAATTTAGAGAAGGGTATGCCTGCGATCAATTTTGGTCTTTTTATCAATGAAAAAGAGAAATCATGTTATAGGATGCGCGTTGTTTTATCGATTTATATTTCCCAGAGATTATTCTTTAAATTGCTAGCTTTTAGCCCTCATTTCATGAACTTTTCTATATTTGAAAGGAAAACGCATGTTTTCGAAAGAGTTCTACGGAATAAAAGTTGTTCCGAATAATTCAATAAGTTGTATTGCATCAAATTACGAGTTAATTTAGAAAAAATTTGGACAATGTTGAAAGTAATAAAGTAAATGGTTTGAACCCGGGAGTAGCGATACATGTTTGTAAATGTAGATCGTCCTGGTTCGTCAATTTTGACATTTTGACTCTGAAGATGACTACCGCTAAGGTTGTCGAAACGTCAGTCAACAACAACACAGTCCTTCTCAAGACTATACCAACCTTGACGATCTACATTTACAAACATGTAACGTTGAAAGTGACAGAAGTTGTTAACTATAGGTTTAGGAAATCTTATCCATCACAGAACTCTTCTTGTATCTTAATATTTCGCAACAGTATAACTTACAATCAATACAAGCAAAATGCAAGAAATATATCAGATTGGAATGTTTATAGTTTTTAAATTCTTTAAATACCTCAACGCTGACAATATATAGACAACAGATGTACATTGATGATTGAGAAATATTGTTTAAAGCCTTCGTAGATTGTTTACATGTTAGTATCACTTTGATTATAGCCGCATTATTAAAAAATGCGTCGCTAAATATGGCGCTTTTATGTGTCGAAAGTTTTAGCGAAAATTTGTTACATGTCTGTAAATGTAGATCGTCCAGGTTGGTATAGTCCTGAGAAGGACTGTTTTTGTTGTTGTTGACTGACGTTTCGACAACCTTAGCGGTAGTCATCTTCAGAGTTCAAAAAAATTTGTTTTTTTACAAATATCTATTATATGTTTGAAATTTTGTAATGCAGGCCTATTTATTAGACGGATTATTGATGTCTGTCAATTGAAATCTTCGCAGAGAAATCTTTATTTCTCTACTTTTATCTATTAGTACAGAAAAATATGAGAAAATAGTGGTTCAATATTTTAATAATTCAGCATATTGCATTATATTTTTATTGAAATATTAACTATCGCATATTTATGTAAGTATTGTATTGTATACAATAATACAGTATTGTAAGTATTGTATATGTAATATGATGTGTAAGTATTGTATATGTAATATACAATACAATGTAAGTATTGTATTGTATACAATAATACATATGTATGTATTATTGCATTACAACAATATATGCTTAGTGTGACTGACAGTCTACAGAGGGGGTACATTGCTTGTTTATTTTCTTCATATAAAAAATCTTACTTCCTGAGCTTGACAACTCCACGGCTAGACTGTGTTAACCAAGTTATTCATGAGTTTTTCCTTTTCAAACTCCCGGGTCAAGATTGAAGGTTCCATGCTTATTTGCTTAGGATACTAAAATGCTTTCTATTCATACAGTGCTTTATAAGTGAGCATATTTCTAAATTAGCCACACTGCATTATGATCACAGAAAAGTGCATAGCAAGACATTCTGTCTACCAATATATCACATGTGGTCTTTACATAAATATTCTGAGCTTAAAATTATTCCATGTACATATAGACATTAAAGCAATTAGAACTTTCAATAATTCAGCATATGTCAAAATATTTTATATCACAACTTATTACTGTTGCATATAAGCAGGTGTACATCCTGTGTCCTAAAAACAGAAGTCACCCCCACTGCACTTTGGTGATGGCCTGAAGTGCACATTGTATTTTACTTGTTGCCTATCAAAGTTAGTCTGATGTGTTAGGCCGTTATAGTATAACACTGGCATTACCTTGTTGAAATTTATATATAAATGAATATATAACCGTACGTCCTGTGTCCTAAGCGCAGGAGTCACCATTTTAGTATGGTGATAGCCGGGAGGGCACATTGTATATACACTTTGTAGATGAATATATATATATACAGATTACAGTATATATGTATACAAAAAAGGTATAAACAATGTGCCCTATTAGTCACATTAAGTACTTGTTAAAGTAATGGAATGTATCTTGTAAAACTTACAGTCTTATACTAGTAAAGTGCAAACATTGGTGGCTTCTTTTAAAATTCTACCAAATTTTCCTTTATCATTTTTGACTGACAATAGCAATTTTGTTCAATGATTTTCCTGACTTTTTATTTGTTGGGCAAAACTAAATGTACTGAGAAGTGCTTAGCTGTATATAGTATGCTCAAAATGCTATGTGATAAAACAGATACGCACTCGCAGCTGCGTGGTGCTGCGAGCATTTTTCGCAAGCAAATTTTTGCAAATTATACCGTAATAGCGCAAGAAATCGCGTTTCCAACGATCTAAAAATCTAAATTTTCCTCCGGGAGCATGCCCCCGGACCCCCCTAGAGGGTTCGCGCCTTCGGCGCTCAAAGTGCATCAGTCACAAAAATTGCTGGATCCGCCCCTGGTTCATCCCCCATAGTGAAATTTCGTGGAAACCGAATGATTTGGGATGAGTTGCTGCTCTATACGCGACTATTCTAAGCAAGAACTTTTAATTACAAAACTACCTGCAACAATTCAACAGCCTTGTATACGATTTTCCCTAAAATTTTAGGTTTTTCGAACTGTCATAAAGGATTGTTTCTTATCCAGGCTTTGACTTTGTCCTCCCTTAGAATGCAATGACGTTTAGCAGCTAATCGGCTGATGTTTACTTTCTGTTGATAAATTATTGAGAAGGGGCCACAGTTGCAGTAAAGCAAGGGACAGAGAAATTGGAAATTAGTTTTGTGTTATATTAACCCAATTTAATTTTTATTATTCATTGATTTGTCCAACAAGAAACTTGTTTTCTCCTTATATTAACGCAATCTTTGATTCATGTCTCGAAGTGTTTCCATCGAACGGCGAAGTTGCAAGCTTGGAGCACGAGGAAACGGCAAAAATAGTGAAAATCAACCTTAAACAGGAATATCTGAAGATCCAACGGAAAAAAGTGGAAGGTTCTCAGCATCGAATCGAAGACGCGATGGTCTACTTTACCGTGCGCTCCGAATTGGTCATTTTGAACGTGCAGACATATGTTCAACGCTTTTCTGATTGGATTGATGACATAATGTTTAACAAACCCGATAATGGTAAGATTGGGGGTAAAACGAAGTCTACTTTATTGCGTTATGAGTTTATATGATATAATTACGATCGAATTGCATCATCTCGTTGAAAAAAGGAAATAACCATGTGTTGGAGAGTTTATCCTTAAGAAGCAATGCGGCTTTGCGGTTTTTCTTATAGGCAAATGCTTTTTTTACTCTCTGTAGGAAACTTGAGGTAAGATGCTCTAGAAAAGGCAGCAACGTTTTCTGATAAAAAAAACCCGCAAAAATGGTCCTCTCCCCAAAGAAAATTATAAATACGTGCTACAAGACAAAATCTCAGCATGTCTCTCAAAACCCAATTGCTTTTTCTCTGTTTTGATACAAAATTCTGGGCAATCTTTAAATGCTTTACATTGCGACAGTTACCAACGAATAATAGAGAGATTTAGCAAACACGACGTATCGTCTAAGACGTCGTGAAAATGGCGTAAAAATTGCGTGATATTTCCATTTATCTCCAATTTCACGGCGTCTTAGACGATACGTCGTATTTGCTAAATCTCTCTCATATTGCTGATTACCATTGCTGCGCAGATGTTTAGTTATCTGAGACTCGTTTATTTAGAATTTATGACAACAAATCTTGAGAGGGAACTTTCTTTTTGCGTTGTTTTTATTTGAATATTCTCGATGAACTGCCTTGTATAGGATGGTTTGAGCTTTACACGAAAATGACGAAACAGGAGAGGTTAGAAAACACGTACATGGCTGACTTGGACAGCGTTTACACGACTCTGGAAGGAAGCAACGTTTACAGTCTTTACAAACACAAAGGAAACAGTGCAAGAAATATTTACGTGTTCTTTGTGCAAGTTGAGCTGATCGACAAAACCGTTGAAACATTTGCTTGGCCTTTCCTCTTGAAAACAAAACCGGCTGATAGGAAAAACCGGTGATGTGTTACTTAAGTCGTGCTTCGAAACTATAACTCGACTTGTTTGTTTCTGTTTATAGCGTCGGTTTCCTGAGCAAATTACAGCACCACGCATTGTATTTATACGAATTATTCATGCTAGGGATAGTGGTAAATTTAAACGGCCTTAGACACTTAGACTCTAAACATAGCAACATAATGAAAACTCAGCTTTCTCTACATTCGGCACAAGTATCGACCAAGCTATTAATCAAAGTTTACAAATGCTTATCCGCTTATAAGCTTATGTAATAAACAGTAAATAACTTCTTTCGATCGTTTTTGAAGTCGTTTCATTGTTAGCATACATTCATATTTGACATTACCCGATGGCATGCATGCGAAACTTCCGCAGTTTTTGTGTTCATTTTGAAATAACTTTAGGTTTAAATTTAGAATGCATTTTGCTGTGTCTGCTTTTGGCAGTACCAACGTTTTCCATTGTATAGTCTACAAGAATTTATTTTTAACAATTTACAGAAATAAGCAGACTTTTCCTTTTTTATGCGTTGAAACATTAGTTAGACAAGTTTTTCTTCTGACTTCTCTCGTTGACTCGAAGTAACTTGCCTCATTTAAATAACGTGCGCTTGCCTGGATGAGATATAAGCGGTTACTCCTGACTTATAAAGGTGATGTTCTGACATTAGATTTGTTCTTAAAGGCGAGTTGAGAATCTAAGAGCTTCTGTCTCCGAAGAAAAACGAAGGATCAACGTGAGAACAATAGCTATATCTTGCACGGTAACTTGCACTTGAAGCAGTGACGATGTTAGAGTCTTAGAGATGATGTGTTGACATTTACTAAAGACTAAAGTTTTCCTAACTGGTGTGAAATGCTCGCATCTCGTTCAAAGTAAAACAGCTCTAATGGTATCTACGAACCATGAAGACGAACCCGAACGATCGTATCTATCCTGGCCCTCGCACCGTCTCACATGACATGCGCTGTCTGACACAGTCTCCAGATCAATGGAAAGCAGCTTTCACAAATCTTCTGATCTTAGATATGTTCATAAGACACCTATGACACGGCCTGGAAACAAAGATTATACCTATGTATAACTATGCAGAAAATTCAGTTTCGTTGTCTTTATCATCGCCTATGTGCAAATGCCTTCCATATTCTTCTCATTGAAACAAAACGATAGTTAACCCTGGCTTTAGATAACCCTGGCATTCATCATCAGGTCCACTCCACGTCCGCTCTTAGCTGGCTTGACATTGGGTTGATCTGGGCTCGAAATCAGTTCCGCGGGTCGAGATAATATTCTAAACATCCTAAGCTAACCACCATTAACACCTTTACACTGACAAGATGGAAGAAAGAACACGAGAGTGTGCTCGCGCTTTCGACTTCCAGATAAGTTTGATGGACTTTTGAGCCCATGCATCATATAACCCTTACCCTTGAGATGTGTGCTGGGCTGACGTTTGTATTGTTACGTAGGAGGGTCGTCCATTATACGTGCATTAAATTTTCGAACTTTTAACACACGCCACCCCTTTGTACACAAACTCTTTTTGTAAATGTACGTCATGATCATGATCATGACCCCTCTTCTGTGCATGCTGACTAAATGGATGACGGCTAGCTTGTTCACTCGGCTTATATGCTTATGGCATGCACTCTCATAGGGAGTTATATGGTGTTCTTAATCCAGTATTATTTTTGAGATCAGTGATTGCTGATGAAGTCATGTTTTACTGGTCTATTATTATTGTCACGAATTAATTGTAGTAAATTATCAGTGAAGTGTTGAGGACGTTGTACTAAAAGCAAAAGCTCGTTGAATTCTAATAACTTTGGCAAATTGCAGCCGGTTTTCTTCAAATATATATCAAAAATTTGAAATGTTGAAGTTCTATCTCGCAAAGTAAAACAATGTCTTTATTATCCTACGTGTCGTTCGTGGCGACTGTGAACAATGTTTTGTTCTTCTCCACTGGAATGTAAGTACAGAACTTACTTATTTTGATGTGACAGAAGTCGTGAGCGATTTCAAGTTAGCATGCTTAGGCGAAGTATCTACTTTGCTTTAACCTGTAAGAAGATGTGGGATATCTATCACAGCTACTATATTTTTATAAACCAGTTTCAGTTCCATTGTGTTGTGATTTGTAATTTACTTTTCTTTTTTCTTGTTGTTTTGCAGTCTCACTTGTCGAAAGATTATTAGAAGCAACAGCACCGACAATGTGTCTCATTTACCTTTTCTCATTACAGCATTCAGGTCTACTTTTGTCTTATAATAAATTTCATTTATAACAAAATATTATGACAGTCATAAACCATATAACATCTATTATTATCCTGTCGATCATTAAATATCCACCATTATCCTGTCGATCATAAGATATCCTTCTTTATCTTGCTAATCTTAAAACATCCACCATTATCATGTCAACCATAAAATAGCCACCATTATCCTGTCGATCATAAGATATCCTTCTTTATCTTGTTAATCATAAGATATCTTTCTTTATCTTGCCAAGATTAAAATATCCACCATTATCTTGTCAACCATAAAATATCCACCATTATCATGTCAATCATAAAATATCCACCATTATCATGTGTGTTTCAGCTCGTTTATGTGGGTTATGTATGGACTGAGCAAAAAGGATTCAACAATTGTCTTAGTGAACACAATTGGAATGATACTACAATGCACATATTTAATTTGTCATTTTATTTATTCTAAGGTAAGTTGTGTGTTGTTCTACTGCCTACCCACTCTAACACCCTCCCATTCCTTTGAACACAAACTCATTTGAAACTGTGGTGTTATATTGTATTATGATATCAGTAATTCAAAAGAACATATGCCTTGTGTTTATCTTCATTGACACATGCAAATAGTGGTACAACTTATCCAAAAGATACTTATGTTTACATATGTTATATATTTGTCTATATGAGCATTGCTTTTATTCTGGGCCTTTTGTACAATGAATATTTATGAATTAAAATAGTAGTACCATTCAATTCATGCCATTGGCTAGGAGGATTATTCATGTCAAGATGCCCAGAAATGGACGAAAACATTATTGCAAACTTCTTATGTCAAGCAACCTTTCACTTAGAGGGATACGGAAGGGGGTTGGTTGTTTCACCATCCTCTGTATGTACTCACCCATATGACTATGCCTTGCTGACACTGTAGTATATACCTAAACACTTGCCATTTTTATTTTGTTTAGTCAGAACCGGTGTTTCGTCACACAGTTTACATCATGCTGCTGACATGCAGCCTTCTTAGCTATTTCAAGTTTTACCTCCCAAACGAAGAAGAATCTGTTAATTTGATGGGGCTGACCTGCGTGGTCATTACAGTCATTATGTTTGGATCACCTTTGCTTTCTTTTGTAAGAAATTTCATTGAAATCTGCCATGCTTGTCAGAACTTTGAATGGCTTTCTAATATCTTGCAAAATTGATCCATGTCTATGTATATGTGTTTGAAAATCTCATGCGATGTAGCTGAGGTGGATTAATGTTTTCACAGGCAGATGTCAGACACTGCATTCTTTTTTTGAATAGTTATGAATCTCACCTTGCAGTGGTTTTTTCTGTTAGATTTGGACATGAGCATAGCCTGGGTCTCGAGATTTATGAGGGGTTGGGGGTGGGGACATAATTTGCCTGAAGAAAAGGTTTGCTGTTTATTATTCCTTTAAATAAGGAGGAGTTATAATGTTGTATATTATGACTAACATAGTTGCTTTAGTTATAAAATTTTGTCGAAAATTTGTTATAGCAATATTGTACGCAATGGCATTGAGAATCGACATAAGTATCATCTTCGTTAGTCATAATATGTCTGAAAAATTTTGATCCTTATCGAACTGCTAACTTTAAATTTTTGCGAATTTTAGCTACCCCTAACCCCAGGACTTAAACCCCGGGTTAGGAATACTTAGACTACATGGCTTTGAATGCCATGAGGTAACACCTTATTGGGCTTTTCGTACGTGGCGTTTTTGTATCGTAAAGGATATTATATCATTTGCCGCATTAACTACTTGCTGTTTGCATTATTTTCTCATTAATATCCTCAGTAGTCATAACAAAGTGATGATCATTTGAATAATGACGTGTGTTTGTATCATTGTATAGGCAAAAATATTGAGAACTAGGAGCTCGGAATCTCTGTCGTTTCCTTTGTCCATGATGACCGTGTTGAATTCTGGTTTATGGCTCTTGTATGGTCATCTCATTAACGATGTTTATATTGTTGTAAGTTTCGTTTTGTTTTAAGTGAGAAAGCTACAACTGAAAACTCGCCGCAAAATTTCAAATGTCGCGCTCCTTCAAAGACGAAAGTCAACCAACCAACGCAAAGTTCATAAAAGTCCGCATAAACTTCGGTGAAAACCGAAAGATTATTTGATTTTGTAGCTTGTTGCTATATAATTTCTCTCCCTCGTTTTCTATGTGATGCTACACGTATATTCGGAGAACAAGTGTTCTTCTGTATTTCATGAAATAACTGTGATGAAATTTTTTGAAAACTTTGAATTAAATATTGTATGTTATATTTTCTTTTTATTTGAGCATGTTATTCGAGAAAGCGTCCTTCTTCAATAAACTTTGTTGAACGTAGTTGACAGTTCATCGCCTAAGTAAACGCTCGTCACTTTTTTCTTTCAGGTACCGAATGTTCTTGGTTTAATCTTGGGCCTTTTACAGATTGTCTTGTTCTGTTTGTTTCCATCAAGTGGCAGGCCAGTTGTTGTTTCATTGTGAATGATTTTCATATAGTTTTTCAAGGATTTACAATTGTATGAAGTGCGCTACGATTTTATCCGATGGATTTCTTAATCCTGCTGCAAGCACAAGAGGAGGGAGGGGGGGGGTTGTGTGCTCAAGTATGGTGGCATTTTCTTGTTTCAATGAAATAACGGAGAATGTAATTACATATTTTTATTGATTGAATCAGTATCATGTGCCTCTTTTTACAAAAAAGTAGCGATTAAAATTACAAAATTCATTTTGATTTTAATGACTGCTCGAGACAAGCGACGCCCCTGTCATGGTCGGTAAATTACAGCAATCTTTGTCGAGAAATTTGTGGACAATTTTCACTGACGTACACCGTGAAAAGTTAGCGGAAGTGAAGTTACAACTAGCTCAATAGCACAACTGACGAACTTTTATTGTATAACATACAATGTATAACCTACAACCTTGAATAAAATGTACAACTTTTTTCAGCGCAACTAACAACAACAACCACCTACAATCTCTAATAGAACGCACAACCTTCTTTAATACAATCAACAACAACCTATAACCTCTAATAGAACGCACAACCTTCTTTAATACAACTAACAACAACCTACAACCTTTAATAGAACGTACAACCTTCTTTAATACAACTAACAACAACCTACAACCTGTAATAGAACGTACAATCTTCTTTAATACAACTAACAACAACCTACAACCTTTAATAGAACGAACAACCTTCTTTAATACAACTAACAGCAACGAAAACCTACAACCTTTAATAGAACTTAAAAACCTTCCTTAATACAACTAACAACAACAACAACCTACAACTTTTGATGCAGTCTACACTCTTCAATACAACCTGCAAACTTCAAAATTACATACTTTAACCCACAGCCAACAACCTTCTACAGTACAAAACACAACCTGTTTCGAGCGGTGTAGTAGCAAAGTCAAACTAGAAACTGAATACATAAAACAAACTTTTTTATTACAGACATGTTTCGGCAAACTTATGCCATCGTCAGTGTAAATGAATGATGGCATAAGCTTGCCGAAACATGTCTGTAATAAAAATGTTTGTTTTATATATTCAGTTTCTAATTTCAATTGTGCTTTTACGTAAATATGGAAAGTTTGACTAATTGTTCAGCTTTTATAATGTATATGATGGTCAGTAACCAACGCAGAATGTTGACGCCAGCAAATGCTTTAACTTACCGCATAACTGAGATTAAGTAACGATTAAATACGACAGGATCTCGCTTTTATATGTTATTTCCCATACCGAGAGAAAACAGAAGTTTGTATTAGTTATGATATGGCAAAATACTTTAAAGAGAAAAAAACAGTAAAAAGTCGTTTTCTATATAAAGCCATGCACGAGGAATAAAAACACCATGCTGACGTTGAAAAAAGTCGGAAATGATGTGTGGTTTTGGAAAAGGTTCTGTGTCGTGACAACGACTAAAAATTGCATAAAATTGCGCAAATCAGAAAAAAGCCCAGGTCAAAACTAGTGTCAGCCATCTTTTTCACTAAAAGCTTCATCGAGATATTCTTTGCATGTGTGGAAGTAGTATTCAAGAAGTTTTTTCTCAAACGGACTCCATTTTTTATTCACCAAAGAGTTTACCTGGAAAAAATGTTATCCGTTCAAACTTTCTCGCGCATAACCTCCGCTGACATTTCCTGTTTCGACATTCAAACACACTTCAGCCATTATTGATACCTTTATCTCTGTGTTTAGTACGTGCGTTTAAATAAGTTATGGTTTCGCACGTATAATTTTTTTAACATAATAAGCGTTAAGCGGTCACATCCGAAATCCGCATAATGCAGCTTTGAGTGCAGAACGTTCGTACATCCGTGTATGATTCGTTTCGTATTTAATACGCAAAGGAAGTTCTGCAAAATGCTATTTCTACGAAATAGAGGATTCCTGTCCTTTTACATAGCCAACCAAACCGACATGAAGTCCCGCAAAATGATATTTCTACGAAATAGAGCATTCCTGTCCTTTTACATAGCCAACCAAACTGACATGAAGTCCCGCAAAATGATATTTCTACGAAATGGAGCATTCCTGTCCTTTTGCATAGCCAACCAAACCGACATGAAGTCCCGCAAAATGATACTTCTACGAAATGGAATTTTCTTGTCTTTAAATACCCGACTGAAGGCCTCCACCACGTTGCCGTTTTTTCTTCAATAACCATGGGTTGTCGTTACTTTACGGTGGAACTAACGTGATGGTTCCTGATGATTCGATTTTAGAATTTTCATACTTGCTGTCGACGTCGTACATTTTCTTGTTAGCAGTGTCCAACGTTACACGAGTGTTATGTAAGACTGTAGGCAAGAACAGCTGTCATGCTAGGCTAGTTGTACTTCTCCCTTCATCAGTGTTTCCTTTAGATTCTGCTATATTCCTCTTGCTAATTCTATAGGTAAAGCACCGACAAAGCAGTGAACACATTAGGTGCTAAGATAAAGGTATCCGGAATAATGGTTTGAATCATCCTCGGGTATTATTGGTAAATCCTCAGTTAATGAGAATTTTTTTTTTTTTGACGTCGATTGACATGTCCTCAGAATTAACCTCGGGTGCACTATCAAATATCTACCCATAACTGAGTGTGTGTATTGTTTGTTTCATTTGTCCTCGTTCACCGTCATAAATGAGAAACTAACAAGCGTGCCTGACCGCACGAGAGAGCAGACCTTCTGCATGTGTTTGTGCTTCGCGGCGCGCAGGCAAGAGCTCGGCATACCAAGACGGAGGCATGATTCCGGTGGCCAAGATAGTGAAGATATTTATAAGTATTATGATCGAGCTTAATAAATCGCGCTCAGCTAGAGGCTCTAAAAATATTCTGACATGTGATGAAATGCACTGAAACCAGGGCAAAACGTAAGGTCATATCAAAGGTGCTGGCTTACCGCCAGCGATTCATCATAACGTTTAATTGTTCTCAGTTCAGCTCCTTCTATTTGATAATAGGCAAAGGCATGCTCAATGAAATCCTGAAATATATTGCATCTGCTTGTATGTTCAACTGCAACTCGCTTCAAGATTTGTGTTGTGATTTATTGTCCAGTATGAAAAACTCGTGCATGCGATTAAGAAACTTCTGGCGTTTATTTCGATGTATTCTGTTTCACTTGTCGTGTCTAACGACTGGCTTCAGTTCAATCTACCAGAAATCTGCCAAGTAAAAAAACAAGCGTCGGACCAACAGCAATTTCCAAGTTAGCTTAAACAGTAGCATGTATTGTATGTACACTGTTGTTTCCCGTCTTTGAGAGGAGCATTGGGGACTTTTATTTGACGGGTGTATTTTAAACTGAGAAGGAGGTTTTGCTGGAGATGTTGAGGATGAGCGAAATCTGTTCATGGATTATAAAACATGGCAACAAGATATTAAACTTGCACGAAACCTGTCGAAAACCGCATCAATGTTGTATCCATGTGAAAATGACAGGACGAAAACGCGCTCTCGATTTTGTCGAATATTGATGTGATAAATGGGGTAACTGTGTGTCGGGCAGGTTGGAGCCCAGTTGTCATTTAAACTCATGCTTGTGATTGAAGATTGGTCTCAGCTGTGTTTCTTCTACAGTGTATGACACCATTATCAAAACATTTCAAACCACATCCGTTCTTCTGGCTCAATTTAGCGCACCGCGAGGCAACAAACTGACATTCACCAATTAGCGTCGAGTGCGCGCGATCAGGTTACCGTCCGCTTTCATGCAGTTGTGCATTTAAATGTTCTCCAAACTTCCCGGACTGTCAGATCAGTTGGTTAGACAAGAAGGCGTGGGAGGATCACGAATCCAAAGAAAAGAGAATCGTCAAGGTATGTGATGTCTCATAGCGTTCGCGCGCCTGTGATTAGCATGGGGCATCGACAGCTGTACTCTACAGCTAGAAAAAAGCGCGCATCTGTTTGGCAAAAGTCAACCGCAGCTGTTTGACAAACCAAACGTAATGCGGTTTTTCTAAGAGCTCAAAGAATTTGGAATAATAAGCAAAAAGACCATTTGCTGAAGTCTTTTTTTTCACAATCGAATGACAAAAGTGATGTTTCTACTTCCGCATGATGCTTCAAGCGAATGCTTGGGAAACGACTTCGGTTCGAAAATTACGAGTTACGAACCATTTGCAATCCCGGCAATGGCGATTATGTACGTTGGCTATTATTGTCATGCTAGTGCATGTCTCGTCACACGATGATGATTCCTTGTTGCTTTACAGAATACCGGATAACGATGACGAAATGGCTAGAATCTCAGCTCTTGCTCGACCTCCTGTTGGCCTGGAGTGAGCCTGGACAGGAAGAAGACGACAGTAAACCGCTAAGTGATTATCTGAAACCGAAATGTAATTACATCAACAATTGCTTCGAGTTGGCAATGATTGACAAATGCGATTTGTTCCGGGGGGGAGTGTGCGCATTACACATAGTATATGGTATTGTATGCGATGTGCTAATTACATAGCTGGCTCACGCAACGATAAACCAAGAGAAATATCTCGTTTCGGAAAGTTGATCCCAATAATGAACATGAGAAAAACAACCCTGCACGTAAAATTCGCGAGCCTATCGCACGAATTTTTTGTTCTTTTTGAAAAGATCTCCCATGTTACTGACTTACGTCTTAGCATCGTAGTTTTCGTGGATGTTTCTTGAAAAATTGATGTTATTCTGTGATGTAAAGTAAAGAATTTATACACACGCTCATGGAAAAATTAGAACTTATCGGAATGGTTGAAGTTTTGATTTCGTGATGGATTTCGATATAAGACTGCTTACGCTCAAAGTAATGGAGATGAAAGAATACATCGTCTTCCTGTTTTGACCAATGTCCAGATTTTTCTTAGCATTCTGTATAACGATTGCACATGATTGTATTAGTTGTTGCACGCGATTATATCGCTGTCGCGCGTGAGTGTATTTGTATAACACGTGATCATATTAATATTGCACGTGTTTGCGATGGTGTTTCACGTTCATTGCCAAATAAGAATTCCTCTGGCATCCTTTCGATTCCAGATTTACTTTGAATCATTATATAGCTGAGCAGCAAAGCCTTCACGTTTCAAATAATAAATGTTCTGCAAATATATTTCAGTCGACATTCCACGAGAGTCCACCGATCAGGTGACGAAAAACACCGTACAGTTTTTGAACTTAAAAAAATGCTACGAAAAAGTTCAGAAGCGATTCGAGGGCGTGTCGTCGCAAAGGCCTATGGACTGCAACATACTCATGCTAGCTAAATTCGACCCTACCTGGACGTCACGACGCATCGATGTTTATGTACAGCGGCATCCGGACAGTGCAAAACTCTGTGGAGACTTCAATGGCCGAGTGAAGCTCTTGACTAATGTGGAGAAGGAGAATGATGACACGGTAGGAAGGATTTTAAGTTAATGGATGCTAATCACCCAGTCTCGGAAGATACAATAGATTGGAAATACTTTGTGTAATCGATTATCATCATTTAGTTGTATGGTAATTGTGACAAGAGTGCTCTTCTTCCCAAATGTCCAGGATGTCCTTTTTTCAAAAATTGAGACGTTTTATGACGAAATTCGTAAATCAGTAAATTAATTAGTAAGAGTTATATTTACTGTAAAACTTAAAAAGGCATTTCTAGAATTTTTTTAACACGATTTTAATTAAACCTCTTAACAAACCCCGCATTAAATTCATTACAGGTGCGTTTTTTTGAAATTCTACTCGCTTCAAACGTCGCATTTTGCACGCGCCGAATGCATTTAAAACAAAAGAAAATGAGATAAAATTCCTCATTAGCTTTTATTTCAAGTGCATTCGCCACATGTAAAATGCGATGTTTGAATCAGGCCTTATGGCTCTTTTCCACTCATCGCCAAATGCTCTCGCTGCGAGCTTGCGAGTCTTTTCGCGCGATCAAAGAATTTTTTTCAACTAATTTAACTATGCTGCAATTCATAGCATTCACAGCTCGCTGTGAGTAACTCGCAGCGAGCTTGCGAGTACGATTTGCGATGAGTGGAAAAGAGCCTTTGTTCGCTTCATTCGACCCTTGCCATTTATATATGTGAAAATTTTATAGACGTACTTTTCCGTGGATCTCGATAGCGTGTACAGAAGCGATCGGAATATTCCCGTTTACAAACTCTCGACGGTTGATCCTTTGCGAAGGAATAAATTTATTCTCGTGATACGGCTGGTATCCGATGGAGGAAATACGGATGAACAATTCCTCAGCCCTGTTTTCCACATTCGAAGTCGAAGATCAACCAGAACGACCGCAAAGGCCGAACAAGACGATCGTGGATAATTGATGAGGGATATATCATGATATCCATGGATATTTTCCTACCTTAAATCGCACACACAGTCTTTTCATCACGATTTTCTTCCATTTGCAGTTCATCGTTAAACGTAGTCGCGTTTTCGCTGTGTAAAGTAATGTTATGAAACTTTTCTAGAGATGTATTACCTTATGTGCAAAGCGATGTTAACATGTTCATATTTGATATATAATTGTTCAACACAATTAAGAAATTAAAAAAAATTAACACAAAATTAAATTGTCAAACAATATATTTAGCGCCTGTTCTCCAGCAGTGTGTGCTTTCATTTGTACATGCTTTTTTTATATTATTCTTTACGTGGGTCGATTAATTTCATATTATAAATTGCTTGTCCGTGGAAAAGTGCCCTCTCCCCCCGCCCCCCTGTTTTGCGGGCCCTGCTTCTAGGGATGGGAAACTGGAAACGTCGGACTGGACACGTGACATGTTGAATCTTGAGCGGGAAAGGCGAAAACAAATATTACAAAATGCCGACAATTTATGTGGTTTTAGGTCGCTTTTTGGTCCTTTATAGCTATAAATCTCGGAAGAAGAAAGCTCTAAAGCACGAAAGAAGTTTAAAGGTACGTTATTCTCAATTTGAATAACTTTTAAGCCCTAAGTATGGTGACTAATGGCGAAATTTGAAGGGAACACACGAGGCTTGCTGAGCGTAAGAAGTCAAGTTCCATTTGCGTTGGTATTTCGCCAGTAGCTTCTGTAATATAGGTTTGGTTGTTCGGAGGAAAACCAAAATCCTTTACCAACCGACAATTTGATTTTGATATAATATAATTACATAAAACGAAAGAAACTCCGAACATAATATCCCACTTCGTAATAAATTCGAAATATTACTACGTTAAAGATATGGATATTTTATTCGGAGTTAGTTTCATTTTATATTACATCAAATTCTCAGCTTGTAATGGATTTTGCTGAGCGTTTATCGGAGCTAAAGCGGGGATAGGTGCTTTTAAAAAATTTATAAATGCAGATGTTTTGACTCCAATGGAATTAAGTTCTATAAGACCATTGTCTCGTGTGATGGATAATTTGAGTATAAATTAGATTAATTACACCAAGTATGCCAGATTTCTTAGTGACGACTGAACCAGGGTAGAGTGGTTTACTTTTGCTAGAGTATCGCTCGGATGTAATGTAACAGCTTACATTTGATGAAGTAGACGAGTACCCATGAATTTGTTGATATTATTTATATTACGCCTGTTGCACTTGGCCATTAGTGCACTTTCTGTATTATGTGTCAGTACAAAATCAAGATGAGTGAGAAAGTTGAAGAATCGCTTCGGTCAACAGGAATAAGCACAAAGATTAAGTTAATGAACGTCATAAGATAATCACGAATAATGAATGTGTACATTCACATCTTGATGATTTCGGCAAATTTGGAATTTTTCGGAAAAGAAAACGGGTGTTGTAGGCGTATAGAAGGATCTCTACTAGAGAGAAGAAGAAACTGCGCAAATGTTGAAACAATCATCATAGGAAAAGTCCACGTAGACCAGTGAGCGATGAAAATTAAAATTACATAACTGGATTGTCAATTGGAAAGTTTTGCTCCACATATGGCCATCAGACACTGTTTGAACACACTTCTTATTATCGAATCTCAGTTGCCATTAAAAAATACTTATGAAAACGTGCAAATTTCAGCCAATCGGGAGGGGAGGTTCTACGTAATAAATCTCGAGGGATTCACGCGCGACGCACATTTTTCGCTCGTTTGCGTGCTATTCAAAGAAGGCGAAACTCTTTTCAAGTGAAATTTTTATTTCAGAACTAATTTATTTCAATAAATAGCATGTCTCCTATGTGGTAAGTGTAAACTATGTTCATAATTTACACCACTCTACTGTACAATAATTACTCATCTTTCTATGTGACCATTCGTCGGATTGATTTTCCCGCCTGGCTTTATTGTGTTTTTAGTCTTTTGACTGCAGTTTTTCTGCCGACCTTTACGTACTTGTAATAAAAAGGGGAAGTATCACTCCAAAATTGCGCGAGATCAGTGAGGGCTTTTTAAGTAAGGGCATTTTTGAAATGTAGCTATTGCGTGGGGGTATTTGCTCCCACTAGGTTCAAAGTTTTCCACAGTAGCCAACTTTGTTTATACCTGATAGAATGGCCATTATTGTCACTGTGAAGGATTGGTTTTTGGTTATTAGTTTTAACATTTAACATGTCGCTCTGTAAATAAGTGCGAAGAGATATAACCAGCTGTACCACAGACTAATTAAGATCACCTCAGTAGTTCACATTCCTTAAAAGAAATTTTTTTTGGAGTGATACGTCACCTCTAGAGCGAGACCTTCAAACAAATTCTTGACTTGCTGAAAAAACAGCCGAGAAAACTTTCAAATGACGAACGATTCTTGAATGATTAAATTCATCTTGGATTAAATACCTAATAAAATTTCATAAAAGGTGGAAAAGAAATCGCATGCACATGATTGGTTGTCATGATTATTGACGACCAATCACATAAGTTATTCAAAATTCCCCCTTGTGGGAATCACGGTCTAAGCACTGATGATAATGAAGAGTTTGAATTTATTTGAAATGGTTTATCGGTAGCCAAATCCTGCACTGTGTTCAAGTGCTTTCCTTCGTAGGTGCGCGATACTGGTGCCACGCCAGTACTCCCCCCCGTTCGGCATACTGCACTGCAGGTCTTGCAGGGTAGGGGACGACGATATAGGCATGTCCCTTGTGGGAAATCCCCCCGTTTGATAGCCCAGTTGAGGGGTCTGTGCGAGTTGTTGATTCAAGCCACTTAAAGTCGATCTCGGTTGATAGGGCTGTTGAAGAAGATCGTGACTTGATTGGTTGAAGTTGCTCGAAGGAAGTGAGGTCGTTGCCATGGTGGGCACGCCGGACGGTGCGATTGCGGACCATCTATGATCGTTGTGGTAAGTACATAGAGGGTCAATCGGGTTGGGGTTGTAACTCTGTGCTAGGTGGGAAGGAAGGATCGGTGCAGGGGGGCGAAGGACCGAGGTCGTCTTCTTACGTTTCTTCCATTTGGCACGACGATTTTGAAACCACACCTGAAATAATGAGCGAATGAAATCAAATCGGGGCACGATAGTAATTCTTGTGATATACTGCATACATGTAGCTAAATGTTGGCAGCAGTGAGTATCCACCCCCACCCCCCACCCCACCCCTCGAACTATTTATCAGTACATATTTCTATATTCAGTTCAATGGCAGCACCCATGCAATACAGTACGCGAAGCATAAGGAAAATGCGTTTCAGCGTAGTTTCATCGGAGAATGTGTAATATCGCACTGATCTTTATAATTAGCGAGAATCCATAATACGAACTACTAGTAGAACACACTTCATACGAAATAAAATATAAACCATAAGATTTTACGTAGTTGCACTCTGTAGATGTTTATCGTCCGCAAGTTAGTTGTGTCCTATTTGTTTGTTTTGACTGAGGTTTTGACAAACTTAGCGTTAGTCCTATTCAGTGACCAGCGAGGAATTAGCGTCTGACAACAAATAAAGAAAACCTGATTTTTACTCTTCGCTTGACTCTGAACTGATGACAACCGCTAAGGTTGTCGAAATACAAGTCAAAACCAATACTGACAGTCCTTATATGACCTCTACTGACCTGGACTATCTATATCTACAAACATGTAACTATACTCTCTTGTTCAAACCATGCTTTCACTTCAATAAGATGAGATGCGTCATCCATGGTGTCTGTTGTGATAGTGGAAAGCGAAAAAAAGAGCAGCTCTGAAATGAGGCTTTTTCGCTTCACGATGCAAGTTTAAAGAAGGAAGCTTGAAAATAGTTGACGCTTGATTTTTTTTTGAGGGCCCTCTTTTGAAATGACGAGCATTCTACTGCATCGCCTTTCGGAATTTGTTAGAAACAGCTCACACAATGTGCACTATGCGACGCACTTAGCGTGCGAGCCGTGTATTCTACTTCAAAACAATACTACCCGAAGAACATTTATTGAAATGGCAATAAATATGCTAGTTCTATTGAAGTCGTGCCGCCTTATATTAACCGTCTGTGAGACGAGAAAGAATCGTGTCGTCCTTATACCATCTGGTGCTCACGTTAGTCGCCACGCGAAACCTATTTTCAGCGCAGATACACTGCTGCGACGCATAATACATTGAAAGTTTTGGCGCACTTGAGCAAGCAGCTGGCACATAACCGCTTTATAGTGATGTCGATAAAACTGTTCTCGCCAGTTTAATGCACGAGCTGTTGACTTTCAAACGTCTTTAACAGATAGCTACATAGCGTCATAAGCAAATAAATACGGGAACAGGCGATACAAGTACTAAGCTTTTCTAACTTTGCTATACTTTGTTTGTTTAATGTGTCAACTTGGCAAACGTTGGTAGACGCTGGCGACAATTACAGTCAACAGGCTTTGCATCGGGTATTCTCTTTGAAACTCCTCCGGACGCCGATTTCTTTATGCTGAAAAATGTGCAATATGTAAAGGCTTTCGAAGACAAATATTGATTCTATGCTGTTTATAACCACTGTATATTTTCTTCATAGAATATTCAAAAAGAAAATTTATACTTATTATATGAATTTTCTGTTTGTTTAAAGGGAAAATGTAAAAAACTTCGGTATATAAAACCTACAGTGTTATGCTCAGTATTTCAATAATTGGCTTAGTTCCTATACACCTTGATACATAGTCGAAGATCTTAATTATACAATGCAATGACTATCGCAAGGTAAATAAATAAAAGTCCGACTATCAGCTAGCTACTTAACCTAGTGACATTAAGGGAAACACATGTCAGTTGCATGCACAACTGTCGAATTCTAGGATACGACCAAAGTTCCTATATAGGAGCAAATCTGAATTTCAAACTGACATTGAAAAATCAACGCGTAATTGCTATGACATTGGATCGATTATCGCAATTCATTAAGCGTACGGATAAATTTGCCGACTATAATGACTACTAATGATTAAATAATCGCTTGATGCTTTTGAAATAGAAATTTTTAAAGTCACTCCTTTGTGTACAGGCGACTTCTAGCTGTCGAAGACACCCAATGGTCAATCTAACCCACATGATCTTCCCAAATTTTTTACATCGCAGCTTTGCTGCTCGTTTCATTAGCTGCTTGAATTTACCTATTTGCAATTTTTTATCGGTTCTATCATAAATGTGGTTGTCTGTTTTTTATTCCGGGTTTTTTTGTTTTTCTCTTAGAAAATATGCACTGTTTCTTATGATTATTGATTCGTACATGCTTGATGACGCGACGTGTGGAAATAGCTAACAAAGTAACATACATGTGTTTGTGGATGTAGATCGCCCAGGTTAGTAGACTTCTGAGAGGGACTGTTGTTGTTGATGTTGACTGACGTTTCCACAACCTTAGCGGCAGTGTCATCTTCAGAGTCAAAAAAAACCGAGTCCGAAGATGACTACCGCTTAGGTTGTCGAAACGTCAACAACAACAAAAACAGTCCTTCTCAAGACTCTACCAATCTGAACGATCTGCATCCACAAACATGTAACGATACTCCTTGGTTCAAACCATTTGCTTTAAAGTAACTTGTATGTCCACATAATAGAGTACATTGGACATTTAGGATCAACTTGTGTAAAAACGTTATGTTTTGGTAAAGCTTGTATTACTCTCTACATGATTTAACTGTTTGCTCAATAACTGTTGAACTTCATGATATAATGAAGTAGTGCTATAAGTCTAGATACTTTCTCAGCTGTCGATTTCACTGATAAGTTTTCATTTCAGCGAACAACTCATATACAATTAGCAACGAGTCCCCTCTTCTCAAAGAAAACTAAGCTAATCTAAAACGACGTGTTTACACATGCAAGTCAATAAGGCAAGTTTCGTCAAGTGCTTTAAAGCTTGTGCTTATAAAATTCAGCTGCATGTGAAGTACGTAAATACAGTTTATGATGAAACGTGAGACGTGGGATGTTAGTCACAGAGGCGCGGCAAACCTTAGGAGCGCCATGTTTGTTTTGACTTATGTAGCTACGTAACATCACACCGCAATCGCATTGACGCATCCTTGAAAAAATTTCATTGTTTTTGGTACCAAAATTTATAGCTAAATTTGCGAGTGGATCTTTTTTGGAGTCCCGTCAACTTTTCGTGAATATAAAAGGTCTGCTGTTGTTTGATGTTTTTAGCTAATGAATCTACTCACAGCAGCTAAACAAACAAGTTTAAATAAATGCAATGCACATAATGATGTTAACGCATACATCTAAATGAAATACTGTACAGTCAATTTTGTCATCATTCAGCTAGGAGTATCTTCTTCCCCCATGGTGTACGGCTTGTCAATTTCAATAATCAGCAAAAACGAATTGTTAATTTACGAACAATTAAGTTAAACTATAGAAGACATCTTTATATTAATTCATACACAACGCCAGCTATCAAAAACTATTACAGTCAACCCCTAGGCTATTTTGTTGTCGTTATTGCGTGAATACAGTCATTGAACGTTCACGTTAACACGATAATCGACAATATATATCTGTAAAAACACATCCCTTTCTTTGGCATTAGGGTGTGTGTTTTTTTGCTGTGCGTGTCGGCTTTTCGCGTGGTAATATGCAAGTCAAGTGTTTAATAAAATTTTTGTTTTCAAAAGGACGAGAGAAGAATGCGGAATGTATGCTTTTGTGCCCACCTGCGAGTCGTATCCAATAATGTCGTCTCGAGCGAAATCGTGCTTCGAGAAGCTCTTTGTTGGCAACTCGAAAATGTTTTTGCGTAGCTTATTAATTTCATGCCCAATGTGGTCCATGATATGCATGCAGTGCCGTGTAACAGCACAATCTTGAACATTACATACATTCAGTAATGAACATTCTATGTACTTCTGGATTTTAAAACCATGTGATATTACCTAAAGCTTTCGGGATAGTTTAATGAAATACGTATATGTTTCAAACGTGAGACGTTATGCATGTGGACGTGTATGCAGTCAGTACAAATCAGCAGCAACCTTTATGATAGTCTCGAATTCTTTTTCCAAAAAAGTAATATTGTTTCGCAAGTTTGAATCATTTCATACTTAAATTCAAACGACTTTCCGATACATCGGTTGCACGACAGCGTAAGCAACCGTTTTCTTTGTACGCCACCTTGGAAATTTGATGTGTAAGCTGTATAGGCTAAGTTTATTCGATCTCCAGACTCGATTTATGCAATCTACGCAATGGAAGATGTTCGAAAAACAAACTTCCAGGTCTACTGCCGTCATCTAGCATAAACTGACGAATTGAAACAACACGATTATTAGACAATTTAACACCCCAGTCCAAGCAAGTTGAAATTAATGCACCTGTATGTTTACGCCACAGTACGAACATCGCTTAACTCGTGTCTTTAATGTGTTCGACACGAATAAAATCATGCACCGAGAATGCTACTAAAGTTCAACCTATTTTCCAAACGAGTTTTCGTTTTGTTCGGTAATCTCCACCCGCGAGCACAGTAATTTACAAACATTTAGTTTTCATTGTTTCGACAAGTAATGTATATAAATTTTAATTGGTTTGCCGATAACACGGGTAGTAATCCTTTTTCATTATCACGCAACGTTGGCTGGAACGGACCCGTCCCTGAGATATTTTAGTCGACAATTGCGAGTAAACCATGAAAAATATATATTTCGGGAACAACCCGAGCCAATTTTGGGAACGTCTCCTCCCTAACGATGCACAGAGATTGTCTTTCGGATTTCTTATGCCAATATCGCTATCATTTCGTGGAAAGTTTCTTATTTAAATACATCCGGAAAGTATTCGTGATTTTGCAACAGTTTGTAGGTGTATAACTGTGCATGTGCCTCTATTTGAAGCCACAGATAAATTTTTGTTATGCAGTACAGGGTAGAATGAGTTGCTCAACGAGTCTCGGTGAAATTTTCTTCGGTATTTGGCATGGATGTATACGTTTTCATTCGTTCAATGTCGAGTCTACTTCGTTACTGCTTATATATTCATATAAGTTTTTCGTCTTTAGACACGATTCAGAGATTAAATGATCAGTAGCATGTTCTTCATTTACATGCATTCGTGTTTTTTTCCCCTTTACATAATGATTTTGAGAATCCTTATGCACTTAGGCAGTCGCCAGAAAGCATTCAGTGCAGTTGTACAACTTTAATTGTCCAAAAACGATACATGCTTGTAATTTTTATTCATTTTTGCACACGACAAGCTGTTATACTTCAACCTAAGTCGACTAAAACCGATAGATAAATTAGACACTCGAGTGACCACATATAGATCTTCGCACTCAATTTTCGACAACTTGAACTTGATCAAAAACGACGATTACCCAATATATTGCGCCTTCATTCAATAAACACACGCTTGCGCGCACAAATGAACTGACCGACGAACGAAAAATATCAATGATAACCTATTCGACTCCGATATCAACACCTGAACGGTAATGTCAGAGTAAATTGAGCTCGGGAACAGGTTTAAAGTAAGACTTTTGATAAGTTTACAAACCTGTACTCTTGATTCGGTCAAACCAATGCGTGCAGCAAGATCCTCCCTCATGAAAACGTCCGGATAATGCGTCCTTGCAAAGCATCTCTCCAGCTCGTTGAGTTGAGTCGGAGTGAAACGGGTTCGATGTCTTTTCTGTTTCGAGAGATGCGACTCCGACGATTTCAGGTCGTTGTCTTCCGCGGGTGCGCTATCCACATCGCTGCCATCTCCTCTCTTGATGTCCGTTGGCGTTAGTTTCCCATCGGGAGACTTGCAATTGTTATCTTAAACGGTACAGATAAAGGATATAAATTAGCACAGCACGTAATATGGCATGCCACATTAGCTGCTTCATTTGTCTTAACACTTCGAAATAATCGGCGAAATTACTCCGAGTTACGACGAAAAATGAGCTTTTACTTCAAGATGAGTACATGCACTAACTAGTCCGGCAGGATCGTGCATCCCTACTGTCATATATATCCGCCGACTTTCTAGATAGATACTGACCAGAGCTACAGAGGATGTTACTAATGTTGTGTTCTATGTTTGGAACAAGATCTAGAAGATACATCGTGTCAGTGCTCATGCCATGACTTCTATCCAAATGATCTCGCGATATTAGCGTACTGCCTGTGTCCATCGCTTAATCTTGTGATCCCGCTCAACATTGCGGCTTCTCTTTGTGCGCGCACTTATTATACCGGGATTAATAAGTTTCATGGCAGGTGACCAATCGGAGCGCGGCCTGCACTCGCTTCTAATAAAACTCCTTCAGGTGTCGTCGGACCGCGACGAGGAACTCGAATGAAGGCAAATCACTTCGAATTAATATTTGATAGTGATAATTGGGCATCTCGAACGCCATAAATGATTTGCTTCATTAATGTCTTCCTAAATCTTTAATTCAACCCTCTCCTCACTTTTGACGCGTTGATCTGTCGTCTGTCGATGTTAGGGAGACAGCCAGCTTCTATGTACAAACACAACTCGCATGGAAACAAACAATTCAAAATTTAATAATACGTTGTTTCCATGTGGCTGCAGTTGCACGCTCTAGCTTCCAACCATCTTATTTTTTTTCATTGTGAAATCGTGTGTCGTCCCAGATTCGACGCGTTAGTTTTTCTACGTCGCCTCCATATGAAGCCATTTTGCGTATAGGTGAATTCTATAGCACCTATTCTATCTCATAAAACGCGGCGAGATATGACTTCGTGTTGATGATTTAGCTTCAGTAGAATACGGTTTGTTTGTTTTCGCGTATATTAACTCTCCATTCTTTTTGTGCACGCCTAAGAAACGTGTTTCTCGTCTTGTATGTCGTAGAAATGTTTTCTATCGAGTGGACGATTTCATTTTTTTGTTCTCGTCATCTCGTGAAGTGAACAAGTTTGAGAAATCACCTCTCCGTTTTGTATTTTCTAGCATACTTAGTTGAATAATTTTTCTGCTGTGCATGCAGTTTCCGACTATCAACCGATACAAAAATTAATGCACTTGATCTTAAAATTCCTTTTTGATTTACATGAACAACATAACGCTTGTGTTTACCTAAACATGTCTGTCCTTGTGTGGTCAACGATATCTTACTTTTTATGAAATATGTTGTGTCGTAGCCAGCTACTTTGAATACAAAACTTGTATCTTCCATAGTGTATTGGTTATCATCTGTTCATGCAACTGTAGCTTAATGGTGTTTTTAGCACGTTTTCACCTTTTGCATGCGTCATAACTGTCGAAAATGGTTTTCATTCAAGTCATTATGTAGCTATACGTTTGACGTCTGTGATTGCGATCATGGGAGCTTCAGCGTCAACGAAACATGTAGTTGGTTATATAAAACAAATATCTTTCATAACATATATATATATAGGCATTTCGTAACTTCAACCTCTTACATTTCCGTACTTTCTCGAAGTTTTTCTATGATATATTGTTGGGTAAATGTTGCGTCTTAAAGTCACGCGTTGTCTAGCAGAAATAAGCCCCGCGCTCTTGTCAGCTGAAGTGCGTCATGCAATTTCTCGATATTGTAAATGGAAGTTTCATTCTATGCCCAGCACGCATAGTTGAGAAAAATATCAGACAATTCAACGTTCGCCGTTCGAATGTTTTTCAAAATTGATTGCTCGCCATACGCAGCCCAGAAAACGCAGTTATTATTTTGATTAATAAAATATTAATTGCTAATTAAAAGAGTAGCCTCACTACCCACGAACATTGCGCAGTTCTTGTCCGCAAATCTTTAGCTTCGACGCTCCAATGTTAGGATACTAAGCCATAAAGTAATACAGACTCTCGCGTATATCAAGATGTCACAAGTGCCATGCGAAGACGAAGCTCCTTCTTTACGAAAACATCTCATTAACAAGATCTATAAAGGTCTCGATAAAAATTTTGCAAGGCAAATTTTCAACATTCCACATCTCTTTATACAAGGGAAAGGCTTATCCAACGAGCGCATTTATACATATACACGTCAATTCATTATCACAAATTTGAGTTGGTGGTTTTAAAGGGTCATACATGCGAGACAATACACTTATTCTGCTCAATTGTGGTTTACCAGAGAGCTTTGTGGTGGTTTCGCCGTTTTTCTACATGCGCCTGTGCTTTATACTTCGTTCATTCTTATTAATATCAGTTCTACATAGCTATGTCTTGTTCTTTGAGAGATTCATCTTGAAAATGTGCATTGTAATGATGTTGCATGCGATTTTGATTGCACTTAAAGAAAACACTTTCGTCTTGCAATAGTGATATAGCGTATATTAAAACCGTGGGATCTTTCCCTGCAAAAATTTTCAATAGCCAAGAACATTAGTGTGTACCTGCCACTCTAAAGTAATTTAAAGGCACCTAAAAGGAATACTGTTTTCCCCTGATCTATAAAGCGATTTAGTTTACAGTTGCTCGAGCCCCTTCTATTCGATGAGGGTTTTAATTATTTTAGAGGTCTTTAAGTGTGCTTTTAGCGAGCCAATGAAGTAATCAGTTAACTTGTGAACTGCATGTATTCTTCAAAGCTCACTACACTCACGCTCACTGATTTCAACGCTACAACTAATCCATACGGCTAACTCATTTCTCCATCGTTGGCAAAATTTTTTGATAAAAATGTTTTTCGAATCATAAGCAATCGGTGGAGTCCGAATGTCGTCTTTGTACAGTTATGAGGTGATTCTGTTAATGCCCCGCTCATGCAGTAAGTGTTCGTTGAGCTTTTAGAATACATAGACCACGGTCTCTCTATCGCTTGTTATAGTCACCTCAAAGTATCGTTACTATAAATTGAAGATGTTTTTACTTTCTCATTTCCTCATCAAATAGTGTTTACAGGTTTATAACCCAAATCCAATAGCGTGTATTAATTGTCAGTCCTGTCGATAGTGATTGCAATTGCTTTCATTCTTATAGCTGCCGCTCAATAAAGGGACATTTAACCTAATTATTTGTGGAAAACCATGCCCAACCGAAAAGATCTCGTGTTTGCAAAGTGGATGAAATGATTCTTCGGGAACTTCATATCAACAAATTAAAGTATGTGGAAGCGGGACTTCATCGTGCTAAGGTAAACGATATTCATTTCTTGACATAGCTACGATGTTTTCTTCCGTCAGTTTAGTATCAAACGTTTTGTAGAGGTCAATATGTTGATCAAGAATGCCATTTTTTAGCAAAGTAGTACGTAAGTGCATTTGCTTGAGTTTTATGGTTTGGAAATTACATTAAAATGATTGCAATTAATGTTGAATTGGATTTAGTGGCATGAAATGTATCATAAAGAATGCTCTTTCGAGTTCTCCCATGCAGATATTGTCAAATGTTTTCCGCTTTGGTTGTATGTATATACAGTTCGTTTTGAGTCGACGCATTTGAGGCAATTTTCGTGCATCTATGGTAAAACGGTCGAAATACACTCAAAGCATTAATTTGTCTTGAACCTTGTGAAAAGTCAGGTTACTGACATTCATCAAACACTGTTGATTTCCGAGTTTGACCAAGAAACTTGAAGAACAATCACACTTCTCCGTAAGTTAGTTATATAGCTATCATTCTCTTACTATATTACTATCAAAGGCATTCTCAAAGAGACTGTCGTGACTTTGAACAAACTGAGTTTCTTTTTCTAAAAGTGTTGATTGATCTATACGAACGTGTACTCGTCACACGCCATTGCTGTTTCGGTCCTATTTGGCATGAACGTTTGCTTCAAAACTCCTGACTTCCTGATTATTATATTTTGTCGAAAAGGGCCTCGGCAAACTTTTTGCTGGATGTCGCTGGATGCTTTGTTGAAATGTAAACACTCCGAAACAATGTAGGGTGTAGGAATGGCTTTAATCGACGCAACGTTTTATTTGAAGTCATGCGAACGGGCCTATTGCGACGCGCCTGCGTTATTAAATCGCCTCTCGGCACACCACATGAAACGCACCGCGCGGTGTATTTGAAGGGAACATATGAAGTGGCACCGAACTGACTTTTTGAATAGAGACTTGACTTCTTTAACCATGCAGCTGCGTGCGAAAAGCGCCCAAGCGCCCGAAATATCAACGAATTAACACAAAGGTTTCCATTCTAATCGAACGACAAGGCGACTGTAGCATTTGCGAAATTGATTGAATAATTTGAGGTGCGGGAGGAACGTGTTCATTTCTTTTTTTATCGTCGATCCTATATTTGCAATACTTACATATAAAAGACGGGTTTTCGTCTGTGTATTATATGGAATGGCAAGTTTTCGAATGCCTCAACGTGAGCTAACTTCATGTAAGCTAGATTACCACGCACCGAATATCATCAGTATGAGATTACTGAAAGTCGTTTCAACTTTAATCATATGCTATGAGTTTGTACATAGGCCGTATTTATATGATGTAATCTCTCTCACAGGCGTTTCTTTCGCTGAAGTTCGTGATATTTTAGCAGGTTGCGAACTTGTTGTTTTGGGTTTAGAGAATGACATTCTTCCAATCACGTTGCACGACGCTTAGGAACACTATATGTATATATATATATATATACATATATAATGATTCTCCGTTCTAACGCGGCTTGATTGCTATGAGGATATTATGACATGATATGTTTCTATATATATGTGTATTTATGTATTTATAGATATATATATCTATATGTGATGTATTTATATATATACATATATATGTATATATTTGGCTTGCTTACCTTTGATCATCATATAATAACTGGCTCGGTCTGCGGTACTCAGGTCTTCATCAGGCGTATGAAGCTCGCGCATTTGACTGCTGCTCGTTGCTGGTGCTGTCGAGAAAGTTTGAACACTGGAGCGAAGCTGCTCGCGAAATGCCAATTCGGTGTCGGCCTCTATTGCTGACGAGGACAATGGCTCGCATGATCGCTGCAGCATTGTTTATATACAGCTTAATGCAAATATAAATAGACCGTTTGGCGAGGCTCGCAGACAGTGCCGGGGAAAGAGATAGCGATGCAACTTTGGCTACATACGGAAGGCGGCCCACTCCATGGTAGCATATCCATGTATGTGCGCGTGTGTGGATATTTATACACGATTATATTATATTTATGTGTGCACATACATACACAGCTAAACACAGCTACCATACGCGCGGGGTAAAAACACACACACACACACAACGCTACACGGCGTGCGCGAAATTTTTAATTAAGGAACGATTTTAATTAAAAATCGTGCGCGGAAACTTCTTCACTTCGCAAAGGCGCTTTGTACGGCGACTGAAGACGCAATATTTCAAAGAGATAATGCCCGAAATTAGCTTGTCCAATGTTGTTTTTAGCATTAGAAAGAATTTTTTCTTTACTTGTTTTGGTGTTTTGAAAATAAAGACGTTGTCTTTATACGTCGTGCGTGTATTTAAGATTATCATTTGAAGTTTTTACGAAGATTTTCCCTTTCATCTACGATAAGTTGTAACTCTCTGTCTTCAGCATTCGAAATCATATCGATATCGAAATATGTGCATATACTTGTCGAAATACACAACACAATGTATTGCAGAGCATTTAAAATCGGTGAAGGAACACTCTTCGGATAGAATTGAACTGGCGCGCTGTGTTGAAACCGTAGGTAGCTTGTTGTTGCCATACGCTTGCATAAGAAAAGCAAATCGCAACGTATTACCTAATACATATTAAGACGGGAGAGAATACGTTCTTGAGTTAAAAATGAAATAACAATACAACGTTTGGAAAGAGTACTTTATGTGAGGAACTGTACTTGTATATGTGGCAAGCTTGGTTGTGATTTTCTTCTTTACCAAAGACATATTTTTTAAGTTATGCGGCTAAGAAGGATTTTATTAGCATTATATGAAAAATTCTGCGAAATGTTTACATTGAAACACGAGAGACAGACTCGTTTTCATGCATGATCAGAAAGGATCGTTTTCCCTCTACCATTCGTGGATATGACATACAACAATCGTCAATATTTCAGCTCTTTTTCTATTTTCGACAACGAGCCGAATAATAAGAGGAGATTAGCAGGAGTATAATGCAATGCGAGGCACTGCCACCTGACATTAATTGATCATAATCAAAATTTCGAGTGCTCAACAATCTATTAGGCCATTACGTTGTTGACTTTGCACTTGAGTTGTTAGCATGCGGATAAATGATTAGTCCAAGAGACCGTTCTCTGGAAAACACGTCTATGTTCGAGAGCGAACACTTTTTTCCAATCTTGTTATCAATATCTTTAAAATTTTTGGTTAGGAATGGGTACCCCATTCACTTTTTAATAAATACAATTTAAATGGGCATTTCAGCATCCTCTCTGACTAATTGAGGGATTAATTGATCGACAAGTGAACACGCCAGCCGACTTCTGAATTTTTGAAACGAGGGAAATTGAAATGCCCTTTGAAGAGTTTGCTTGGCTATCCAGCTTGTGTTTAATTGCACTTTGCGCTCAATTCTCGTCGCGTGTAAACATGTTCATTAAATAATTACCGTTTCGCTGCCAAACTTATATACGAAGCATTCGTGTATAATGGAAGCGAACACAGATAATATGAAGTCGCTTAGTTTGTCTATTATGCCCAATTAGTTTTCACCCAAGACATAACTGTCCTATATACACAAACGATTGTGCAATGTTTCATTTGAATAGAAGATACGGCCATCATGCTGATTTTGCCCTACCCTGACTTCGCTTCATAATACAGTTTTATCTTGCACAGGGAATATTTACATTACAATACATATAGTCTTGTTCCCATACCTTTGGGAGCATTATATTGCTTCAGACGTATTTTAAGTTTACATGAATAAGATATAGATGCCATTCCTTATCAAAATTGCTGTATTGATTTCGTTGACGATCGCCATAGGGGTCAGTCAACTTAATCTCTTACTACAGATACCAACTCCTTATAAAATTTCCCTCAAGTGTTTGAGTTTCTTGAATGATGTAAAAACACCGTATACTTCAATTATTTCCTCCTGACTACTTGCCTATGTGATCTATTTGCAAATGTATATCACAATGATCGATTGTAGAAAAGCTAGTTTCCTTAAAACGTTTTCTTATACAACTGTTACATATCTTATATTAAATATTATATGGTGCTTGACTACATGCGCAATTAGTCTGCATTATAACAAAGCATGAATGCGCATGCAACGAGTGTTAAAATCACAAGTGGTTCATGGTTAATCAAACCCAGCAAATTTCAAGAAACGAATATTTTGAGAGTATATAGTTTCAGTAGCTATAAACCAAAGGTTCTTTAAAAATTCCGAATAAGATCCCTAATCTTATTATCAATAGTACAAATATTTCATTTCCATTTCAACCTTGGATTTTTTTTTAACTAAATGTTCTTTTCTCCGATAGTAGAAATGCAAGTGCATCGATGCCGAGGGCTCGGACTGTGATAGAACTTTTCATGTATCGTTCGTACCTTCAAAAGTGCACGGAATTTCATTTGACCATATCAGATTTTACATTCACTGCATGAAAACCTTAAAAATTCTATTAAAATATCTTACTTGAAAAGCCGACGCTATAGCGATGTTCTGTTATCAAACTTACATTCTTGTTTCCAGCTAATTCAATTCGATGTCCTTCTATTTGTATAGTGAAGAAGAGCTATATGTGTCATGATGTTTTACGATTTGTGGACAAGATTTAACGAGATCGACTCGTGCAAGCGACTGAGGCCCTCAAACAAACGGTAAGGACTATAGTGATATTCGAGGAAAATTTATGCGGTGGTAATTTTTCTGCCTTGATTGAACGAAAATGCCTTAATAAAGTGAATGATGAAATGCAATAGCTTCGAAAAACATTGCCGTAACGAGTTTAAGTGAGAGCTGTTACTCCCGTTTATGTACGCCAATATAGAGAAATTTTTAATAATAAATTTCTTATGGAAGACGAACGCGCTTAAATGAATTAAACGACGAGCAGTAATTCGTCGCAGGTGCTCGACTTTAAATTGTTGTATGACAATTTCACGATGTGGTGGCTGAAGTTTTCAACTAATGTTCGCATAGTTTATATGGTAAAAGTTCATAATAGAGGGATAAGAGCGACATAACGGGATACTTTTCTTTAATTAGAATCGCCGGGATAAAATTTTTGAGCCGCCTTCTAACTCCACTGTAGTCTCCACGTAGTTAAATATGCACTCCGATGCATAGACGATGTTTTGAGAAAGCGCTACACTCTCTGTTTTTCTTCTTCTTGAGTTACAAACTGCGTGCCTGATGCGAGGAAAGATGGACAAATATATCATGTATGAGCAGAATAAAAATTACTGCACTGAATGTACGAGTTATGATCCAGGGGCTCGAGCATTTCGAATGAAAAAGGTATTTCTCATACCAAAACTTCATACAAAAGCATTTAAAAATTTTTTGTGAAACTAAAATAGTTTTTTCCTCGCAACTTAAAGTTTATTTAGACAATTTCCTTTGCTATATTAGATTTATAAAAGATATTACCTGTCATCAGGCGATATTGGTCTTGTCTATTACCCGTTAATAAACTGTTTGTACAATTAATGTCTCGATGCAGAAGTTTAATTCGATTCTAGCAAACTATAAGTGAATTATATCCTGTAGCATGTGACCACCTGTAAAAATGAACACAGAATCTAGTAAACACGAAGCGTAAGAAAAATATAGTTTACAAAATTCTTTTTGGAAAACTGATTTTTGGGACTGAATATTCAAAGTGACGTTTAAGTATACATGTACATAAACAATATATATACAATTTCATCCCGACAAGCCTGTTTCGTGATTTCTCGCTCTTCAGGGGATAATATGAAATTGCAGTTTTGTGTACTTTCTTCTTCTTAACAATATTTACCCTCTGCTCTAACGCATCGAGCACTGTAATTACGGAAAATCAAATAAACAAAACTTCCTAAACAATATATATATATATATACGATAAGATTAGAAAGAAGATCCCCGCATGAGATCTCTTGGTTAAGGTGAAGTTAGGCGATATATAAGGGAATATATTTGCGAAAGAACGTCTTCATCCAACTTTAATTTTTCATCTGGGAATGCTATGCACCGGAAAAATTTTAATGATACTCAATGACAAGGACTTTAAATAATAGAAAAATAACGACCACAATATATAAAATCGCAACTAAAACATAAAAAACAAAGCATCAATTGATGTTTATATAGTTGCAATAGTCATAACCATGTGTTATGCATCGTGTATAGCTATGAAAATCATGACATTATTTCACAAGTCACATGTTGGTATATTCAAATGCATTTACCGAAAGGAAAATTATTGCATAACGTAAATTTATATGAAGTGCTTGCATCGTGTGCAGTGGCTATACTACTACATGTGTTTTGTATGTGATAAGAGAAAATCACCATCTCTATATATTAGATATACTTGAATCGCTTGTTTTTTTTGTACAGCATTGTATGCTTGTATTTTCTATGCAAGTTGACTGTCGTCCATTTATTTATTGCTTAAAGAAAAAGTGATCACCGAACTTGCGTTATAATCAACCGCAGACAAAGATTGTATAATGACTTGCGCAAATATTGTGGCGAAATTGTCGACTGCAATAAATCGCGATGTCTTTGTTTCTCCATTCACTTCGATGTGAAGAACGCGGGTATCTCGAGGAAATGCAATTAGAGCAGATTTACTAATTAATTAAATGAAACAATCAAAAGCTCTTCTAATTAAGAGAACGTACAGCTCTACGGAACATTCTTATTAGTTCAAAGTCGACATCACATCATCCCATTGTTTATGGAGACAGTCCAGACTTCTGACGAGTTCACTAATATGAACCAGGTGATACGACGTCAAGAATTCTCCAGGCATGAATCTTTAATGTTTCAATTTGAACTGAGACAAAAAGTATATATGACGAAGACTCGTGACACAACTTAACAGCCGTCAGACATATGGCAAATGGGGACCAATATTAGGAGTCTATACACTTATTTTAATGTTTTATAATGTTTTATTGTGTACATTTTCAACTTCTAATTTCCATCAATTGAGAAAAAGCAAAGCACAGCACAATATCTACCTTCGCACAATATTGATATAAATTGTTTCGAAATCGCAAATACCATGGTGAATGGCGAAAATAATAACTTAATTATAAAGAACTTTTGAAATCAGAACACTAATCCAATAGTTCTAAAAGAAGTGTTTTAAACCTAACCTCAAACTCAACCTTCAGTCTTTTTTTACAAGGCTAAATACGCTGGCAGTTGAAAAGAACTGATCGCATGTAAAATTCACCACAACCAGGCATATGCATTGGGGAAAACATCCAAAAAGTTCAATAGTTTTTGTGGGTCTTCTTTTGATTTGATCATAGCGTTCAGTCTTTTGCACGTGCTGCTTTATTAATTATTCAGATCATCTGTCGGACAGCCTTGCCATTGACGTAGCCAGAGTGGAGCAGGCACGGGCGTGGCCCCCAGGCTAAATTCTTGTACCACCAGTCAGTTGTCCAATCTTTGCATCGGCTGAGCTTCTTCTTAACGTGTGATTTCTTCTTTGGCTTGCAGCAAGCAAGATCTGCTTTTCTGAGATTTGTTTTACAGTAGAACACAGATGTTAATGACGTGTTCAATCTGCATCTTGGCTGTAATCTGTAAGTTAACCTCTTAAAGTTATTTGATATGCTTATTCTTACAATTACTCTGACCTACTTTTTATGTCACATACAGTTTCGTCTAGGCATCTTGGCATTATCACACTCCTAGTCAGCCTCTGTTTTGTCTACAACACACTCCTGTCATGTCTACAACACACTCCTGCATGTCGACACACTCCTGTCATGTCTACAACACACTCCTGTCATGTCTACAACACACTCCTGTCATGTCTACAACACACTCCTGCCATGTCTACAGCACACTCCTGTCATGTCTACAATGTCACACATGTCCATCTTGTCATGTCTACAACACACTCCTGTCATGTCTATCCTGTCATGTCTACATCCTGTCATGTCTACAACACTCCTGTCATGTCTACAACACACTCTTGTCATGTCTACAACACACTCCTGTCATGTCTACAACACACTCCTGTCATGTCTACAACACGCTACTGCCATGTGTACAACGCACTCCTCTCATGCCTACAACACGCACTCCTCTCATGCCTACAACACGCTCCTGTAATGCCTACAACACACTTCTATCATGCCTCTGTAGCTTTCTTCAGATAATGCTTTAAAACGTTCCTACAATTTTATCAAACAGATTCTTTTGCACCTTTCATTTTACATCATCCTATTCTTTTGTCAACCAAGCAGTTCGTTGACGACAATTAGTTTGCGTATCATGTCGCATGGTGAACCAGCTGTACAGTGGTAGCAGGACATATCTCAAATCCAATTGTTATTGCCCAGACAGCTACTGATCTAAACTCAGTTCTTCACAGTCAATGCAAGCATTAACATTACAAGGTAACATTACCATTTACTTGATCAGTTCTTTAAATGCCTGTATTCAGGTATACGCATGTTTTCCCAAATTTAGAGCTCCAATTGTAAGTTCAATTTAATTTTGTTTACTTTCAAATGAACATCACAGTGCGTTCTGCTATTGGATGTAGAACGTAACAACACCACAATATCTTCTCCTATTGGATGGTGAACGTAGCAACACTAAAATACGTTCTGCTATTGGATGGTGAACGTAGCAACACCACAATACGTTCTGCTATTAGATGTTGAATGTAGCAACACCACAATACGTTCTGCTATTGGATGGTGAACGTAGCAACACCACAATACGTTCTGCTATTGGATGGTGAACGTAGCAACACCACAATACGTTCTGCTATTGAATGTTGAACGTAGCAACACCACAATACGTTCTGCTATTGAATGTTGAACGTAGCAACACCACAATACGTTCTGCTATTGGATGGTGAACGTAGCAACACCACAATACGTTCTGCTATTAGATGTTGAATGTAGCAACACCACAATACGTTCTGCTATTGGATGGTGAACGTAGCAACACCACAATACGTTCTGCTATTGGATGGTGAACGTAGCAACACCACAATACATTCTGCTATTGGATGGTGAACGTAGCAACACCACAATACGTTCTGCTATTGGATGGTGAACGTAGCAACACCACAATACGTTCTGCTATTAGATGTTGAATGTAGCAACACCACAATACGTTCTGCTATTGGATGGTGAACGTAGCAACACCACAATACGTTCTGCTATTAGATGTTGAATGTAGCAACACCACAATACGTTCTGCTATTGGATGGTGAACGTAGCAACACCACAATACGTTCTGCTATTAGATGTTGAATGTAGCAACACCACAATACGGTCTGCTATTAGATGTTGAATGTAGCAACACCACAATACGTTCTGCTATTAGATGTTGAATGTAGCAACACCACAATACGTTCTGCTATTGGATGGTGAACGTAGCAACACCACAATACGTTCTGCTATTAGATGTTGAATGTAGCAACACCACAATACCTTCTGCTATTAGATGTTGAATGTAGCAACACCACAATACCTTCTGCTATTAGATGTTGAATGTAGCAACACCACAATACGTTCTGCTATTGGATGGTGAACGTAGCAACACCACAATACGTTCCGCTATTAGATGTTGAATGTAGCAACACCACAATACGTTCTGCTATTGAATGTTGAACGTAGCAACACCACAATACGTTCTGCTATTGAATGTTGAATGTAGCAACACCACAATACGTTCTGCTATTGAATGTTGAACGTAGCAACACCACAATACGTTCTGCTATAAGATGTTGAACGTAGCAACACCACAATACGTTCTGCTATTGGATGGTGAACGTAGCAACACCACAATACGTTCTGCTATTAGATGTTGAATGTAGCAACACCACAATACGTTCTGCTATTAGATGTTGAATGTAGCACCACAATACGTTCTGCTATTGGATGGTGAACGTAGCAACACCACAATACGTTCTGCTATTAGATGTTGAATGTAGCAACACCACAATACCTTCTGCTATTAGATGTTGAATGTAGCAACACCACAATACGTTCTGCTATTGGATGGTGAACGTAGCAACACCACAATACGTTCTGCTATTAGAATGTAGCAACACCACAATACCTTCTGCTATTAGATGTTGAATGTAGCAACACCACAATACCTTCTGCTGTTAGATGTTGAATGTAGCAACACCACAATACGCTCTGCTATTGGATGGTGAACGTAGCAACACCACAATACGTTCCGCTATTAGATGTTGAATGTAGCAACACCACAATACGTTCTGCTATTGAATGTTGAACGTAGCAACACCACAATACGTTCTGCTATTAGATGTTGAATGTAGCAACACCACAATACGTTCTGCTATTGAATGTTGAACGTAGCAACACCACAATACGTTCTGCTATTGGATGTTGAATGTAGCAACACCACAATACCTTCTGCTATTAGATGTTGAACGTAGCAACACCACAATACGTGCTGCTATTGGTTGTTGAATGTAGCAACACCACAATACGTTCTGCTATTGAATGTTTAACGTAGCAACACCACAATACCTTCTGCTATTGGATGTTGAATGTAGCAACACCACAATACGTTCTGCTATTGAATGTTGAATGTAGCAACACCACAATACGTTTTGCTATTAGATGTTGAATGTAGCAACACCACAATACGTTCTGCTATTAGATGTTGAATGTAGCAACACCACAATACGTTCTGCTATTAGATGTTGAATGTAGCAACACCACAATACGTTCTGCTATTAGATGTTGAATGTAGCAACACCACAATACGTTCTGCTATTAGATGTTGAATGTAGCAACACCACAATACGTTCTGCTATTAGATGTTGAACGTAGCAACACCACAATACCTTCTGCTATTGGATGTTGAATGTAGCAACACCACAATATCTTCTGCTATTAGATGTTGAATGTAGCAACACCACAATACGTTCTGCTATTAGATGTTGAATGTAGCAACACCACAATACGTTCTGCTATTAGATGTTGAATGTAGCAACACCACAATACGTTCTGCTATTAGATGTTGAATGTAGCAACACCACAATACGGTCTGCTATTAGATGTTGAATGTAGCAACACCACAATACGTTCTGCTATTGGATGGTGAACGTAGCAACACCATAATACGTTCTGCTATTAGATGTTGAATGTAGCAACACCACAATACGTTCTGCTATTAGATGTTGAATGTAGCAACACCACAATACGTTCTGCTATTAGATGTTGAATGTAGCAACACCACAATACGTTCTGCTATTGGATGGTGAACGTAGCAACACCGCAATATCTTCTGCTTTAGATGTTAAAGGTAGCAACTTCATAATATCTTCTGCTATTAGTTGTTGAACGTAGCAACCCTACAATACTTACTCCTAATGAATGGTGAACGTAACAATGGCACAATACCTTCACCAAGTCTGCAAAACACCGACCATTGTTGTTTCCGAGGTGAAGCAGGGTCTCAGAAATCAGTGTTTTATTATAAACATCAATATCGTCATTGAAATATAAAATTTAACACAATTAGAAGTGAAAACTTGATTAGAAATATTGAAGGGAACGTAATAAGGAGAATTTGAGAGACCAATTAGAAACATTATTGAATGAAGATAGACGGAAACGTAGGGTTGTGCAGACAAATGAAGAAATGAGTAGATATAAAAAGAAATATTAAAGAAAATTTAGATGAAAACAGATGAAAATCAGATATGGATAATCGATAAAATTTTGGAGGAATAAAATCAGAGCAGCCGACCCAAGTACAGTGTGAATGGGAGTAAGGTTGTTTGAGAAAATGAAAACCTTTAGTTGGGTAAGAAATTGTTGCGTTTAGGAAAAGTTAAAATATAAAGGTCCCTCCTTTTCATTCCTTGACCTCGATGTTTTGCTCACATTTCGCATAGAAAACATCGTTGTTTCATAAGTCTAACAAGATTTACTTTCGATTAATGAAATTCCAGAAAAATGCAGCTCCCATTATTGCTTTACAACAATTTGACTTTATTTCAAACCTTTACTTGGCGGTGCTGCCGATCAGCAACAATTACCCACAATTACCAAAAAAAATGTGCACAAACTTTTCCATGTTTTTTAAAGGATTATTTAGATTTTATGGAATAAGAGCAAACAACTGAGTTGAATTCTCTTTTTCTTTGATTTCTTTGCAGCAAACCTTTAACATGCATTTACATAAATTGAAGTTTTACAATTCTAAAACCAGAGTTTTCTGGCTCTTGCATCTTGAGGTGGAAAAATTTTATCTTCAGAGAAGATTGAAAAAGACAAGCGGTCGCTTCAGCTGCCCGACCAAACTTTACTACCTTTTTGTGGTTGTGTTTTGAGTTAGTGGAATCAGTCATAGTAATGTGGTCGCTTTGAAGTCAGTCAGCTTTTTGAACTTTTGACATTGTGCACTGAATCGTTTAAATTAGACTCGTTCTTAAGTTCAGAGACATGTACGGACGACAGAATTATAATCATGAAAATTACCAAGGTTCACAACAAAATGCAGAGTTTCGAAGAAGCTTCATTAAATTCACACAGAAGTCATTTTGTATCCTACCTCCTTTATCATCGACCAACCAAGAAAAGTACCCTTTATCAAATATTTGGAGAATTTTACATACTAGAAATAAAATCGTTTTTCATCTCCTTGCATCATGGCCTTGTGTTTCACCTTCAATTTAGCTTCTTTCAACTCTTCAGTTTCCGCAACTGTCGGACGTTAGTCTTTGCTAATCGCTATCAAACTCACCCAACAAAATGTGATTAAAAATAACGTTGCGATATTTCCCTTCCCTCGCCCCACTCCCTTCGCTTCATGTGCCCAATGGATTTCAAGTTGAGCTGCGTTATTTATCACTGGATAGATTCATCAAATCATAAATATAGGTCACTGCAATGTAACTCTAAAGTTTTAAAACACAAACACAGCTTGATATATTTGAAAAACTGCACTTCATTGGACGGCCATTGTCATGTTACAACAACGAATTTTACTCTTCTCAGCACTTCATTGAAATGAAACAGAGTGCGGAGATTTCACAAGGGATCCATTTTATTGTCTTCATGCGCATATACTCATAGCCTTTGTCAATTGATCAATGCCTAAAGCAGTCTCGTGGTGATAGAAATTAATATTAAAATCTCGCGGCATGCCATTGAAGTACACGATTTTCGTTACTGTGAGCTTCGTATAATGTTACGATCAATTTATATCATCAATGTTTACATATCTTGGCTCTCGCCCACCTCTACGTCATCTGAGGGTAGGAAAATAGGCACGGCTTCGCAAAGAGGAACATTTCCAAATGGAAACAGCATGCGATTTTCATACGGATACACGAAATGGCAAAATTATGAATGACTTATTCATACTGAATGGTTCATTTCTTTGCTAAATGTATGAAATGTTGTTTCTTTGCAGTCGTTGTTTGATATTTATAACAGACAGCAGACTTTGTCCTCGAGCATTTTGCTTTTTGTCAGCGAAGAGTTTTTTCTCGTGATCAACTTTTTTACTTCATTATGTCATTGGGCGACGAGAAAGAATCATTAACAATGATCATGCATGGTGATGAAACAAAAGGTTCTTTTTCTTCTGATGTTATGTTGTTTGTTGACGTTCAATGTCGATGACAGCTAAGAAACATTTGTAAATATTACACAATTTTGTCAACAAACGTGCTGCCTTGTCACACATGCAAGTTAATTGCAGATATAAAGCAAGTTGTGGCTGTTATGCTATAAAGTGTGATGGTCAATTGATCATCACACGTATTTGATTTGGTTTTTTTTAGTTGATCATCAGTCTTTCTTTGATTCTCCTATAGTTTAATCTTTTCTTCAACGAAAAGTAATGAAATGGATCTCTTGTTAAGTTTCTCAGACCAAGAGAAATTCGGTTGACCAGCATATGCAAAATCGATGATATTCGTTAATACTTCATACAATACATTATACAAGTATATCTGTATACACTCAGTTGAGTACATAGCTACAACTTATACATCCGCTGTAGTCATTGCAATAAATAGTTCGACTCATACTGCGTTATTTGAAAGCGGTATCAGTTCGGTCTGCACGACTTTAAATTATTGTTTGTTGATTATTTGCATTTTCTTTTCAAGTTCACATCGTCAACGTGGCATGGACTGTATCCATTGTATTGAAACTTTAATTAATGAGAAAAACTGTTATCGTCTTGATCAAAATTCATCACTTTTTTTTAAGCACACGCGGAATTTGATTTTCCCAGCATGAGATGGCTATTCGGCTCGCTTTTTTGTAAAGAATAATACATACGATATTAAATGTCTTTTTTTTGTCTCTTGGCTCTTTCGCATAGCATTCACACATAACTAGAAAGGTTCTTTGTAGTTTACAGATGTACAAAGTTGGATTCTAATCTTCAAGTTTTTCTTTACAGAAAGGAAATTCTTGCACACTCGAGTCGTGTGTCTATACATCCTGAAGTGAAAGCAATCATTATAGGCTATGTATATTGTTGTGTTTACGTATTCAAGACAGTTCTCACAAAGATCTTTTATGTAGCTATCACACGTCGAAGATTTTCGACTTCAAGTTTCTCTTTCAATTTCTCTATCAATGAAAATTTTACGAAATGATTTTGATTTAACTGAAATTCTTATCCGATCTTTGGACCAGCTGCACAGTGCTTAAAAACTAGTTACGTTACACGGTTGAGCATACAATTTTACGTATAGATATAGTGAGGTATGTTGAGTCTTCAAATACAAGTTAATTCTTTAGTAATGATTTGATATTAAGCTACCATAACTGTATATGACGTTTCACTCTATATATGTATGAAGCTCGACACTTGAGATCGGTGAAGATGCGTAGAAATTTCCACAATGAAGACTGTCGTCATCAGACAAGCACTTCATTCATAAAGATGAACGGACAAGGTTAGCAACGCATTGATTTGAAGTGAACTTGAGGGAGGATGTTTGAAAAAAATGCATGGTAACAGAACTTTCATGAAAAATTTGATGACATGAAATTAGTTAAAAAAAAACTATTGTTAAAATTCATAATCTTTTTTTTATTTTCGAAAAAGGTAATTAGCTGTCTATCGATCTTATGTCTAGTCGAAGCAACAGGCAATTTAGTGATCGATAGCTCATCCATTTTGTTCTGAGGTAATTAGCCTGAACAAACTTGAACTGCTTATCTATACTTTATCTTTTGATAGAAAGTCGTTTAATTAATTATTCCTATGATATGACTGCATTCACCTATTATCTCCAAAAGCTCACACGTCATAACTATTCTGAGACGTTGTCTCCACCGATTGTGTGATTTGAAATGTTTTAGAAAAAATCTTGCCATTCACTAAGAAATGCGTTGCTATCTATCAGTGGGAGCGCAATGCGAGTGTGAGTGAAATACGGGGGGTTGGCGATGTTCAGACAGCTCTGTACATCGACACGTTGTGATGATCATATGCCGCAAGAACAGTTCAACTTTTTCCTTAACCTCGTCTGCCATTTACAGCGACCACTTTTATATAATTCTACAGCGATCACAAACGAACTTATGAGAACAAATGCAATGAATAGTCCGATAAACATATACAACGATACGTTCTCGTTGTGAAGGGGGGGAACATTTTGTTTGACGGAAGGAGCTCTACTCAACGACGGGGACAACGTTCCGGTGTACATTGCCCGAGCGCTCGATGTTCTCGTAACGTTCAAGTAATCCGTTCCCGTTGTCTTCACTATGTGCTTCCTAAGTGATGCATTTCCATGTATGGATGTGATGAATTGGCTCGAGATGTTTGCCATCGTCCTTCTTTCCTTTCTCACTAATTCTCCGCAAAATTCTTCGTAGTATTTTTGTCTATCTACTTTGAAACGTGTCAAGCAGTACTATTATGCATGGCTGAACGAACGAATAGTCCAATCGACCATTTCTAAATCGAAATAAAGCAACAACGCACATGTTTTTTAAACTTTTGCTTTCAATGAAATGGAGGAGGGAAAAATCTCAACTCAAGTGAATTTAATCGTTGATATTAATTATCTATGGCTATCATAAGCACATACATATATTCCACAATTATAAAAGTTTATTTTACAATTAAAAGATTCAATTCATAACAAATTAAAAATCTATGTGCTAAAAAAGCAAGATTTTTACACAAACCTTAAAGGTGTGGAATCTCTTACGGAGTATGGACTCTATACGGTTGTATTTATAAAGACGTTCGCGAAAAGTTAACAACGATTTATTTTTAATTATTTCGAATCTTGTCTGCCCAATAAATAATGAAATACCCTGAACAGGTAGCACTCTTAACGGAAGCGATGACCTGTCCTGTACTTAAAGCTATTACAGCAACGTGTCATATAAGGTGAAAACGGCAGTTAGCTATAGAACGAAAGGAGTTATTCCTCATGGTATTTCCTACTAACGAAGAGAATATTTGCGAGTTTCATCCTTTCAGAGTGGATGTGAGCTTGCAGTTCGTGGCTTTCGAGGATTCGGCGAGATTTTTCTGCTTCGGATAAGAAACGGTTCGCTATCGAATTGCGCGATGCTATTGTCCGGGAAGATGAGGTACGCGTGCAGGATAAAACGGTTCTTGCGTTGTCTGTCTGTTGTGCTGAGCTGGTAGAATCTGTTGCCCAACGATGTCAAATAGACCGCATCCAAGTTGACTGAGAAACATTGCTAAGAGGAAAAAAATGTTGTCAGTCTAGATGTCATCAAGAAACATTTCTTGATTCCTCTTTCTTCAAGTGCGATCTTTGATCCCAGGTCTTTCTATTCTGCATCAGTAATATAGACCCAGTTTGAAAGGTCATATGAAGGGTATAACAAAAAGAATTTCACAACACAAATATATGTACATTTTAGATGATCCCTCCCTCTTCCTTACTCTTCCTCTCCTATCCCTCCTTGTTCCTCCTGCATCCTTACTAACATTGTCTATGTTTAAAGCTTCTTTCAATACCGCCGCAATAACTACTCTCACTGTTTTGAATATAAGTGATTTAAGATTAATAATGCAACCCAATACGCTCGCCTTTGCCTCATATAACGTACCATAGTAGGTAAAGTCTTTTCAACAATCACCGGAAGTTGGACATAATTTTGAAAGCCCTTGATTTCGGCGAATCTCTGCACCCAGACTTGTACGTTACACGGTTCGACTTGGAAATTTGAGATCATGTGTATACGACAGTCGACCAATCGTTGCTCCGAAGTTCCTTTTCTTCTCACCTGGGCCTTCTCGTAAAGGTTTTTCAAGTCGATAAACTGAACCAATGCTGATTCAGCTTGCGTAGACTGAACCAATGATGATTCAGCTTGCGTAGACTGAACCAATGATGATTCAGCTTGCGTAGAGGAAGGAGGCGTTAGCTCATTCGGTGCGATCGGGTTGACCTCCTCCTTCAGTTGAGGTAACTCTTGGGGTTGCTGAGGTATTTGCATTGACGTTGGTGACGGAATGATCTCGCTTGCCACTAAAGGGCTCTCCTCGGTAAACAGGGTATCTAAATGGATCGGAGGGAACAAGGATACGGGAGATTCACAAGGAGATGGGCTGCTAGGGTACATCTCATTGAAGACTGGCTGTTTGGGTACTGTTGACAGCGTACACTCAATTGGACTTGTGTATCCTTCGGGTTCTAGAAGATAATAAAGTTTTATTACATGTTTGTAGGTTTAGAAAGTGCAGGTTAGTGGAGTCCGAAGAAGGACTGTTGGTGTCGACTGACGTCTGGACAATCTTAGTCATCTTCAGAGTCAATCTTCATAATCATGTTCGCAATGTTACGGTCAGAAATATTTTACTATAAAGACGCCATTTTCACTTCATTGAAAAACTCGCTCCGCCGTGCTAGCCTTTCTACAATGATTTTGCTTTTAGTCAACCAACATGAGCTTCCCACTTGCATGTCTATCCATTTGCATCCTTTTATCCTATTTGTATCCTTTTATCCCATTTTACTATTTTTGTAGTGTAAATGTGCTACAGGATGCCTGCCATGAATAGTAATTAAATAGTACATCCAGCCACATATTTGTACTACCTGCAAGCCCGAACCTATAACCCTATTCCTAATGATAACCTAGCCTGATAGTTATTGGCAGTCTTTGCGACATGGTATTCTGTAATTGGGCCAAAATGTCTATGAATATATAGCGTGGCAGCTGTTAATAAATTTTCACTCGAAATATTGGTTTCTTTTAATTTCTAAATGAAAATGCATTGAAAAAATAACATTTTCCACTTCATGTCGAAAATTCCAATCTAAGACATACTTCGCGTTCGTCTGAAATCTTCATGAGAGAATGAATTGATTTCTAGTGTTTATGTCATAAAAATACCATTTCTTTGTACTTCTATAAGAGCTCGTTAATTAAGTATTTCCGATACAACGTATACTATTAAGAATTCAACTTTTTGCTTTGCGTGGTTCAACATGCGATTCAAGTCACGAATACGACAGTTTTGTCAATCAGTAATTGGCCTTATAAACGAAATTTCACGTCAAATTTTACTGCAAATCAAATATAATGGTTACGCGCTGTGTTTAAGTCAAAACGAATAATCATATGACAATCATTATAATATGCGTTTGATTGAGACAAACTCATTGATAAGTCATACACATCCCTGCTCAACTTTTCAGTGTCTAAATCCAAGCTGAGTATGGAAACTCTTTATAGAAACATCGTTTTATATGGCAGATTTTGGGGAATGGATCTAAAGGGGAGATCATTTTTCTTTCTTTAAAATTCACGTCAACAATTTGTAACCTGAAGGATGTCGAGATAAGTGACGAAAACGTTGAAAGTAACCAGTCGTGTGTAAAATTAGAGGCTTTTTTTCATGCTGAGTCTTACTTACACCGACTCCGCGAGAGTATGTATCAACAATGACATGGTGTTGTTGCCAAAAAACTTGACGAATTATGGTAATTTTTGATCTTTGATAAGAACACGATTGTTTACAGTTTCTCCATCGTACTGAAACTTCCTTGGCAAAGTATTTTCGCCCACACCTCGACGAAAATTAGTTCCCAAGTTTATTTTAAGTGATCAGATTCTTTATTTATGAGAATCACTGTAAATTAGTTTAACTGATAAATCAGTTTGGAATTCGATTGTACTCAACAATGTCAAGCGTATCCTACGCTAACCTTCATCTTCATAATACTTTGTTTCTTCTTTACTATAATTTGACTTAAGCGTATGGCTCGCTACTACATGTGTATATATGGGTTGTACGCTAGAAATAATCGTGTTTCACATAATTCCACTGCTTAACGCAGTGGTTAGCGTGCCATCTTTGTCTAAATGCTCATCCAGATAGCGTAGAAAGCGCACACACAAGAAGCATATTGTACATATACAGCTTATTTTGTACTGCTTTACTTCAACAGTATTCATCCCAGAGATTCGTTCACCAAAAATGAGCTCATATTCTACCGAAAGCCTCTCGTCAAAAGCTCCGAGCCTCTACTTTCATTACACACACTCAGCTTCCTCGGGGATTTTTACAAAAACAAAGTGAAGAGCCCGATTTCAGTAAAGACCAGGTTTCATTCATTTTTCGACACTTTCACGAGAAGTCATTAAGTTTTATTTACAGATCGGTGTCTTATGTTCTGCATGTATTTACTTTGTGCCATCACGTCATGATACTCAAACACTTTGCCCGAGAATTGTTTCAAAAACAATGGAACGATAATCGACACAAGATAAAGTACTTTTTTTCCAAAGTGACTGTTTCAAGACTGAAAGACTAATGCTCATTTGGTGATTGCGCAAAGTCTTGTCTACTTTGAAAGCAATTTGAGGGCTTTCGTTTTGTCGACCTGGAATTTCTTCCGTATTTGTTTGATCAACACTGAGAAATTCTTTCTTTTCGAGAGAATTCATCCCACCTTCGAGGGCGGTTACAAGGTTGTTTTACCTCAAATGGCATACCGTGCATATTCTTAAAATTAGGACTAAATATATAGAACTAAACACTTCTCAATATGTCAAGGTTTTTGTCTTGACATACAATTTTCCTGTATAACTCATGCATAAAATATCAAGACAAATGTGAAATTAGTCCTCAAGTGTTTTTTAAATACACGTCTCTGGTTTATGTTATCAGAATGGTGTCTCGAAATGATTAGCAACCTCTAATTTCGACTTCCCACATCCGTGGGGACATTTTTCTTATGTACGAGCTCTTCCTGGCTATTTGTTTTTTATGCCCATTTCGAAAAATCGCGATGTTTTCATCGCACCCGTCTGCATTTAAAATCTTAAAAAAAGTAATTACACATTAAATGCTTCAACGAGCCTCTTTTGTTCTGCGCGTCGTACGATCGACAATCCCGAGCTTAAACACCAACTGTGCTACAGATCTTAGTGATAACTAGTTCGCACAAAAACTTGTTTCCGACAGTTTAATTGTACGATAGAAATGCAAAGTGTTTCTAAAATACACAAGTCACCCACCTTCGTCATAATCGAAAAAGTCCACAAGCGGGATATCTATTGATTCCTCGCTATCATCTTCGGAACATGTCCTCTCCAATCTGTCGCTGAACTCTCGACTGGTTAGCTTCATAAATGTCTCGTAAAGAAATTGCTCATCTTCAGGGCTTAAGGGGCCGAAATCCATATTTTCATTCACACTCCTGCAAATATGAATTTGATTCGAATTGACATAAGTTTTTTTACGGAGCTCAGTCTGGAATTTGGATTACGGTAAACGGTCTGTTTAGCTCGGAGAATGACGAAGTTTCGTCCACTTGAGATAGAAGATCATTTATTATAAGTTCATGCATAATAATCAAAGATAAAGCTATACATATCGTTATGTAGCCAAGACTACCTTCTGCCTCATTTCTTCACCCGACTCGCATCGGTTTCTTACGTTTTACATCAAGTCATTAACTACTGCACACACATACACACACGTTTTTATCAAATATGTTCATCCCGGGATTATATAAGCCCATGGACGGTGTTTTGCTCACAAATGCGAACGACAAGGTTCAAATGGTAGAGATAAAGCCAATACAACCTGCTGTGAGCCCTGTCTTTCATAGTTGTAAAAACACTTTCAGCTACTAATTTAAGACCATGCTGATTTGGCGTACGAAACATGACATCATGCACAGTTTTGTACACATTCATCACCTGTCGAGTTCGTTTCACAAGATGAGAACAGCAAAGGCAGATAAGAGGCACTGCTTGTTTAGTCAATGTGGCTTTTAACACTTGGCTCCTCCAATAATCGTTGCAACAAAGGCATGCAATTGCTCTGCATAAGAAAGCTTATTAAAATTCCTGACATCGTCAAACAAACTAAAACAGGACGTCGAAAAAAATACAAGGCGTGCAGAAACATTACCCACACAAAATTGTTTGTCTCGAAAAAAAAGATCAAGTCTTACTTTCAAAATGTAGCGCCTGCCAATTTTCCTGTTTTCTTATGACCTCTCACACCTCTTTTGTTGGGCCGTCTCCTACGACACTGACATGCTGAAACCCACGCTTCACTCTATTAAAGACGCCACGTCCAGTGTCGACTTCCTTTACGTAGCAACTCTTGATGTTTTTTCATCGCTCCGTCCCAGAATTCCACACGATGCGGTTCATCGACTCTGCATCATGTTAAAACACGAGACTGCTAGATGACAATTATCTCATCAGACTTCGATTATGAAATAATTCGCTTTTTTGTCATTAGTTGGCTACACTGACGAACGTTTAGTTCATAGTTTGTACTGTGTACAGATTGACCTTCACCCTTTGTTATGCAGCCAATACTACCCAACTGATCATCTTTACCTACATAATTTACTCTGTGCAAAGCTAGCTCTCGTTCTTCATTGTGCATTCTTCGCCACCATGTAGACTAAAATTATGGAATTTACAAATGTAGCTCGTTAACAGGATTCTGATATTTTTCTCTGTCTTCACATACTTTGCTATGTTTCGATAATTTCTTAAAGAAGCATATTGCATATTCATCAAGAGCGTTATTTCCAAGTAAATGTAATTTGTTTGACAAATAAATCGCAGCATGGCATCAAAAAATTGCATAAGTTAATATTTGTATATGAAAACCTCTTTAATTAGAACTGGCGACGCTCGAATTGTCATCGTGCTTTCAAAAGGTAAAATAGCGATCGGCTTTGGAAGATCTTTTATCAGATTTCTATACGGTTATTCGGTTATTCTTAGGTTATAGTGTCTCGCGAAAAATTGATGACCTTGCCTAAAGGACGATGAAGCTAGAAAGGGGTCTTCATTGTCGCTGTGACATTAGAGATCACGAAGCATCGAGTTACCCAGCTCTTTGTTCTTGTGTGTGTGTTTCTGTGAAATCACAAATTTTCACCTAAAGTGCTTTCCGGGTGATATGGACTCGTCAGATGCATTTGTCGGTGATCAAAATAAAGAGTCGTTGTCAAGTGCCTTACAAGGGCACTTCAAAATTGTCGTGTCAGACATTTTCATTTTTATGAACATCTGAAAACAATCGATGATAAGTTTCTTTGTGCGAGGAAGAATATTAAATTATGCTAAGCACATTCCAATTTGTAAAAAACGCGAGAGGTTTCGTTGTGTGCGCAAGTAAAGTTATTCCTAACGATATGTGTGTATGGATGGTGCAGTATCCTTTCAATTAAGCTATTGGGGTGTACAATTTTATTTTGAAAAGTCCATACCTTATCAGATTGAGCAAGTGCTTTTCACATTGCAAACTTTGCTGAGTAACTTTGGCGTGTTGATCGAGTTGCTAATCGAGTTCTGTTTAGTTCTCTTGGCATTTGAATAAAGGTGCAAGGGATTGTTTGCTGTGGATAATAAAGAGCTTTTTAGGTGACATACTGAACATAATTGAGTTCTGTTCAGTTCTCTTGGTCTTTGAATTAAGGTGTAAGGGATTGTTTGCTGTGGATAATGAAGAGCTTTTTATGGTGACATATTGAACATAATTGAGTTCTGTTCAGTTCTCTTGGTCTGTGAATAAAGGTGCAAGGGATTGTTTGCTATGGTTAATAAAGAGCTTTTTAGGTGACATATTGAACATTTTCATTATTCCATACACAATGGAGTCTGCACAAACCAATCGTTGGAGGGATTTAAATTTCACTGCGCAAACATATCACCATGATGTCGAAAATACCTCTTTGAAAATAGGCAGGCCTGTTTTGACTCTGACGGACTTAGTTCGGGAGAACTGACCAAACGAGCTTCTTATGACAATGCATGCGATGAAATAGTGAACTGATAACTTTCTTCTCGAACTCTTGAAAACTTCATGAGCACACTGAGGAATTTAATTTTTGTCTTGAGGCTGCAAGGCTCAATGCAGCATACTTTCTCATCATCGACAGGAAGTTGTATTGAAAGTAAATATGTTGTATATCAACAATGCTCTACCTCCGATTTCCTCAAATGCTCCATCGCCGATTTCCTCAAATGCTCTACCTTCGATTTCCTCAAAAGAAGCTTAACATTTGGTCTGTAGAGGAGGTGTTTTTGCAAAAAACCAACGTTAAGGAAATGGCAGAGACTTCAAAACTTTTGAAAGTCGAGAAGCATGTTCTAATTTTGTCAAAAATTACAATCGACCAACATTTGCCTCTCTAGCAGCCTCTTTTATCGTATTGCTACCATCTCCACTGTTCATTATCATCAACGTGTAATTCATACAATGCCAATCTTTTTAATAAACACGACACAAAAAAGTGTACAATCCACTTAGCTGCAGGGAGCCGAGATGCTGAAGGAAGACTATTTTAATACGAAAAAGTAAATAATCCTTTCTTTTGCTGTCAAACGTTTCATTGTTAGTGCACAGCACCGGTTTGTGAGTGCATAATAAAGCTCGTGTGTGGGGGAGGGCAGGGTGGAAACACATACAAACACAAACACCATCATTAGATATAATAAACACTATCCTTAAAATACAAGACAAACGATTCCACTATAAAGCTTGCTTTAATATTACAAGAGAAACTTTAATGACTAGTTATGTATAAAATGTTAAACTTACGCACAACACCAGTATGAGATGCACAGAAACAGCATGATCTACTAATAGTCAATCTCATACTTTGCGTAAATCGTGCATGCAATAAAGCTTTTAAGGCCACACTTGTGAGATTATGAAAAAAGAAGATTAGATAGTCTGCTAAACGTAATCGAGTAAGCATGGCAAATCTCTCGTCTTGATTTGTAATGAGGTCAAATCAATAAAGAACAGGTGCGCTTAGCGTACGTCCTAAGAGCCGATGAAAGATGAATGAAGCAAATCTGAAAGGGGAGGGGGTTAGTTCCGCACCTTGTTAAACTCTATGTTTTATCTATGCACGTTCAGTAGATTCAGCAGATCGTGAAAAGACTAAATCCATAGATATTTTTCATGTCTTTCGAGTCGTCAATTTTAACGATCGTTATTTCAAACCTTTGTGTCTACCATAATGTGATTGTCTACATTTGTGTCTACCTTTTCATACGACAAAATCCTCATTTTGTTGAACACGACATTTGAAAAATTAGTCATTTCATAGTTGAAAGTAGGCAATGTAATCGAAGTAATTGAAGGTAGTCAATTCACGCATTGCTATGTGGTAAATCAAGGCAGTGACGAGCATGCCTTTGGTCATTTTTTCCGATGTAATGGCGTCGAGATCATTTGACTAAATGTTTGAACTAATTGAACTATTTTTTATCATCATAAGCACCAACCATATATTTTTTGACCGTTGGTGTTGGTTGCGCAAAGACAAGGGTTTAATAATACCAAACAAGCACAAAGAAATCTATGACATGACGTGTTTTTATGATATCGTCTTTTATGCAATGACAACTTTTTTTAAATGCTATTCTTCATAAAATGACAAGTTTTTCAAATGTCGTCTCCCATAAACAAGAAAGACGAAACAGCTGACACAACTGTTGAAAAGACGACTATTCTATTTGAGTACATTGACTACATTCGATTACGACTCCTAGGAAATGAAGACTTTTTAAAATGATTACTCTCAATGAAATAGGTAGCCAACCAGAAAAGAAAAAGATACACAAAAAGATAGATACAAAGGTAGACACGAAGGTAGAAAAGAAATTGACACAAATGTTGAAAAGACGAAACATCAGATGTTGTATTTAATAAAACGAGGACTTTATCCTATGAAAAAGTATACACAAAGGTAGACAAGAAGGTAGAAAGGGAAAACATTTAAAAATGTTGTCATTGCATAAAAGACGATATCATAAAAAGACGTCATTTCATAGGTTTCTTTGTCCTTGTTTGGTATTATTAAACACTTGTCTTGCGCAACCAACACCAACGGTCAAAAAAAATATGGTTGGTGCGTATGATGATAAAAAATAGTTCAATTAGTTCAAACATTTAGTCAAATGATCTCGACGCCATTACATCGGAAAAAATGACCAAAGACATGCTCGTCACTGCCCTGATTTACCACATAGCAATGCGTGAATTGACTACCTGCAATTACTTCGATTACATTGCCTACTTTCGACTATGAAATGACTAATTTTTCAAATGTCGTGTTCAACAAAATGAGGATTTTGTCGTATGAAAAGGTAGACACAAAGGTTTGAAATGACGATCGTTAAAATTGACGACGGGAAAGGCAAGAAAAAATATCTATGGATTTAGTCTTTTCACGATACTCTTCAATGGACAAAATTGATTAAGGACATGCGCGTCATGACCCGAATGCACCACATGTCAATGGATGCCATTGGACTTACTTTGTTCCTCTTGTTTCCTCATAGTAAAACATTTATTGCTTTGAGTTCGATCAGGAAGCCCTTGCCTTTAGAGTTCTACTATTGCTATGATGACGTCGAAGGCATATTTTCAAACACGTTGTAAATCAAAGCCTTATGTAATGAAAGGCAATGAATGCTGTTCTGTCGAAACACTTGATATGTTTTCATTGGTATCATGTCTCTCTCGCTAGGCTGAGCGGTACAGTTGACAGATTGGTAATCACTCCATCTCGTGTTCAAGACCGTTTCGTTCTCTTTAGCTTTTTAGAGTTGGATAATACGTAAATAACTAAGGGTAAAGTCATGGCTAATGTAGTTGCACCTTCTAAGGTTCGAAACCATCTTGTGTATTCTATATTTCTACTTCAAAGTTAAAAAAAGGGGCAAATATGCCAAGAAACTGTTAGTACTCGTTGTTGAGCTTCTGGCTTGACAGGCTCTGTCTGACCTCCAATGCACGAGGTCCTTGGTTCGTCCCGGTGTCTTTGTGAGTTCGGGTTGTAGATTGAGGATTGAGTGCAGGGTTGAGGTTAGGAGGGGGTGTGAAAGGGCGTTCGGTTTGCCCTCTGTTTCCTGACTGTTAAAAAATGACTTCCTTCGGGAAGTCATAGAAAAATTTGATCAAAAGACTTAGTTTTTTTAGGGCAAAATTTTTGCAACAGATCCTCTTTCCTTTTTTTTCTGAATATACTAAGTGTCGCATACCATTGTCGAAAAATCAACAATAGAATTACCTTTTGTACACCTTGTGTACATTATTTTCTGCCCTTGCTGTTCTTGATATTCACGGTACTCGTTCATTGCAAGTCTTATGCTCAACACACCAAGCCCAACAACAACCAACTGACCCTCGAAGGATTCGAACGTCACATCACAACCTGAGAAACCTCACTCTACACACTCGACCAGTGAGTGCGTTGAAGACAGATGGAAAATTTAATGTACTTATGATATTGTGTTTAAAGTAATAATAAAAAAAAATACAAAATCAAGGAAATAAACCAAACATCAGTCGCATCGACTTTTAAACCATTAACATCTTCACAACAGCAAACCAATAAAGATAAATCGAAAAAGTACTTCCGTCTCGGAAATAATCATTTAGAGTCAGTCGGATCACACGACAATGTAAATAGTACACCAATATTGCCCACGTAGCATTTTTTAAAACGGTGTTAGTACTTAGATTTCTGGTTAGCACTATTTTCCACCCAGCAAACCGCCCTTTACTTTGAAATATAATATTTTACACAATATAATATTTTACGCAATCTAATATTTTACACAATATAATATTTTACACAATCTAATATTTTACACAATATAATATTTTATATAATATTTTACACAATCGTCGAAAAACGACATTTTCCAGCCTGGATTATAAGTTTATAACTTAAGGTGGTTGCATGAAAATTTATACTGCAACATTTATCTCTATATATTTTCATATGTTGATATTAAAAACTGTATTATAAAAAGATAAAATTACTCGCCATCTTAAAACGACCTAGCACCAGTGCATGCATGGTTTCCTTTTAGCTTTTGGTTCTTTCCCATTAGCCGCCATCTTTAATTTATTTCCGATTGTGTAAAGTAAAGGGCGGTTTGCTGGGTGGAAAATAGTGCTAACCTAGATTTCTTTCAGCAACTGGTATTAATAGTTGTTCAAAAACTGATTTCCTGAATTGCTCTTGTGCATTTTGTGTTGCAACGGTCTCTCGAACGATGTCGAATATGCATGGCGTTGGTTTAGACAGCTGATAGCTTTTTTGAAAGGATGGAGAGGCGAGTTAAATGAAACGAGCTTTTTCGCATGAATGCGTGACGTCAGTCAGTTAGTCCGTCTGCTTCTCTGTAAGAGCGTATACACCATAACATACTGTTTGTTGGCTTCTTTGTTGTTTAGATGTTCCGCTCTGCGGTGTAGGAATGCTAAACTAAAACTTGAGAAATATTCAAGTTTAGGACAAAACATCTTTATTTTCGTTAGCAAATTTCACGGTAGCTTTCATAATGGCGTTCTGGTATGTTGTGTTCCGTTGACACTCGATGTGATAGCTTGTACCCACGACTTTCAAATCCATATTCACACTGCACCATATTCCCATAAATCTTTTCCGATAAACGTTATGAGCATACATTGATAACTTTCAATGTTGGCGTCGAGTTTTCGTCAAGAATTGCGTCCAAACACTTCACATGGTGCTTTCTCCTCCGCGTGGATTCTCAACAACCCTATATATCCTCACAAATATCGATAAATGATTCCTCTTGTTCTGTCCAAATCATCCCCGAGAAGTCTGCAAAATGACATCCAATCTTTTCCTTTCTTCTTAATTGTGTACTTCGATTTCTCACTCAAAAATACGTTGCTGTACTTCTTTTCATGGACACATTTCACGTTAACAGTTTATGCTTTAGAGTTAGTAATGTAAACATACATAAGCGCAGATAATCCCATACGGGACATTATTTGCCAAAGTATTAATGATTTAGAGCTGTGGTTTAAAAATTGAATGGTTTGTAATGAAGTATCGATATTGTTTTGTCCATTAATTTTCAATAGACGGAAGATATGATAAGGTTTTCCTTTTATAAGTTCTACCATCACAATGAAGTTACTAAAGCGCTATTGTTCTTCTGTAAGTCTATTGTCGATGTGCATGATGTATGAAAAAATAAAACCTTTAGAAAAAAAAACTATGGTGAAATTTCAATGCCTATATGATTATATGATAAACTCACTGTTGCATTCTGGGAATGCTTTGCTTTTAGGACTTACGTCAATTCTCAGGAGCAGAACAGCTTTTGTGCTAGTAACAAAAACTTGTAAAAATATATGTTTCACGTATTTCTTAATTAACATGTGTCAGTGTAGGTAGTGATGAATGAACGAAAGAGAACAAGAACAGTTTTACACTACCTAAACTATAAACTAACATAACGTGTGTCAGTGTAGGTAATGATGATTTGGTATATAGAAACATGTATTTTTGACAAGCCACGAGAAAACAGTGTCAACCGTAAAATATTATAATCACGTGGTCATCATCCTTTATTTCTGTCGAAGAAGCTGAAAATGGTACTAGTAAAAAAAAAGAAGAAACAATTCTATGCCTGTCGTTGATAAAGCTACTGCGCATAAGTGCATAACTGTCTTGCCTATACAAGAAGTAAACAGAAAGAAAGAATTTGCCGTACAATGTATTATGGAACTTCTTTGGCTTTCAAAATGACTTGTCTGGCTTTCCATGTAAACAGAATGACTTTGTTTCCCGACGATGTGGTCAAGTTTTTTTTTCATTTGTCTATATCTAAGCTTGACTGGGCCATAATAAAGCATACGTAACTTACAGATAATAATAAAGATCTGTACACGTTTTCTGGTTTATAATATTTCTTGGAAAAAATCGCGGACGGATCTTCAACTTTCAAATATGGAGATTTATCTTAAGACAAAACATCATAGTCAACAAGACAAGGTCGTTCATGGCGTCAAACCTCAAGGCAAAATGGTGTGGAAAAAAACACTGATACGAGATGGCTGCGAACTAACTGTAAATGATCTTATAACATTTTTATTACCTTAGTTCAAACAATCAACAACCAAATATATAATGATATTATTATAACAGTAATAGGGGGCGTCTATTAGAAATAGGGTGTGTATTAGAGGGAGGTGCCTAATACAAACTTATTCTCTAGAGTCTTTCCAAAAGCAATTTGCCATGTTTATTGGGTGATATTTTGTATAATTTGGCAATAAGAAGCTAATTAATTACACCACTACTTTCTACACGGATTCCATCTTTCCAGGATGGCGGTCTCGACTCTTCAGCCGATTGACGGAAACAGGGAAGCACCGTTTTTCCTCTCGCCTGTGCCACAGTTTATTTACACCATGGTATTTGAATTCGTATCGTACCTCTGTGGCGAGATAACTTCACGAGCGACGAGAGAAATAAGAAATGCCGGCATATTTTTCTCACAGACAATTAAATAAAAAAAAGATAAAGATGAAAAAGTATGCTTATTTTACAGTTCTAAGCATATCGTTCCTCAGCCTAGCCCGTGATACCACAAAAAAATAAACAACTGCATTAAATCGAAATGTTGATTCAATCAATTCCATCCTTTGCAAGCAAACGTATTGAAAATACCACATTCTTTCATTGCCCCGGTCCTATTGCTATCCGTGACATTTCTTTCGGAGTTCCTCGTCAACCTTTGAACGATGTCTTCCACTTCAGCAGCGCTTCTTTTAACTTCGTGTCTGCGCTCTCGTGCAATATATTCCTGCTTTGATTTCAAACGCTTTCTTTCTCGTTTTTCGTGCCAGTTTTCCTGGTAGAGACGATTTACAACATCTCGTACCTGCTCTCTGTTGAGTTTTTGATAGCCGAGTAATTTATCGGGATGTCGCTCCTTCGGGTGTGTTATCGTTCCCCAAGGCTTTCGTATGCTGGAACGCGACGAATACATTTTGCCAGTAACTTTCGGATCCAAAAATAAAATTGTCACCGATTTCCGTTGACTTTGTTGTACTCACCGAACAAACTGTTTCATTGGACAGAATCTATAACAATAACAAGGTAAGTGGAAAGACGCAGTTGAAGGATGAAAAATGTGTCCAAGAAGAGTAATGAACTATAATTTTGTGATACTCACTTTTTTCTTTCTAAATTGTGATGAGACTTTACTTTAGAAACGCGGTTCGAATCTTCAATCAAATGTACTTGAGAAACAAAAGCAGTCCCACTTTGATTGAAGAACAAATTATTTGCTTTCTCGGTTTGAAAGACGAGTGTCGAGAAGTGGTAACGATTCTGATGCACAAGCGTTGTCGGCAATTTGTACACAACAATCTCAGTTTCCATGCCAACAGTTTCGCTTTGTCGTCACACCAAAATCGCTGCATGCGAATTTCTCATCTTATATACACCTTACATAGATTGCCTGTGAGGACGGACTCACATTGCTTGCTTAGCTATGTGCATAGTTTGACAGTTTCTAATACGTCCGACCATTTGTTTGTCCGAATTTCGTAATTTAATCTCGTATTTTTGACACGTGTGTCTACCGTCGGAAAGGTGGTTTAGATGTTTCTGTAATCAGATTACCCTTGTGGCCCCAAAGCACAGATCTAATAATACACTAGATAGTGCAACGGCTTACATTTCATAAGTAGTGGAAAATATCTGGTCAAAGCTGATATCTTGCAATTAATTGCAAGTCACGACGGTTACATAAACTGGTTTACTCTATTAATGAAAAAAATCAATGTGACCATAGTTTTTCAAGAAAAAGATAGCAGAATACGCCAATATATCGCCGTAAAATTGATTTCAAGTGTAGCTCGATTTGAAAGCACCAGCAGCGACGAAGGCTTAAGATACTGGAATTTGCACATCTAAATATCGTATCACAGCACAATCTGCCACAAAATGTTCAATCGAACGTCGTAGAATTATCTTCCGATATTTATTGTTAAGTAAAACGAGTTGGAGATAACAGTTTGAAAGATTTTTCATGATTTATATAAAGTATATTGTTCACTGTACATAATTAAATATTGCACTGGATTATTGTACCAGAAATGCATTTTTCTGGTTTTTCTGGTCGGCAAACGAATATAGCTATGTCAAGATGTGAGTAATTAATACGTTCAGAAATTATTTACAGAAAGAATGTGAAGAGTCTACCTCAAAGATTCTATGTCTTGCTTGTCTATGTCTTGCTATGTCTTGCTTGTCTATGTCATAGAGTCTGTCTTGCTTCTTCGGAATTTGTTTTATATTATGAGTCTACCTCTGTTACACCAATTTTTTGTGAAGTATAAAATAGCAGGTCACTTGTGAAACTGTTGATACCACAGGTTGATACAATACTCTGTCCAACACGGGAAAAATATTTACTTGTTAAAGCAAGAGTCACCAGACTTGTAGTATTGACTGTGTTTTACACATATATATAAACAATGTATTGTCATAGTCTAAACCAGTGGGTTATATGGCCACTGCCCACAGTGCTTAATGTAGAGTTATGGTGATGTTATGCTACTGTTTTCAACATTTTTATTGTCTTTTTTACCATTCAGGCATGTATATGCATATAAAACTTTCTACACATTCTTGTTATTGAAAATATCAAACCTAAATTATTTATTCTGAGCAAAATATTTAATTTGTGCTTGTAACATGTGTCAATTTCTGACTGATTTTTGTAATATGCCTGTTCTATTACAATACATCCATAGATCGAGTATGATATCGCTGTATTTGCCACACGAACTAAGCCACACTATGGCAGATTGTGCTGTGATACGATATTTAGATGTGCAAATTCCAGTCTTAAGCCTTCGTCGCTGCTGATGCTTTCAAATCGAGCTACACTTGAAATCAATTTTACGGCGATGTATTGGCGTATTCTGCAATTTTTTTCTTACAAACTATAGTCACAATGATTTATTTCATAAATAGGGCAAAAAAGTTGATGCAACCTCCGCGATTTGCTAATAATAATATTAACTTGGACCACATATTTTCTAATACAACGCCATATTGATTCTCACTACTTTGGGGCTCCGGAAGTAAATTTGCCCGGCTTCAACTTGTAGGTTAGCACTATTTTCCACCCAGCAAACCGCCCTTTACTTTGAAATATAATATTTTACACAATATAATATTTTACACAATCTAATATTTTACACAATATAATATTTTATATAATATTTTACACAATCGTCGAATAACGACATATTTTCCAGCCTGGATTATAAGTTTATAACTTAAGGTGGTTGCATGAAAATTTATACTGCAATATTTATCTGTAAATATTTTCATACGTTGATATTAAAAACTGTATTATAAAAATATAAAATTACTCGCCATCTCAAAACGACCTAGCACCAGTGCATGCATGGTTTCCTTTTAGCTTTTGGTTCTTTCCCATTAGCCGCCATCTTTAATTTATTTCCGATTGTGTAAAATATTATATTTCAAAGTAAAGGGCGGTTTGCTGGGTGGAAAATAGTGCAAACCCAACTTGTATGTCAGTTGCACTATCTAGTGTATTATTAGATCTGTGCCCCAAAGGTATCTGATTATCAGAGGTTATTAGAAGCAACATTTTATTGGTAAGGACCCAAAAGGAGTGTCCGCTTGCGGAAAGTTGTCCGTTTCCTAGTTGAGATTCCCCTGTACCATAATACCCACGTATTGCGGCTATTGCCCTTTACAAATCCCAAAGTTTCACATGTATTAATAGAGAGTATTAGCTTGACGTTAACGGTAAACCGCAAAAAGTCACGCGATCACGGCCTTGTAGTCAACTTTGCGATCAAGGTTTAAATGGCAAGAAAATACGCCAGAAAATTGAAGAATCGATGGGAAGTATCGCCTTCGTCCTCGAACGTTTCGAAGCGAGGCGTCCGGCATATTGTTTGAATACAAAATGCGACATAAATAGCGATAATTTCTACACAAAAATACACATGTTTACCTTTACCTACAACCCGAGAAGTTAGACCACGCGCGAACTAGTGGTCACAACATCTTCGGAGGAAAAACTTAAGTTATTTTGTTGACTACAGCTGAGCTCAGAGAATCCAGCTGCGTGGTCCAACGATCCAGTGCGGTGAATCTACGAGTCGAGAGTAACGTAGAGAATAGACGTAGTCAGAATTACATTACGTAACCGTTATAAATAAACATTATGGTACAGTACCTTGCCGTTTCCTGCGACGTTTTGTCCAGTTCCAAAAGTTGATTCACCTGATCGATTTTCCCTGGTATTGTACTGTAAAATGATTAGCATGTTCGATTTATCGATAATTTCCATGGTACTCTTCAATTTGACGTATACTTCTATCAACGTTTTGTTGAATCATTCATTTCATGGATTTAGAATGTAGTACTAATGATTTAGACTGCGGATTATACGGTTGCAGTCTTTTTGACACATCCTGCATGCAGAACTGTTAACTTAAATAAAAAGCGAAGAGTTAACGTACCTATCCAGAATACATGAAACGAGTAAACTTTCGACCTCTTCTGGCGGAATATTCAGCTCCTTTGTAAAAACCAAAAACAAATGTAATATGACTTAATATGACTTAAAAATGACTTATGACATTATGACATCAAAAATGACTTATGACTTATGACATATGACTTAAAAATTTTACTGCTTAAATTATAGTTTCATTTAACGGAACTTTGAAAATGACAGTGCATTTTCTAAAACAGTTTGTGCATATCTCTTTTCATTCTCGAAATATTGAAGTTTTTGTAATGTGCGATCTATACAATTTTCTAGGTCATTTTGCATAATGAGTCCCTGCAAAGTTTCCAACATCTTTTATATTCAAGTCAACTTTTGGTTGAAATGATCATGAAATTGTTTATACCATTAACTCTTCACAATTATGGGAACTCTGCTCGGTTGAGGTAAGAAAACGGCAAATATACCTGCTATTTTAAATTCTCATTATGAAAAATGACGTAGAAAGTTGTATGGATCGGACATTAAAAAAACTTCAATATTTCGAGAATGAAAAGAGATATGCACGAACTGTTTTAGAAAATACACTGTCGTTTTCAAAGTTCTGTGGAATAAAGTTATAATTTAAGTAGTAAAATTTTCAAGTCAAAAAAGGGATTTCACTATCAACACAGTCGGTCCTCGAGTTGGGTAAGACATTCACTTCGATTTGTTTGATTGAATTGTTAATGTGCTGGATGCGTCTTACCTTAGAGATGAATGGAATGTGAATCCTGGTATACGGTCTAAAATGAATAGAAAGTAAGGTATTGCAAAAGTTTGATGCGATGATTGTAATAAAGATGTTCTAATCAACTTACTTTATCAACTTTATCAGAACTTGAGTTCTTATGTTGCGAAGCAAATCTAGATGTGATAGTCGATAAAAGTTGATAAGAGTGCAAATCAATTGCAACGCGAGCAAAACATCACTCGAAACCTTCAATGTGTTCCCGGATAAACTGATCGTCCATGATGTTTTTCCTTAGGAGGAAGAGATCAAGTTTTGTTAGGAAATTTTAGAATACGCTTGAATTCATTCATAGTCTGTAACGTCCAAACCTATTGGTTCTCAAGATTTTCTCAAATTCGTTGATGTCGTTGTTTTGATAAGCACTAAGTAAAAAGATATGTCGTACAGAGTACCGCAAAAAAAAGACTCAGGTGTTAGCTAAGTGGCATGCAGAGCGAACAAAATAACGACAAAGACAAAATAAAGAACAACAGAGAGAAAATAAAGAACAACAGAGAGAAAATAATGAACAACAGAGAGAAAATGAAGAACAACGAAGCAAGATGTCCGATGGACATTACCATGAAGAAACGATGATCATTACACTACAAGTTACCTCACTAAATTTGTCATCGCCAAGATTTCTGGATCATTCTTGTACGGCTTAGCCTTGAGAATGGAATGATCAAAAGCGCATTTAAAACCTGAGGTTATTGAATGCAAAAAGAAAACAGAGCCCATTACTTCTTGTGAATCGAAAGGATTTATGCCAGATTTCATCAACATATTGGCAAGGACAAGGTATTTTAGACAAGTGGTTCTCCTGGAAAAGTAAAGATGAAAATAAATCAAATTTGACGACTCTTCATGTTGTATTTAACAATTATATTACGAGCTCGAGATTTCTATGTGATGATAGCTAATGAGGGGCGAAGCACGAAATACTCAACTATACAAACATGGAAACTGACAGCGAGTAATCTAATTGTTTTAGTAGAATCATGCTTGTATTCATAAAGAAAAAGGTGGCTATTATTTTTCCTTAATTTTTTGTTTTATACATTGGTTTTTGTGGTTATCGTTTTTAAGAAAAAAGCGAACGACTCAAAGCGCGTTTAGTTATTTTAATTGAATTTTTCGTTCATTATATATTTAAATATCTTAAAGTCGTATTTAGTGGTAACATCAGTCTTCTATCTACAGGATGGCCATTTCAAGTAGACAATCAAATTAATCGTAAACGCAAGACGGCAGTCTTTTTTTTCGCTGCTTACGATCTATAATCTATTGCTTTGCTTGCCAATGAAATTTCAAAAATGCATTTGCAATAGAATACCAGTTTACCATTCTACTGTTTTATTTTACGCGTTACTCACCTTGGGCTCCCGGATTCGTCATAATTCTTGAAAGCCTCGAAAAAGTCTGTGTGTGCTTTGTCGTAATCCGCCTCGCGCAGATGCATTTTCCCACCGCATTCTGGCGGAGAAAAAAGTTTGAAAAAACATGCAAATGAAGTTATTTTTTTCGAGCTCAAAAACATCTCCATCAAACGACATACCTCTGATGACACCCATGATCAAAGGATGCGGAATGGCCGATTTGATATGCAAAGATTTTTCGTATAACTTCTACAAAAGTACGAAGTTAAAAGCCTCACATTTTGCCCAAGAACTATGGAGACTTTGAAAATCTTTGAACAAAAGAAAATATTTAACCTTGAGCTTCTTGTTGTTTTTCTAAAAAGAATCAATTTTAGGTGTTCAAAATTAGTACAAGCAAATTTAATGGGAACCAGTTTGTTGCAAGCCAGGCCTCTGAATTAATCAGGTCGGTAAATTTCAAATTTTCAATATCTTTCATTTGTTTTTGTAAAACGGGAACAAATTACAATAGTATATATAATTAAAGTATATACATTCGCAGAAAAAACACACGAGGGTATGTTTGCAGTAATTCCACAAGAAACTATAGCATAACTTGTTAATAGCACAACCAGTATTCAGAGGTCTGGTTCTTTGCGCACAATTCACAAAATGCATTTTCCAAATCACCTGAGCCGTATACATCTGAATTTCAAGAGCATAGATTTCGAGTAGCTGTGTTCCTTTTTTTAAATCATCATCACCCTCGTCTGTCTACACATTTGACAAAAAATTAGCAGTTTCATCGTAGCTTTTATTCTGTAATTTGCGTACGCTCAAATTGCACAGTTCTCTCGCGTGTGAATTACATTCACACATTTATTGTGCAGTTATTTCTCTTTAAGTGCTGGCAATAAATAAGTAAAGTAAGACCACACGCCTTCGGGAGCTGGCATTTCTGGAGAGGGGGGGGGCAGTAAAAACGTTTCCCAACTTTTCAATCTTAAAACTTTCATCTCCAGTACGCCTACGATAAAGTCTTAATAAATATAGAATATTTATTGTGTTTGATTTATCTAAAAACATGTAAGTACTAGTCTTCCTTTATCTTTCTTAGAGATAGAAAGGCAAATGTGCTACGTAAATGTGCTCTATGTAAGTTTGCTAGGTTCTTTCAACAACTGCCAAGAAAATTCTACGAACTTCGAGACGGTATCGGGTAAGGTAATGAAGCATACACGAAACACTAAATGCAATAATCCTAATTTAAATTGTAATCTATATTTCTGTAACCTACGTTCAAATTAATTACCTGGCAAGATTGATGAAGCTGCTTTAGGATTCTAGATAGCTTTGCGAACTCCTCTCTGTCGTAATATAATTTCCCAAGCTGGATTCAAATAACATCAACATTATATTTCTTAAGAAATGAATCGTCGTTCTTCACGTTCGATGAAATATTAACTTTAGGGCATTTCTCTTGTCGCTTGTGTGCAGTGTTAAGACATGCATGTTATGATAAAAAAATCCCACCTAATCAATTTTAAAGGATCTTAATTCGGCAAAACAAGTCCGTACATATGTATACCCTCCCCAATTAAAATCTGCATACGGCACTGCATTTGTGACATTAACGCTAGAAAGTACGTATAGGTATATATTATGTCCGAGGATAGCATCATCCGAATTTATAAAATATGCACGCTGATTGGTCTATAGGTGTGTTTACACTAGCCAGTGCAAAACAGATCTGAGCTCAAGTTAAAACGTTGGTTTTAGATTTGTCCTTTTCGCATTGCTGTTATTTAGTAAAAGAAAATAAAGATGCTTTTCGTCTTCGCACTGGCTTGTGAAAACTTCGGAGACGTTTGTTGGGAGAAGAACTTTGAGATGGCAAATTAATGAAACATACATAAAACGCTATATCCCATAATATTATTCAAATTGAAATAACACATTGTCCATGGAGTAGTTTTCAAATGTTTTCACGCGGATCCGGAGTTCGTCAAAATAAATGATAGCTGCTCGATTTTGAATTCAAAGTACTTTCAGAAATGCACTATTGGTTTCGAATTTCTAACGAATATAATCTTACAATTGGAATTGCCTCTTTAAGGCCTTTGGAAATGTAAACAACATTCCAAAAATGTACTGCAGTAATTTATTTTGACGAATAGTACGCCAGATCCGCCACAGTGTACGTAGATATACATAACAATTTATGAAAAATTTCATACTTTCGTGTTGGTTTTGAACCATAGCCTGTCATTTTTTGCATCTTTCAATGCGTCTAAGGTCGTTTCATAAAAATCTTGAAGCAACTCCATCTAAATTGAAATTTCGTAAAACATGAATTTCGACACAATGAACAAAACCCGCGCAACGAACAAGGTAAAAAAACCTGTTTCGAAGTTGAAATGTAGTCCAAAATGGAATTTATGGATTTCTCCGAATAATTTCTTGTCACAGCAGTCTACAGAAAATACATTAAAGCACCAATTGTGACTTTGGGTGTACTGACAAACGAGTTTGCCGGTACAATGTCCATTCGATGTTATTGCCATTTGCGTTCAACTGGTAAGTGTCCCGAATTTTTCGCGTTTGTTTACGTTTCAAACGTAACGTTTGCTCAGGAATGTGGAACGTTGTAGATATGACGTCATAGTTCCAGATATCGAGAATTAATTGAAGGTAGTTGACCAATCACAGCCGACATTGCTTGCATACCGAATAATAATGACAGCTACCCTGTCAAAGTTACTTCCATTCTCACAAGTAACTGCTGCATAATATATCCTGCAACCTCATGTAGGAATTTTGAGAAAAAACTATTTGACCAAAATTAAATTTTCAAAATCACAACCTGTTAAGTATTGGTGGTCAGAATATTTGAAAAGGCCCAAAATATTGAGGGAGATAACATTAAATGTACAAAAGCAGTCAATGAAAAGCAGCTCGCATCCCAACAAGAAATGAGGTGTTTGTAAAATTAGGTTTAGCATAAACTCAGTTAAGCATAAAAACTACTATTGTAGTTCAAGCATTAAAATTTTGTTCCGTAGAGACTGAAAGGAGTGATAGAATACTTTAAGTGAACAGTACTCTAAAGAGTCTTGTGATGAATTTGTAGTAAATTCTAAATAGTTCTATTGAAATAAGAATTGTCTTGTTTTATTTCTCAAATACTGAGTTAAACATGAACTTTTCATATCATTTAATGAATGGCGTTCTTTGAGTTAGTTTTGGGAGTTTTTAAGTTAGGAGACAATGTTTCTTTGGCTATTTGGATTTTCAATTTATTTCATTCAGAAGTCTTTGAACCCAGCAACTATTCACACTTGGGAAAGTTTGGGCATGGTCCCAAGTGCAATCCATTAAAATTTGACCTTGGTATGTATTGCGAAAATCAATCTTTTCCTACCTTAATGTATGTAAGAAGCTGCTTGTAACGAAGCATCATTTCCACATGCTTTCCCTAAATTTGTCATCAGAAAATCAGTTCTACATCAGTAAACAATAAACAATATACATTGAACACTTACAATCTTGAAATTTATTTTCGTCATTTGCTTTAAAGCTTTGAATCCCCATTCTCCTTTTTCTTCCTCCAACTCCAAAACCTTCCAAAAAAAGATCAAAATTTAAGGTTATGTGATAGTGCTCACAACCAGATAGCGCATACCTTTTGAAAGCTTTCCAATGCACCGCCAGGATCGTTCTCCTTCTGTGCCTTGGAATTATAATACTGGTTCTCCAAGTCTACATCTGGTTCAGAATTGCTGTCCTCTTCGTACTCCTACAAACAAAACGTTTTATATTTACAATTAAAACTAGCAAGTTGCAAACATTAGTTGCTTGCATCAGACTTGAAAACGTGGTTTCATCCCAATATTTGTACACATGGCATTTTTCAATTGTACATGCTTTACAGTTAAAGTGAGTAAACACCATTTTCAACAATGACAACTTAGTTTTTGTACAGTACTGCGTGTACTGTACTAAAACATGAAATACATACACTAAAAATGAAATTGCATAAAATAAACACAAACCAAATCGTACTCATCGTCTTCATCGCACATGAAATCATCATCCATGTCTGACATCGTGAAATCTCGCTGATATATTCGCAAAACAACAATAATAAAATTGATGTGATGTTGTACAATGCATGTGACTGATATCGTGACACCCGATTGTTAAAAAATGTCACCCATACTCCCTCCCCCCACAAAAAAAATACAAAACATCGTTTTATAATAAGTAAATTTTTACTCGGTTAAGTGTCCCTTTTTTTTGTTTTTAATGAAGCTGCAGGTAAAAAAAAGTTGAGCGTGATATTAATAGTGCAATTTAGTACAGTTTTACGAAATTCGTCGTATGTTTTCATGATAATTTCATTAATATCAGACACTGATACAATTCGTCTTATTCGTAGAAAATGTCACTTCTCCCCTCCCCCCTTCCTCAATAAAAAACTAACTTTACTTTAACAACAATTTACTGCGTTTATTGCGGCTGTTTTCGTTCTCAAAGCAGTTCGCAGTTATAAAATATTTCTGGAATTGAGTGATTCAGTGTTTTATCAATATTGCTTTTTAATACAGTTATTTCTTTCCGAATTTGTTTATTTTCTTCCATGTCATATTTTGACATTCATCGTGATTCACTCATCACGTGTTTGGCAAATGTATGAATCGGGTGAACGAAGAAGCCAAGATGGCCGGTCGTTTCGCTAATGACTCGGACTTTAAAGCTCTATTGGGGATTGCCGATGCCTGTCTACGGTCGAAACCTCAAAGAATACGATATTGTATTCATTGTTTGGAGGCGGCATTGTTGCTCAACGTGCCAATGCAGTACGAAGCGCACGTTAGAGTCCAACTAGGAAGTATTCTGTTAAAGTATACTGAAAATATCGACCTGGCACGAAAGTGTTTGGAAAGAGCGGTATGCTTAATTCAAATGCATTTTCTTGTAAAACGTATTATTTGCTATCGGAGAGTTGTTACTATTCAACATCATCGATTTTCTTTCAAAATACGAATGGGGAAGGGGGGTGTCGCCATTTGGCAGGGGCAGTAATTGGACACACCCTTGTATGAACAATGGTGATGTCTTGAAATTTTCATAATAGGACTTGAACTTATTGTGGAGTCTCACTGTCACATACATACCTAGAAGATTCCATAATTGGTCTTGCATACTGTCCAATCCGGCCTGTCTGGAAAGTATGTTTTTTGCACTCCACAGACTTTTTCAAATTATATTTCCACGCCAAAGCGAGAGACCAGCACATGTTTGCTTAAGATTTAATTTTTGTTTATTGGTTGCTTTTCCAATGAAAAATGCCATTTAGCTGCATGAGACCACAATTATCCTTTGTTCGAATGACCAGCTTTTATTTGTATCTCATTTTTAAGTCTGCATGGTGTGAAAAGATAACACGAAAAGGAATCTCCTGTTTGCAAGAAACATAGTTTTCCCATGGCTTATTTTCAGTTGCTTGGTCAGCTTGCAAGCCTTGGTCCTGCTCTGTAAATTTCCTGGAAATACTATTAATTCAATATTTGAAATTCAGTGTTAGTAAAGATCCTCCATTATTAAGGCTAACTATGCCAAAGAACTAATGACACACATCATTTATCTTCATTTGCTATTAGAATATCATAGTCTGAGTCGTGCAACCTATTCAATTTTTAATACTGGCCTACCAAGAGTTGCCACTATAAACTGAAATGCCTGCAATTTAAGAAAAATTTAAAATTATGATGATCACAGTTATTTTGACTTTCAAGACATGCTGCTTGCTTTTCATGCTGTTTCAAATATTTTCAAGCCTTGCTTGAGGAAATTGCGAGAAACAATGATGATTTTGTGTTTGAATTTCTGTTTAGGTTGCCATCATTCAGCCAGTATCCTTTCATGTTGATGCTTAATTGTTCTGTGAGTTATATGTATCGTAGCTAGCCACCAATGTTATTGAATTCTTCTGAGTGTATTGTATCCTTCATCTAATTTGCATCAGCTTGGTCCTGGTTTTGAAGAACTTTTATGTCAAGCTGTATCGGGACTAAAAGAAATTTTTAAAATTTGTGTATGGTATCATCGACTCTCTTGCAATTTTTGCATGAATAACCATCATCACAGTTAGATGCTCTGATTTTGAGAAAATATTTTTCTTCTTTAGAACGAACCACTATCTAGCATCCAGTATCTTCAGTTAGCTTTAAAAGAGACTACGCAGAAGTTAAATTGCTTACATTTGCACTTTCAAACTCTGTTCGAGTTGTCGGTAATGTTTCTAAATTCCTTTTCTCCATTCAGGCAATTTTCTGTTGGTTTATTCTGTAAATTTGTTATATTTTTCTGTGAGTTTTCATTGTTGGGACAGCCTGAACTATAGTAAAGTAATACTATACTTTTTATTTAAAAAATGGAAGATGTTTATTATTTAGTGTGTTTGCACAGGCTTATGCAAACCAAGGAGAACTTTGGGAGAACTTGAGAGCAGATCAGTGCCAGCCTGAGACCAAAGGTCGAAGGTTTGAACCTGCTTGGTAGGTTTGTATAAGCCAGTTCAAACACAAGAAAAAGTTTATCTCTTTTATAAAATAACAATAATGTGAAACAGATAAATTGTTTTAATTGTAATAAGAAAATGTTTTAATTTTCACTATAACATGTGTTTGTGATTGATTTACAAAATCTGTGTGACTGATTCAATTTGCACAGGCTAATGCAAACTCAGCTTTACACCAATCAGCACACTCAGATTGGTTTGCACAGGCTAATGCCAACTCAGCTATCAACCAGTCAGCACACTCAGATTGGTTTGCACAGGTTGATTCAAACTCAGCTATCAACCAATCAACACACTCAGATTGGTTTGCACAGTCTAATACAAACTCAGCTTTACACCAATCAGAGCGTGTATGTTATTGTTTTTATTTTAACGAATGTTTATGACAGTTGGGTCATGCAGCGGATGAAAAAAATCATTAAATACAATTCTTGTGAAGTGCCTTGGAGTATGTCCGTGTCAAATATATGATAAATTAAATTGTTGTATAGTGGGATCATTTGTAATAATTCCGTGGCGGGTCTGGGTGTGTGAAAATATATAACCGAAGCTAATTATTTGTAAATAATTACATATATGTAAAATAATTACGTTTCCAAAATCATGGAGGCAACTCCATCAGTAAAAGTTTGTCCTTCAGAAATGCATAACTGATAGTGCTGTTCTGAAGGTACTTTGTGAATTCTACCTGTAATTTATTTTTATTAACGTTTATCCGCCAGTGTAATAAATCTCTGCGACATTTCCATTTTTGTTTGTTTGTCTTAAAATGCACCCTGATCTTGATTGTCTTGTTTTACATATTTTTGTTGTCTGTAGGAAACCTATGTGAACTGCAACAAAATGCATGATGCAATTCAGAATCTTGCGCTTGGAGAGAAAGTTGCACAGCAATATGGATCAGAGTACATGAGGTTTTGTGAGATATACAGTTTATAATAAGCTGTAAGTTTGACTGAAAGAAAGTAATCAAACATTTGCTATTCTTTAATTTCTAGATGCTTGTTCGTTTTAAGCAGAATATTGGTGAGTTAAGTAACTTATCGTGTGTGCTCGGCTCATTGAAGGTTCAATGATTGGACCGAATATGACTATTAACTAGTCGCACTCCTTCCACTAACTGTCAAAAGAAAGTTCATCAGTTTGCAATGACAAAGTTACAATGCAGAATTTCTGAGGGTGAATTTAGTTTGGGGCAAGTACAGGCATATGCTATCTAAAGATAGCCTTCCAGTTATATATTGAGTTCAATGGCTGAGCCACACAGCTATTTGTATTCTTCATTGGTTGTAGTCCAGGAAAAGTTTGATCACAGAATCCTAATGTGTAAATGTGTTTCTCTTCTTTATGTGTTTTCACATGAGCAGTATTTGCTGGTTTCAAAGGACTACAACCAGGCCACCAAGTTGCTTGGCAGTTTTGCTTCACATTTTCAAACCTGGCGCGGACCAAAACTCCAAGTGGAGCACCTGAGAATATTTTATCTGACCTTGCAAACATGGTTGGGCATAACATCTGGTCAGGTATGCTATTGTTTTTTATTAAGGTTTGCATGCGTACGTACGCAGCTAAACTGAAAAAATCTGTGTTGCGATGAATTCTCTTCAGCCCAAAACGATGAAACCTTTTCTGAGACAACTTCAACAAAGTATTCAGGTTGTGACAACGCTCACACCTATAGAAGGTTAGCTACATATCGTATTTGTGGTCTTTTTTTTTGTCGCTTTTGCTTATGTACTAAGAAATATGCCACCTGGGCAAACTTTGCGTATGTTTCTTGGATTTTTAAGAGTTAAGACCGATTAAGCATTTTTCAATGAAGCGCTCAATTTAGAAGCATTGGGATGCGTGCCCTCGGACATCCACATACATACGTAGCTTTGTTTGTAACGCCCTAGAATTTGTGAAAATCGTGTCGAAAATCGTTTTCCTAGTGCATAAACATTCGAATTTCGATGCGCGGTTTTCAAAGCCAGATGAAATATGCAGGGGCGACCTTTCCTGAGCTTACTGCTTGCAAAACTTATTTTTCACTGATATAATGCATTTGACAACTTAAGAGAGAAGAATTGTTCTGGTTATAGAATACGATATATTCTTTATTGTTTCGTTAGAAGCACGCCAAATACCAGACTTTGAAAAGTTCCAATGGCTGCCCGTCGACCATCTTTGTATTATAGTTTATTTGGTGAGTATGACCATTTGAAGGAGACGTATCGAAGAACAACGATTGATATTGTTGTCCGTCTCTCTTGTCGTGTTTCAGTCTTCGTGAGAATTCACCTCTCTTTTTTCATAGCTCACTGTAATTCATTGCGTTCAAGCCGGTCACGTGGAGAAATCTTTAAAATACAGCGAGAAAGCGCTGGGAAAAATTGCGTCGCTTAAAGGTGTGATCATTCCGTGCAGGCCATTGTCTGGTAGTCTTCTTTTCGCTCAACTTTTGAATGTTTTTAGAAAATCAGTCAACTCATTTGCTGTCGGTATTCGAACTCGTTTTATTGGAGAATGTAATCGTGACGCACATCATAGAAGGGCAGTCAAATACTGCAATTAAACAGGTTTGTAAAAAGTTGGGGAGAGTTCGTTGTTTGAGCTTGTGCTTTTATTTTGTCGACAATGTTCTTCAAAATTTTCATTTGTAGATGGCATCTGCCTTTCGCGTCTGCTCTCCCAGATTATTGAACAGCCACAGTACAATGCTTCGCACGCTCTTGGTAAAGTACTTATGTATTCTTGCAATGTTATGCCAACCTGCGTGTTGCGACATATTTAAAACATAAGACAACACGCAATTGACATTCACGCACCCCCCCACACACAGTTCCTTCCAAAAACAACCTTGTGAAGTATGTACCTGACAAACAAATCTGGCAAATCCGACATTTACTCTTCACGTGTCTCTGAAGAAGACTACCTCGAGTGAGGTCGAAATGTCAGTCTACACAAGCACTTAAAGTCCTTCTCAGGATTGCGTCAAGAGCATACGCACCGATGGCTCAGACTGAGCGAATCCAGAGGCTCCACGCCTAACCTGAGGACCTTGTCTACAATATGCTGCAGAACAAGAAACATATTTGCATTGTAATCTTTTGCATAAAAAACGAGATTCAAACGCTTGATAGCAAAATCATGGCCCTTTTTACGTGTGGTGGGGGCAGATGTGGTGCCACCCCAGATGTTTTTCGCAACTGGACTACATCAACCTGGACCATCAACACCCACATCCAAATGCCACGATGTGTAGACCACCTATATGATTTCACACTGTTTCACAATGTTTGTCCCATGTCAACTTTTATATGGGAATTTTTCGTCAATTCCTCGTGTATTTATGTTTTTCTGAAGTAATTTTCTCTCGTCCATTCTAGGGTCTATATTGCATGTCAATGAACCAAATGGAGTTCGCTGAATTTCATTTCAGGCTTGCTCTTAAAGTAAGTTGAGCTCTTACGAATCTACTTTTAACATTTGTTCCGAGTTCAATGCCCACTAAAATGGACTACCGGTGCAACACGTGACTGCATTGCGGCAAACTAAATTAGATCCCTAGCGTAGCACATTGCACAAGCAAGCTTGTTCAACCCACCGATTGCTGAACTGCACACTCTAGGCGATTTATTGCAGACAGTGCCGTGGCCAGCCCGATAATCGGGAGGGCGGGGTTATTCATTTTTTCATGTTCTGTCGTATTGAGTTTCTTTGAAATCAATTGTTTTCTGCGGATTGTAACATGCAGAAATGGATACTCCCCCCACCCCTCAATTTGGATTTGCCCTTTATATATGTTCTAACTAGGAAATCCATTTGAGTCAAGTGTGACAGGTATTCGATATAAAGCTATCGTAAGCTTTCGCTCACGAAGATGTGGATATTATGAAGCGATTTTTACATGCTTTGCCAACTCGATGCATGTATGGCAAAAAAGGGGGTTGTTTGAGCACAGGAGTATCGTTGAATGCTTTTAGATGTTGTTTGTCCAAGTTAGTGCATTCTTGAGAAGAATTGGTGATGTTGGTGACACCGCCAAGGATGTCGAAACGTCTGTCAACATCAACATCACAAAGGACTGCACTAACATGAATCGATCAACATCTACCTACAAACATGTATTTGCCTCTATTATGAGGAATCTATCAACATCTACGTACAAACATGTATTTGTCTCTATTATGACGAATCGATCTACATCTACGTACAAACATGTATTCGTCTCTATTATGACGAATCTATCAACATCTACGTACAAACATGTATTTGTCTCTATTATGACGAATCTATCAACATCTACGTACAAACATGTATTTGTCTCTATTATGACGAATCTATCAACATCTACGTACAAACATGTATTTATCTCTATTATAACAAATCTATCTACATCTACGTACAAACATGTATTTGTCTCTATTATGACGAATCGATCTACATCTACGTACAAACATGTATTTGTCTCTATTATGACGAATCTATCAACATCTACGTACAAACATGTATTTCTCTCTATTATGACGAATCGATCAACATCTACGTACAAACATGTATTTCTCTCTATTATGACTTGTATATCAATCTATCGTGTTTTTTTTTTTTTTGAAAGGCGTGTCAGGATAGCGAACAGTACTCTTTGATTGCTCTTAATCTCTGTGTAGTTTATATAAGGATGGGGAAATCAAAAAAGGTATTAAAACATCAACTATTGGTGATATGTTAACGTCACCACTCTGTTATTTAGATACGAGTATTTTAATTTTGCTTAAATACAATGAATTCTTTTTACGAAAGCTTGAAGAACTTGTTCAAAACCTGTCGAATCCGTCAAAAGCTTCTTTGAGGTAAACTGTTAAGACGAAAGGATATAACAGATAGGCTTTACGTGATTTGCGATATTTTTGCTTTTATAAATCACACGAAGATCGAGCAACGTGCTGGCCAGCTACCATTACGTCATGGGTCTCAAGTCATTCTTCGAAACGAAATATACGGACGCCAGGTTTGACGTTTAATCTCCTCTTCCTTTTATTGACGGCGAACACTAAAGAATAAGCGCGGGGAATTTTCCTTCATAAATTTCCGTATATAATTTGACGTGCTTCTTTTTACAAGCCATTTCAAGGCAAACACAAGTGATTCTGTCACAAAAGGAAGATTCTATGTATTTTTTTATGTACATCTAGTTTGTTTATGGTCTCTTATTCTGCATGTGAAAGGTTTGAACCAGATCGTACTGACCTGGACGATCTACATCCACAAACATGTCTCTAATTCTGATAATCATACAGTCGATCCACATGCTTATAGTTTATAACCTTCGCAGTTTGAGAAATGTGCTGTTGGAAAGACCAAAATATTTTTAGCGCGTGCTTATGTCGACTGTTTATTAATACGAAGAGCATCTCGTGGGAATTTATCAAATGGAATGAAGGTAGTTATCATTTTCTTTTACAGACGATATTTGCGCGAAACTCTCAAGATTGCCAATGCAGAGGAATCCTATAGATTGGCGGCATGTTCCTTGATATTACTAGGCCATACTTTTCTTAAAGGTGGAAATATCCAGGTAAGATATGTATTTTCGATGATAAACTTGGTCTTTGTGTTAGAATACGACCGAGTTCATGTCAAATATAGGAACGTTTCCCAAGCGTTTTCTCTTATTATTTTGCCTTTCTTTTTTATAATTAACTCACGATGGCGTGCTTTTCAGGAAGCTTTGGATGTTGTAAAGTCGGGAGTCCAAATGGCAGATAAAATGCCCGACGCTTATATTCAACTATGGGGCGCGTCTCTACTCAGAGGTACGTTTAGTGCATTTGTAATTAGGGATAGCATCATAGGTTTGTTTAATCTTGTCGCTTTATGTCTATGTGAATCTTTACTCCCAACGTCAACTTTCACTCAGATCTGCTTTATTTATTCAGAGCAAAAAAGCGCAACAGTGCGTTTTTCATCGGAAAATCACCAAAGATGTAGGAAGATCGATCGTTTGTTTGGGGTAGAGATTTATGTACATGTTATAAGTAGAAAACAATAGATTTCAAAGAAAATTATTGTAGCACATCATACATACATGATTATCCCTCCCCAATTGTCTATCTTCCTACATCTTTGTTTCGTCTTCAAATACGTGTGCTGAGGAATTGAGGATTCTGTGTAAGAAAGCCTTAAAGGCGTACGTAAATAGTTTTTTGAAGGAATTAAAGAAAGTACATTCCATCACACCTTGAACAGGAAGATCGATAGGTTTTAATCCTCTTTAATATTTTAAGTTGACAAGCTTTGCATTCATGTGGGTTCTATAACCTTGCAAGCAAGCACACTTGTATATCTCCAAGGCGAGAGTTGAGTTTAAATCTGTTTTGAGCAACATACGAGTTCGGTTCTACTTTTAAGAGTTTGTACGACACGAAATTTTCCTCTCGATTTTCTGATTGCAGTGATGATCAAAGATCATTTAAAATGTCTGAACAATCTTTTCAACTTGATATAATACTTTATCTTTCTTCATTATGGGAATAACATTTTTATGACACTACAATGCATATAACAGCATTTTAAAAGCAATTTACGTTTTATTCAAAAATACAACACTTTATTGAATAATTGTGTGGACGAATATGGGCAAAGGTACCCAACTTAGATACCTAATGACAAACTGTTGATGAAAAATAGTATTTCTTAAAGCTTTTGTGTAACATCAAATCATGAACGTTTTCTTTGCCTAATGAGCAAATAAAGTGAATGGTTAGAACCCGAGAGTATCGTTAAATGTTTGTAAATGTGGATGATCCCGGTTTTTAGAGTCCTGAGAGGGGTTGCTCGTGTTAGTGTCGACTTACGTTTTAACATCCTTAGCTGCAGTCAAGTGAATTAAGGTGACTACAGCTAAGGATGTCGAAATGTCAGTCAACATCGACACCAACAGTCCTTCTTAGGATTCCACCAAAAAAGACGATCTGCATTTACAAACACATAATGATGTAAGTTAAATACCTCTGAAAAAAGTTTCCACTGAAGTTATACATTCATTATATCTTTATTATTTGATCTTTGCATTGCAATTAAAAAACTGCGTGATAAAATTTGGTACATTAAACTCTTAAATGATCTTTCTGGAGCTCATCCGTACAATAACAAGCCTTCTCGATCATAGATTTGTATCGACATATTGGGGATCACACGAAGGAAGCCGAATCATTTCAAATTCACCGAAGTTTTACCGTGAAGCTTTTAGATAGTAAGTGTAAATTATGGTGAAACGCCAGCATGTTTTATTGCATCCAAGATGTTAAGGCTATGCCCTTTTTGCTTCCAATTCGAGTACAGTCCCCCCTTACTCCTTCGAGACACGAGTGAATCTTAGCGTTATTTTGGAGCTTTTTTTCTGTGTGGACAATTTTGACTTGCATTTTAGATCATGGAAAAGCTATTAAAAGCGAAGAACATAAACTAATTGAGGTACGTATGTTATACTTCTAGTGTTTGCGTGTCTTACTAAGTGCAAATGCATGCTAATAACGACAGGCGAGTAGTTATAATAAGGACCTTGTTTATAAGAACATCGAAGTTAATCAACAGTACCACACAAAAACTGCTTACATAATTTTCAGTGGCACAAAGGAGCACCGAAAGTACCTCTCCAGATAGAATCATTACAAGGTCCAAGTGGGCTTCAGTCGGTCTCACAGCAATCTACGACCACAGGAATGATCCATCACACGTGATTTCAGTGCATATCGTCTTCGATGGATAAGGTACGTGATCGTTTTATCTCTGAAATGGACAAATGAGGACATTTACGGATCTGCCCTTCTCATATTTTGGAAAGGGGAACAATTGTAATTGATTTGCGAATGCATATAAAGCGAATTCGGTGGAAGAGCTTCTAAACGGTTGGAACGGCCAGATTCGAAGAGTCTTTAACGCGTGATTTCTGGTATTGCCAACGGTTTGCCAAAATGCGCAAATTCTAGCACAGTTTATAAGTCTCTCGCTGTTTTTATCGTAGTGTAGTTGGAACGAACTTGTTCTGAGAACTTAGGATATGTTTTAGTTAGCTATGTCGCGTGGATAATGTTTTTGTATTGGGAATTGTCGTGAATATGTTTTAATATATATTGTTAAATGTACAATTGTAAAATATGAAGGAAAAACACGCTTGAACACAAGACGGCTTTTACTTTCCTCCGGCCACTACTCAACGCAGTTTATGACGATTTATATTCATAAATCCATGGAAGTCATACTGTAAGTCTGTAACAAAGCACTGCATACCAGAAAATACTTCTTGAAGCGTCACTCGTGTTCTGTAAATAGTTTTAATTTGGCTTACGTCACCTTTTGTGTTCAAACGTTTGTTTGAGGCAGCTGACGTTTTTAAGTAGTGCAATATTTGATTGGCTTTACTTGAAAACATGTTACAATGAACTGTATAACTTATCATAATCTGTTTGTCAACGTAAGTTATATGTCTTGGCCTTTCATAGACTTTACAAGTGATACTTGTTACATCATTTGCATTGCCATCTTTTTTTGCACTTGGGATTCCAAGACTACACAACGCGATTGTTTGTATTATTGGCACATAATCTTTACTATATTATATATCAGCGCTTTGAGTCATGTGACTATTTGTCTTTATCTACGTAAATGATCGCTATTGGTTTAAAATGTAGCAAAGTGATTAAAGATTTCTTAAGCAGAGATTCATCAGTTTGTCGAACCATTTGTAAAATGATGGCCCTGTCAGTATATCTTTTTTTTTTCATAAATTGTTTGGAACCCTAATACCCTTAACTTATTTTTTTATATTGTGCTGTCAGTGTGCTGGGATACGTTCGTAGAATGAACGGAACGGCAGTTTTCATTTTAACTGGCACGACATTCAGAATGTATATATGTTTTCGACCTTGATTAATATTTCAATTCAGTAGCCATTTTTTGTTAAGTCAGGCTTGTGCGTCGGTGTCACGAACTGTCGTTTTTGTTTATAACTTACCATCAATGGTGAGTTGGTGTTTTTGGTAGCAGGCTGCGCTCATTTAACTTAATAGTAAGAACTTTGCAAACTTCTTGTAAAATATAATTAACTACTCACCCGTTAACGTAATATAACGTTACAAATGGGGGGGAGGTCAGGTGCCTCCATGTACGTAGGAATAAGGACTAAAGTTGAAGTGGGTTCATCGTATGTACTCCAGTTGCAACCCAACTAACAATGGTGTACTTGGCATATACCGTTTTCATTGTGTACTCCTACCCACCGGAGTGATACTATTGGATGACATCATCACCTCACGAGGATAACCACCTGTCTCATTCCGGTTTAAACCGGTTTGTTATTATATTTGTCAATTGTGTGAGGAACGAGAAGTTGCCATGGTGATGACAATGTCCGTACAATTTCGGAGTGATTGCGATTGGTTCAGAAGACAATCCACCTCCAAATAAGGTTGACGTCGGAGAAGATCGTAAGAAGCAAGAACAAGGGTTACAAAGGAGGACACACGTCCTTTGATCCCACCCTCGCCGAAAACATGTCGCCTTCAACCCTTCGCACGAGATAAACACGGAAGAATTCAGGGTTAAGGGAAGACCGCGTGATACAGTTTGGAGGTAAGATACTGAGTTGTGAAATTCGGCTGCTAATCGCCATAGCTTGTTTTGTTTCAAGTAATGAAGTATTTTTTTCAATCATTAAAAAGTTCGCCATGTTGCGTTACACACAGTGCTCGAGCGAATGCGGCTTTGTAGTAAGAACGTAAACGACTATTGGTGCATGAATACTGTTCTTCATCATTTAACATCATAGTCAGACAAGTAAATGTTAGAATATGTTTGGTTAATGAAGATGGGTATTCTCATTTAACCTGATTTATACGGATGTCAATACGCAACGCGAAAACCCGACGACTTTCGTACCACCGTAGTCGCAGATTACTCGTATCGAATCGTGAACAACTTGTTTCGATTTTGGCCGTGAATTTTCGGTATCGTTTCTTTGGCAAATCGACGCTTTTTGTATTTGGAACATGTTGGCACGCAACATTATCTTGAAAGGAGATTTATATGGTCAAGAACTTGTCTGTGTTGTTGAATTGTTTGCTTGAAATTGCCGCCATGTTGCTTCAAGATGGCGTCAGTAGGCATGACAGAAAACCTCAGCAACAACGCATGTGTGACATTTTTTTGTGAAGTTACGTCTTTTATTCTTCGTTGAGAATGATGTTGATTTTTATACGTAGATGCTTTGCAGAATTTATACGATTGCTTCGAATGATGTCAAAACAGTGGTTAATAATATATGTAATGAAGAATACATGAATAAATGTTAACTAACTTTTACATTTTGCATTGTGTTTAAGGTTTTATTGTAAAAAATGGCTTCAGCTGTTCAAGGCAATCGTATGAAGAGGAAAAGGGAGAATGTGGACAAGGAGATTACCAAGTCAAATTCAGATGATATTGCTTTGAATGAACATGATGATGATGAAAAAGTGAATGCAACTGGGTATGGGTTTTATGTGTTGTATTAATATATTTTTGATTTAGTTGTTTTAATTTATTTACTTGTGAATAGGAGATCGCAGTTTTACTTAGGTACAAAATGACTGCTACCCTAATTTGTAGGATTACGTTGACAGTTCCTTTTTTTGCTTATATCAGACAATTTTTTGGGTGCATGGCCTGAAAAACAACTGCTAATCATGGCATACTTTAAAAAGGATATTTCACAATTTTCTTGCCCCTGTGTAGCATCTCATTCAAGCCACTTATTTTATAGCCATTTCCTGTGTTTCTATTGAGTAATAGAAATACAGGAGAAAATTTAGGAGAAAGGAGAAATTTTGTGGCAAGCGCAATCACAAAGCCCAAGTGTTTCAAAACAATTTTGAGTTTCTCCCAAACTCTCACAAGTGTTTCTTCTGGGTGTCTGAAAAACTGCTCATCTTTGAAATCAACCGGCATTCAGTATTAATTTGCAGGATTCTAGAATAATTGATTCTCAATGGCGATGCAAAGGCAATTAAAACAAATTTCCTACTTGAAATTTTTACAAGCCACAAATTATATGTATTATTTTTTTCAACTTCATTTACGGGTCTTTATATTTACGGCCAAATTGTGCAAAAAGGTCAGCGGATTTCAAAAATGGGCTTTTTTAGACACCCAGTGCCTGTATAACTCAACAGAAACAAGTGAAGCATACTCCGAATAAAAGACTCAAGTTTAACTCAAAATTTGAGCAAGAAACAAGAAGATGAATGAATTTGATGATGAATTTAACAAATTCGAAATATTACTTTTCAAATTAAAATTTCTTGTTTCTTTCTCAAATATTGAGTTAAACATGAGTCTTTTATTTGGAGTATGCTTCATATTATAGAAACAAGTGAAACATTTTCATTTTCCTTTATGAAATAGCCTGTTGAATACATCATTAAATTATCAAGTTTAATGATTTATTAAATTCCTTTGTTTCTATGGATTCAACCAATCAGCATTTGTGTTTTTTTGAAAAGGCTATTTTATAAGGTGAAGTAGAAACTGGAGATGTACATACCAAACTGTTGAGATATTAAACTTTTTACAAAGGCTGATTGCGTGATGCCACAACAGCATTATCCACTGGACAGTTATTTCTTTGATTCAAACAAACAAACAACAAACAACATTTGTATACCGGCCAGTATTAATCCCCGCCAGGGGGGTTGACCGGTCCATGAATTTTTCTACGCCAAACGTCTCTATCTCTCGTTATACCCATCGCCTTCATATCACTGTTCACAGCATCCATCCATCTCTTTCTCGGTCTACCTCGTTTGCGGACTCCATCAACATTCATATGCAACGTTCTACGAATTTCAGCACTTTCTTCCCTCCTTTCCACATGCCCAAACCACCTCAAACGCTGGCGCCTTACCCAATTCTTGATACACTCAACACCAACTCTTTCTCTAATCTCTTCACTTCGAATCCTATCCATCAACGTTACAACGTCTTTGATTATTTACAAAAATTATTTTAATCACCAAGCGGAGGATCAATTTAAACAAAGCATATCTTCTAAGATGGCAAAGTTTCATTTTTCTCATAAAATTATAATCACCTTTTTAACTTGGAGAACTTGACATTTTGTGGATGAATGCTAACCGGCTTTGTGCAACAGAATATTGCTGTTTAAACTTGTCCATGCTGACAGTAATGATATTTTAGTTGGCTCAGTGGATACATGTGTGTGATATGTATCTGTTCTTCTTTTAGTTCAAGTGAAAGAAATTCAAAACCGCCTCTTACCAAGAAACCCAAAGAAATGCAATCTGAACCCGAAGTTGATTGCATCTCTCAGGAAGACCTACTGGCCCAGCTTGGGTTAAACTCCATCAAGAAGCTGCAAATGGCAGAACCTGACCCAAATCGTGTTGTGGAACCAGAGCCACCGAAACAGTCCATTCTGGAACTTATGAAACATCCATTCTCAAAAAAAATTATGCTTTCATCGTCCTCGCCGAATAAGGAAAAGGCGTTGACTAATGGCACTTTTACAGAAACTGCTGAAGAGGCAGAAAACATTGAAAACAAGGAGAAACTTATTTTACGTTTGCAGAACAACTTGCGAAACGAAGAGGCAAAGCTCATGCTTTTACGAAAACTTTACGCGTGCCAAAATGACAAAACTAGCAAGGATGCGAGTGCTGTGAAGTCTGGCACATCTGCGCCCGCGGCAACCTCCCAACCTTCGACTACCGCTCAAAGGAAGGCAGCGTTGCCAAGCTCCGTTCAAAAGCAGCATACCGTACCCAAAGGACAAAAGCAAACCGGAAAGGTGATACATAAGCCCAAGCCTTCTCCTGTTTTAGTTCAGAAACCACCTCAACCGAACGTCCCTGCTGTTCAGCCACGCGTAGTTTTTCTCAGTCAACCACGCGTACCACAACCTGTTGTTATTGCTCCGAAACTCGTGGCTACACCAGAAGGAAAGCGTGATACTCGGCAGTTAAAGGTTCAAATGGTTAGTCCTACTTCCAGTAAACTAACGGTAAAGCAACATAATGCACCCAACTCATACAAAACGTTAAAATATCCTATGGAAAATGGAGTACCGAAACCAAAGATGCGCAGTCCGCTTTCAGCGGAGCAATCTCACGCAGAGGCGAAGGCTGCTTTAAGAAAGCAGCTTGAAAAGACATTATTGGAAATCCCTCTGCCAAAACCACTCGTACAAAATTGGAATTTTGTCCCTAGTGTCAACACGCAAAATTTCACCATACTTGTGGGCCTCGAGGGTGTTGTCAATCATATCATGGAATCTCAAGCTTTGGCTGTTAATGGCGAGCTTGCGAAAAAGTACATCCCACCGAAATTCTGCTCGCAATGTGATACTGACTTTACGCCCGGCTGGCGCACCAAAAACGGCTCCGAGGACACATTGTGTGAGTCATGCTACACGCAGCAAATCAAGAAATCTTTAAAAACTGAACACACAGCGCGCTTGAAAGAAGCTTTTATGAAGGCGCTCAAACAAGAACAAGAAGTTGAGAAGAAATTTCAATTATCAGGCTCCTCCGTTTCGTCCGTTGGTAAAACGACGAAATCACAACCTACCCACGTGGCATCCATGCACCAACCTTCTCACCCACCTCCTGCCCGTCTCGTGTATCATACGGTTCATCCACAACCCCAGCTGTATCAGCCTCATCACTCCATTGTACATCAGCTGCAGCATCAACCGTTGCAACCACAGCATCCAGATTTGGATAGCACGCACAGGCAAGAGCCTGCACGTTACTTCACGTATGTTGGTCAGCCGCCACACAAACCACGACATAGCTACACGGAAAATGAACGCCAAAGAGAGTATCTTTTGGACATGATTCCTTCGGGGCATTCATCTAGAGGTTATCGTATTTAGAGGTTATAGTATAGAGAGGCAATCAGTGCTTGTCTGCACGGGCTCCGGTAGTAGGATAGTCCGATGTGACGAATCTTTTTGAAAATGTTCCAAGTCTGTTTCTATTCTAACATTTCGTTTGCTACGCGTGAAATTTTTGTTGCAGTCATTGTTCTTTTATTTAATGATGATACAAGGTGATGAACTTATATTTATTGAGCTGTGTATATTCGCTTTGAATGCCCATTAGCTAAGATAAAACAAAGATATTCTTTACCGACGAGCAAAATGTTGAATTGGAAAGTAGGCTTTTCGTAAACATTTGAAATACGAGTAGAAGAGTAATATACGGGAATGTGGAACATGAAGAAACAATAGTATGAATTGCACGCGTCTTCACTTATCGAGCATATAAATTACCACGCAAGGAATACACAAATTCGAAATTACTATATTTAAATATTGTATTGAAAAGTGGATGATTTCATATGAAAATGTTGCGTGAGTATTGCAGTTATTTTGTGTTGTTTTTTCAATGTAACCAAACCTACCGTTGTTTTCGTTGTTCAACTTTATTGTGGACGATATTATAGGATACATATTCTACATTCTCAGAATAATATAACATTTTCATTAACATTACTGTTTACATGCTATAATCTCCATCATAAAGTACTTCTATTAGTTCTATATACCAATTAGCTAATAAATTCGGGTCGTTTAAACTGATATCACATTTATAGTTATACATTTTTGCATACATGCAAATCCAAATTTAGTACAATCCACTTCACAAATAATATATTCTTTTACATACTGCATGATTTCATCAAAATATTGCTTAAACTTATTTTACGCCCTTTACGACTAACTCAACTACCTGTCTTACGAGTTTCATTTTGCATATAATAAAAGCGGGCACATTTCTGGTGACATCTAGAGAACAAAAAGAACGAAATAACATTAATGCTTGCTTTGTTATAGTTTCACAGTTTCCCACAGCCAGTGAAAGCTTTTATGTATATAAAATGCCAATTATATAAGAATGTATCGTCCGTTCACTCGTTGAATTAAATTTGAAACTACACCGATGGCAGAATCCCGTTCTCCCTAAACGTGCAGCTCTCAGTTGCGCAGCCAGCCCGCAAGTTTTGGTCCTGCTATGTAAATTTTAGACATTATTTCTTTCATCTGTTGTTTTACAATGATTGAACACGGAAAATTAACATAGCAGGACTAAATTTGCAGGCTGGCTACGCCACTGGTAGCTCTTGCCAGTCGACAGTTGTTTCTAAGGTTATCCTAGGATAACTATTCTTAGACAATAGCGAGCTTCAGCTAGGACTACGACGACGACTGCAAACTTTCTCAAGCTGTGCCCTTACTCGGTCAAACTTCGTGCTCGGTTGTACTGCGTGCTAAAGCTCCCTAATACTAGGGACTGCGACGCAGAACGGGTTCAAGAACGATGGTTGACGTAGAATTGTCTAAAGTTACTGCTGTCAATTCCCTTACTATTTCAGTTATTTGCCGAGACATTTGACCTCCAGCGCTGTCCAAACAACGTTCGATTGATTGAAACTGAACATGCCAATCCTTCCACCTCGATAATACGTGGTTTGCAATTCGGGAGTTCGAAATAGAGCTTCACCTCCTTTGTAAACACTTATCCTAAATGAATAGTTCAAGCAGGTTAGGCTTCAAATGCGGGTCGTATCAGTTAATTGAGTACAATGGCCTACTGATCAAAACGTGCTCGGCTCCAAGCCCCTCGAGAATATGGAAAATGAAAATAACTCACCTCGCCCGCTTCCGCGATGCACTCAAGGTTAGCAAAAATTTGTAGGCCTGAAACGATTCCCACGGTGTTTGGTCAGAGGATCTCCACAAGATATTTGTCTGCAAAAGAATGATGACAATCCTATTTTTTGCTATTTTCTTTGGTTACATTGCGATGTCATCCTACCTGTCCGTAGACATTGTTTGTATTTCTCAATGCACTGTAAAGCTCCGAAGATCCTCCTCTTGTTGATTTCACCTCCTTTAAAGCAAAAAGCAAATACGGCCATGCATGTGAATCTGTCTTCTCACGTGTTTCATGCAAATGATGTAATTACACCCGGGCAATGTTAAAACTTGTTGTGGTGAAAGCGTGTGCTCTGGCTTGGCTGGTCTCATCCTTGTTTCGTGCAATTGATTTTGCTGTTTCTACACTTAAAACTTCCCCCCCTCTTTACCTACCTTGATCACCAGTCCCGTGTGGCTATTCGACTTTTCCCACATTACAAGGTAAAAGAGCTTGGCATTTTGGAATCCAAAGACGAGTCCCATTTGTGCCTCTGAGGAGCTTGTGCCGTCCACATAGATGGTTGTGTTGAATTCGACAGACTCGAATTTTTTGTCACCTGAAGAGAGAATGTGAAAAACGCGATCAAATGTTAACCTTCTACGGGGTCAACAAGACCTACTAACCAATAAGAATGTCGTTATTGGTGCCTTCAACTTTGCGAACTTCGCGTCCTTTTTGTTCGACTTTCCAAGTGTTTGTGTCATTTCTTACCACGCCGTCAACGCGGAACAGAACGTGCTTTCTGAAATCGACTGCGGTCATGGATGCATCTTGTGGACCCTCGTCCATTTTGTCTTTCACGCTGTCACCATCGTAGTCATACTTGCACTCAATTCCTCTTCCATGAGCTAAAGGGAAATGTACGTAGTTAGCAAAGGATGCCGCGAAGTGAGCTGTGTTTTGCTTGATATTAAGACACTGCTCTTCGATGATTTCATAAATTAACTTCTATTTCTGCCTGTTGTATTGCTCAATCTTTTATCTCATTCCTGACTTTCTTTCATCTCAAAAAGGAAAATCTTACATCTTGACAATCGTTGATATCTGTTTGCGATCAGTGGACAGTTGTCGTGGATGTCAATTATGCCATCGTTATCATCGTCCGCATCACACGAGTCGCCTGGAACGAAATTCTTGTTTTCAGCCCGAGAACTTTCATTTGAAAAAGAAACCAAATTGAGTTCGCTTCAATTATTACCTCTTTTGTCGAAGTCGTTGTCCAGTTGTGCGGCATTTGCTATGTACTGGCAATTGTCCACAGAATCTTGAATTCCATCGCGATCTCTGATTAAAAGAGAAAAGATTAATTGAATAAATACAATGGATCATATGAGGCTATTGGCATCGATATTACCTGTCCATATCATTATCGCAGGCATCTCCCAAGAAATCGTAGTCCGCGTCTTCCTAAATAGCAACAAATACCTCAAAGTTAGGAGTGCCAACGTAAAACCGAACAGCTTTGTCCATCTGCTGAATATTTGACGGTATGAAATCTATTACCTGATTAGGATTGAATTTCAGCGGACAGTTGTCGCATTTATCACCCACATTGTCTTTATCCACATCGCTTTGGTCCGAGTTCTTCACGAACGGGCAATTGTCCCTTCTGTTTATCACTCCTAAGAAGAGCAAGTTAAATGAGATCTTGACCAATGTTCTGAACCTAACGCTCCGAGGTATTACAATGAAGACTATTCTTATAGTTTCTTGGAAACATTAAATCCAAATATACTGAACATAGAATGCATAAAAAAACTAGCCATCATTGTCGTTATCAGGATCACAAGCATCGCCCATTCCTACTCCATCTGAATCCGTTTGGTCTTCATTTGGCGCTCGGGGACAGTTATCACAAGCATCTCCAACTGAATCACCGTCAGAGTCTTTCTGGTCTCCGTTCGGTACCCTCGGGCAGTTATCCTAACAAAGAAAAAACGTAACTTGTTTAATTTATTAACCAGCTTTTTAAACTATTTTATACTTCAACTGCTTCGTGCAGCAGGGAGAAAAATTCAAAGTGCTCTCTGCACTTTGAATACTTACGTTGCTATTAGGTATTCCATCTCCGTCAATATCGTTATCACAAGCATCTCCCGAACCGTCTCCATCAATGTCGCTTTGATCTGGATTGGGATAGTCTCGACAGTTATCCTAAATCGTGGATAATGGATTACGCAAGTGCGTTTTGATCATGCCGCCAGGGTCATGTGATACTCATACCTTTGCACAATGTGGCCCAGTGCAAGCAAGTGCATAGTCTGGAACACCGTCTAGGTCAGTGTCTTTGCCACAAAACAATCCATCGCCAACATAACCCACTTTGCACTAGGAAAATATTGTAAAAAATTCTTTTATTTCTGTTTTCTGTTTACAAAGGCTCGCCAAGCGTAGTTGAAGTTTGTACAGTTATGAAAATGGCCGGGATTTTTTTTTTTGTAAGTTTGTCTCTATTGAACGAAAAATATAACTGAAAAGCTTCATGAAGCCAAATTTTGCTTCCAGACACGCACGTACATTATGATACGCGTGGAAAGATTGGGGCTAGTTGTTGCTGGCTTCAAATTTTGGCGGGAGCTTGCTTTCTTGTTCATTTTTGTTTGATTTTGGTATTATTCATGGTTTGTTCAATTCAATATTTGCTATATGCGAAAATTTTCGCTTCAAACCAGTCTAAAAACAACTCCGGAGAAGGCAAAAAACCCTGCATTGGTCAATAAATCATATTCAAGAGTTTTGAAGTCAGAAAAGAGGGAATTGGCTTTTTATTTCGATGCGTATTTAAAGTCGCCATCCGCGTATGGATGCCATATTCAACCGAGGGAAATGAAATATTATGTTGTGAAATGCGAAGAAAAATGAACTATGGTTAGTACAATTTGTTTTTAAGAATGTATTCATTGTAAATTCAGTTTGTAGCTAGTTTTTATGCCAGAAAAATTTCGAAAATTCGTTGTATTGACATTTTGTGAAAATAGGATAAGTCTACGCCATTGCGCTCGTCTTCGTAGTCGCGTTTGCTAAATTCATTTCATAGTACCGGGTTAACTCCTGTTTTTTGATGAAGTTTCGTGGAATCACTTATTGTCAATAGGAATTTGTCTATTAGCTTCGACCAAACGGCCATCAATACATCAAATTTGACAAAACTAGGTTTTAAATAGATTGGTGAAATAATAAGACAAGCACAACGTGAACACACAAGAACATTGTGAATTTCTTGTGCCACAACTCACAAGTACTTACCGAGCACTCGAAGGATCTTCCTTGATATTTGCTTATGCAGTATGCATTTTTGTTACATGGGTTCGAGCCGACATTACCGGAGCAATATCTGATTCCGTTGCACTTCACATAAGGATTGCCATAATATCCATCCGCACAAGCACTGCACCTATAACTGCCAAGGGTGTTGATACACTTTGAGAACTGCGCGCACTTTTGGGGAATTAGGCATTCGTTGATATCCCTGCAAACCTGGAAAACAAGCAACCACGTGTTTATTTTCGACTTACATACATATATATACATATTGTTTGATGTTCGAAATACTTCAGCTCATAATTGAGACACCTAGCAGAATCAGACTCGAACAGTTGTAACAATATTTTTGTATAGATATGATGCTCATACACGATAATGGTCTCATTGTGATGGTGTACGAGTATCTTATATCAGAATAATATACTAGGGTAGCTCCCCCCTTTTTTTTCATGAACAAACAATGTATTGGGTAAAAGTCAGTGTCTGTTCTCGTGCTGACCTGCCACCACCCCACCCCACCCCCTCACACACACATTTACCTGTTTAGTCCTGGCATGTTCATATCCAACTCCCATGACTACTCCACCACGATACCCAATTGGACAAGAGTCACATTTGTAGCCTTGCTTAGAGTTGGTGCATTTAACTCCATTGAAACACGGACTCAGTTTACACTAAAGAGTTAAACAAAGGTGTCGGTGGCTGGCATATACCATATGTGTTTTTGTATAACGAACGTATATCGTTTAAGATAGGAGAACAACGATGGGTAGCGATCGTTTTATTTCTATGCCCTCTGTAAATATCAACTTTTGTTGTATGCTGAAAGCATTTAAACAACAATCATCTTCGGACATAATCATCAACCCACAAGCAATAATACCTTTCCCCGCACATTTCCAAACAACTTTATGTCTCAGGCTTTCTAATTGCCCATCGGGCCGTTTTATAGAGCTGCATTTTCCAAAGTCCTGTCATATTTTCACGTAATTATGTTTTGTGCTGTGCAAATAGTTTTTTGCATTTAAGCGTTTCACAATGGTATCTGTTCATCAACACACTACATCAAATATATTTTTCAATTTGAAAAGTTCTTCGAATGTCTTATATTGTTTTACCTCGTCGATGTCGGTACAATTCGTACCATCGCCTTCCATTCCTAAGGGACATTGACCGCACGTGTAGCCTGGTTTTTTGTTCGGCGTGTCGATGCACGTCACCCCTGGATAACACGGTTCAAATTTGCACGACGGCACTGCCAAAAAGATTGAAAATCTGGAGTCAGCCATTGCATGTAACACATGAAAGTTGTTCCGAATATCAGTCAACGTGAACTTATTTCATGCTTCAAGTACCCCTCCCCCCCCGGTTATTGTAGAAAAAGCTTGGAAAACGGTGGAAATCCTTTTTGGTAGAGGGGCCAAAAAGATTGGACGGAAGATATTGTTAGAAGTGGAAGTACTCCAAACTCAACAAAGTCAATTTGTGGTCATTTGAGCTTGAAGTACCACCCCCCTGTTTACTGTGGACATGGCCTGGGAAACTGTGGAAACCCTTTTGGTATAGTGATACGAATACCATCAAATCACCTACCTCTGCTGTCTGCAAACTGAAGATTTTCAATGATGCGTCGCAAGTACTGCGTCTCCAGCATTTGTTTGCTCAACATAATCTCCATCTGCGAAAATTGTGCCGCCATTCCTTGAAACGAGGGACGTGAGATGATAGTTGTTTCTTTGTCGTCTTCTTTCCTCGAATCTGTGGATTCGAAAATGATTTAGTTGAATACTTGTGGGTAGGGCTCGAAATTTGAAATTTCAACCAGTATCCAAAAGGATACTAGGGGGTGAAAATCTATGGTATTCAAATTAAAATTTCGTATGCCAAATTGATATCATACTGTACATTTCATAGGCAATATCAAGGTAATGAAAATCAATACAGGTCACGTACTATGCTATGCAAATACACTGTACACTGAAAATATATAGCAAATATTGATTGTTTGAATGGAGAAAAATGAAGAAAGTCATATATTCTTGACTAATGAACTTTTAAAAGTATAACTAAAATGACAATTTATAATGGATGAAACCCGTCAGAATTAGAGTCAGTATCAAACATCGCTCAGACTTTACACTGCTCGGACTCCTACGCATCTGATGATGCGCAGGTATTTGCGTAGGAATAAATTTTTCACTAATAAAAATCTTATAAAAGCATATGTTGTCATCTCGTGTAACAAGGAAAAAATGCACTTGGACAACCCTAATCGAATTTCATTGCATTACGATGGCGATTTCATAATTTTCGTGCGACAAACAAGGAACACTATTTTGACAAGCATTTCGCCAAGATTCGATTTGCTAATGTCGTAAATACTTCGACAGGCATTTTGCCAAGATTCGATCTACTATAATCTCGATCTGCTTATCTCGTAAATACGATTTTTTAGTATGCCATCTGAATACTAAACCAGTGATATTTATTATCCAAAATAACAATCTAGTATCATTTGGATATCAGGATATCGCCAATTTTGAGCCCTGCTGGTGCATTTGATAAATACACATCCCTCGACCTTTTGGAAAAATTTACTGAAGGAACGAGAGGAATGTTTACATATCATGTTGGTGGCAGTTATGTCGCCAGCTTCTTCATACTGGCAGTGGGGACGATGCTAGCTCCTTAGGTGCCAGTCTTCCATAAGTGCTCGGAGACATCCCTTCCTTAATTGTGTATTCATGGAATCTCTTCAGCCCTATTTCCTACATTTTCAGGCAAGTTTATGACAATCTAAAAGCCGCACATCGGTGATTTATTTTCTGTGCAAAGCAAACTGTTTTTGCAAGGCCAACTTTCTCTTATTGGCTAATCTAGAAGTGTCAATATCAATCGGGGTATTCAGTTCAATAGTGCCTTCTCACTTATTCCTCTTAGTTTTTTTGTCTTAAGAATTGGTCTAGATTTAGAATGAAATTGGTCTTTGAAATATCTGCCCCACCTGTGTCCGTCTCTGTAAATGGTGGCGAGTACTGCTTTCGTCTGCTGTCTCTCAAATTAGAACACACTGTCTGATCTGTCAGCAATTCAATGTCTCGATTGAATACAAACTTTACATTTTGTAAACTTCCCTGTAAGATGAGCAAATTATATGCAGTTTTGTAATGAAAAATGAAAGTAATATAGTTAAGTCGCTATGTTTGTAGATGTAGATCATCTAGGTTATTGGCATCCCGAGAAGAAAGACTGTTCGTGTTGGTATTTCGACAGCCTTATTAGTGGTAGCCATCTTCAATTGAGTCAAGTGACTATCGCTAAAGTTGTCGTCAGTCAACACCATCATCCTTCTCAGGACTGCACTTACCCGTTCGATCTACATCTGCACTCATGGAATAAAATTAGACAAATTTATTGTAATTGTACCCTCCATGGTCTCTCAAATCCTCCACGGTAGCCACGTGACCTCTGTGCAAACCATATTTGCGCGGAGGTGGGTTTCTTTTTGGCGAATGGCAGAAGACTCGTGTATCCTCGTTTCAACGTTACTTTCCCCTGCAGTGCGCAGTCCACATACACGGAAGCTTCTGGTATCGGATTATTCTTCCTCCTTACGCCAGTGACATGAAGTACAAGTTTGTGCCACGCGTTGTCGTTGATTGGTCCCACGTTCTTGAACGTCACTTCATAGGATCGACCGTGCACCAAATATAGCATAGTCAGACTACACCCGAGGTTGTTGCAATTAACCCAAACTCCAAGCACCGGTCGAGCTGTGGTAGATTGTACGGGGAAAAAAACTTATGGCAAATGTTTGTGGAAAATTCGGCAATGCAATTAATGTGTCCTAATCGAAAGTGTTCGAAATAAAATAAAACTGAAAGGAAAAGAAAGAAATCAGAGGCGCATTACAACACTGCTAAAGTGCTAAAGTGCAAAGCTGCAGTGCAGTTTTATACAGTTTCTGGAATTGCTTTTTTGAGAACATGCCTTGCTCCATCTTATGCACGTTTGCTGCATCATCTTTGTCAAAATAATATGCTACTGCCAGGTATAAATGGACTTGCTAATGACTTAGCCACTCCAATATCAAATACTCTCGATAAGTAAATACCTCTGAGTCTCGGACAGATGACAGTGCGATAACTTATACAGATGAAACCGTGATAACTTATAAAAACAATTGTTTTCACTGCTTTTATCATCGATCTAAGTAATTTTCGGCATGCATGCTGTATTTTTTTTCGACTTACTATAAGTGGTCTCGATCCACAGCAAAGCGCTTTCCTCATTTTGAACTTTCACATTCGCAGTTATCGTATAACCTGAATATATCTTAGTTTGTTTCGCGATTTCTGCGGCTAGTTTTCCTCGACTGACTAAGTTTTGCTTGACCTCGCCAAAGGTGAACGCTCTTCCTTCGAATAACAATCCTTCCGTGCTGACAACGTTCTCGATATTTTCATTTATTTTGAAGTCGTCCAAGAGATCGATCTCTGAAAATGAAATCATTCAGTATCAGGAAACAACTCGTCTCACAGATATGTCACCTATATGTATATATATATATGTATAAAAGCTGCAAAAGCCTCTCAAATGTGCCTATTTGAACATGACAAATACAGCTGCTTGCATTCAAAATCTATCTAACAATACCTGAATTGAATATGTACTTTGTGGATGTTTTTGTGTATCCGATAATCAAGACGATATGCCGTATGCGTTCGGCTTAATAGTTATAAAATCAGCTCGTACCTACTGCTTTGATTGCCAGCAACAATCCCACCAAGACGGTTATTGAAATGATTGCTTTGTTCATCTATAGATGGGCGAAAAATACAAGAATTCTTTACATTCTTGAAAACTGAATGCCTGTAAAGTTACCTCTTTGGGTCTTACATCAACAAAATTATATTTTTCAAGTTGTATTGTAGAAATGATTTTGAATTTTGACGTTTGCGTTTATCTTTCTGATCTTCCACGATGCAGCTCTGACGATAGCCACAATAGAATGACAGTAATGCTGACATAATCACAAGATATTGATAAAGTGTGTCATTTTGAAGAATTTATTTCGTAAAAACGTCCACGTCATATGTCATTTCATATTGTATGCGTTCAGCAGACGTCTATGCAGTTATGATTCAAACGTTATCTTTTCAATAGTTTGAGAAGGGGGTTCCTTAAGCTCCATGTGATGTCCGCGGATGTGAAGATGATGGTTACTTGATCAAATAATGATGTGCGAACTTAATTTCATGACAATGCCCATTTGTTGATTTATGCGTGTGAATTATATTTCAATCGTCAAAAAAGAGAGTATATCAAATATATAGCGAAACGCTTAGTGCCTAGTACCATGTATAGATAGAGCTGAATACAGTTATTAAAGTCTATTACGCATGCATAAGAAACTGAAAAATGGAAACCATTGCCTAAAATCATTCTTATTTGAATCTTTAGTTGCCATTTCGTAAACCACTACTCACGTTGACTGTTAAAGATGTTCCAAAATGCGCGAGGCTTGGGATCTATCTCCTATACGGTATGTTTGAAGAACATTTTTCTTCCAGGTCAACAATCATCTAATATAGCATCTTCGACCGGTTGACTAAATGCATTTTACTGGCCATCACACGATAATAATTCTTACGATTGAATTGAAGGAATGTAAGAGGCATTGTGAAAATGACTAATTACATCTTAAAAACGCGTAATTGCATGCATAGAATGCGAAATTGCCTGGTAAAATGTGTAATTGCAACATTACAATGCGTATTTGCGTATTAATATCGCAAAAAATGTGTGTCGGCAATGCAATAACAAAGAGTTCAATGCAATGAAGGCTGCCTTAACCTGCCAAGTGGAAAACCGCGAGTACAAAACATTGAGAATTCGTCACTGACTGCTAAAATAAGCTAAAAATAAAGGCAAAACGCCAAAGTAGGACTCTCTCGAATTTTCTCGAAAGCAAATCGTTACTTCTCCTAATAGTTATGCTCAATCATCTAGTAACTACTAGATGACTTTTGTCTACATTTAAATAGAGGCCTAAGTTTGTCAAACACTTTTCGCCAAATTAAAGAATTTTTGTCGGCTGCCTCAAAGTTTTTTCTCGATTTAATCATCTAAAACTGCCCAAGTTTAAATTAAACTTGACTGGCTAAATTTTCTACATGTATAATTGTCGAGAGCACTAATTGTCTTTTGACCGTGCATATTTGTTTTTTAAAGTGGATGTAAAGAAATCCGGCAGTGCCGTCCAACAATTCACTTAATGCGATAAAATGTTTCCCACGCGTTTGTTTCTACGTATAGAACACTTGAATTCGCGTCAATTGGAAAAATATCTTCATATGATTCGACTTCGTCCTACAGAATATTTGTGTAGTTCAGGTCACGTGAACGTTACAAGTCAATCAAACATAATCCATTTACTTATAAACAGCCCTAATTAAACTGTACAGACCATGTAAAACCTTGTGTGTGTTAACACTTGTAACCTCTGCTTGTCCAAATGGACGCGCAAATGGACACCCTACCAATGTTGTTTGCCATGAGCATGGCAGTCAGTCTCCATTCAGAGCTGTCTTGGTTAAATGTTTAATAAGTAGAGAGTTTGCTCCCTTTTTTCTACTTCAATCTCTCCAAACTTAATAAGCACGCGACGTCTTTATGTATTACATAATATTTAATGGAGGTTGCAAGAAAAGGTGTCGCTGTCTTTGAAGAACACCGTGGTGACCTTGCTAAAATTTTGTTTTTTGTCTTCCTGCTATTGAGCTACGTCATCGCACAAAAAAAGAGTTTGCCAGAATAAACGTGGCCGAAATTTCGCATTCGTTAAAACAGCTTATTTTATTTTGTTGAACGCGCGCTTGAATTGCGACAACCTTAATCATAAGTGCAATATTGCTAGACGTTTCGATAAAAGGCGTGTAAGCCCATGAATTTACCACTCCTGACGAAGAAGTTAGCGCGTGATAATGTTGTATAATAATTATTGCGAATGAAGAAATGTTACTCTTTTTTCAAATTATGAAATGGATAGCTGTCATGACACAATAATGATGGAATGACAATTTAGGAATAACCACTTGACAAACAAAAATTTCACCGATCCATCGCCTCCGATATCTGAATATACTTCAACAAACCTTAAAACTCACGCTCATCCTGTTAGCACCTTGCGATTCACAACCAGTTGCTGACAAACGTGGTCCGTATTATTTCCACTATCACAACTCGAACAAATATTTAACTTTGTCTCACTTGCGTATATGTGCTACGTACAGTGATGAATGCGCCACTCCACTTGAGTGTTTTTATGTCTGCTTTACCTTGCGGAGTCACACAGTTAATGCGGCGCTCGAAGCGTGACAAGAATGCAATTTGCTTAAAACTTGCATGTGTTAATAGTCACGAAATTTGAAAAATTTTAATTTAAAATTTCACTTGTACTTCCTACATAATTTATAATGTATTGTTTCGTCTTTATCGCGATAATTGCATGCTATACCTTGATTCGTCGATATGTTTCTCGATTTTTAACGACTAAAATGAAATTAATTATGTACTGGTATGTATAGGTGCGAGATATCAGAAAAATACACTTGTTTTTTATGATGCTTCAGCTAACGGAAACTTTGCCCGGAATTCATGCTTCTATTCTCAGTTCTATTCTTTTCTATTCTTTACTTGATGGGTGGCACATGACTGTGGAATTTCCATTTTGTTAAGGAATCGTGATCTCATTTCTTCTAGGCAAAACTGTTTCGACAGTTTATCAGTAGAGCATGACAAGCCACCTAGTGTGATGGCTCAAACAAGATTCGAAGTCGTATCTTTTGAAATTGTGCATCTGTTTATCAACGATATAGGTTTTGGGGGAATATTTTTTGTCAAGTTGCGAAGTCATGTCTCGCCATAGCCTATAAAGGGTCAGCTTTAGTAAGCGTTCACGCGGACATATATTGTTATGATAAATTCGCTTGAACTTTCTCGAATAATGACCTTAATGTGAAAGAAAAATCTTGAAGGAGGGTATATTAGTCTCGTAATTGCTAGAAGGGATTTTTCGCGAAAGATGGTCTGCTCAGGAGTGTGTTAACTCATGGCGTTGACTTAATTACTTGTGTTTTGTTGCACATTTTAAAAGGTTTCACTGTTGCAGGAAATCAACTGATAAAATATCTTAAAATGTTTATCCGTTCTTTGCGATATTCCAAAACGTCCGCGATACTCAAGTGAACACTTGAGATTTCGACAAACGTTTCGACAAGATGTCTTTATATGCAGTAACTGTGGACCAGCCACCATGTACTGCTTTCTCATATTGCCCCCTTAATGTGTTGTACAGAGTCTTTTCCAAAAGTGTCTCGTAATTTAGCTCCATATCGTGCCCAGAACACAGTATCTCAAACACACTCCCATGCATGAATTTTATGCTCGATCTCTTCTTGTGACAAACAGAAATGGCACGGCTGAAATTTCATTTGTATCCCTTGAACCTGATGGCGTTTCTTATCTTACGATTGTCTATATGTTTTCTTGAGCTGCTCATATTAACTGCTGGGTGTTTGCTGTTTTCAATGGAGTTTTAAAAGCTATAATTAACTATAACAAGCTCCACAGCATTTTTCGATTCCGTCGAACAGCTTTTGAGAAGTAGCGTTTTAGAGCAACATCGGCATGTCGAAATACCTACGTCATCACGTCAGCAGGGAACACGAAGGGAGGATGCCCTCTGTCGTTCATTTTAAAGTGAATTTTAATTTTGGCTGCTGTATCGGAAAATTTTCTTTTTTACAAACCGAAACATCGTGTCCATGCATGTCTATTTGTCTATTGTGCTGAACGAAGTGGTCTTCTACTTTGAGCAATTTGGCGATTACGATCGTAAATAACACCCAAGGCTATCCGATAGCAATTTCAAATGTTTATTGTAACTTTTGAATTGGAGTCTCGTTTCCTCCTTTTACAATGACAAAAATATTTAAGAAAGTGACAAATTGAAAACTTTTAAGGTGTGAGCTTCATCCCTCCAAAAGTTTTCAATCAAATAGAAAATGTTCCAGAACATATTCGCTGGCGTCTTATGCTCTGAGTGTTCAATTTGATGTACATTTTATTTGATATACACTCTCGTGCAGTTGACCTGGTTCATCTTGAAGTGTATATTTTTAATAATGAAAAGTTTGTTTTCTCGATGAATTAAAGTGTATGTTTTGCTCTCCCAGTTTGGCCATTTCGCTCATCTGTAAAGCATATCATACGTAAGCATGCGTGACTTCTATAAACATAACTAATCATTTATTAAAACCAATATATTCTGATACATCAACCAATATATTCTGATACATAATATATTCTGATACATCAGCTAAACAAGCACGATTATATTTCTATTTCGCTAATTTCATCTTTGGCCATTCCTCACTTCATCCAGATCATCGCATCTCTTAAATTTTCTGGAATGGAAATAATTGTAATATGCGCATTAAGTCAGTTCAGTTACCTGTTGTGAAATATTTCTTAACATCGAATCTACTGGTAACTATGATGTAATGAGAATTTGGTTTCTATCGAAAAGTGAAAACACAGAGAACTAAAGCAATCATTGTCATGTCAATTAGTCGTACAGGAATAAAAGTGATCTATATAGTAAATAATGACTAAAGGCGGCTTCATTGATCGTGAAATTCATCACGCAATCTACGTAAAAGAACTTATGGAACTTCAATACAATTCAATGCTCATGCTGTGGCGAAAACAACTTACTGATGACGTAAGCTAAGGCTGTCACTCTTAATTATCTCCATGCAAAGGATGAGCCCGCGTTTTTTCATGCGGTGCATTGTGACCATGGTAATTTGAATTCATAAAGACGTCGCCTACAAGGCGTCCACTCGGGCTACTCGAGAACAGTTTTCGGTTATATTTACGTATTATAATTGTTGCCGAATGGCACAACGAAATTGACTACAAAGCAATCTCACATGTGACTATATATTTTGATGTGAATCATCTTTAATTATAGCTACGTGTCGTTGACAGTGACACTCGCGCGTAAAACGATCTAAGAAAGATTTTGATTGGTTAAAGGAGGTCGAGTTAGTCACGCGTTATTTGTACAATATCGTGTTATGATAGGAAAACCAGACCGGCTTTTACACTCTGGTAGCCCGAATAAAAAGACCAAAAATGTAAACACTCGCGCCGGCTTGTTTGAAAAATTGATCAAATACACGTTTTGCGAAGGGAAACGTCAACTAGAGGGAAAAATAATGAAAAAGAAAAGGTTTTGGTTTTGATACAAGAACAATACTTCGGCCTTCTACACATGTACATATTTAGTCATCGTTTGAGATGCATACACACGAGGTATTTCCGCCTTCTCTCCAAACTTTGTACCCTGTCTTGCTTTATGTTGCTGACGATATTGAGCTGTAGCGGAGTGTAGGTCGTCACTCCCTGGGTCGAGAAAGGTCCGCGGAGCTGTGTAGGGGCGCTCGGGACTTATCTTTCCCAAAACTTTGCCCTTATTGGGAATTTTTTATCTATATTTTGCGTTATGTATACACATGCAAATGCATTAATGGGAGAGATGTCTCACGGAGAGAACTCTCACGGAAGCCAGGAAGTCATGCAGGGCAGAAGAACGAAACGACACTATGACTGCCAACTGGTATTTTTGCAAGACAATTGTTTATAAGTGGAAAATGAGAAGTCTTTCACGCCTACCTTCTCTCAGGGGGGCCATCTTTTGTGCGACCAACTAGAAGATTCATCGAGAATCGTGCACGAAAATGGACCAATACTTTCCTGTTTCACGAGCAAAAGTGAAGCTCGTTGTCTCAAATGCACTTCCTGCCCCCACGTACACGAAGTGACTGTTGTCACTTTAAAGTTTTCTTTGTCGTCAGACAGAGTTCCCTTGCGTGCAAAGTTTTTCAAGAAATCGGCTGATTTAAAAATTATCCTGACATAACTGTATAGAAAGAATGCTCATTTTGATAGTGAGATTCTCACGCCCACCCTTATCAAATTAGTAAAAAGTCTCGGAATGTGCATTGATTAACTCTCATACTACTAATACTATCAATAATATTTGACTCGTTTTGTACAAGCAAAGGTCACAGAGTTGAATAAACTCCTACATACTTGAGATTCAATTTTGCGCAATTTTGGGGTTTCCAGTACGTCTATTCCCCAATACTGAAATTCAGGGGAATTTGAAATGGGTTTCATGGGAATGAAACAGTATTAAATGAACTTTTGGAAACGAAAGTATGAAACACACTAACTGGACATTCGGAGATTGTAAATTATGAATAAAGAATAAATGATAAAAGAATGAAAATGATGTAAATACACTTCCAATATGCATTTTGTATCCCCCACGAAATGATTTACCACAATAGTCTCCATTCCACTTGAAACTGGCTTCATGAAAAATAATCTATTTACAATTTCATAATTATAGCAAGATTGAAAACGAGGTTGAAAACGAGGTTGAAAACGAAGTTGAAAGTAGACTGTAGCAAATTGCATAAACCAAACTCTTTAAAAGTTGTAGGCCAAAAAATTTATTTACTATCGCACATTGAATATCAGTTGAGGAATGAAACAGATCAGAAATTTATTATAAACTTGTCATGAAGCTTATGGACATGCACTCTCCACCTCGTGATATCGTGATTAAATTGGCAAACTTTATTTTTAAGGATCGTGAATAATTTATAAAACATGTTTAAGATTAATTCAAATTTCAAGCCAAAATGGCGATTTGTTTACAAGCTCTGCACTGTCATTGAATCTTTATAGTTTATGTTGACACATCGTGTCATCCCTGCAGATTGTCGAGCTGTTCATTATACATGCACAACAAGACCAAGGTCAACATGTACGTTGAATTGTGGACTTAAGGCTCAGAAAACATAACCCGTGTTTGCCTGAAAATAATATAAAACCGTGAGAATTCATCGATCATATTTAACTTCCTACAAATCATGTACGTTTCTGTTGCTGTTATGTTTGATTTGTTTAAAATGACACTGTTCGACGTGTTTCATATTTTCATTTGTCGCTATGTTCACAAATGTACGTTATTTTTACTTTATATTTTGAATGCATTGTAAACCTTGCTGTTTTTCTTTGAATATCTGTCGTTCATTCATTATTATACCTAAACCGAAAAAGTTGTCTAATAGTTTTTATTTAGGTAGTGTAAAGACTGTTCTTGTTCTCTGTTGTTCATTCATCACTACCTACACTGACACACGTTATCTTAGTTTATATTTTAGGTAGTGTAAAGACTGTTCTTGTTCTCTGTTGTTCATTCATCACCACCTACACTGACACACGTTATCTTAGTTTATATTTTAGGTAGTGTAAAGACTGTTCTTGTTCTCTGTTGTTCATTCATCACTACCTACACTGACACACGTTATCTTAGTTTATATTTTAGGTAGTGTAAAGACTGTTCTTGTTCTCTGTTGTTCATTCATCACCACCTACACTGACACACGTTATCTTAGTTTATATTTTAGGTAGTGTAAAGACTGTTCTTGTTCTCTGTTGTTCATTCATCACCACCTACACTGACACACGTTATCTTAGTTTATATTTTAGGTAGTGTAAAGACTGTTCTTGTTCTCTGTTGTTTATTCATCACCACGTACACTGACACACGTTATCTTAGTCTGCATGTTAGATAGTGTAAAGACTGTTCTTGTTCTCTGTTGTTTATTCATCACTACCTACCTGACAAACGTTATCTTAGTTTATATTTTAGGTAGTGTAAGACTGTTGTTGTTCTCTGTTGTTTAGTCGTCACTACCTACACTGACACATGTTGTCTAAGTTTATATTTTAGTTAGTGTAAAGACTGCTCTTCTACTCTGTTGCATTCGTTTATCACTACCTACACTGACATGCACATATTATCTTTAGTATTATTTGTGTGATAAGAAAACCGTTTCAATATGCCTGAAGTTCGTTCATTTTTACCTGCCTTAAAAACGATATATTATTAGATAGGAAATCATCTTTTTCTGTTAACGTTTTAGTTTGACATATCGTATTGTATAGCCGTTGTATAGAGCTTCTTGTCGTTTTTTGTAATTCCAAAAATTTTATATTTTTTCAGGTTTTGCGGTGTGGCTTACTTCATGGCGTTTGCATGTGCAGTAATGTGGATGCCTGGGGTAAGTATATGTTGCAATGGTTTGTCTGAAGGGGAGGGCCCCCGATCGAGGGTCTAAATTTTCATGATTATTTGCAAACATATATTCGTAAGTCGTGAGATTGAGGTCGGGTTATTTTAGTGATTGCGGCCAAGAATCGCACACACATTTCCATATCATTGTTTTACAGAATTTGTCAAAACTTGTAGCTGCATAACCGTTGTACATGTGTATATTGTAAAAATTTAATTTGCATTCACATATTTTGGTAAAAAAAATTATATAATACATTTAATCAAATTTGAGTGTAATCAAATTCGCATGTATAAGCTGATTATGACCTCCTTTATACTTATACTTTCAGTGCCAAGTTTCAATTAAAGAACCAAAATTTATAGAAATCCCGTGTATTATCTGCATGATTCATGACTGCTAATTGCCTGTCGAGGTTGTATGTGTGATCATATAGGCTGTGGGCTACAGCCTAAATAAATCACAATCTTTGTAGCTGCTAAATGAGAAAGTTCGGCAATTTCTCTCAAAGTTGATAAAATTGGGTCAAAAATTAGTTATGAAACGTATATGGGCCAAAAAACATTTTTGTGAGAAGATGGCAATGTTTAGAAAGAGCCGTAAATGTTTACGTGGGTACGTGTACTTTTGTAAAAGACATCTCTACATGCAGACTACGATTATATTGACATTGGATGTGGCTGTCAAACAAGCCACTTGCCCATATATATATATATAGCTACGCTTTAATTGCATCTGAGGCAAGTGTTATTTAGCTTGTTTGATTACCTAATTGCAATTGCTCATGAGCACAATGAGAATTCTAATGAAGACTTAATGCATCTTTAAGTCATGTGGCGATTTTCACATCGTTTTTGCTTATCTAATTCACAACTTTCCAATATCGTCTTATCGTTTTAACTATTAAATCACAATAGAATAAGCTAAAAAACGCTGATGGGGGTAAAAGCAATTTCTTTCTGCGTTATTTTTGTCTCCATTTTCATGCGTACATATGTTGTTATGATAGCTTTATGAAGCAATTTATATGGAAAAGTTTCAGAGGGCGACAGTCATAAATCTTCGTTGCCATTGTTTCATGGGAGTTTGATTTTTTTTTTCATTAGCAGCTGTTTTAACGTGTAGCGACTGAGTAACAGTTTTTGCGGCCAGCAAAAATTACCTTTTTATTCTTGTGCGTTCATTTTTAATTTTCAATTTTAAATTGCTCAAAATGTTTCTGATATTACATATGCATTAAACGCAACTGTATGGTGATTAACGGTCGAGATCTTTGAAAGATTCTTTATGCATATAAAATGCCGTTTGCCCAATACATTTTTGCCTTCAAATATCAATTATATACATAGAAATATATGGGACTGCACTTAAGAGATGTAGCTAGTTCGCTTACTCGCTGCGAAACTTTGATTACATGTAAATTTTCAATCGCGCGCAATTTTATCCAAATTACATTTTACATAAAATGTACGCACCGATCCGAACAGCAAAGGCACTTTGTTGAAGAAAAATACATTGCAATCTTATTCATTTGGTTTTAATACGAATATATAGGCCAAAAAATGTTCGTGTATTTCAGCGAGGCATTTTGAAACATCGATCTGAGGACTGTTTGCGTGCACCATTCTGTGCGTTTTGGTTTCATCACTTTCAAAGGTTGACATTTTTTTTATCAACGACAAACAAATATATAGATATATACTGTGCAGCAATTCTGGATGAGGTCAGACATATTTTATATATTTTTTTTCTGCTTATATGTACTTAACAAATCAACCAAAAGAACAGTTTCCGAAGTCCCACGCTCGTTCAGATGATTGAAAAATGATATTTCATACAAAATGAGGCATTTAACGGTTTGAATTTTTAATTAGCAATTAATAACAGCTATATGTTTTTTGTATCGTAAAATGCTCCGATATTGTTCTTCCGTGAAGGTGCCTGGCGATCAGTTGTTCTGGCATCTTCAGCGAGTAAACTCGTATTTTTTATCTGAATATTACTAGCTATGTAGCTACATGTGTTGGCCTAAAATTGTACCTCGTGAACTTTCTGTCCACGAGCTTGAGAACAAAAAGCTATATGAATAACGCAAACTCCTAAATATATATGACAAATTGTTTGCACCTTTTTCAAATCCATTTAAATCGATTATGAAAATCGTCGTTAATTTTATATTGCCAATTCACCTTTGCACGGTCTCTCTGCGATAAATGAAAAATATTAGCTAAAGAGAATTGATTGCAACTTTTTCGGGTAATATTATTAGAGGCATGTATCTATAAATGAAAAATGAACGGATTTAATGGGAATAATTCTCGAGTGCAGACTGGATCTTGAAGTTTTTTATAACATAGCTAGTTTATGAAGCAGTCGATAAACTTGTCTCGTTTTAGCTAGAAGTATTAAACGATTGATTTTCATCGAATCGTTTACTTTCACACACACACACACATATATATATATATGTTGATAGAAATCATATGCACTCGTGTATCTGTTACTGTGCTTACCAAAAATTCTTTAAAAACTGGCATTGGGTCATGTAGAGACTTAAAAACTGATATAGTTACTTAATTATCCGAAAGATTTCTGCCTTCCAAAATTTCTTCTTGCACCGTCGCTTATTTATGAATTTATTGCTCATTGACTTTTTGAATAGTTCTCTAATCGAACTTTCATATGTATTTCATAAGTCTTTGATTTCGGTGTATATATAGTATTTTCTACAACACTGATGGGACATTTGCGCGCAGTTCTTCGTCGTAGTAAATTGAAATAAAGTTATCTATTAGACGACCAAATTGCATCGCGTCGTATCACTAAAAAGGAAATTGATTTCTCGTCGAAATTCTTTTGACAACATAATTGCAGCAATTTAACGAAGGCGCGAACGAATTATCTTGCAACTAATTACATTTACCTGTATGTTATTCTTTCTAAAAGGAGCTGCCCGATTTCACGTTAATGGGTGATCTCCCATATGTACGCGTGCGCACTGAACGTGTGCCCATTTCGACACTATATCAATAGTTCAGCAGCTGCTAGTTTACACTCTGGTCAATTTGCTTTTTTTTATGTGCGCGCCTTGTTTAATATGATTACTCGCATTTGTATAAATAGCTGAACAAATGCAGAATATCTCTCACAGTTTTTCGATACTCATCCTGGGCTTGTCAAGAAAGGAAATCTGACTTTGAAAAGAAAGAATATTCGCCGTCACTAAGGTACATATGCGAATGTAGATTTTTTTGAAATCATTTTTTTTACAAATACAAACTCACAGTCGTAGATTTTCTGTCTACATGAGAAACGTTTTTTTTATGATCTTTAAATTAAAAGATATTTCACTCAGTTTAATTTTCCAACTATAAAAGATCAGCTGGAAAGGTTTAGTTATAGCTGTCTTAAAATGAACATGTTGTGTTCTGTGAGCTGATATTTCTAGAAGAAATAAATTTTATTTGTCACCAATACGAAACTCTACTCTTTGTGTATATCATTGATCTTTCTTTCCGCCGCATCACAGTTGACATTTATCCTCTCTTTTATAATGTCTCTGAAATAATTTTTTTATCTTGCGATAACGTAAAATCTTCAAATGCTTCACATCGTGTTTACTTTTTTAGAAAAGTCGAACATGATGAATTTCAATTACGATTATGGATATCGTCCGGTTTTACCGGAGTATGTACCGACCATTTTGAATAGGTCTGCTTTGAGAGATCGCTTTACAGCCGAGTGTCATCTTCTCTATCCAAGTTTGCCTCCTTTTCATAAACCACACACTTCATCTGAAGCTCTAAATGTGAGTCTCCAAGTGGAGTCGAGTTGGACTTCAGTTAAATCTTTCTCCTTGAAATTTTAGTCTTATAACTTTATCGCAAGTGATCTTAATTCTGTTTGTTTTCCGTATTTCAGAATGCCACGTTATTGAGAACGCCTTATTCATCGCCATATCATCATGCAGTCTATCAATTTCGCAATGAAGAGCGAGAAACCGCGTCGTCACTTTCGATTAGAAAGCGTTCGAGAAAATCTGCCTTTCTGCCCGTAACCAAAGGTCGCCCGGATACATCTGTGTATTACAAGGGTTAGCCCATAGCTCTAATTTTTAAAAAAAAACAAATTATATTCAGTATCTTTCAAGCATTCTAACTCGAATCCTGAAATTTCAGATCATCGAGTTTGTACCTGTAACTTTGCACCACCATCTTCACAATTTCCGAACAGCCATCTTTCACCCACGTCAGAAATGTACAACTGGGTTTGCTGTAAAAGTGACGGCCTAGTACGCCCACCCGAATACAATCCGATCGATATTCGAATGTCAATGTTCACGACACAATCGTATCCGATGATGACCCGAACACTTAAAGAGAAGGAAAAGAGACGAGCACCAAAACGGTTTCAATGCTCCCAATGTGAAAAATCATTCGGCAAATCGTCACACCTTCGTGACCACTTTCGAACGCACACGGGAGATCGGCCTTACAAATGTGAGCACTGTGACAAGGCTTTCACGCAGTATTCAAACTTGCGGACTCACACGAGAATCCATACGGGGGAGAAACCTTACCGCTGCACACATTGCAACAAGCGATTCACGCAAGCTGTCACGTTGCGCAGTCATACGAGAACTCATATCGGAGAAAAAGACTACCCTTGCAAACAATGTCCGAGAACATTTTCTTGCATTTCCGCTTTAAAGGCGCATGCGCTGATGCACAAAGACGTGCAGGCGACGTCACCCGATAAGATGAAACACAAATTGGTCAAAATAAAAGAAGAAATTGAAGATGACGCGATGTGACTAACATGTATGAGCGCTGATTCATTATCTTTGTTTATGTTAAATTATCTATTTATTGTGGAATTATATTGTTGTAGCGAGTTAACCATGTGCAGTTACATGCACATGGTATGGTATCATAAAAAAATATATTTCAGTAGAAGACAAAATGGCCAGTTATTCTTAGGTCTTATTGTTCGACAAATCTGATAAGGTTTGATGTCATAAATCATATTATTTATATCATCGAGATAAGAATTATCTGGAACTTAAGGGTATATTTCATTTAAAAACCTCTTTCACAAATCTTAGCTTGCCAATGCGGTTGTTCCTCTGTTGTTTCTTTCTTCAAAACGACAGGGTTCCCTGTAACCTAACTCCAGGTATTTCTTCAACTGTCGGCACTTCTATTGATACGGTCCCCAACTGTTCGCACGCCATACAGTATATTAATAGTGAAGATAGCTAAGATTGATGTCGTAGCTATTTGAACCAAAGAGATGAAAATTAATTTTAAGTTGTTTTTTTTCTTCAAGTATTTACCTTTTTCACATCACCATATTTAAAGACAAACATATACGAACAATCAGCTTTATGCATTCAAAACAAGTGGATAACTAAGGATTTCACACATTTTACTTATCCAACCTTTTAACCTTTTCTCTACAGCCTGCATATAGTATCACTGACAACCGGGAAAATGCTCCGAACGGTCCGAATATTTTCCATAGTTTTTGAGCACAAAAAACCATCGGGGGTCAAAGGAAAACAGTGCATGCTAGGACGTAAAAATGGATGCTGAGTTACCACGAAGAGGACATGTGCATCAGTAATGTATACATGCGTCTTTGATAGGAAAGTGTTTAATCACCCTGTACAATGGAAAAAAAGTAAATTATTTCCGGATAAAACACATTTTGCAATAGATCAACTCTATATTTTCTATAAGTTTCATTTTGTGCGAACAAAGGTGTCAACACTCGTACACGCTATCTGCAATCATAACAACTGATATATCGCTGGTAGTGCGTCGCACGTTGCGCGATTTATATTGCAATCACACGACGTACAAACTCATCATCTACAAATGAAAATGCTCTCATGTTAAATATCCATCAATGGATAATCTGTGCAAAAAAAATCATGTCTGCGTTGCGATCGTGTTTTGCACATCTTGTACACCTTTGCTGTATTTTAACGTGGAATAAACGAGGAAAACTCGTTCATTTCTCTTTTTACTTTTCACAATACCTTGGGAAATGTTAAATACTCATTTTTCACGGGGCGAACGCTCGTGGTCCTAAAAGCGTTAATCATCCCCGCCCATATATTCGGCGCATTCCAACTCTTCTGCGCTATCAGCTTTTTTCAATTGAAACTTGAGATTAGCCAGATAAATGCAGATCACGATAAATTATTCGACCGGAGTATTATCATACCATAAACTTCGAGAGCAGTTTGTTGTGTTCTGGCTGATGTCGCGTTAGCAGAATCGAACGGACTCTAGCTCAATGTACGTTTCGAAAACGATACGCTTGACTGGTGGTTATATTTTCAGCGAATGGCTGAAAGTTGCATGTTGTTTCACGTGTTTTGTCACTTAATTACGCTCCACAGGATTCTATTGATGCTGACTCTGTTTTTGTATCTCATTCATATAGAAAATCTGTTTGCGTGTCAAAAGGACTCGATCGTATAAAAGGTACGTACATATACGATTATATTATGTGTGATATCACAATTTTTTCAATAGTCCCGGGAACCGGTCTGCCCGTGAATATACAATGAAAAGGAAGCCGTTATGCAAAGCATTGAAACGAAACATTGCTGCGAAAATCTAATGGCTTGAGCGCATGCCTTTATGGTAATTCTATCTTTTTGAGACGAAGGCAATATGAACGACTAACGCTCGTGTTTTTTTCCATAAACGTTCCTCATTTTACCTTTTCCAAAGTATTTTTTTTTCATATCTAATTGTTTCAAAGCCGTTAATTTCGTCGCACTGTTTTAATTGTTTTATCATGAGACGGAGGGCGGGATCACGAATCCATTTTATGATGGCTACATATTCCAAGTACTTCTTTCGAAATGTCAATTCTTTCGATTTCAACCTCTGTGTTACTGGTGTTCATTCGTTGCTTTCAATGACATTACACGCTTATTTCATGATAATTGGTTGTCAACTTATGCATAATGACTCTGACAAACCAATCTAATCAATGCAATTTCTCGCTAGTTTCGAGTTTTGCTCGAGAAATGTCTCATGAAAAAGGCTTAGATAAATCAATATGAATAGTTTATGGTGGGACTGAAACTGCGCAAGATTAAATGGGCACGTGGTCACAACGACTTGGTTATAACACATATACTTACCCTCGTCAAACTTATTTTATAATCACCCGAGGCTGATTTCCATTATCGCTTCCTTTGACAGTAAGAAATTGTCTTTACATGACGGTATTGACGCATCTTGTAAGTTCACACAGAGCATTCTCGGTAGGAAAATGTGTGTGTATGTAACAGTCTGCGAAATTACTCTAATGCCCTGAAAAACTGTAGGATTTACTAGCATTGACTGCTTTGTTTGACTTTGTCGAGCGTTGTTCAACTTATTTGGCGAAAGAATAATCGTGAATGTTGTGAATGCATGAGGATAAGTGTGGTAATATAAGATATTCAGGGTCTGTAATCAATTTAAACCGAACCGAAAACTTATAAAAGGTATTCGTTGACAAAGTGTCGTATTTTGATTTTGACAGTTTTGTGTGGATAAATAAACACGAACATACGAATGAAATTTTCCCATTGCGATCAATACGGTGTCCTATTACAATTCAATAAAGGTAATGATCACACAATAACAGAGAACATAAACAAGAAACGAGGAATTATAGTTCCCAAGATGGAGGCACACTGCGCACCCGCTTATGGAAATCATCAATCACTCGAGTCCTTTGTCATCAGTCCCTATCTGTAAATTTATTCTTAGGCGACATCTTGTCCGGCACATGCAGCAGATTAACAATTATTTAGCGATATATGTAGATGGTGCAATACTATGGAGCCAGGACCGATATGGATGTATAGTCATCGATGACAAACATGTCAGTACAGTTTTCCAAACATGCCGTCAGTGGCGGTGGGGTATTTTGGTATTGAGGTCACATTTCAAGTGGATTTTCATTTTACATCTTGCATTTTATGTTCATGTGTGTGTGTTTGGGAGTTGTACAGCCGGATGTCCCGTGAGAATTGACGGGCTGGCGACAAACATTTGCACTAAATATGGATAGTCGTTATTTAATTGAAATATATCGTTGACTGGCTTGTATGGGGGGTATTTGCCACCGATGAGAAGGAGCTTTTTTGCATGTTGCTTTTTTTAGTTTGGGATCTTTCGTAATTTCTATAATCTTACCAGTAAAGTAATCGCTATAATCCAGATAATGAGCATGAAAAGATCACGCCACCCTTAGTGCATGTTTTTGGCATTTTTCGCGGTCATCTAGTTTCAACGCTTTTTTTTAAAGTTTTTTATATTTCGAGAGGTCTCGATAGCTTTTTTTTTGCCGTGTGACTTCATGATTTGATTGATTTTAATGTAGGAAATCTTTGTCGAGAATTTATAAAATGCAGTTATTATATGGTGCTTCTTGCTGCTGTTATGGAAATGTTTTAGGTTTTAATGTAGTCATTTCTGTCGAAACGGTTTCACCCTACAAACGACGTGTTCATAGTTGTCATAATCATCAGCTAAACCAACAGTGAATCATTTTGTTATCAAGTTGCAAAATTCAATTGATCAAAAGTTTTAAAACATCATTTGAATGATGATTTTACGTGGTTTCGTTATCTATCAAATGCGAGCACCGTTTTCGGATCGACTTTCATTCAAATCTCATCAATTCGTTAGCAAAACCTGTAGAAGATACCCAAGCGCAAAAATGTTTTCATTAACGGAGTTATCGTGTAAGTTTTCATATTTGCAACAATGTTCATTTTCCATTGTTATTTTTTTTCCAGATGGCACGTTTTACGTGGCTCGTGTGTCCGCTGCTCCTAATTTTTTCGTGGCTGACGTTTACTTGTTACAGTTTCGGTTAGTTTTGAATAGCTGGACTTTGTATTCCTCTTTATCTTAATCCTTTAAAATTTAACCAGCTTTATGGATTATATTAATTTACTTGGAAAAGGGAATTAAGATGAGCCCGATGATAAACTTTTTCTCGTGTAATCTCTTGCATCGTTTTATTAGATGTATTTTTCTTCCACCTCTTATATGTTCTAATGACAATAAACTTGAAATATTTGGTCATAGCACATCGTTTTGCTACATATGTGGGGGAGGGATGTGTAAGGAAAAAAAGGTTGCAAAAAAATTCAAACGTATTCTTGCTTATTTAACACTTAGAGCACAGCATTATGCCCACCGCTGAAAACTCGTTCTCTTGTTGTTTCAACCATCTTCTTGTTAATCATTTCAGAGGTCAATCTCTTTTCAATATTCCGAGGCGATCCTGGTTACTATAACGTTGAACTGGACAGCGGTATCAATCATCGAAGCGACGCGTTCAAATTCACACCTCACGTGAGGAAACTGCGCGTCCCATTTGCAATATCCTCCGAAATCATCACGCAAATGGATGCCCACGATTCCTTAATACTTGCCGTCTATCTGAAGATTGCTCCTTACAATTACGGAACGCTGTTCTCCGCCAGTGGAGGCCACAAAGACATGCTGTTTGATGTTTGGGTAAATTCTGGAGTGTATCCTGTACTAGGTGTGCGGTATTCTCCGGTCAACTCCTCCCGAGTGGAAACTGTGACGTTTGGACCTGTTATGGACCTCCGGTTGAAAAGTTGGAATAAAGTCGTTCTTCATATTTATAGGTAATTCATGAATTTGCTGAATGATCGAAATCGTTTATGATTGTTATGAAAAAAGCAAAACTCTTGTATCTCTGTTGGCATTCCGTTTGCACTGGTTTGTCTTAACTATGAAATAAATTAGCCCACTTCTTAAAAATATTTTGCTCATAAGCTTATAATGATACATCTGTTGTCTGATATTTGTGTTAACGCCTCAAAACAGCAGAGTCTCTTGAATGTCGTTTCCATCTGGTAAAGATATTTTGGTCAATGAAGTAAAAGTTTTGATTATTGGATACTTTCACACGCCTTCATTAGTTAGGCCCGTTGTCAGCATTCAACTCCAGATATTAAACTTTCATAAAAAAATGAAAGCACTCATATTTAATGATCTCCTTGCTTTTCAAAATAGTTAGGATGCCATAAAGTTTTATTGTATGATGTTGATGCTTTTTAAAACATTATAACCAACGGATGTTGTAGGCAGTGCAACTCAAGGTCACGAGAACGTTGATTGGGGCGAGGGGATATTTTTTCATGTATTCAGTTGTGCCCTATTGATATCTTTTGACAATGCTATATTATATGATAACTACTAGTTTACCCATTTCTGAGGTCATATGAGAGTGTTATATCACTTGATAACTACTAGTTCACTTCTTTCTGAGATCATTTGAGAATGTTATATCATTTGGCCACCACTCACCGCGACAATAGTCATAGGTTTAACTTCAATGCAACCGTCCCCCACCTTCCAGCCTACATGAAGTTCTTCTCGCACTCGGACTCCACTATCCCGAGATTCAATCTTGGATGTACAAAAGTAATCTTAGTCCGACTGATTCATTAACATATATTTATGGTATTTTTTCTCATTAGAATTGGTCTATTCCAATCTGTTATTGATGCGTACGTGAACTGTGAAAAGATTGGCCGTCAAATCACTAGAAGTGTTTTGGACTTGTTTGCCTATTCAAAAAAGTTCAAGCCAAAGAAAATCGAGTTTCGTGTCGCACAGAAAGGTTATAAGAAAAAGATCCTTTCGAGATATTTGGTAAGTGCAAGATTCTCGTGAACTCCAATTTTGTGACGTATGAGTGACGTATCCAGCGTTATGCAAAATATATTACAACACCCAATCCATTGGCAGGAAATAATTCTTTGTAAATATATAACCATGCTGGCAATGTAATAGAGATGTTTCAAATTTCAAATCAGCAACTATAATTTATTTTCTCGACCCCTTATTTGTTACTGGTTCTTGTAGCGTCCACTAAACTCCGGTCTAGTATCTTCATATGTTGTTAGTTGTTTGGCTAATTGGATCACAAGCCGTAGCTATATCTTCCATAATCATGTGAAACTTTTCAACAGGGATCGATGCAAGATTTGCGTCTAATATTCAAGAGAAACATCGACAGTTTTGTGAATAAAGATCTTTGCAAATTTCCCTTCGAAGAAAAGAACGAGTTCTTAAGATTTCATCATAGGGCTTTAGGTAAGTTGATTTGTTTTTCATCAATTGTACTTACATTGTTGTATTTTCATCTTGTAATATTTCATATTATTATATGTCAAGCGTCACTTCCTGTATAATAACGCCTTTTGATTGACTGAATTATTTTCAGTGGTCGATTACAAAAAAAGTAATCAATTTCCTAAACTCAAACAGCCAAACCCTTCTGAAAGTTTCACATTTGATTTCATTTATAAAATTGGAATTTCATATATGAAGTGTTTCAATTTCACATAAGTTTCACACATCGTTTCATATATGAAATGAAATGTGAAATTTTCGTAAGGCCAAAGTACAAATATCCGATGGCGTTGCTCACGTCTTTGGTCCTGGGACCGACCTTGTTAGTGTCTATATTTGATAGAAAAAGCCCACAAATTCAACCGAACAAACGTTTATCGTTCGCCCCTCTACTGTGCGCTCCTGGTCTCATGCCATACAACAAACTTCTCATTTACTTTGCTTTCTCGATCATTACCAGCTCTCCGTAAAGATTTCAGACTGGGTTACTAAGAGCGTACTTCTTCCTAGAACTAAAACGTTCATGAATTGATTGCTGAATCTTAAAAACTTGTTGTTTCTTTTATACAGCTGAACCAGTGAGGTCGGCGTACGGTAATGAGCACGCAATGTCTGAACTGATTAGCATGATCAAAGATTTACGATACGACTTGACTGTGCAAGTAGGTCTCGTCCTTATATATACGGGTATTTGGTCATGACAACTTGCCGAGCCTTGTTATAGGCTTTCTAGAATAATTCCATGGCAGGGTTTTATGAAAATTTGATTTTTCTCGTAGACAGCGGAGTTGAAATATGTCAGAGAATTGGTCGAGGGCTGCGAGCTTTGCCGTGGTATGTAATGACCTAACATTCATATACATTAAAGTGATGTGCGATTAAAAAAACCCACCCAAAATTTTTTGTTCATTAAGTGAAACCAACTCACAACTTCGTTCTTGGTAAAAGTTGATTTTGAATTTTTCCACTTCAAAGAGAATGGTTTGAGTATCGTTTGTGTATATGTAGATCATTCAGGTTAGTGTGGTCCTAACCAGAGTCTTTCCCAGGACTGCACTCACTTGGACGATCTACATCTACAGTGGCAACGACAGCTCGATCTTTTACTCCTGCATTGCAAATTTCCCAGCAAAATGATTATTCATTCCTTAAGAAAATTAATTCCATTCATTGTGTTTCCTATCATTAAACGCGAAAATATTTGCATTGCAGGAGTAAAGAACGGGCTGGCTTTGCAACTGTACATCTACAAATATAATCTTTATCTATTTACTGTTATATTGCATGTACCTTTTTCCGTCAAAATATGAACAAATTGAATCCCACACTTGTTTTCCTACTTGTTGCGTTACATTAAAGCTCGCTACTGTCCACCAAGGGTGGCAGAAGATTGATAATTGAGAGGGGTTGTTATTCATACATTCGTCTACCACTGCATTAGTTTCTGTTGAAATCAATTGTGATTACGGATAATACGATATTAACATATGAATATGGCCGCCCCACCCAATCATCAATCTTCTACCGTCCCTACCGGATGCCGCTCTGTGCTCATCTGTACGGTCATGCCATTTAGCGTCAATTTTTCGCCTGTCATTATGTTTTCTTCCAAGCTTAATTTAATGTGTATCAATGATATGTGTTGACACTCCTTTTTAAATGCATCACAATGCTACAGATCATTTAAGTAATAAAAGATGTTTACTGTGTTTGAACAGGCCAATGCAAACCGTGGAAACCTTTGGGAGAACTCGAAAGCTGATCAGTGCAAGCCCTAGACCGAACATCGAGAGTTCTCACGAACGTCTCCAAGGTTTGCATAAGCCAGTGGAAAACGCGAAAAATATTTTTTATTTCTTTTATAAAATAACAACAATGCGAAACAGACAAACGTAAAACAGACGTTTTATTTTTTCCTCTGACATGTATTCATGATTGATTTGCAAGTTCTCTATGATTGGTTGATTTGATTGGTTGAGCTCGGATTGGTTTGCACAAGCCAATGAAAACGCGGCTGTAAACCGATCAGTTTCATGTTCCCAAAAATCATGTTTTTCTTAATTTTTGTTACAACACAGTCACGGATTTTTGTTCAATGAAGCCTTGCTTTCCTGGCGTCCAATGTTTTAACGCGCCCAAATCTAAAGATGGATTCTACTGTGGTCATTGCCCATTTGGTAGTAAGGGAGACGGAGTCCATTGCGAGGATATTGACGAGGTTGGTGTGTCAAACTTCTTTTTTTACGAGTTACAGACAATATTGAAGTGTTTGTTAAATAAACACGAGTTTTAAAATAATAGTGCCAAATAGTGATTTTCGATGCACTTATTTCGTCAGAAAATGTGTTTTTGCGTTTCTAGTGTGCATACCATCCATGTTCCGTGTTATCAACATGTATCAACAAGAGTCCTGGATATACTTGCGAAGCCTGTCCCGAAGGCTATGTTGGACCCATCCCGAGTGGTATCGGTGAAGCGCACGCTGCAAAGACCAAACAGGCATAGCAGTAAAATATTGTCTCGATTAATTTTCCCAGCAACCCGTTTTTTGTGTCGATGTTAATGGTGTTTTCGTGTTGATAGGTCTGTGCAGACGTGGATGAATGTCAAATGGACAACGGTGGTTGTGATAATTTGGTGAAATGCATCAATACACCGGTAACTTGTTTGTTTATCTATTCATGTATATTTATTGACGTAGATCGTCCAAGCGAGTGAAGTCCTTTCTTTGAGAAGGACTCTTGGTGCATTTATTGATTAAATTTGAACGATGTCGAACTGTCTGTCAATTCTATCACTAACAATCCATCTCATTACACCGCTGACCTGGACTCTTGTTGCATTCATTAATTAAGTTTAAACGATGTTGAACTGTCTGTCAATTCTATCACTTACAATCCATCTCATTACACCGCTGACCTGGACGATCAACATCTACAAACATGTAACGAGACTCGATGCTCTCGGGTTCAAAAAATTCACTTTATCAAATTGTGCTTTTCAATTTTCTTGATATTTTGTCCAAATGTTATTTTCTGATAACTCGTTAGTCCTCTTTCTTCTCATTATCACCACACGTTTTTACTCTTTTTGTAACTAGATCAATTTTTTGACTTATCCACTTGACATAACACGACCATTTATGACATCTTTTTTGAATGTTTTGTCTCGTCGTTGTTTTTGTCATTTTCTTTACTAGAAGTGGCATCGTATTATAATATATAGTCCAAAAAAATGGTCTTCGTTTTTCTTTTTTTTTGGGGGGAGGGGGCAAAGTCAATTTCCGGATGTTAAACTACAGTGGCCGACCATGATTTTTCAGTGACTTTTTTTGTATAGTATATGCGTATAAAGCAGTCAGCAAAAGCATATTTGTTTACTTCGTGTTTACTAAACGATACATCTGGGACCTGAATTTGCCCGCCGACTCTCGCTTTTCCCCCAATTCGTCATCAATGCCACCTCTAGTATTATGTATAATCTCTATGCAACCGACTCTGTTGGATTTTAGGGTAGTTACGAATGCGAGCCATGTCCACCTGGCTACGAAGGTGATTCGACGGTGAAGTGTCGCTCGAAAAAGTACTGCGATGCTCAAAATCCCAAGAGTAATCCTTGCAACAGCTACGCAACGTGTATCCCACTTAATGATGGCAAGGACTACAAATGCGAGGTTGGCTGTAGTTTTATCTTGAAATCTAATATGTCACATGACATGTTATACGTACGAGAGCTCTTCTCACAAAATGAATTGTTGTATCATAGGATACTGCAAAATTTCAAACAGCTCCTGTCTTTTTTCTCATACATATATATATTTTATTCATTTTTGATTGATTTATATCTTTCGCGAGTTAACTCTCTCGGCCTCGTTTAATGTTTCGTGAAAAACATCCATGCGCTTTCTTCTGGTTTTACTTAGAAATCCTGCCAGTCGAGGAAAATAGAATTTAAAACGACAATGTTTTCACAGAATTTGTCTTAACAAAGTAACACTTATGAATAACGTATTTTTATGAATTGTTGTGTAATTAACTTCAATTCAACTACAAGTTTGTCGTTTGGAATACAATACCCAATTCCCAATTAACTCTCTTAACAACCAATTTTACTTTTTGATATTTGTTACTGTAATAAGCCTCGATTATATACAATAAGGCGACTATTTAAGTTCTTGTTTTCAGTGTTCCATCAATTTTGCTGGAAATGGGTACATTTGCGGATACGACAGGGATGCTGATGGATACCCTGACAAGACCATCAAATGCAAAGAAAAACATTGCAAAAAGGTAGAGATATACTTTCGTGACTAAAAGCAAGAAGCTTTCTTGTATGTGCAATATGGGCATCGATTTCATTTTAAACTATAAGATTGCAAGCAATGACCAGGAGAGGTTTTGGAGGCAAATACTTTTGTGTTGCATAAGGAGCGACGTATAAGATTTGGTGCGACAAAAATATAAAATGCTTGATTTCGGGAAAATTTCTCTGTTAAGAATCTCAATCTCAGGGTTAGAAAAAGAGTTGAACCTTCTTTCGAGTAGAATTTCATGTTTTGAAAACTTCCTAAAACTGACGTTATCTCACCTCATATTGGTTCCTGGTATCATGTGATATTGTTTTTTTTTGAGACAGGAGGGGGGGCATGCACGTGATTGATTGGAGTATTCCTTTTGAACTTTCCTTACAAACTTCGTTCGACGAAAACCTTCTATAATGGTGGTACCCGTGTACCTGCAGCATTTTCACAGCCCTGCTTAAACTGATGGAAAAGCAGTTCACATACTGCTATCCCAATGTTTGCTGGAAGTGTTATAATGCAACTAAGAATATAAACAAAAAACTATCGGAAAACAATGAATCTCATTGACACAACATGTAAAATGTATGCTACAGTGAAATGTCAAAAAGTTCATTGACACAACATGTAAAATGTATGCTACAGTGAAATGTCAAAAAGTTCATTGACACAACATGTAAAATGTATGCTACAGTGAAATGTCAAAAAGTTCATTGACACAACATGTAAAATGTATGCTACAGTGAAATGTCAAAAAGTTCATTGACACAACATGTAAAATGTATGCTACAGTGAAATGTCAAAAAGTTCATTGACACAACATGTAAAATGTATGCTACAGTGAAATCTCAAAAAGTTCATTGACACAACATGTAAAATGTATGCTACAGTGAAATCTCAAAAAGTTCAACCTTGAAAATTGTTGCACACGTTGATTATGTAATCATCTCGTGTTAAATTGAGTTCGAAGATGACACAAATACTATTTATATTTATTACATCTTTGTTTCATTTCAAGGATAACTGCCCACAGAAGTACAACCCCGATCAAAAAGATCAAGATAACGATGGTCTTGGTGATGTCTGCGATGTTGACATCGACAACGATCGTATTTACAATGAACAGGTTTGTGATCGTGCATGTGAAGTTGTGATCGCGCATGTGAAGTTGTGTAAGGTCATAAAATACTCGGAAGCATTTCTACTCGAGTATTGTGTGAATTTTGTCCATGTGAAATATTTCATATCATGATTGTTGTTTTGATCGACCGTAGGTGTACGGGATCTATCATTTCTGGGGGGGGGGCATCAAATATCCCCAACTCACTATGAAAGTTCCGCCATATTTTTGCCCGACCAACGTTTAAAATTTGCCCAACTTTTCAACCTTCAAACATTCTTGTGTGTGTGTGTGTGGGGGTGGGAGGGGCGGAGTAGCTGCCTCTCCATTGCCGCCCGTCCCGATCAATGATCGAGTGTTCAATTTTTATTTGTGAAAATCATACTCGAATTATTCGTGATAATCCTTTTGTGATGAATTCAACATTCCAGGATAATTGTCCATGGATATCTAACAGAGATCAGTTGGATTATGATAAAGATGGAGTGGGAAATCTGTGCGATAACTGTCCTGGGGTGAAAAATTCGAAACAGGAAGATTACGATGACGATGGCGAAGGAGACGATTGTGACAGAGACACGGATGGCGATGGTAAGATTTCAATACTCTACATTTGTATGACTCTGATATAAAATGCATAAAAAACTTCAAATAATATGCAAAATGAAAAAAGACCGGCTCGTACAGAGCCGTTGCATCGGAGTTAAAGTTTCATAATCGTAAATTTTCACCTCAGGCATCGGTAATAATGATGACAACTGCCCAGTTTTGTATAACAAGAAGCAGAACGATTCCGATTCCGATGGTGTAGGCGATCTTTGTGATAATTGTCCTCTCAACAGCAATCCAAGCCAGGTTAGTGTGAATCCAAGCCGGGTTAGTGTGAATCAAAGCATTGTGCGTATGCAGTCTACACAACGTATATTAAATTTATATTTACCTGACGCGAGGTACGTACTGAGAAGCATTGGACCATCGTAAGGTCTTTTTATCCAGATACTATCGGGGGTGGGGTTGGAGGGAGGTTTGTGCTGAAATCTAGGGGTTGGAGTTGGAGGGAGGTTTATACTGAAATCTAGGGGTTGGGGTTGGAGGGAGGTTTATGCTGAAATATAGAGGTTGGGGTTGGAGGGAGGCTTATGCTGAAATATAGGGGTTGGGGATTGGAGGAGGTTTATGCTGAAATATAGGGGTTGGGGATTGGAGGGAGGTTTATGCTGAAATATAGGGGTTGGGGTTGGAGGGAGGTTTATGCTGAAATATAGGGGTTGGGGCTGGAGGGAGGTTTATGCAGAAGTATAGCTTTTCGATACTTCTCGGTAAGACCGAGCAAACGAGGTAATGTAACATTTTCACTTTTGCTATTTTCTTACTTTTCTTTGTAATTGACCAGCATTCCGCCAATTCACCGAAGAGGACGCTTCCTATTGATCTATAGCAACAAGGGAACGACCTAAGTTGACTGTGTTTGTATTATTACTATTAAGGATGACAGCGATGGTGATCTTATTGGTGATTTTTGTGACACGAATGTAGACAGCGATGGTGACGGTGTTGAAGATACTATCGACAACTGTGCTTTTGTAATAAATCCAGAGCAGAGAGACGCCGATGATGACGGTCTAGGTGAGTTTCTTTGACGTCGAATGTACTTCCGTGTACTTCCATGAAAACATGAGTTTTTGTTCCATTTCTCTCACATTTGATTTTTTTCTCAGGTGATGCATGCGACGAAGACGACGACAATGATTCGATTATCGACGATTCGGACAACTGTCCTCTGGTGGCTAACGACGACCAGAAGGATAACAAAAGTATGTATCTCGTTGTGATTCTCTCTCATAACGAAACTTTCAATGTTAGCTTTGTGCATACGTATGCTATATCGATTGAGAAATGACAAAATCAGTATGCAGGTAAGAAGATAATCGCTTTCGTAAACTCGTCCAATTACAGGCGTTAAGATTATTTAACACCTGTCTGTTTCGACTTACCCGACATTAACATATCAAGAATGCTAAAAGTGAGTCTGTCAGAATACATACGGTATACCTTGGCTTTGGCACTTCAACTGTTGTAATAATGCCGACAACAGCGTTCGCCAAAGATGCTAATATCTGCCAAAGGAAAATTAATACGAACTTTTTGCTGCTTCTGTTGCTTATAAGTTTGGCGTCACATCTAGTTTAAAAAAAGATGCTTCCCATTTTGATTACTATACATTTAAAACTTGGTGCGCAAAGCGTGCACACGATTTGTAAACTAAGCTAACTGTCAAGGCCGTAGCTTTGTGTTGTACACACAAGTAGCCATAGTTACTTGTGTGGGAGGTAGGACGGTGAATATTCGTGTTTACAATTGTATACGTCTGATTTCTTTTGAAAGTAAGGAATCACAGAGGACAAGAATTTTTTTGGTTTTTTGCGACGAAACTCAAAAGTGTAAACATTTTAAGTTTGTTCAAAGTACTTTATTATTCAAGTTGATTCATTCCATCGAGTGCCTCAAAATCACTAAGGATCAACTCATAAATTGGGTTGTGCATCATGTGCATTGTTTTTATGCTAAGCCAGACTGGACGCTAGAGTGATTGTAAGGCACAATTTGAAGAACAATTCAGACAGTTAAATCTATTGAATTTTATAAAATTCGTTTCGCGTTTGCGGGGGGTCTGCGTTGCGCACTAAAATGGTCTTAGGGCCTGATTATATGGAGGCGAGCTGGCCCGGATAGCGAGATAGCCCGATGATTTCAAGGGATTGAAAAGAGCCAAAACTTCAAGGTTAAAAATTACAACTGTTTGCGAAGCACCACACACGTCACTCCGGTTGTAATTCTCAAATTCGGGCAAACTGGTTGTTTCAATTTTAAATGTTTTGAAAAGTTATTTAATCAGAATATTGTGAAATTGCTCGAGAAGATTTATCTGATGATAAGTATTGAATCGTTTCCATTTGCCAACATTATTTAACGTTCGGCTGAATCCCGGCTATCAGGCTCATGTAATCAGCCAATTGTGTGCAAGTACGTCATGACCGAAAAGTTGGATGATTTTGACAAAGATTTTCCTCATGTATTATGCAAATGTTATCCAATACGGCGAACATTTTATTTTTCTTTCACTCCCAGGGGAGTGGTTGCACACCATCTATACTATGGCCGAATCAAAACAACTTCAGTTTTCAGGCTATGTCTCCTATACCATGGACTTGTGTGTTAAGGTTATGTCTAAATAATTTACAGCAAAGCCTATAAAAGTAGCGCTTAATTCAGATTTGTGAATGAAAAGAACAACAGCAAGTGCTATGGCCGAGAGAGTGAGAAATAGAAGTACACAAGAAGAAAGGAAAAAATTGCATGGCGCTTTCAACATTACTTGAACGCGATAGTTTGGGGAGAGGAAGCAGTCGTGATCAAGATGAAATATTTACCGGTATTTTCGAGAGATCACATTTTGCAGGACTATTATGTCAAGTTTGGAAGTGATTCTCAACAAAACTGCACTTTACACTGCAAGCTATCAATGCAGAGTTACAACGACGTACATCAGAAAAGCTATTTATTTGTCAATGGATATACCGCACCATATACAAGCATATGAAAGGCATGCTGTTTATGTTGAAATTATCACATCGACCAGATCTTGCAAAGCACCGTCATGACTGTATAAAGTGTTTTCAAAGAACACTTAATTTGCTCCACGTAGACAGTATTTAGAGAAGAATATGAATATAATATTTGAACATCGAGAAGCCATGGTCGAGTAAAGGGGATAAAGACTATAGTAAAATATGCTGTCAAAAAAGAAGGAATGTAATCGTTTGTGTACTTCACCACCATATCTACCCAAATATTCACGGCACTTCTGTGCCAAAATGGTCAACATCTATCCGACGAATGGCTTTGTAATAAAGTCGAAAATTTACAGTTTCTATCTGCGTCTTGTTTTGAATGATATATTGTAATCTCAACACGTATTGTACAGCTGCTGAAACGAACTTGTATCGGATCACCTTGATGAAATATTGCACAGAGAACAAAATTATGCAGACATACTTTCTTCGACGTCTCACAAGAGAATAGATCCCATGGCTAGAAACCATAAACTACTTTTCGATTTATCTCTAGAGTTGTTGTGAAAATGTCAATGGTTTGAAAGTCGATGCTACCAATGTGTGTTTTGTTGTTTCTTTGATTAGCACTTTACGAAATAATTTTTTTTATTATATTTCAAGCATCTATCATAGTAAATAGACTAAATTTTCCATCTGATTCCAACGCACTCACTGGCCGAGTGTGTAGAGTGAGGTTTCTCAAGTTGTGATGTGAGGTTCGAATCCTTCGAGGGTGAGTCGGTTGTTGTTGGTCTTGGTGTGTTGAGCATAAGACTTCCAATGAACGAGCACCGTGAATGTCAAGAGCATAGTAAGGGCAGATGATAGTGTACACGACGAGGTGTACAAAAAGCAATTCTATTGTTGATTTTTCGACAGGGAATGCGACACTTAGTATATTTTCAGAAAAAAATCGGAAATAAAAAAAGAAAAGGTGATTTGTTGCAAAAATTTTGCCCTAAAAAAACTAAGTCTTTTGATTAAATTTTTCTATGACTTCCCGAAGGAAGTCATTTTTTAATAGTCAGGAAACAGAGGGCAAACCGAATGCCCTTTCACATCTCCTCCTAACCTCAACCTTGCACACAATCCTCAATCTACAACCCGAACTGACGACGACACCGGGACGAACCAAGGACCTCGTGCATCGGAGGTCAGACAGAGCCTGTCAAGCCAGCAGCTCAACAACGAATACTAACAGTTTCTTGGCATATTTGTCCCTTTTTTTAACTTTGATGTAGAAATATACAATATACAAGGTGTTCTCGAACCTTAGAAGGTACAACTACATTAGCCATGACTTTACCTTTAGTTATTTAGGTATTATCGAACTCTAAAAAGGTAAAGAGAACGAAGCGGTCTTGAGCCCGAGACGGAGTGATTACCAAATTGTCATCTGCACTGCTCAGCCAAGCGAGAGAGATGTAATGCCAATGAAAACATATCAAGTGTTTCGACAGAACAGCATTCATTGCCTTTCATTGCATAAAGCTTTAGTTTATAACGTGTTTTGAAAAAATGCCTTCGACGTCATCATAGCAATAGTAGAACTCTAAAGGCAAGGGCTTCTTGAGCGAACTCAAAGCAATAAATGTTTTACTATGAAGAAACAAGAGGAACAAAGTAAGTCCAATGGCATCCATTGACATGTGGTGCATTCGGGTCATGACGCGCATGTCCTTAATCAATTTTTTAAATGTCTTTCCCGTCGTCAATTTTAACGATCGTCATTTCAAACCTTTGTGTCTACCTTAATGTGATTGTCTATCTTTGTGTATACCTTTTCATAGGACAAAGTTCTCATTTCGTTGAACACGAGTCTTTCAACTTTTCGACTTTTCATAGTCGAAAGTAGTCAGTTCACGCATTGCTATGTGGTAAGTCAGGGCAGTGACGAGCATGTCTTTGGTCATTTTTTCCAATGTAATGGCGTCGAGATCATTTGACTTTATCTTTGAACTAACTGAACTATTTTATATCATCATACGCACCAACCATATTTTTTTTGACCATTGGTGTAGGTTGCGCAAAGACAAGGGTTTAATAATACCAAACAAGGACAAAGAAATCTATGACATGACGTGTTTTTATGATATCGTCTTTTATGCGATGACAACTTTTTTTAAATGCTATTCTTCATAAAATGACAAGTTTTTCAAATGTCGTCTCCCATAAACAAGAAAGACGAAACAGCTGACACAACTGTTGAAAAGACGACTATTCTATTTGAGTACATTGACTACATTCGATTACGACTCCTCCTAGAAAATGAAGACTTTTTTAAAATGACTACTCTCAATGAAAAAGGTAGCCAACCAGAAAACAAAAAGATACACAAAAAGATAGATACAAAGGTAGACACGAAAGACGACAAGAAATTGACACAAATGTTGAAAAGACGAAACATCAGATGTTGTATTTAACAAAATGAGGACTTTGTCCTATGAAAGAGTATACACAAAGGTTGACAAGAAGGCAGACGCAAATGTAAACACATAGGTAGACAAGAAGATAGAAAGGGAAAACATTTTAAAAAAGTATTATTGGTATTATTGTAATTGGTATTATTAAACCCTTGTCTTTGCGCAACCAACATCAACGGTCAAAAAAATATGGTTGGTGGGTATGATGATATAAAATAGTTCAGTTAGTTCAAACATAAAGTCAAATGATCTCGACGCCATTACATCGGAAAAAATGACCAAAGACATGCTCGTCACTGCCCTGACTTACCACATAGCAATGCGTGAAATGACTACCTTCAATTAATTCGATTACATTGACTACTTTCGACTATGAAAAGTCAAAAAGTCGAAAGACTCGTGTTCAACGAAATGAGAACTTTGTCGTATGAAAAGGTATACACAAAGATAGACAATCACATTAAGGTAGACACAAAGGTTTGAAATGACGATCGTTAACATTGACGACGGGAAAGACATTTAAAAAATATCTATGGATTTAGTCTTTTCACGATACTCTTCAATGGACAAAATTGATTAAGGACATGCGCGTCATGACCCGAATGCACCACATGTCAATGGATGCCATTGGACTTACTTTGTTCCTCTTGTTTCTTCATAGTAAAGCATTTATTGCTTAGAGTTCGATAAGGAAGACCTTACCTTTAGAGTTCTACTATTGCTATGATGCCGTCGAAGGCATATTTTCAAAACATGTTATAAATCAAAGCCTTATGTAATGAAAGGCAATGAATGCTGTTCTGTTGAAATACTTGTTATGTTTTCCTCGACATCACATCTCTCTCGCTTGGATGAGCGGTGCAGGTGACAATTTGGTAATCACTCCGTCTCGGGTTCAAGACCGCTTCGTTTTCTTTACCTTTTTAGAGTTCAATCATACGTAAATAACTAAAGGTAAAGTCATGGCTAATGTAGTTGCACCTTCTAAGGTTCGAAACCATCTTGTATATTGTATAATTCTACATCAAAGTTAAAAAAAGGGGCAAATATGCCAAGAAACTGTTTGTATTTGTTGTTGAGTTTCTGGCTTGACAGGCTCTGTCTGACCTCCAATGCACGAGGTCCTTGGTTCGTCTCGGTGTCGTCGTCAGTTCGGGTTGTAGATTGAGGATTGTGTGCAAGGTTGAGGTTAGGAGGGGATGTGAAAGGGCGTTCGGTTTGCCCTCTGTTTCCTGACTATTAAAATATGACTTCCTTCGGGAAGTCATAGAAAAATTTAATCAAAAGACTTAGTTTTTTTAGGGCAAAATTTTTGCAACAAATCTCCTTTTCTTTTTTTATTTGAGATTTCTTTCTGAAATTATACTAAGTGTCGCATTCACTGTCGAAAAATCAACAATAGAAATGCCTTTTGTACACCTCGTATCATTATCATCTGCCCTTACTATGCTCTTGACATTCACGGTACTCGTTCATTGGAAGTGTTATGCTCAACACACCAAGACCAACAACAACCGACTCACCCTCGAAGGATTCGAACCTCACATCACAACTTGAGAAACCTCACTCTACACACTCGGCCAGTGAGTGCGTTGGAAACAGATGAAAAATTTAGTCTATTTAGTATGATATATGCTTGAAATATAATAAAAAAAATTATTTCGTAAAGTGCTAATCAAAGAAACAACAAAACACACATTGGTAGCATCGATTTTCAAACCATTGACATTTTCACAACAACTCTAGAGATAAATCGAAAAGTAGTTTATGGTTTCTAGCCATGGGATCTATTCTCTTGTGAGACGTCGAAGAAATTATGTCTGCATAATTTTGTTCTCTGTGCAATATTTCATCAAGGTGATCCGATACAAGTTCGTTTCAGCAGCTGTACAATACGTGTTGAGAATACAATATATCATTCAAAACAAGTCGCAGATAGAAACTGTAAATTTTCGACTTTATTACAAAGCCATTCGTCGGATAGATGTTGACCATTTTGGCACAGGAATGCCGTGAATATTTGGGTAGATATGGTGGTAAAGTACACAAACGATTACATTCCTTCTTTTTTGACAGCATATTTTACTGAAGTCTTTATCCCCTTTACTCGACCATGGCTTCTCGATGTTCAAATATTATATTTATATTCTTCTCTAAATACTGTCCACGTGGAGCAAATTAAGTGTTCTTTGAAAACAAATTATACAGTCATGACGGTGTTTTACAAGATCTGGTCGATGTGATAATTTCAACATAAACAGCATGCCTTTCATAAGCTTAAATATGGTGCGGTATATCCACTGACAAATTAATAGCTTTTCTGATGGACGTCGTTGTAACTCTGCATTGATAGCTTGTAGTGTAAAGTAATGTATCGTTGAGAATACCTTCCATAAATATCGGCAAATATTTAACGTTTTCACAACTGCTTCATCTCCCTAATAATCATCGATCAATTTTCAAGTAATGTTGAAAGCATCAATCAATAATTCCTTTCTTCTCGTGTACTTCTATTTCTCACTCTCTCAGCCATGGCGCTTGTTGTTGTTCTTTTCATTTACAAATCTGAATTCAGCAATAACCAAACACATCCGTGGTATAAGAGATTATATGAAAACTAAAGTTTTTTTTCGATTTAGCCATATTATAGATGGTGTGCAACCACTCCTGGGAGTGCGAAAGAACAATAAAATATTCGCCGTACTGGATGACATTTGCATAGTACATGAGGAAACCTTCGTCATAATCATCCAACTTGGCGGTCATGACGTACTTGGACACAGTAAGGTCAATTCAGTGTGCAACTCAGTCCCCTTTCAATCGTTAAACTATACAAGTAAATTGTTCTTTATTGTTTTCCTGTGAGTGGTATTGATGTATAGTTGTTGTATATATTTTGTTCAACCATTCCCCTAGGAGTGTGGGAACAGTGGAATGTTTGCTATGTTGGATGGCATTTGCTTTGTAAATAAGGAAAATCCTTTGTTAAAATTATCCAACATGGCGGATTGCACACCAAATATTGTTGTAACGTGTCTCTCCTTCGTTTTAATGACCGGTAAATTTCGTTGACTTTGATTTTGGGCTTTCAGACATGATCATATTATTAGCTTTTTGTAGTCATTTCAAAAAGTTATCATGCTTCAGAAGAGGGTCACTTAGTTTGTGCACCTTTTTGTTTTAGTATTGTGTATACCCTTATGTCTACATCTGTGTCTTCTTTTGTGTTGAATCAACCTTTGTGTTTATCTTTGTGTCTACCTTTATTTCTACCTTTGTGTCTATCTTTATGTCTACCTTTGCGTCTACATTTATGTCTACCTTTGTGTCTACATTTTTATCTTCGACAAAGACGACATGACATGAACGACGAAGAGATGAGAAGAGCGACATTTTAATACGACATTAACGATATTTCGAAAAGACGAGTCTACCTCTGTGTCCATCTTTGTGTCTACCTCTGTGTCAACAATTGTGTACATTTGTGTCTTGCTTTGTATACCTCCACGTCTAATGTGTACCTTTTTGTCCAACTTTGTCTTTGAAAAACCCCTCGTTTCATAAGAGACGACATTCCAAATATTGCCATGATGTGCATTGTTTTTGTGTAAAACCACACGTTTTTGCTTTTAAACATAAGTTTGCATGTCATGAAAATATAGGAGAAAGACCTACGATGATCACTAAAGGAACGACTCGCTGTAAGAATATTTATGTCAGAGTTATACTTGCCCATTTCCTTTAAGTATACATGCATTAATGTATCAATTGGGGCTAAAGAATATTCATTAATAGAAAATAACGATTAAACACACTTTTAAACACCCAACAGAATTTAAATATAATTCGACAGCAATGTTCAATTAAAATATAAAAAATTACAACTAACAAACATGTTTTGAAATATGAACAAAAAACAAGTTGTCCACCCTTCGTCCGTCAGTCAGTCAACGCTTCAAATAGTTTTCTTATGACTGAATCACCCATTACACTTTGCTACGGTTAACGTCTCAACGTTTTGCTCAGCAGCCAGCAAAAGACTTGCGTGCCAGTCTCCTCTCGTTTATATATACACATGTATCTTGGAGACGTGATATGTCCATCATTATAGTTTCTTTCAAATCACGTGTTGCATTTCCCACTTCATTTAATCATACTAAATAAGAAGAAACCATTCGCAACTTGTTGTTTTCCGCAGGGATCTCCACACCACAATGATATGGTACTCGGTTGAATATAATGACCGCGTAGTTTTCGTAAATCCTTTCGAGTGTTGGCCTCCAATGTACATTGTGTTCTCCACCATATTTCCCTTTTGATCACTCACTTCTTTGCACGGTCTCTCCCCTCCTCCTTGCAGTGATCTTCCTTGAGTTCTTGAAGTCTAAGCATTATAACACATTTTCATAAACATTCATCCTTTGGTCAGTAAGCAGCGGCATAAGTGAAGACGTATGCATGGATAACATCTGCTCTGTTACGCTGATGGGGCATGAGCAATGCGACCATGTATGCAAAATATTTTAGTAGATTTGTCTGAAGAGCTCTGACTCTCTCATCTGCTCTACGTGTTATTATTTCATTATACAATATATTACTTCGTTGAGAAATTGAATTCTACATCTTATATAGACTCCGGTGATGTTTGCGAGGACGACTGGGATGGAGACGGTGTCCCGGATGAAATTGACGCAAGCGAGAAGAATTATAAGATAACTGCAACAGACTTTAGAAGAATTCAGGAAGTACATCTGGGCACAAAGAATAAGATCGAAGCGACTCCAGTTTGGGTCGTCAGCAAACAGGTTAGAAATTGTGTTTGTGTACAGCCATTGAATCATTTATGATGACCATTAGCTCATCATGACGATCACAAACTCCATTGACCTAACCAAATGTTATCCATACAATCAATCGTTCCTATTGGTTGCTTTCAGGGAACGGAAGTCAGACAGACTGCTAATAGCGACCCTGGAGTAGCTGTAGGTACGTAAGATGTGCAGTGGTGTATATAGGGGATCAAAAATATTCAAATTACAAACATTGCGGGTTTTTAAAAATGGTTGCAGTTTTTTAATGTACTTTGCACATGTAGTGGACCTTTGAGACTTTTACGACAAGTTAGCCGAGTTTCAGTTTTATTTTCTCCCAAGGTCGAGCGAGATTTGCCGGTGTGGATTTCAATGGTACAATGTTGGTGGATTCTACACACGACAACGATTTTATTGGCTTCGTGTTTAGTTATCAAAACAGTTCATCATTTTACGTTTTAACATGGAAGAAGGAAGAACAGACTTACTGGATCGGGAATCCATTCAGAGCCGTCGGTGTCACTGGACTGCGGCTGAAAGTATATCACAATTGATTGCAGTGAGCATAACTAAAAGAATTGCTGAATTGCTTTTTCTCTATTTACAGAAAGTTCGATCTAAGTTGGGCCCAGGTCATGGATTGCGAAACGCTCTCTGGCACAAAGACAGCGTTCCCAACGAAGTTTGTAGCCTTTTTATTATATTATAGATTACTTGGATACATAAAAACCTACCTGACTGTTTCCAATTCGAATACTTTTTTTGAAATTGTCGTGCAATGTTGATGAATAGACTAGTTGAAGATGCCACAATCTGCAATAAAAACAATAAACCTTCTATAAATAATGAAGAGTATTTTTTAAAAGACAGAACTACTTTGGTATGATAACAATCAAGTCGGCTGGGAGTCTCATGTGCGATATCGTTGGCAGTTAATACATCGGCCAGAGCACGGCTTGATTAGGTACATATTCCAATTAATGTTTACTATCAAGCAATATTAGGGTTGATATATTAATATAAGTAGTGTTAAATAATCCAACAAATTTCCTGTTTGTGCAAGTGTATGTGACAGTAAATCTTTCAACAATTAGGTTACGACGCAAAACGACCCATCATCAATTACTAAGCTAAAATTTGTTTTGTTACAGAATCAAATTTTACAAAGGTCGAAGACAATTTGCTGATACAGGAGATATTCGCGACAAAACGTACCTCGGTGGAAGAATTGGTTTCTTTGTGCTCTCTCAATCGGAGGTGGTCTGGACTGATCTGTCCTACCGAGCCAACGGTAAGCATAACGTACCTAGTACTGTTACTACGGTAGTCTAAATAGAGGTGGTCTGGACTGATCTGTCCTACCGAGCCAACGGTAAGCATAACGTACCTAGTACTGTTACTACGGTAGTCTAAATAGAGGTGGTCTGGACTGATCTGTCCTACCGAGCCAACGGTAAGCATAACGTACCTAGTACTGTTACTACGGTAGTCTAAATAGAGGTGGTCTGGACTGATCTGTCCTACCGAGCCAACGGTAAGCATAACGTACCTAGTACTGTTACTGCGGTAGTCTAAATAGAGGTGGTCTGGACTGATCTGTCCTACCGAGCCAACGGTAAGCATAACGTACCTAGTACTGTTACTACGGTAGTCTAAATAGAGGTGGTCTGGACTGATCTGTCCTACCGAGCCAACGGTAAGCATAACGTACCTAGTACTGTTACTACGGTAGTCTAAATAGAGGTGGTCTGGACTGATCTGTCTTACCGAGCCAACGGCAAGCATAACGTACCTAGTACTGTTACTACGGTAGTCTAAATAGAGGTGGTCTGGACTGATCTGTCTAACCGAGCCAACGGTAAGCATAACGTACCTAGTACTGTAACTACGATAGTCTAAATAGAGGTGGTCTGGACTGATCTGTCCTACCGAGCTAACGGTAATCATAACGTACCTAGTACTGTAACTACGATAGTCTAAATAGAGGTGGTCTGGACTGATCTGTCCTACCGAGCCAACGGTAAGCATAACGTACCTAGTACTGTTACTACGGTAGTCTAAATATTACACGTCAGCACATGGGATTGAAGTAGTTAAGTCACTGAAAATTTTCTTTCAATGAAAGAGAGTCTTCGTTACAATCAGAAATCCTAGTTAAGTAGCTCATGTAACCAAGAATTTTGTTAATAATTTTGCAGTCGATAAAACCCAATTGTAAAAACCATTGGTGAGCATCAAGGGCGGATTAAGGGGGAGGCGCTGTTGCGGTCGCCCGGAGCCCCACGGTTTTGAAGGACCCCGTACAAAAACGTATTAAATTTTTCTATGACAAATTGCCTCCAAGTCGCAAGAGTAATACAAAATTCCAAACACAGAAGATCGCACTTTGTTTATTAAATAAAACTTCATATTAGATGTCAAATTTCTCTTCATATACTACATGAACAAGGTCAAATTTTATGTTCTTAAAATACATCGCAGAAACATTACAACTCGTCATTGAAGAGTAAAGCACTGTGGGAAAATAACTTTTGTATAAAACGCCTTTGCTGAAACATTCTTAGTAAATATCAGAATTCTAATTGCATATATTTTTTTACCTTTCCAAAAAATGTTATTCTTGCTAGAGTTTTTGTCTATAAAGGATATCAGTTGGGGGGGGGGGTAGGGGGGGTATCAGTTGGTCAGCCAGGGCCCCGAAAAACTTGATCCCCCTCTGATGAGCATTTGCCAAGAAAGGTTGTTGTGTTGTATAAAAAACTAAAAAACAACAAGTCAGCCATATTATATATACATTCTTTATGTCACTATTCAATGGTCAAATCATTTACAGTCGCAGATTGCGCGGTCGACTAACTTTGAAAAGTCTTTGCAAATGTTCAAGTGTTTTCAAAGTATTATTTGAACTCAAATTTGAATAACGATGAAATAAAGTTCATCATCATGCGACTGCCATAGCTAATACATTATAATCGTCATGATATCTTTACGAGATATTCATTGCATTACCAATTTTGTATCCACGTATAGTTACATATTCGTTCGATTCAACCCGAGGTTTGCCTTCACTGAGATATTTACATCTGTTTTTTTTAGACGATCTTCCTGACGACTTTGACTATGCTAAAAACAAATAAATGCAAAAAGTCTTGGAAATAATGGGCAATGAAAAATTCCACCTTAATATAGAAAAATATCGTTGCACCTAAAAATGAGCGATCGAATTGACTTAATTACTCCTTGTGAAAGAAAAATGAAATTTTATCCTTGATGAGCAAGATGAAAGAAAACGCGAGACCATCGTGTTTTTGCGTATGGTTGTATAATGATATAAACTCAAATTAATCATACTTTTACCGTTGATTTGTTTAATATTAGCGGATGTTGAATAAAATAGTTGAATATATATTATTTACTTTTCTTATCGTAGTTACTATTGACTCAAGCCATTCAATGACGATCACATAACCAGAGCCATCACTTAGGTTAATTAGGTAAACTTATCTAAATGGCTCTTCATTAAAATTTATTAAATCCTTTCACCACACTGTAATCAACGACCACGCGTTTTCAGTTTGGAAATGAAACATCCTTCTCCTTATCAAGAAATACATTGAAAACATGCGAAGAGCTAAGTACCTTAAATTTCTATTGAAATGCTATGTATTACCAAAGCAACCTGGGTATATTACCGGACACTGACGCAGCTGCATGTGCACAGCGAGATGCCAATGACAACATCGATATTAAGCATTCACAGCACTTAATGATGCACAAAATCCTTTCCCAGCAAACACAATTTAAAAAAACATAAAATGAAACATACTCCGACAGACAAAGACATCTTGCAAACTCAAGACACGAGTAAGTTATATGTGAATAATTGCGTTCCTTTTTTTCCCCCCTATAAAACTCGTATCTTCAGTCTGCAAGATATCTTTGTTTGTCGGAGTACGTTTCATCTAATAATAATGTACAGTACCATTGATACAAAACTTATGCTATTGCTACGTGGGGGAGTTAATGTATGCCGCTGATAAAATAAGACACTTTGTTATATATTGGTGAGTTGTGGTGCGCTGGATGACGACAAGCATTCGTTAATGCAAACTAAGGCACGTGATTCTTAGAAGACAACACAAAGAATATACATACAGCCAAACCACACATAAACATTTCAAAACGTCTGATTCAGGTTGGAGGTACATATCCGCGTCGCGGTTGTCTTCTAATTTGTGAGCGAACTTCGTGAAATTAAAATCTCAGTATCTATATGGTATTTTTGTTTACGGTTCTTACACTAACACGTAAACTGTTTACAGATCTGGTACGATTTATAACCAGTAGAATAACAGAAGACTTATAAAACCAACGAAGACTATACGGGGCAACAGATACACCTGACTTTATGGTCGTATATCTCGCGTTGACACCACAACACAAACTTCGAGTCGACTTATGAAAATACATACCAACGAGTTGACAGATAGTGTTGAAAGGTTTGCGGAAATAGAAAAATACGACTCGGGAAGAGCTTTCGTCATTGCTAAACAAACGCTCTTCATCCCATTAATAACATTGCGTGACAACGAAAGGGCTGAATGCAACAAAATTACCACTTTGTACACAAATTACAGCCTGATGAGGCCATTCTAACGGTTTCCAACCAACGCTGAGCGCTTGAATAGTCTCAAGAGATATGTCTTCGGCACGCGTTAAGACGTTTGAGAGACGCCGTGGTATTTGGTCCGCGGTAGGAATCTTAACCGTCATATCTTTATCATTGTTCATTTCAGGTGTCGTGTTTATTTTCGGTAAGAATTGCAAAGAACAACCCGCTCTCGTTTCGCCCCAACCACTAAAAGATGCCTGTAAACATAGCGAGGAAGCCAGGAACTCAGGTTTTATCGATTTATTATCAAAGGTTCGCACAGCTAATAATGAATACAATAGGATATCCATTTCCAATGTCCTAATACCGAAACGTGACTACTACAAGCCAGAAACTCTTAAATCAACAAGCGACAAGTCAAGAGACCTGTACAAGCAACTCAAAACGCTTCGCATAAAGCGTTCCGAGCTCACGTCCAGGGAACAACAAAGCTTCACAGAGATGGAACATTTCTTACGACATAATTTTGGCGCACCTCAACGGGATTATTACTCCGGTTTTTGGCTACTGGGTCCAACCATGTGGTGTAATGAGTACATATGTCGAAGCTTGGCCTATGACGTTTTTAGAACAATTTCGTCCCACAATCCACCGAAACGCATACAGGATTTAAAAAAGATACGGGCATCCTTGTCGTACTATAGCAAAACAGTAAACCAATACATTGAAAATCTTCGTTATGGCGTTAAGGCAGGCATGGTACGACCGATCGATGTTTGTAGAGCTGGGCTACAGGCAATGAAGAGTTCATATGGTAAAATATCTGAATTGAACGCCACAGGTAAGTGGACGAGATATTTTGAGGATATTATATGTCTACCAGGACATTGCATGCAGTGGTGATTGAGTGTAATCTGGTTATGAGCATTGCTTGCTTGAAGACGCTACGCGTTCTCAGATACGTGCGTGCGTGTATGCATGCCATTTAACAAGCAACGTATGGGTACAACTGATATAACATGTGGATAATCACAACATTAGCGCAATGAACGCAAACTCGATAAGTGTATAATCGGCGTAATTATTGAAAAACTTGCAAAAAGTTTATTTCATCGATATTTCAGGCGTCCTAGAAGAATGGTTTGCTCAACATATAAAAGGAGAAAGGTACTACTCGTCGTTGAGTGAAACCGATAAAATGAAATGGTTCGATAAATACAGAAAACACGTTAACGATTCGATGAGAATGTCAGTAGTGAAGCACATTGGAAGACCTATCGAAAGATTGCTAAGGTAACTCTCGAATTATAGAAAAAAAGCAACATTAAATCTGTCATATTTACCGTTCGAAGAGTGGAATAATAACCCGTGACGTAGCCAGCTTTCGATAATTACAGCATTATTACAGTGAGCGAACACGGAAATATTTACTTAGCACGATCAAACTTGATTACTATTTCCACATAAATAGAGATGAACAGAGCTTATATGTAAAATTACGCAATCATTGCCAAAACATTCATTTGCTTGTCAAGCGTAACAATAGGCACATGCGAATTCAAAATACCCAACTGCTAAGTCTGTTCCTGTTTTTTGGATAATTGAATAACTTAAATAAGTGAACTCTTAACCCTTAAGTGTGACTTAAGTGTCACACACCCTGCATATTAACATTTCTTGGTTTGCATAAGGAAATGGTCACGAAGAAAAAAACCCAATTCTAATTAGACCGATAACAGGATTTATTGGAATTAGAAAATTTTTTTGTCCACTTGAGCTGGATTAATCACGAAGATGCAGCACATTCACTGGGAATCGCGCTTTACTGTGTCGGAAGGCGTCTGACCAATTTTTACTAAAATGCAACCAGTTTTTATCATGATGCCTCTGTTTCCTGACTATGGCGAGTTTAGGTCGAGGAGAGCTTTAGGTCTTGCAGTATTTGAGGGCATGCCAGCTTGGTAAATTGAGAGACCGTCAGAAAAAACCTGCATTGAGCCTCATATTGCGTTAATTACGCGTTAGTTCGGGCTTGTTTCCCGTTAGATCCCCATGAAAACGACCATTTCTGTTGCAATTAAGGATATACTAGTGTAGAGACATAGGAAAAGGGAAGGCACGCCCAGCCTTTAATACTCAACTTAGGGGGGGAGAGGGGGGGCTAGATTCCCTCAAAGTTTCAACACAATTGCAGAGTCATTCTTTTTAGAGGATTTCGCTATTCTTAGGTTTCTAGAAGAAGATTATATGAACCATTGTGTTCCCAGTAATATCTCGAGTGGTTTGGCAAACCTACCTTTGTCTCACGTTTATTACAAAGGCGTTAAAACAAATAAAGAAACTGTCCAAATCTTACCAACTGGTGAGAAACTTGATGGGAGCGCGGCGTATGAAATGATGCTTGCTTATTACACGACGCTAAATTTGACGGCAGACGAAGTGCATGATCTTGGCTGGAAACATGTCCACATATTATATCAGCAGGTGAGGAAAGATCATATGATATATGATATTATAAGATATGATATTATGATATATGATGTAACACATCCCATATCCTACATCTTATCCTATTCTATCCAATCTTACCTCATTACATCACATATGTTCACTTTCATAATATTATATTTCATATATTTATGCAGTGATTACCATTTAGATTTTAGATCTCGCAAAGAACACCACTGGTCATAAAAATCTAACCATCGCTGTAGGCAAGTTTAGAAAAAAACTTACAGAAACAAAGCAATTCTACAACCTGAAACCTTTCCCATCAAACGAATCGTTTGCAGAAGCAAAAAATAAATGTAATAATATAAAGAGAGCGAAGAAATTTTGTCCAAATCGTTGGAATGCCTTGCAATTTTGGTTTGACGAACAAGCCAAGGTAGGGTATTAACGTGAATGCTTTGAACCCGCGAGTATTGATGTGTAAATAGATGTTGATTTTCCAGGTTAGTAGAGTCCGTAGAAGGACTGTTGATGTTTACGTGGACTTGTTTCATTTCCACATTTTTGTCGAAAGTATATTTATATAAGAATGTATTATTGGCAATCGCTGTTAAATGAATGGCGTGCAATGGGAGAGTACATTACAAAAGCGTGCAATGTAGAAGCTACGAAATGATAGTTCCCATTCAATGCTTGATTTCAAGAATACATTCAACCTACATGACGCTCTACAACACACTATGCAATAACAAAATCCTATTTTTTTCTAATTCAGATATTGGGCACGATTGAACCGAAACTTAGCAAGTTATTTCACTACAGAGGCAACAAGCAGACAACACCAAATTGTCCAGTAAAAATAGCACCAAACTTTAAGGCTACCTCAGGCGTGCCCATGTATCGAGCAAGTAATTCTATGTGCAACTGGCCGGCGACATTTTTCATGCCTTTCTTTAATGATAACTACGGACCGCGTTACATGGAAATTGTGATCAATGCTCACGAAAGCAGACCTGGTCATCATACTCAGGTAATAACAACACTCCAACTGGGTTCTTGCCAATACAATATTATCCCTCAGTGTCCTTGTCAATACAATATTTTCTCTCGGGGTCTTTACCAATACAATATAACTCCTTTAGTCCCAAAAGTGTCTGCTTACGAGAGGTTTGGCTGCAGCTAATTTAACGAAATCTTTTAAATGTTTACTGCTAGAATCTTCAAAATATTTGATGATAAAATAGCACACATGACGTAAAACTATTCTTCACCGGGAAAATAGCTAATTGACCTCGTTAAGATAGATTTGGTGATTGTCATTACTAGTTACAAGGATATACAGAAAATTTTGCGAGAGACTGCTCGCCCGACGACATCAGTTGGCTGGATTCGAAAACCAAGTATAGTGCGTTCTCTGAAGGTTGGGCATTGTATGCCGAGTTCCCATTGGCAGCGAAGTTTACGGATGCAATAGAAAACGATCCATGGAGTCAATATGGCGTTTTCAAGGCTCAGGTAATTAGCCAATGTTTTTGGAGGAAATGAAACACACGCGAATCCAACAATTAGTACTGGGTATCCTCAAAACATAAAAGCGCTCGATATGTTAAGTCTAAAATAGTGAAGAAATGTGGGGGATCCTTTGTATACACTGACTTTAATTACGATATCTATTTCAACCATGTGTTCACAATGCAGAAGCTGGAATTGCCCTATTTCCATGAGTTGACGTCGTGAACCTAAGATTTTTTTATATACTGAGAGTGCTTGTGCTCTCGCATGTTTTAATACCTAAGTCTTTCTTGATTCCGCCATCCTTCTAAAAACTACAAAGAGATTGAGAGCAATCAAAGAGTACTGTTTGCAATCCCGACATGCCTTTGAAACCGATCCATTGCTATACAAGTCACAATGGATATTGATCATCAAGGTTCTAAGAGTCCTGAGAAGGACTGTTAGTGTTAGTGTTGACTGACGTTTCGACATCCTTATCGATAGTCTTCTTCAAAGCCAGGAGTATTTCCGAGGACTGCACAAACCTGGACGATCAACATCTACAAACATGTCTATCATCTCTATAATGTATCAGTTTTTTCCTCAAAGGCATGTCTGGACAGCGAACAGTACTCTTTGATTCCTCTTAATCTCTGCGTATCTGATGAAAGAATGGGAGAATCAAGAAAAACTAAGGTATTAAAGATAACATGTAACGAAACTCCAAGGCTCAAACACAACACAAATGGTTTAAGCACAAGCGGGCGTTCCACATCGCTTTTGACGCGTTACACGTCTCAAAACATCAAAATATTTACACAATACTTCCTTGACTAGATGTGGCGATCATTACGCCTAGTCATCGACACTGGTCTACATTCAAAAGGTATGAAACAAGACGAAGCAATGCAATTGTTTGACCGATACATGTGGGACAGCAGTGACGTCATGTACAAGGAAGTCATGCGATATCAGACAATTCCAGGTAATCATATTGTAATCATTGCTGAGCGCTGAACTTGACACGAAGCTTGTGGAGTACTACTCAAAGCAACATGCGAATAAGGACTTCACAATGAAGGATTATTTTGTTGGTGGGAAAACCCAAGCTCCTCGAAAAAGAACTTAAGTACATGATTTGTGCCATGTTTGAAATATTTTACACCTCCTCCTTCCCCATTGACTTTTTCTTCAACTTTGAGGTGTTACTCAGGATAGAGAACTGTATAGAGCGCAAGGGTTCAATAAAAGTTACACCGAAACCGATATTGAAGAGACATTTATTCACAAATTTATGGATCTCCATACAGTTGTATTCATTAAATATCTCATTGAGTACACGTCTGTTCTACAATAACAAGTTACAACCAATTGGCTCATCATATGTTGTAATGATAATTGTATGTCTTTTGAAGTGGAATAGAAAGTGGGAGTATCACCCCGTTCATAAGTAGGGGCTAATTAGAAGAGAAAGCCAAATAGATGAAATGCATCCAATATATCCCCCCCCCCCGTCTACATTATTTTTGAAAAAGAATGTACATGACAGTTGCAAAATTAAAATATTGCTCTTGGAAAGTATATAAGAAAGCTGTGCTTACATGATATAGAAGCGAGTTTATGCTGAAGCAAACAACATAGAAATTTCAAAATATGCTGGAGATGTTTTATGTTCTATCAACAGGCCAGTCCAGTTCATACAAGATTGGTCAGTTGCGATTTATTGAATTGTTGGAATACGCTCAGAAAGAGCTCGGCAACAAGTTCGACATACGGGATTTTCATTACGAGTTGCTACGTCACGGTTCCGTTCCTTTGGACTACATTACGCATGCGGTGAAGGAATACGTGGCCTGCGAGAAACCGAACGCCACATGCTCAGAGCAAAAGTTCAAACGCCACGCACCAATCAAGGTGGACGAGAAGGAAACGAACGACGACGATTTGCAGCAAAATTACGATTTAAGGAATTATTTTTAATTATGATATTAGTACTTTAGGGAAACATTGGAAGATGTAGGAAAATATGTCGAAAGCAAATTATTTAAAAACAACGCTCAAGCTCTAATGCTTTAATATTACACGTGGCGAACAGAAAGGAAAGACTGTAAATAAGTCAAATATCTATTTTCTCTTTGTTATAAATATACTTAATGATAACCACGGGAAAGACCTGAAACAATAACTTTTTTTCACACGACCATCATCAATGACAACTACATTTATATATACAACAAAAACCTATTCTTTCAAAAATACGTCAGAATTAGTAAAGTCAAAATTAGAATTAGAAACATGAAATTAAAACTTTGAAGTCGACTTTGGCACCACGTGAAGCCAAATATCGAAGGTAATTTTGCGTACAATTTTTGAAGTTCCAGGATGTTAGTCCAAAAATATTTCTACGATATAAATAAAGCACAATCCTCTTGAGATATACTATACATACTACCGTGAATGCATGCAGGCTTCGAAATGACGAATATCCCAAAATAAATCCACCATTACTATCACGTTGTAAAAAGCGATAATTTTATTTGTAGCAATAATTACTATAATACATCAATGGTTGAGAGCAATGTAATTAACCTTGAACAGAAGAGCAGATTTGTCATTTTACATAAAAAATGGTGCCACGTACAAAATCAAGATGGCCTCTGTTTTTAATAGAAAATATAGAAGAACAAGTAAAATTTCGTCAAAAAAAGTTTTTCATATCTCTATTTTGACAATGAAATCGGTACTTTTTGGCGCAGCCGCATCTGTCGCATTCAACTATGTTTTTCAGATATACGATCAACAAAGCAGATAGATGTACGACCACGCATTCAGGACAGTGATTAAACTCCGACGACTTTTGAATAGCGAGACAAGCAGATTTGTTTATATTGAAGATCGATTGATTAAGACGGATAGAAAAGTTGACAGAACGTATTTATAGTCAGCAAGAAACAGAGAATTCAACTTACGATCATTTCAACAAACATAGACATAGGGTTATTCAACTAATGTACACATCCGGTGATCCGTCGCTTTCTTCAATAATAACATTCCGCAGCGTTTGAAGGACACGAGTGTTGAAAACTGCAGCGAATTATAGTTAGCAATCATGTTCGCTTTCGTCAACTTCAATCAATGGCCATAATTTATGACAACGTGCACAACCACCTCTTGAGCAAAAGAGTCGGACCAGCAAAAACCAAGTACCTTCAAATTAAAGTGAGCATTTCACAATGGTAAACACAAGTCTTTAACCACTCCATTATTGCGCAATTTGTGCTATGAATGCCGTCATCTGCAATCACAAATAGCAAAGGAGCCATTTAAGTATAAGCCTCGAGCTTTTGAAAACATGCATTAGAGAAATCAGATATGTTCCGGCTTAGGTGAATCAGTAAAAATATAATTAAAAGGAGATGAGTTGAAGATCTCACGATAACAACAAGGCGATGATTGACGGCATCTTGCTTGCATTTCTATATAAACGACAAGTTGCGTTTTACGCGCATTTGAACGCAGAACAGAATGCTCAAACTGCCACATGAAAACAGAACTATAAAGCACAACTTTGATTGGAAGCATGAAAGCGAATCGCTCGTCCTTAGCCTTCCTCTGTATCGGCGTTTTAACATGCTTAATAGGAATCACATTGATAGTGGCAGCATCCTTTTCTATGGAAAAAAAATGCAAAAATCAAAGCAATGAAAACGAGGACACCGAAATATCTATACTGATGGAGGAAACTGAACTCGAAAAGACAAACACAAAAACATCCATTCCAATCGACAACGGAGAAAGAAAACAATTCACACAAGAAGTTTGTGACTCAAGCGTAGAAGCAGAACGTGTGGATCTTTACGAGAGAATCGAAACAGTCATGGACGATTACTATGCTTTGTATCCGAACAACATTTATTGGCATCTATACGCTGGTGGAGATGATTTGAAACAATTTCGTCCCTATAATGCGTCTCCGTCAGCTATCAAATATCGTAGTGACGAGGCGGCGCGGTTGTACGAAGAAATCGCGGCGTTACGCAGCACGATAGACACAGAAAAGTTGATGCCAAGAGAACTTAAGTCGCTGATACAACTATTGCATTTCCTGAGGAGCAATTTTGGGCAACCGTTCGGCGATAACTATTACAACGGTAAGGTCAATTGGCATAGCAATCATCTGCCTTCGCTCAAATCTTACAGGGAGCGTGTTAAATGCTTAAATCCAAGGAGTGTCTCTAGTAAATGTTTTGATGATGAGGTGCTAAATATATTGAAAAGCGTGCCATTAAGGTTAGGAAATGGAAGTTAAAGTTCGGAATACGGGAGTGATTCGAACGCGAAGCATTTTGAAGGACTCGAGTACATTAATAGAAATCATTCAACAAATTACTGAATCGCGTTTTGAGCAGCAGAGAATTTACCAAACCCTGAAGTATAATAATGACTTTGAGTGCATGAACGACAATTGTTTACGCGTGTACAAGTAATATGTACGTGCTAGTAGAAAGTGAAATCGTCGTGAAATACTTTGTATTCAAGTTGTACGTATAGGAACGTCGATATCCTATTTATCCTGTAAAATTGGGGAAATAAAACAAACAGTTATAATCAACGAAAGCCGGATATCCACTTGAGTAGAATTTGGCATGAATCGACTTGTGCAGTCGAATGAAGCCAATGCTGAAATTTTCAAAGATGAATTTTCAACGATAGATAAAAGTGGGGTTTCAGTAAAGATATTTCGAAAAGTAAACATTCTTTTGGCGTCTTGGTGATAATAACGATGATAAACACTCTGAACTAGACCAGATGGCAACTGGGATAGATAGGGATGGAGCTAGGTAAAAAAATGAAAACGCATGGCCGCAAATGATCATCGAGCTTTTTTTTAACATCTTCGTATGACGCTGAAAATGCTAATAATAGTCCAGTTTTAAAACTCACTAATTGGCTAATGACATTTGCTAAGTTGTCTCATTAGATGTACGTAAAAAATTTCAACCATTCAACTTGAAAGTGGGAAAAACTTCCCATGCGACAAAGAGTTAGTCAAAATAAAGAGGAAACGTGAACTCATTGCAAAAACCTCAAACGGAAATTGAATCGGCAAATATACACAAGCGCTTCGAATATATAAAAAAAAATGATGACTTTTTCGTTCTCGCTCGATAGTCCAATTAGAAGGACCCCTGAGCGATAATTTTCTTACAGGAAAGTACGTTAACTTACGAGGAAATCTCTCGTGTGTTTGTACTATTTTCGAAAAATCCACATATTTCTATATGTTATGTGAAGCAACAGCTTCGAAACAGTTTCTTCCTAAAATACCTACTGGGGTGTTCTGATAAAATCGCGAGTGATGATTGACGAACAGTTGTTTTTCAACCTTAGTCTCGCGTGCCAAAATTCACCGTGTAATGTTGCAAACACTGTACCGCTGGCATACGTAATAAAAGAATAGCCCAGAAACCATAAACACCCAGGTAGCTATGAGTTGTGTCCTTCGTTGACCTGTTTCGCAATTCTTGGATTTGCTCATAGCAGTTACTAAGTAATATGATTGACCAGACTTTGTTACAAGTCTCTGAAACACACCAGTAATACCACCAATACTGCCAGCAATGTAAAGACCTGAATCAAATGGTCAGAAACATGACGGTAAAAGTTCGTGCAATTTTTTTCGAGCGTAAGTCAAGTGGCCTGTGACGAGGCATTCGAGGACACGTGGTCTCTCTATCAACCTGAAGTGGCTCAAATTTTTTTTTCAAAAAAAGAGCGGCTAAAGGACTTGATACGGTTAAATAACATAACATTAAAAAAAATGAACATCCTGCTTGAAGCTTGTTTTTTCAACCATTACTCCGCCTAAGCAAGTGCGTTAACTATATAAATCCGACGTATTTCTACATCCGAAGAGTATTTCTAGCTAAAATCCGCACAAACTCGATAGTTCTTGAGTATTTTAAAGAGGAAATATGCTATAGGTAATGCATTCGGACGGTTTCACCTACCCAAGATCCGCTATACCGTTGCGTTTTTGGGTATAATCTAGAGATGTCGCACAAAATATACCAGCCAGGATAAGCGCATATCGCAGGTTAAATACTCGACACACTTAATCTGCTTATACAGGCTATAGTACAGATTAAGTTAAACAGTAGATTAGCAAATATATAAGACGTTTGACAAGACCACACAACAATCGTTCATGATATTTACCAGTTCATACGTCAAGCGGGGTAACATGGTAATTTAAACATGATAGAAGCGTGATGCTTAGCAGTTTAAATTATATTCACACGCGTGTCAGGTTCTATGCCAGTAGCAACCGGGGATGCAGTCCCCCAATAATTCGCCACTAAATTATGCCTCCAAATCGTCATACATTCTCAGCCCTCAGCTCCCAAAATAAGAGAAAGGTTCATACGGGTGAGAATAGAGAAATGCGGTTTCTAACTAAACCATGCACGTGTAAAACCTAGAAGTTAAAAATAAGACTTTTCATTAAGCTAGAACATTTTCGCAGCTCAGCGTGACTTCAGTCGAAAAGTCATCGCAAGATGCATTAAGATACTGTCTCCCAGGATTGTGATGTGAACAATGGATAAAATGAATGGTTTCAAGCCTGTAGTATCATTACATGTTTGTAGGTAAAAAACGCCCGGCTTGGTGAAGGCCTAAAAATGACTACCGCTGAAAATGACTTCAGCTGATGTTGTCGAAACGTCAGTCAACACCAACACCCCTTCTCGGGACTTCACACTAACCTGGACGATTTACGTCTACAAACATGTAGGAACGGATGAAATCGATAGATGTTCGTTTTAATCTTTTTTTATTCTGTGTGCAGCGCAATTTAAGTATGAAATAAAGAACTACTTGAGGCAACAACGCTAGAAATGTTTTTAGCATATAGTGTACTTATTTTCAGAACTAGATGAGCCGTAGCTGTCAGTTGCCATGGAAAATAAGCCCTTAAAGCAGTGTTAAAACTTAACTATACCACGCTCATCCTAACAATTTTATCTTAAAGGTGATTGGATGTTGGGACCCAGTCGTTTTTGCCAGGAGCCAATATGCGCCATTGGCATGGACCTGAGCTATCATTTTGACACGCACGTGTCGTCATGGCAACCAAGCACTTACGCCGACGTTAGGTATATTGTGGAGCAGTTGCGGGGATACAAAGATACGATTTATCAGTACATATTGAACATGAAGTATGGCATTGCTGCGGGCATGGTTCGTTCTGTCGAGCAGTGCGAGGCCGGTTACTTCTCGTTTGCTAACCAGTATAGACAGGTCTCGGCATCGGGCAAAACAGGTTAGTCACGTGATAAGGACGATGATGATTAACTTCATTTCAACACTTTAACATTTTCAGCAAATTCTGTTATCCAAAAGGGATGTGTGAACTATTGAGAATTTAAAAACTACCGTACCACAAATTATGAACTATTTTAACCTGACATACAAGTGAAATTTACACATTTCATTTCCCGATAACTGCATCCAAAACCTTTTCTCTGAAATTCAAATTTCGGTTTTTCAATACAAAATTTTGTTGTGAAATCTCCTGCATTGTAATCATAAATGACATTCACATCTTGAGAAACTTCGCGTAGTCTTTGACTAGCTAATCCATTATCCACCTTATACATAAGTCTGGCTTAAACTTGTGTCCAATGTCGTTCGACAGTTATCCATTCGAAGGTATTTCGCGCCAATGCGAACTGACCGTGTTCACTTTTTGAGTTCAAGTATTAAGTCGAGTCAGACAAATTTAATTCTTCTCCAGAAGGCGAAGACAAATTCTCGATGAGTTCATCATCAAAAATTTTCCTCGCATAGGAATCCTAAAAGAAAGTTTCGCCAGTGGTCTGATCAGTGAAAAATACTTCAAAAATGTTAACGACAACGACACGCTCCAATGGCAACGTGACTTCAAGGAAAGCATGAGAAAAACAGTGAAGAGGACATTAGTGGAGTACTTCGGAGCACCTTTGACCGAGTTGATGAACTATTTGAAAAGTGAATACAGCATCTACTGCGTGCCTGAAAACATTTCCAGCGGTTTGGCAACGCTACCCGTAAAGTACATTTATGTGAACGGGACTCGGACCGAGAACAGAACAACGCAAAAACTACCATTTGGCGAAATGCTGAACGGAAGTAGAACGTACGAGAGCATACTGTATTATTATACAACATCCTCGGAGTTGACTCCTGATCGCATTCATGAACTCGGAAGAGAAAAGTTAAAGACACTGTACGCGGAGGCGCGAAAAGTTGCTAAGAACTTTGAGGGCCTTTCTGAAACAAGGTCTGTCGAGAACTTTAAGAAACTACTGGAGAAACAGTCCAATTATTTTAACAAAAAACCGTTTCCAGCAAACGAATCAGGCGAAATCGCATTCCACGCATGCAGCAATTTAAAAAAGGCAAAAGTATTTTGTCCAAAACGGTTCGAAGCTTTTCAGGAATGGTCGAAAAGCGTTCGAGGTGAGGATAATTACTCTAAATGACTCCTTATACTACCATAATTACTCCTTACATTACCACAATGACTCCTTATACTACAACAATTACTCCTTTATCTCACCAAAATGACTCCTTATATCACCATAGTCAATCCTTTATATCACCATAATGACTCCTTATATCACCATAGTTAATCCTTTATATCACCATAATGACTCCTTATATCCCGAATCACCATAATGACTTTTTTATCACCATAATGAATCCTTATATCACCATAATGAATCCTTATATCACCACAATGAATCCTTATATCACCATAATCACTCCTTTATATCAACATAATCACTCCTTATATAACCACAACGAGTACATGAATTTGCAGCAATGAGTTTTTACAAACTACAAGAAAACACAGCAAACAAAAGACAGATGTTTTCAATTTTACATTTCATCCAGCAAATTCGAGAATGCTAAAAAAGAAAACAGAAATGAACAGTTCACTAGATAAAGTCATAAAATGTTTGATCAAATAACCATTACAAAGGTCCATGCCTTATACGAGAACATTCAGCAAAGCTTTATTTAGGATGTAATGGAAAAGACGTTTTCCGATTTCGTACACACTACTCAATGACAAAATTCGTCGAATTAATAATAAACTGATGGACTATGAAACAACCCACATTCCATTTCCCATTTCCAGAAACTCTGAGTTTCATCGAACCGAAGACAGTCGATATGTTCTACTTCAACGGCATCAAGAAAACGACGCCGAGCTGCCCCGTGGAAGTCGTGCCAAATTTCAACCCGAAATCGGGATCTCAAAGTTACACGAACTCCAATTACCATTGCGATCATCCCTCCGTATACAGGTTGCCGTTCTTTATGGATAACATGGGACCAAAGTACAACATGTTTTCAGTTGCTGGTCACGAAGCAACCCCAGGTCACCACACACAGGTAATATAGTAATCTTAACCTTAACTCATCGGGCTCTGGCAAGTGGCATGTCCGGATATGATGTTTCGGAGATGCACGTTCGGATGGGAAGTCCGAGTCTGTCTAAAGAACTATCCAGTTTTCGGGGGAGGGCGAGATCAATGGCGACTACTTATCCCCCTTCAGGATTATATCTTTTCACGATGACAGTTCTTCAGGTGGGGTAGTCAACTTCTCTACGCCACTTTTTCCAACAAGTAGCCATATATTGTCAGTATGCACTAGAGTATCAGCAAGAACATGGTTGGACGGCCGTATACCGATAAAAACATTGCATTTAAAAATATCATTGGCTCGATCTGTTTTCAGCAATGTTTACGATAGGAGACACCCGAAAAATCAGGTTCTAACACCTTAAGTTCAATACCAAGTTACCTCAAACGTATTGCTATAATAGAAGAATTAGGCTAGTAATGAGAAAACGTCTTAAATGAAAGAAATGCCTTCACAGGAATGATAACACAAGTCACAAATATGGACTTCACAAGCACTAAATGATTAACAATAATATCCTTACTCATATTTACTTTTCTCTACCCGATCAAAACGACTCCATTCATTTTCACTTCCAGTTACAAGGAAGTGTAGAAAACTTCATGGGTGACTGCGATGATGTCATCGATTGGCTCAACATGGTCACGCATTATCCGCTCTTTACCGAAGGCTGGGCGTTATACGCCGAAAATCCCCTGCTGTCTCAGGAAACGAGCATCTACGAAGACCATCCACTTCAGAAGTATGGAATGTTGAAGTGGCAAATATGGAGAGCACTGAGACTGATCGTCGACACAGGCCTACACCATAGAGGTATTTGCTTTATTTCTACTTTTTTCCCCTTCGTAATCCAGACACTTGACAACTTATCCTCAATGCCAAAGGTATGTCAAGGAAGGAAGCACTAGACTTTCATGCCCAGTACGCATGGGATAAAACGGACAAGGCGACGAAAGACGTCACAAGGTACCAAAGTAACCCGGCCCAGGCTACGGCATACATGATCGGACAGCTCGAAATCTGGAGTCTTCGCAATCTCACGCAACGAAGATTCGAAGAAGCGGGAATAAAGTTCAACAAAAAGGAATTTCACCACCAGGTAATGAAAGCCAGACTTACTCTCAGGGACACGGGTCCATTTGTTCTAGATTGGATTATATTTCGGTGGCTACTTTCGCTGTGGCAAGTCAGAATTTTTTTGGTAAAATTCTGTTACGTATTTATCATGATTGAGAGACTTTTGGAAGTGCGTTGCAATGAACAATTAACATAGTTCTTTTTGCCGAATTGTTTGCCATGTCAGTATTCTGTATAAAATTGGAAACTTTACGGCAGCATCTAGAACCGAGGCTGGGGGAGATACTCACTCCCCTTCACTATATTTATCTCAGAAACATAGATCAAGGCCAATGTTATATCAGGTACATAGTTCTCAAAAGTTCGAAAGGACAACCGATACAAAAAAGCGCAGTTTGTTTTGTCTTCAATATATTAAAAAAACCCCTGATATTATTTTGATCTGCGTGTGAAGGATACGAAACGTGTCAACATTCATTGACAAGATTCGTGACCAAATGTTTCGAAGAGTTAAGCAAGCATTAATGAATTTTCGTCACCAGGACCGTAGCTAGAGCATTGATTGCGAGGGGGGAGGGGGCTTGCTTATTCATACATTCAGATGTAGCTGCTCGACTGATTTCTTTCGAAACCTAATTGGCTTTCAAGAAAAATCAGTTGGGAAGGACTGAATGGACGAACAAACATGACTCCATCCAGTTAGCATTCCAGCTCCGCCCATATTCTTATCTACAGTGCAACAAATGAAACAAACAAAGGCAAAATGAGCAACAAGACGGTTAGAACTATCTTCGATCTTTGTAGGTTCTGAGCCAAGGAGCAAGTCCACTGGAGTATTTGAGAATTCACATCAAAAAGTACATCAAATGCGTCGTGAGCGGTTCGCAACAATGCCACGAATTAGCAACTGCAACGGCAGACAGGAGAGTTCGAAGAAGTGTCCACAAAAAACATCTGCTCTTATCGAAATATCGCAAGACTCAGACGCATTTAGATTAAAAAAACGACAACCAGTGGCAGAGAGCCACCCACATATGTAAAATTTTGTTTCATAAAGATCTTCTGACACATCTTGTTTTGGCATTTCTGCACGAGAACGGGTGGACAAAAAAATTTTCGCTAGAAAAAAGGTCGCACCGCTCATATAAAAAATCCTATCCTATTCCACAATTTCTTTCTTCGTACGCATGCGCTGAATGAAAAAGAAAATAATTCCTTTTACCGCCAACACAAGATGTAAACAAAGTATATCACGAGGAAGATCACGTGAAACAGGATAGTGACGAGCATTAGATATTTATCAACACATAATATATGTACCTGTACGAGTTATTATCTTTGAATAATAAAAAAGTTTGTATTTAAAACTTGGGAAAATATCCTTAGACGTAAAGTAAACATTCACTTTCGCTTGCAATGCACTTACATTTAAAGAACTAAAATTTGTTTTTACACATAAATTGAAGTGGGACGAAAACTTAGCTACATGAAAATACTTTCGGTTCTTCTTTGAGAACTATCGACCGCACCTAACACCCGAGTAATACATAGATATACCCATGTATCCATGTACACAACATAAACATTTCGGCAAATATTGGTGACGGTAATTATCATTTAACCCCAGCTTCACGTGAGATACATCAATGACATTCATATATTTCAATGTATCTCAACAAAGATAATAACCGAAGATGGCTTATTTTTCATTTGCATGTTTGGGTGATTTAACGATACGCCGAAGAACACGAGAAAAGCATGTTTTACGACACTTCAAGAGTCGATTTAAACATTTCAACCATGTGTTTGTATTTTGTGTAACTATATTGTAGGTAATAGTTGAACAGTAACTAAAGTAGCTTTTTGGTCTTCTATTATTTAATCTTATAATGCTGCATTTTCTATCATTCATTTTTGTGATGGCATTCCAAGTCATAAAATCAATCTTATGTCGCTTCAATCCTCCTTAAACAACCAATCTTATAGTGCTTTCATCCTTTTCGATCAATCAATCATATATTACTAGTATCCTCATTAATCAATCAATCTTATAGTGCTGTATCCTTCTTAATCAATCAATCTTATAGTGCTGTATCCTTCTTAATCAATCAATCTTATAGTGCTGTATCCTTCTTAATCAATCAATCTTATAGTGCTGTATCCTTCTTAATCAATCAATCTTATAGTGCTGTATCCTTCTTGATCAATCAATCTTATAGTGCTGTATCCTTCTTGATCAATCAATCTTATAGTGCTGTATCCTTCTTGATCAATCAATCTTATAGTGCTGTATCCTTCTTAAACAATTATTTTTATAGTGCTTGTATCCTCCATGATAAATCAATTACATAGTGCTGTTGTATCACAAATTAATTGATCTCACAGTGCTTGCATTATTCTTAATGCGATTGCTCGTTTTTGAAGACATATTAATCCGACTACGCGCGTACGAGCACGATATCTTGATGAAAAAACCATAATCTATCAAAATTCTTTATATAAAGTACTTACAGTTACGATGACCAATGTAGTTGGTGTAAATGATCGGCGGCTCGTTCACTGATGTTCAGCGGTGCGTAAACCGGAAGTAAGCCAGGTTCGTCCATCAAAGCCAGTCCACAGATACCAAAGTATGAATGAAGCGCATCTGAAACGAAGGACATAAATAGATCAAATTATAACGTGAGCTTCAATGATGTTAGAGATGCGTTCAGTAAAATTTTCGTACACTCCTCAATTTTCGTACCTCCCTTTCTGACGGGCACTTAATTAAAATACCGGGGGTGGGGCTCATCCCGAAGTCATGAAATTTCTAGTGAAGTCTAGGGGAAGCCTATCTGAATACTTTAAAAATTTGAATCTCCGCAAATTTTTTTTAAGGAATCCCACCGATAAAAAAAATTAAAGACGGTAAACGCCGTGAAGTGTACACTGCAAAAGTCTATCAAATAGTTATTATTTAACATGACAATTTAGTTCGATACAGGTGATTTGTGAGATTTGGTGCAAGATTTTCAATCTTTCAAAATTATTGGGAGGTGGAGGGGGAGGGTCAAGCCATCTATAAGTATCCCCCTAGTGTCTGCCACCGCTCCTCAAGTTAACGGAGAGAATTTGACTTCTCTTCTATAGTAAGTCAGTAACAACTTCTCCACGACTTTCCATCATCATTTTCAGTTTTAAATTCACATCTAGATTTTCTTTGATATAATTAAACCAAAGTCACTGCCCCTACGTCAGTGACGGCATGGGTAGAACCTTCAAGAAGGGCCATGACTTTACCGTACAGTAGAAACATGTTTCAAGATCAAAGAAAAGTTCACGAGAGAGATAGGTAACTACCGAGTAGCATCTCGATTTAATAACACATCACTTTACAGCTCGATGGCGGTCTAGCAGTTCGAAGTAACGTGCGAATACGATCCTGTTCGTAATAGTTCCTACAAATGCATGCTTATTCTGTTTTGAATTAAAAGACCAGAAACATTACCTAAATACCATAAATTGGACGATTTACCTGGATGACCGTCTGGCCATTTACTGAAACCGCCAACAGCCGGGGTCTGAGTTGACATTAAAAATTCACGATTACTCTCCACGTTGACGAACTCGAAACACCGTAGAAGCTACAAGAACCAAATGTATTGAAACCATTATTTTCCTCTTATGTACATTCATTAAATTAAGAAATGTCGATCATCTCATGTATGATTGTTGATCATTTCAATGGTCATCAGAGTCTATATGTACGAGCAACAAGCATTGACAAAAAATCCGGGGGGGGGGGGTTAGGGAAAATTGTGGGCCACAAAGAGGGCTGCTGGGAAGCGTACGTATCCACCAAATAATAAAAGTGATGTGATGATTTAAGTGGTGACTAGGCTGGCCATGACAATATATACCTGCACTGAATATAATTTAATAATGCCCGGGTATAAAATAAACACAATGAAACGCGTGGGGTGATTGGTCTATAGCTGTGTTTGCATTAGCATGTGCAAAACAGATTCGAGCTCAACCAATCAAATCAATCAATTAATCAATGAGAATTTGCCAGTCAAACATGAATGTATTTTAAAGGAAAAACTAAAACGTTTGTTTTAGATTTGTCTGTTTCGGATTTTTGTTATGTTAGAACAATAATGCAGACTCGAGCAGGTGCAAGTCTCGACCTTCGGTCTCAGGCTTGCATTGATCTGCTCTCGTGTTCTCCCAAAGGTCTCCTCTATTTGCATAAGCCTGTGCAAACACAGTAAACATCTTTTATTTCTTAAATGAAGCACTCACTAACCACGTATAAGCACATGAAACTTATCTTTTAAGGTTTGACGATGTCAACCTCACGATTTTCTTTCATTTATTCTCAAACAGTGCATGATAGTTGCAGTTTTGGAATTTAACTTAGTATATAGAGCCAAAACCGGTCAGAACAAATGCCTTCAGAGATAAACATGAAATAGCAAAATCGTCAAATATGGATCGAACAACGCACAACAACTCGACTACATTGATTAGGATTGTTGATTTACATTGTTCAAACCTTTAATGAAGCGCCAACCCAAAAAGAATAACAAGTGTCCACAGGCTTGTTTGGCCGACCATGAAATCCCGACTTCTGTCGAAATATACACCATCTTTTGATCTTCTCTAACCGGTAACTAGTGAATGTGGTGTCGAGGCGATTCATTAAGACCAACGATGCGAGCGCGCAATAAGTTGTACCACCTAAACAAAATGACATTGAAGTTCGTCACAAAGCCAGTAGTCGCAATGCCGTGCTTGTGACCAGTAAAGGGCAATTATCTGAAAATGAGCCCGCATGGAAACATTTCATAGTAACTTGTACGATGCGTCATGTTATGTTAATATGTCTATTTCGGTTTAAAAGTAGAATTATTGGATGTAGTATTTCGTGTATTTTCCATTACTTTTCAACGTTCACAAAGTGTGACACCGGTCAAAAAGAGCTTGGGGAAATGTCAATTGCCGTAGTATCTCTCAGGACAGTGAATAACTTTGATAGCACATGCTTTTATATGAAGTTATCATAGGACACAACAAATATTTGTCTAAACTTAGAGCCAGGAATAAGAACAAAATTACATGCAGTGTGAACACACGTGACGAGAGAACCGCCATAAGTACAACTGCAGGGGTAAACTCCAATGAAATATAGTCGACTAGGAGCAAGAATAAGAACAAAATTACATGCAGTGTGAACACACGTGACGAGAGAACCGCCATAAGTACAACTGCAGGGGTAAACTCCAATGAAATATAGTCGACTAGGAGCAAGAATAAGAACAAAATTACACGCAGTGTGAACACACGTGACGAGAGAACCGCCATAAGTACAACTGCAGGGGTTAACTCCAATGAAATATAGTCGACTAGGAGCAAGAATAAGAACAAAATTACACGCAGTGTGAACACACGTAACGGGACAACCGCCATAAGTACAACTGCAGGGGTTAACTCCAATGAGATATAGTCGACTAGGAGCAAGAATAAGAACAAAATTACACGCAGTGTGAACACACGTAACGGGACAACCGCCATAAGTACAACTGCAGGGGTTAACTCCAATGAAGTATAGTCGACTAGGATTCCTGATTAAAAACAACAAGGGTTTTACACATACCAACTGCTTCTAAGAAAGGACCTTGAGCAAAGCCATGTTCGTACGCCTGAAAAAGAAGATAATGAATATGTAAATACGGTAAGGCTTCTAAGAAATTTAAAATACAAGAATCAACCTCGTGCACATTGATTAGGAAATTTTTCCTGGGACTTCGACAAACCGTTGGCCACGTTCGCATTAAGACTTTTTCGTGAAACAAATTTTGCGTGTCGAACTTCATTGAAGTAAACAAAAATAAAACATCCACTTACCAAGCTATCTTTTATGTAAATAACTGCTTTTTCAATATTCACACCGCTCCAGTCATTGAGCATGTAGCTGATGCAGCTTGCACAAAAAACAAATCTCATGTCGTTCTCGCTCGCTTCCGCCGTCGGTCTGAAGCTGTGACAAAAATAATGGCGCGATGAGCAACGTCAAAACAAAACATCCCAAATGTCTTTCTTCAAAAGCAATTCAACGAAGAAGGCATGAACAACTTGATTTTAATGTTATTTAAAAGAAGTCATTGGGGTGTGTGTCACCAAATACGAAATGTCCTGTAAATAGATGGTGAATATTGATACCACGAAAAAGAGACTCGGGGGGAGGGATGAAATAAGCTGGATAGTAACTTGCTATATGCAATTTGTAAGTGCCATAAACTCCAATGACTGCTTGCTTATCAACTTGTGATCAGTTATCTCTTGGACAATCAGTAGACAAGACAAAGAGACTAAGGGTGCTCAAGCTTATACAGTAATCTGCCACCGGCCATTTGTAAGTACTTTAAACTCCCAAGGACTACTTGCTTATCAACTTGCGATAAGACATCTCTGAGAATTTGTAGACATGCCAAAGAGACTAGAGATGCTAAAACTTATATATATTAACCTGCCATCGTCCATTTGTAAGTACTTTAAACTCTCTATCACTGCCTGCTTATCAACTCTCGATAAGTCATCTCCAAGAATCAGTAGACAAGCCAAAGCGACGTAAGTCATGGCAATATGCCCACCGTCATATGGACTTTTGAAATCTTCAATACCCTACAAAAGAAAAAATAGTCATGCAATATTACGGCCGTGGGGTGCAGGGGGTGCCACCCCCCAAACATCAGACTTCACCCCCCTAAATAAATTGTTTACGAAACATTTTAGCCCACCCCCCAATTTTTTTTCCAAAACAAATCAGAAGTACGGTTGAGCTGAGTTTTTCAGGGTAAAATTTCAACTTTCTACACAACCTTCGATGGCTGCCCTACCAGATGTCCTAAATTCTAGACCCTTACATTGCCTTACGTGTCTTCTTTACCAACTCACCCGCTCCTAAAATTTTTTGCACTATCCCTGTAAAAATATAAAAATTTGTCCACGACTATGGCACCTCAAAACAAACACAATTTGGGGCAGTCCTTATATGGTAAGCCACATTACAACATCATGAAAGGCTAATCATCATTCAAATGAAACGCCTTCCTATCCAACTATGAAAGACTACGAAATGCTCTGTATCACTACTACCTTCAAATGTAAAGTCGAGGAACCTTTGAATCCACATTTTTTTATATTTTCATCTAAAACAAAAAACAAACGTGGCAAGATTACGGGTTTGTCAGCTGAAAGCTTGAAGGTGAAAATTCTTCAATGGCAGACTTCATGTATATTATCAAACACAACAGAAGACATAAACAGCCACAGACCAGTCACTTTTATATCAATTAGGCACATTTCCATCTTAATGGTGCGAAGTTTGTTGAAAAACATATGGTAAGGCCAATGTACTACATGTACAATGTACTACAATGTACTACAATATTCTATATGCCTTGGTGAAACTCCCAAGTAGGATCATGTAAAGCCCCACAAGATCCAACCAGGATCCTGGATAAGATAAACTTAAAGACTTAAAAGGATTCAATAAAGGATTTGTATTCACAGGGTGCGAATTAAGGTGGAAAAAGTGCATCGCGAATTTCTTAGCAAAAATTTGACCACCCCCAAATCAAGGCTCCTTGTACAACAAATCCTTTACATTAAAACATATTTTAGGTGATAAAAAATTTGCCTTAAAAAGACCAATTGCCATGGTAACTGACCCGAAACCAAAGAAGAACCAAGAGGCCAAAGAAACCTAAAGAAAATCAAGAGTTCTGAAAACAACTGCTTTAGAGATTTAAGATACTGCATTTTGACAGACAACTTGTCAAAAGGCATAGTGTTTCAAATCTCTAAAACAGTTGTCTTCAGAAATCTTGGTTTTCTCCGGAGAGTTTTTCTCGGTTTTCCCTTGGGTTTCTGGGTTTTTCTTTGGTTTCAGGCCAATCTCCATGGCAATTGCTCTTTTTAAGGCCATAGTCAAATTTGTCACCACGACAGTCAATGTTTTGTTATAAAAAATGAAGAGAAATGTGTGGGAACAATCTTACCTTTTATAGATAACACTTGCAGTGAGTAGATCCAGTTAATGTAACTTTCTTTATCATCTGCTATCCTATCCAATGCATTCAAAATATCCAGTCCAGATAGAGCAAAAAATGCAACAGTTAACCTATATGTGTAAAAGAAATATGTACGGTCATAGCACTATCAATAATGGCAAAACATTGGGCAGATGAACCAAACCCACAGCCAAAGAAGCAAAAACTTCTTCATCAAATGCCCTCCACAAACCCCGGGATGGAAGTGCTAGAGACAAAGCAACTAATGATGGATGGACAAAAAAGTCGGACAGATTAAAATTGTAGGCTTCTCTATAACCACTACAAACTACATACAGACTGCAAAAGTCAATTTTAGATTGTAGACCACCTGCCAATTTTATTTTTCGGTGGTGGGGGGTGGGGTGGGAATGTTCACTTCCAACAACTGACATACCCCACATTAAATTGTGGCTGACAGAAAAAAGTCATTGAAACAATGACAAATGAAATGTGTTGAAATTAAGGTGATATATGAAATTTTCAACAACCATCAAGCGGGGACACTTTTCGGGACCCCTCCCCATAAACACCATTTTCTCCATGCTACATCCTTTACGAACCTCGTGGTATCCAAGGAAGAATAGGAAGATGGAAGTACGTTAAGACATCGAATGAAAAATTTCACATGCTTGGAATAAAGAAAATCTTCTTTTCTATCGCCAGGTTCCGTTTTATCGGACATATTGTTTCTTTTACGCCAAGAGAAACCCAACTATTGTCATGGACTTGAAACCATTTTGAAACCACATCACTCGAAAGTTCCAAATAGTCACTACTTGACGTACATCATTGCACGATTTCTACCGCTGACACGCTAGAATGGAACGTCGGCCATACAATCACCATGGTAACTTCGACAAAATTTGGTGGACAAACAAATCAATGTTGTGGACATAATGTAATTCGAAATCTTAGAACTTTGAAATGAGTTTTTTGCTTCGGAAGTCGAAGAGAAATCTCGTCCAACAAATAAATATACTTTCCGATTCTAATGACCACACGAAAGGGTTGGAATTTTTCTTATGTCTTTGATATATCGTATGGCTAGTAACTGTAAATTTATTAACTCTGTCAATATTCTTCTTGCAGCAAAGTTGAAACGGACAGCGACTCCACAGAATTCAACCTTAACCTGCTTGAGGATAGATCCTCTCGAGATGTTTACTCTTTGACTACATTACTGGAGGTAAATGCTGAGTTCTTCGACGTTTAAAACAAACAGGCAAACCAAACTTAACCGTACGAACCTATGCTTTTTCATAGAAAACTAACGTTAAGCTGGAAAGTTTGAGAAAGGAAAACGAGAGATTGGAAAGCATCAGGATTGTTTTAGAGGATAAAGCAACCTATTTTGAAAAAATGGTGGGGGTTCATGTACCTTGACAAAACAAACGAAAGCCAGATTGCTTCCACTTCACCAACAAGGTCTTTTTTATTTCAGTGCAACGAAAAGGAAGCAGAGATTTTAACTCTAATAGCAGAAATAGAAATTCTAAAAGCTCAAAATAATGAGTTGATATCCCACAGAGATGATGGAGCAAGCAAAGCCAGAAAACAAGTTAGTTTAGTTTTTAGTTTGTGATGAATAACATACTTATTTTGTTGAAATTATTAAATAGAAGTTTGTGTTAACTTGCAGCACATATCAAATTTTGAGGGGACATTAAGTAAGGCCAATGAAGATTATAGAAAAAAGGTTGGTAAAGCAATCGAAAATGTTGCGCTTCAACCATTTCTGGGAAAATGTTTGACAGCAATATATGTTTCAAAGTAGTTTTGGATGCTCTGGATTTTTTTTAGGAAAAGATATTGCTGAATAAAATTAGTAGGCTTCAAGAAAAATATGCTAAATCCAAACAGGACCATGCCTTGAAAGTGTTTGCATTGAAAGATGAAAACTGTAAATTAATGGTGGAAAATAGTAAATTGAAAGGTATATCTTCATTGTTGATTGCAGTTTCCTCTCTCATTAGTCCAGGAGCTTCTTTTGAAATGTGTGAATTTGTATTTCATTCAGAATGCTTTGACCAGGAAAGGGCAGATGGCATGAACAGACCAGAGAAAAGTTCTGTTTCCAGTGATAGATACCCAGATGATACCCCAAACTCCCCTCGAAATGAACTTATATTACATCTATCCCAGCAAGTTTCCTCTCTGGATTGCGAGAATCGACAACTTAGGCAAGAACTTGAGCAGTTGAAAGGCCCTCTTAAGGAGGGCACTGCTAGAAATACATCAAGAACCAACCATCAACAGCTGCATGTTTTCAAATTGGCTGGTTTGGATGGTTTAAACAGTTCAAAATCAAGACGGCAAATGATTATATAAAATACAGATAACTATGTACAAATACATGAAAATTTCCGTAAAGTTAAGTGAAATTTACTAATTCACGGGGGGGTGTCAATTTACAAGTTTTAAGCAAAGAAAGAATGCCATCTTTTCGGGGAAGTCGTCAAAAAAAAAATGAATGCAAAGCCTTAAAAATGCCATGTTTAAGCGAAGTACAAAGCCACATGCAAATTTTAAACAAGACGAATAAGACCACAAGAATATAAATAGGAGGGGGAAATCACGAAAAAAAGGAGCTTAGACGTTTAAAATAGTTAAGAAATAAGTCATTATCCCATAACTTAATGATATATATGCGATAAAATAATATTTAGTTGAATATTCGCTCGCCTACAATTTCATAAAAGTATATTTTCAAACAGCAATGAAAGAGTAAATAACTTGAATTACCGTGCTCATATTCTTGTTCTTCCGACAGAGTGTTTGCAGTTAACTCTTATCTCGTGACTTTACTTTTTATGTCTTTGATATTTTCATTTTTTCGTTGTTTGCTTTCATGGAGAAGGAAGGTTTATCAAGAAAAGGAAATGGAAGAAAAGAAAACGACCAACTCTTGACCAATCACGTTCTTGCACTTTGATTAGTTAAACGAAGCATTAACAACCAATAAAAATTTGCAAATTCTTCAATGCAGAGAAAAAAAAATGGCGGAACAAATTGCAAAAAGCGACGAAACTTTGAAATTATGCAGTCCCCCTAAACTTACTAGGATGGTAAAAATAGAGAAAAGAACGAAACCTAATTACGATAAAAACGTCAACAATCCTAGTCTGCCAACTCTTGCGGGCGAAGTGGCGGTAGCCCAGAAAAATCAGGTTTTAAGACTCGAAAAAAGGATCGAGTATTTACGAATCCTGAAGGAAAGTTCGAAGCAAATAAACATTTTACTTCTATTTTATTTCTTACGATAAGTTTTAGTCTGATTTCTTTTTGCACAGGCAGAACATCGAGAAGGTGGGATCTACGTAACCGTAATCTTAAATATTTCTTCATGCTTGGGTTTGGGTTTCATTAAAAAATTACTTGTCGAGATAATTATTTAAAGCACATAATTTTTTTTGTTGTATTTTCATAAAGTCTTGCATTCGAGAAGAGAAGCAGAGAAGCACGTTCAGGCAGTCGTGCGTAAATCCACTTTGCTTCAAGACGACATTCAATGGCACCAAAAAAGCTGGGAAGCTCTAAAGCAAGGTTTGGTAGAGCTTGAATTTTTTCCAATTATTAGTAGGAAATCGTGTTCTACGTGAAGTAAAACTCGTTGCGTTCCACAACCGAAAGATATAGAAAGCTTGGTTTGCACTAACAGCAAGCTGAAGAGGAGCTTACGCGACGAAGAAACAGAAATCGCGAGAGAAAAACGGTTCGTCAAAATGCACGAAAGCTAAAACGCAACACAAAAGCCTGGCTCACTGGCTAACAATTCTTCGTATACTTGCACAAATATAGTGGCTACGAGGAATATCGCAAGAAAATGTTTAAGCACCGAGAACTGAGCGCTTTGGAAGAAAATTCGAATGACATCGACGTGGATATTGCAGAAAAGACAAAGTATCGCGAAACGTTAGAGAAAGAATGTACGTATGTGCTTTAGCGGGATGAATTCATTTGTGAGGCGTTTCATGAAACATCACTACATGTTAAAAAAGAAAGCCTGCCATGCTTTCATATTGAAGCATAACATTCATTGCATGCACCATGAAGTATTTCCACATGCTTTCATTTTGAGCGTGGTTATTAGGTACTTGGTTGACAAAATAATAGCTTAGCTTGCTCAAATAAGTAAAATTGAAGCGTGTTGTCATGAGTAAAGCACACCATTGTGGACTTATCATAGTATTTTTGGACGAAATAGGGCACTAGATGAACATCCATGCATCATCTTTGAATACCCTATGAGTACTTGTGTCCAAATATTTTTTCTCGACGCTCTCATGTTGCGGTTATAGTGAAGGATTTGCAAGAATCGAACGACGTTCCGCGATTGTTGTCCGGTGAAATGGAGGAAATTCTGATGGCCGAAATAAGCACTTTGGAAGAGTCGTTACACGAGCTCCAAGAGAACTTGAAACGAAAACTCGAGGTTCGTAAATGTTTCGGCCTAAAATATTTTTTTAAACGTATCTCAACATGAAATTTAGTGTCTGGCGTTTGCTCTCTCGCCCTTTCTATTTGGCGTAATTTGTTTGAAGGAAAATCACGAAAAGGAGAAACAGGATAGACTGAAACACGAGGTGGAAAACTTACAGGTGAAAACTCTTAGATTTGTCCAATCTTATCGATCTTGTCTTAGGTTGACGATGACTTTGAAATATAGACGAAATAATGCTTTTGAAAACTGTATTTCTCGTCAATTTAACTCGATTCTCGTTTACAATGTTTTCTGTTATAAATTCTTACATATATTCTTCACAATTTATGTTCTTCAACACGAAAATATTTGCAATTTTTCGCGAATTCTAGAAGAAAAACCTTGCGCAAATAACGTGGACGCGAAAGCAGCTCCAGGAGACGATGGCTCGAAATAAACAATGGAATGAGCAGATATCCCGAAAAGAAGCGGAAATAAAAGAAATTCGACAAAAAATGGACAGTATTTGAAGTAGGAATTGTCGACTATTTATATATGTTGCATTTCGGGTTACCACCGTTTTCAGGATCAAACGCTGTTAAAAGGCATTTTATTTCAGGCTAATAAATTCGTAGTTTGCTGACTTGCAGTACATTGACAACTGAATATACATTGAGTATAATTTAAAGCTCTTTGAAACCAACAATTTGATTGCTTACAAACTTTTCACGCAACGTGATAACTCCCCACTCCACCCATTTGTGGGAACAAGTGCAAAATATAGAGTATTTGAAGCAGCACAACTTAAACCCAGGACTAGGGAAAATGCAATTGAATAAAACCAACAACTCTCCGTATAGGTCAAAATTGATTTGGTTAATATACACTACTAAAAGAATTCTACGTCGTTGTCACACACATCCGTGCCTCTTTAGCACCATTCAGAGTCAAAATCTCCCACAGTCAGTTATTTAAAGACTGAAAATAATATAAGTAAAAAAGTGCCATTTTTCGGTTCTTCATATTGACCGACATGTGAATAGTTTAGCAGTAAACAATAAGCAAAATGTCGAATTGAAACTTGTTAGGTCTTGCGTACGAGGTCTGGGCTAGAACCAACGCACAATGTTAATGTGCCTGGAAACTCAAATGATTCGGATTGAGTATAAAAAGTTTAAAAAGAACTCTTCTGAACATAACTCACTACCTCAAGCGCAAATTGCAAAGGCACTTTACGTAATTAAAAAGTAACTCTAGGTGTACGGAGGCGAGTTTGTGTCTTCTACGTCTGTACAAACATTACCGAAATTGTTTTGGCGAAAAATTTTCAAATGAGAAACTGATGAAATGGAGTTTGTGAAGGACGTGTTCATCCAACATTGAATTTAAGCACACGCTTTGATCAAAAACAGAAAACTTACAAAATTTGAGTATTTGGGGCTCAATAAGATATAAAGTACACTAGCGTAGAACCCCTATACTATAACTTTTTACGTTCTCCCTCCAAATCGCAAAGTCCGATTCTGAGGATCTGAGCTTACAGGCGTTCTAAACAAGATGGCAGAAATAGCAACTCTTTACATCCAGTCAGCGCGAAGCAAATACGTCAATTATTGAAAATATTATCGAATAAAGACGTTCATACGAGTGTGAAATACCTTAAACAACTTATCGTGGATGATTTTATGTTCTCGTTTCAATTTCGTCATCACCCAAGAGGCCGACACTCGCTATGGTCTTCAAAAAGATGTCCAGCAATGGAATTGCGAATGAATCCTGAATTAAAACAAGAAAGCGTCATGTTTTTCGTTTTCCAAAAACGATGTAAAATTGTTCTTGCATCATCGAAAACAGGTGCTGCAATGGAGAAGAGTTCAAGACGACAAGAAGAGAAAACCCACCTCCTTTGAAAGCATCTCGTCAACCTTCTTTCGACATTCGGTTGCTTCAATGGAATCGCCCTCCTTCGTGGTACATATATTTAAAAAGATATTTCGTATCGCGTTATTATGATCTCCGCATTAACTCACAAAATGTAGATTTGCCATCTTCACGAAAAATGACCTCTTTAAATAATACCTCGCTGATGTCGAAATCCAACAGTTCGTCGATATCTGCCCTCGACATGTCGAGAATTGAGCTGGCCAGTTCACAAGCTTGCACCATGGAAGCGCTTTTTTTTTCTTCCTCGAACTTTCTAATCCTCTGTTCGTTTTGTCGCGCTTTCTTCGCCGTCATTTCGTCAAGAATTCTTTTCATCAACGCCTAAAAAACGAAAAAACAATATGTTGTTCCGTTAAACGTTGCTGTGCTTCGATCATCGCACGCCATCATAATACCGAGCGGTTTATTTAAAACTAAGATGTCATCCGAATGAATTCTAGCATGTAATTAAGATCGTACCTTCATGGCATAAACCGTAGAAACATTTTCCCAAAACATGTTTAGTTCCAAATTTATATTAAAAATATTGCATGAAAAAAGTACTCGATGCGTCCTACCATAGCTTGTTTAGTCTGGCAGCGCATAATAGCGAAAACGTCAATTCAGAGCTTCGGGCGATCTGGAACCAACGTACCAAAGAACAAAGTGGTACTAAACCGAAAACAGGACACGCTTTATTAAGTATTTGAAGCTTTGAAAGATAGTTTGTCCAACTCAAACGTTTTTCTCCTTTTTAGATCTTTAAATACTTAAAAAAAACACGGGGTCAGTGGTTTCACGGTCATATAATTTCTTTCAACCTGCGTCCGAGCTGTCTTTGATGCATGGTTAACTGGTTGCGATGACAACTTGTTTGTTAGTCTGCTGTTTTGTTGCATAATCGTAATTTTCCGACTCTCCAAATAATAGGCTTAAACATATAATAATACTACTGTTATGATGAATATCCGGATTACACGAAAGAACGGTCTCATTTTCACGTGAATCCTGCTACGTCACTGCTCATATTATGCGCATGCGCAGCCATGGCAGGCCATCATGTAATTTTCGGTATGCCGTTTAAGAACTAAGCAAATGCATGTTTGATGAAAGCAATTCAAGGTTATAGTTTTATGAAGGTATGATATAAATTAAATGTTAAAATCGATTTGGACGACAGTTCTCCTATAGCTAGAAGATTTAAGTGTTGTCAAAAGCATGGACGTTGGGAGATTGAAAGTTTGGCGCGGGAGGGGGGGTATATACATATACATATACTGTGTTACATTCACAAAAAACTATGGATTTCAAAGAAACATAATAGTGCATATCATGTGTTTATGAATACAAGTCCCCCCACACTTATCAATCTTCCCAAGTCCATGATCAAACGGGCAACGAGCATACACTAATACGAACTTAAACATTGAACTTAAACAAACATTGAACTTAAACAGACAATGAAATGGTATGATATGCGTTAAAATGCGATTGCTGTTTGAGACAAAGATGGTTTTCGTAAAATTTGATAATCAAACGTGAAATATCAATTTCCAAATGATAACAAGAAAGGAAAATTTAAAAGTACAACGAAGTAATCATCTACGAAGCAACGGTTCTCACACCTACCCTTACGAACTTTTGAAATTCCTGAATTCGTCGAGTGGATTTATTCAAACGTTCTTCGATGCCGGAAAGCGTCGCTTGGCTATGATTGGCCAGATTATGAAGTTGCATCTTTGCAGCGTCTTCCATCTCTTTCACGGCCATCTCGGCTTCGTGACGTAACTGCTGAGCTTGCACGAGAAGTTTGCTCTTTGCAAAAAAATTTAAACAAGTAAATTATATCTGGACTTCGGTGTGACCATGCATGCAAATTTTTTTAACTGTTCTGTCGGATAAAAAAGCTAAAGCACTCCCCCCTGTTTTGAACTTTGCAAACACCACGTAAAGCAGGTGGTACAGTCTAACGTCTCGGCTCATTGGCTATACTGGTCCAGACCATGGGCCGATCGACGAAAAAGGTCTTCTCACACAAAGCAAACACAGAGAAGATCATCTGAATGGATTTTTACCTTCTTTTTGATTTCATCTTGACTTTTACCGAACGATTCTTTTATCCTCTGTTTCTCATTCGTCGTGATTTCCAATCGCTGCCTCAACGATTCCATCTACAAAAGCAAACAAAACCGCATACCACATTTACAAGGTCAAGCAGCAGTAAAACCAAACATTGTTGGTCCACAAAACGACAAAACGTTCGGCGGTTGACTATATTTTCTTCCGAGGTGACTTGCATGCATTATCGGTAATAATTTCGCGTTCAACAATCACGCAAAACGGACCCCTCGCCAAACTCTAATCCTTAATCTGAAAGTACTAGACTACGGTCGACATGTTGGTTAGTTATTAGATTAGGAACAATGATTTCGAACCCAATCCCCTAGATTTCTAACTACCGCGTCAAAGTGAGGCAAGGACGCCATCTCGAAAGGTGGTAATAAGCAAAACTCAAAATGGAAAACAAGCTAAAAGAAAGTTTTAAAAAACCAATCTTATCAAACATTATACAAATCAGATATAGACTATCAACTTTGCAACTGTATATCAACTCAAAAAAAGCAGATATTAGCGGTAAAAAAAGATAAGTTTTGCCACCTTTCAAGATAGCGGCTTTCCTCATTTTTAACAATAGAATTTTGGCAGAGTCAGATATCTAGAAGACTGGGTTCTAAGTCATTGAATAAGGAGTTATGACCACATCCGCCGATGTTATCGACGAACATATTAAGACGCGAAAGAGTACATACGACCGAAACATTCAAACGCATCAAGCTTCATTGCCACCTGTTTTTTCCTTTGCTGTTCTTTGTCGGTCAAGAGTCGAATCTTTTCCTCATTATCACGCTGTATAAAATTCCAAGTATTTGTTGAAAAGAAAGGGATGTCACTGAAACCGAGTGAAAGAGACGACAAAATTTTTGTACCAAATTTTCGCGTGTAGATTCAAGATTGTCCAGTGTAGCTTTTAGTCTCGACCTCATTTCATCCACGAAAATTTTCTTCTGGCTCAAAACCTGCTCGTGTCTGGAACTTCTAAAAACGGTATTCCCTATTACAGGCTCGTCATAAGCAGGGGGGAGAAAGGCTTGTCACGCTGTATCGCCCCCCCCCATCTTGTTTTTGACGGAATTGCATTACAAGTCACTTTTCAAAATACAGCTCCAAACTTGCTTGCAACTACACGCCATTATTTAGGCAATTTTGAAACTGCCAAGTTGCCACATCGAACGATGTTAAACAGGCAACGTTCCATGGGTGAAAAGAGCGAAAGTACATGAGATATGCATACTTTTCCTGAAATGCTTTCAGACGTTCTTGAAGCTCTTCGTTCGTTTTTCTTGCTGCTTTAAGTTCGATCGACAACCTGGAACACTCGTTTGCAGACAGCTGGCAGAAAAATCATGTGAATTAAAAGAGCAACAAACAACAAGAACAGTCTTTAGACTACTTAAAATATAAACTATGATAGCGTGTGTCAGTGTGGGTAATGATGAATGAACAACAGAGAACAAGAACAGTCTTTACACTACCTAAAATATAAACTAAGATAACGTGTGTCAGTGTAGGTGGTGATGATGAACAGAGAACAAAAACAGTCTTTACACTATCTAAAATATAAACTAAGATAACGTGTGCCAGTGTAAGTAGTGATGAATGAACAACACAGTCGTTTTACAACCTGCAAAACAGCACAGTATAACGGTTTTACCTTTAGTCTATCTTCTAAGTGTTTCTCCGTTGGATATGAAGGCACTTTGTTAGCACCAGATCTTTTCAACAGCTCTTTATTGCGCTTTTGACTCTCTTCAAGTTCTTTAGTGAGACGCTTCGGAAAAAAGAATTAAGAAGCCATAAATATAAGACAGAATAAAAAGAATGACGATGGATGCTAGCACCTTACCTCCATCGTTTGCTTGGACATTTTCAACCTTGACTGACACTGACTGTAATCGTTTTGAAGCTTTTCCTTTGTGCTGCTTTGCTCGGAAAGAGCCTGCGCCAGAGACTCTTTCGCCGACTTCAATACAGCAACTTGCTGTATTAAACTGAGAACTCTTTGTCGAATGATCTTCCCTTTGCGATGTGTCGAACGTTTGTACGTCAAACGAGTTCGTCTACTCGGGGTTTCGACTGAAGGTTGGATAAAAGACTCGCTCAATACTTTACCGAAGTTGTCAACATTGTCCGTCTTCTCAGGGTGAAGCGCCGAGTTTTCAGAAAACATCTTGCTTTGAGTGGAGCTTGTTGAAGGATCATTAAAGGTGCTTAATTTTTGCAAAGTTTTGATTGGTGAAGTTTGGGCATCGCGTTTTGCGTTGTCTTGTCGCTCATGTTTATGATTTACACGAAGTATTAAATCTCCGGTTGATTTTAGGAAATGTTCCTCGAGAATCGTGTCCGTTTGAACCTGAGGTGAGATAACGTTATAAAGAACAGAGAACGACAGCAGTTTTTACACTACCCTAAAATATAAACTAAGATAACGTGTTTCAGTGTAGGTAGTGATGAATGAACAACGGAGAACAAGAACTGTCTTTATACTACCTAAAATATAAACTAAGATAAAGTGTTTCAGTGTAGGTAGTGATGAATGAACAACAGAGAACAAGAACAGTCTTTACACTACCTAAAATGTAAACTAAGATACCGTAGCATTATAAAAGGAAAAATAACATAGTAACAATCTTCACGTGACATTCAAGATACCTGGGCATCACAACAAATCATCTTTTTGCGCTTTCCTAACAAGTCTTCTCGCTCAACTTGAACATATTTACTCTCGCATATTTTCCTTTTCTTCCTCTCGTCTTTTACGGTTTTGACTTCTCTTTTGTACTTCAATACTTCTCCCGCAAGACGATCCGCCATCTTTTCCTTCTCACTTAAAACCGGGAAAATGCAATCTGAAGGGAGATACGGTACGCCGCACGCAGTCGAGAAAAGCAGAGGCAGAATAAAGAAGAGTGCGCACCCCTCCTGGCCTTGGGTAGAAAGGGGGAAAAGGTGGGGGGGTACAAATTTAATTAACATGGGACATATTAATATACCAAGCAATCGAACAAAAACAATAGTGATTTGTGCTTGATGGAGCACACTTTCAAAATCCCTCAATCATTGTATAAGAGCAACAGAATTTAACAACAAAAAAAAAGATGACCCCAACAAAGTAGCCACCAATTTCTAATCCAAAGTAGAGCATCCTTCCCCCCCCCCAAATCCTCCCGGATCCACCCACGTTCAACTGACAGGAGGTGCACAGATTTTACCAGGTTTGCACCGATGTGATGTAAAGGTGTGGCTTGGAGCTGCTGGTCCTGTTGCTTTCTGAAGTATAATGCCTTCCTACTCACTCTTACGCGCAATATTTAGTCTACAATATTATAATAGCTCATAGAACGCACGTAATTTTGTGGAAGTGCGCACTTCCTCCATTCCCTCCTCCACCCACCCACTCCCCCTTTCACTGGCAAAACAATTGATGTTCATTACAATACCTTAAGTTTTTCAACAACGCCGAATTTTCATCTTCCTTTATTCGGCAGGTGTTTTTAACATCCTCCATCTTGGATGAAGAGGAATAAATGCTTTCATTGTTTTATCTACGAGGGAAGAGTTTCGCACCGGAATGGCGTCAACGCATCTTATACCTGACAACTAAGGTCGTCGTTTTTTTTCGCCAATCGTTCCTTTTCCGAACTCATCTCTTTCAATTCACGAGCATTATCTTCCTTCAGCTGTCGCACGAGTTCTGAAAATAAAAACACACACGAAATGAATGCGAAATGCGATTTTATATCAATCACGACGAAAAAAGAGTCGAAGTTCCAGGGGAACGCAAACTAGGGTACAACATGTGTCCCTTGCGATAGTCAATGACCAACCTCTCTTTTCATCTTCTAAGCACATGCGCAACTCGTGAATCGTCGCGACGTCATTGGAATGTTCTACCCTTAACATGTCAATTTCTTCCATAACATCATCTCTGTATTAGGGAATGATCCGTACTACGTAAGTAATTTCATCATGGAAGGATTTTCTGGGGGGGAGGGGGTGAGGTGAATGAGGTTGCCAACATCAGAGAAAAGTGGCTTTAGTCTGATGTCCTCTCAACGGAGGAGTTTCTGTGTTGTTATAAGAATGGATACCATCATTCATGTATCATGCATGTATCATTCATGTATCATGCATGTATCATTCATGTATCATGCACGTGACAGGTGTTTGCGTAGCGTTTGAAAAGAGGAACAATACACGTTAAAATCGAAGCAGTCGATGTCGCTATACTAAGATCAAACAAACTGGCGCTAAAATCGAAAAAAATTGATGTCGAAATTGAACCAATCTATGTTATAAACGTAACGAAAACATCTGCCAGAAGTGAATGGGGACAGATAAAGAAAGAATGCGCTAGCAAACGACGTCATATTAAAACATTCATGCGTATAATGACTCAATATGAATCAAACTTCGATAAAAATTCCTACAAATTTCGCACAATCCAGTTGAGCTAACCAATTGGCCAATCTAAAAATAAATATTTTTCACCTTTCTTTACGAAGTTTTTCGTATTCTTTCTTGAAATACTGCAGCTCGTTCCAAACAGAATCACTGTCTTCTTTTTGCAGTGTTCGCGGCGAGGCTCGTGGACGGTCTTCCTCGTCAATATGGTTTCTTGCAAAGTCGTCGCTGTTGAAACTATAAAAGACGTAATTCTAATCAGATCATCCTGGCTGTAAACTATCAACTACGCATTTCTGGCCAGCTCATAAATATAATAATAGAATGAAGTACAAACTATGAAAATAGGTATCCACAAACAGGACTAGAGGGCTTCACCCACAGGCCACAGGACTAAGGAGTTTCATCCACAGGACTAAGGAGTTTCATCCACAGGACTAAGGAGTTTCATCCACAGGACTGAGGAGTTTCATCCACAGGACTAAGGAGTTTCATCCACAGGACTAAGGAGTTTCATCCAAAGGACTAAGGAGTTTCATCCACAGGACTGAGGAGTTTCATCCACAGGACTAAGGAGTTTCATCCACAGGACTAAGGAGTTTCATCCAAAGGACTAAGGAGTTTCATCCACAGGACTAAGGAGTTTCATCCACAGGACTAAGGAGTTTCATCCAAAGGACTAAGGAGTTTCATCCACAGGACTGAGGAGTTTCATCCACAGGACTAAGGAGTTTCATCCACAGGACTAAGGAGTTTCATCCAAAGGACTAAGGAGTTTCATCCACAGGACTAAGAAGTTTCACCCACACGAGAGAGGAGTTCCATCCAGAGAACTAAGGAGTTTCACCCACACGACTAAGGAGATTCACCGAGACGACTAAGGAGTTTCATCCACAGAACAAAGGAGTTTCACCCACAGGACTAATTAGTTTCACTCACAGAGCTAAGGAGTTTCGCGCACACACGAATGACTCATATGTATTTTGCATTGCTCTGAGTAATGGTTCTACCTCGAATTTTCAAACGTTTGCAACTGCTTGAGGACAATCTTGTGCTCGTGTTGAAGATTTTTGTAGCGTTGCAATCGATTTGAATGAGCGGCTCGCAAACTGTCAAGTTCATTGTCCTACAATCACCACATAACAAAGGTTATGATGATACAACTGTAGTTTTACTGCCCTACAATCGTCACAAAAGAATAGTTAACGTGATAGAGCAATCGAGTTCACAGTCCCACAATCACCACAGAATAGCTTTGATGTAAAACGACGCACAAATTCTTGAAAAGTGAACTACTCATGCAAAAAACGTAAGCAAACTTTCTCTTTAAAATCCGTCGCAGAACGTGTGACATACTCCATCTGCTTGAGGCGGACTAAACATAAATCGCCATATCTATCTCCATTGCGACATAGCAGTCTGCAGCACAATTCTCCGAGTAAAAATAAATGGCTAGAAAGTACTAAAAATGTATAACATGGCAGCCAAATATTCACTTCGATGTCGCCGGGCTATATGACCGTGAGCGCGGGTTCCGCACATGCGATCAATTTGAATTTTTTACGATAGATAAAAGCGCCGACCTTAAATTCTAAAACTTTCTTCAATTCAAAGATCTTATCGTCGAGTACTTTGGATTCCACGTCAACGCCAAGCGATTTTCCCTGAGTAAGAAAAACAAAAGTTTTCGAAAAAATCATCCTCAAAGTGAAGAAACTCCATCCATTTATATAGTCTGCTTACGTTCTTTTTCCTTTCATAAGAAGCTAAGGCCTTCTCTAACGATGAAATACGTCTTGAGAAAAAACAGAATAAAACAGAACAAGTTTTACCAGATGTATAAATTTTAACTTGAGCCGTATGATACTTTGGGCTGGTCTGTTTTTCGCGAGTGACGTCACAATGAAACTCGAGGATTCATGTGAAGTTGAAACGAAACACCTAACTAAATGTCCCAGCCTGGCATTTTACGAAAAACATGGTGAAATTCTGTGCTCGAAACTGAACGTAATACAGTCTGGTGTCTTCATTGAGAGTTAGCCATTTAATCAAAAATACCCGACTCCATATGTACTCCAGACTGATGATGCCTTCATCTGGAAATATCTGATGTTGAAACTTATCTGATCTGGAATCTTCATCAAGAGTGATCTAATGTTAAAACTTGAGTTCCTACATACTCCAGTCTGGTGTATTCATCGGGAGAAATCTAATGTCTGAACTCAAGTCCTTTTATTTACATTCGAATGTTGTTTCTACTTAAGGAAAGATCTACTCTCAAAAGTGGAGTCCTCGTGTACACCGGTCACGTGTACACCACATCACGAGTACACCAGTCACGTGTACACCAGTTATGTGTACACCAGTCCGTCACCTTCATGGAAGTTATCTGATATTGAAACTTGAGATCGGTTTTTCAGTCTAGTGTCTTCAACGGTAGAAATCTTGAGGTTAAAACTTGAGTCCTTACACAATCCAGTCTAGTGTCTTCATGAAAAGTGACCTGCTGTTGAAACTCGAGTTCCTGAACACTCCAGCCTGATGGTTTCATCTGGAGTTAATGCTGACACCTGCCGGGAAAATATTAATATACAACTCCTTATACCTATTTCGTTGCTGTAGTGTCTCTATCAACGTTTCCTGCTCGCTTTTCATTGTATCAAAATCTACCTTCAGTGTCGTCCATGTTTCAGAGCCCTGTGAAATAGACGCTTACCATAAATTACTTTCGATTATTTCACCAAGAAACAAACGAAGTATCAGCATTAAGCAGCAACAACAAACAGTGAAATCAAATACCTGTTGCTTGGACTGTTCCAATTCTTCCTCCAGAGTCTGCCGCAATCTAGTGGCTTCATCCAGCTGCTACAAAATAATCAATTTGCGCGCGTTTAGATTGAATTCTTCGGTAATTTAACTTTTTACTCTCACGAAGTATAAATGTCTGCCTCTTTTATAAAATAAATGATAATCCGAAAAAAATACATCATGTTATCTCACATTTGAGTCGAAACCACGACGATTTAAACTGTAATAGTTTCGATTCATTTCAAAACCATCATCGGACAGAATGATTATTTTGAAATAAAACCGAATTATTACAGTTTAGATCGTCTTGCTTATAATTCAAATTTGAGTATAAACTCGAGGATTACCTCTTTTAAATCCAGGACGTCCGATTTGGATTTCTCTTCTTGCGCTTTAATAACTAAATAACAATCGTTTTTTTAAATTTTGACGAGTGCTCGAGTTAACCACAGTTTCAAAATCAAATCATTGCACTTTTAGGAAACAAGACTGTGGTTCTATGAGACCTGACGGCAGAGATGGACCATGAGTGACTTTCTAAGAGGGGGGAGTGCTCTAGTTTGGATTAGACATCCGTGGGAACTTCGTGGTTGTTGTCGTGCCATGTCGGATATTATGTGCAAAATCCTGTCACCGTGGTACCATGATTGGGAGATGTATTTAGGATGAGTGTTTTATTAAATACAAATCACATTCGGGTAAATTATCACCACCCCCCTGTACCACCTCTAAAGACACGGCCAGGAAGAGAGCATACACCAGCTCAAGAAATTCCATCTCTGATCGACCGTAGTCTTAGTTTTAGGATACTTTACGGTGGTTTTGAGGAAGCAGGTCTCTACCTCAGGGGCCGGTTGTACGAAGCCAGGATAGCGTTATCCATTGGATAGCAAGTTTTTTTATACTTTTATGAAACTTTTGAAAGGCGAAAAGTATAAGATTCGAACTGAACAATCACTGAATTAAAACATTGTTTCGAAGATTACGAAATTTCTTTGTCGTAAGAAAAATATATAAACACCTTTTTTATAAGTTTGAAAACTTTTGCTATCCAATGCATAACGCGCTATCCAGGCTTCGTGCAACCGGCCCCAGATGACTGCTGACGAATACACCAGACTACAACGATTCATATTTCGAAATCGAAAAATTTCTGTAGGCACCGGAATGGAATAGTTAAGGATCCAAGTTTCGAAATCAAATCGCTTCTAATGATGGCAAGAAGAAGAGTTTTCCAAACGATACCTGATTGAGTTTGATCTTGCAACGATTGCAGGTTCTGAATCAAATTTGACTGTTCCTGCGCATGTGCACCACACTGACCGTGAATATTTTCGAGCTGGTTCAACTTCTGCCTGGGATGGTGTTCACAAACTCATGTTTAACATCTTCATTAGCGTGAATTTATTTATAGAATTTACGTAAGAAGAATCACCTGAATGAATCTAACAGCGTTTCCTTTTCGGACAAAAGCTGTTGGTTTTCGTCGTTCGCTTTCGATTGCTGTTGCAATTGTCTTTCTCTTAAGCGCAGCGTTGTCAAACAATCTTCACGCTATTATTTATTAAAAAAAGGTGCAAATTAGCGATCTATGTAACTCTTCCCAAACCCTGAGCCCAGTAGTAGTTTTTTTGCGTGTTTTCAATTTCTCTTTTGCTTTCGAGTAGATTATTGAACGACTTCTCCTTATATCTAGAAATGGGCTTTTCTCAACCGACGAGATTGCTGTAATTTTGCCATGCACGTATTCGATCAACTAAAGCCAAACTACATAGACAACTGTCTCAAAGGCATTCAAATAAACCCTTAAAAAATTATATCAATTCAAGATTACTTAAACGAAGGGGATGAATCCGCGATGGTTTTGCAGGGGGGGAGTGCACTAGTTTAGATGAGAATTTGATGGCTACTTGTTGCCACACCAAGCTACCTCTGTTATCTCTTTGTTTTTGATTGGGAGATTTTGATTGGACGTGGCACCAATCTATTACGCACCAATCACAATTGTTTTTGCTTAATTGTTCAAAAATCGGCACCCTTCCACGCCTCTCCCCTAAATTCATCCTTGCTTGAAAGGAACAGGTAAATGAAGAAAGCGATGAATAGAACTGAATAAATAAAGAGATCTTCCCAGTTATCCTTATAAGAACAATAGACACGACGACAGTTGTCCTTATAAGAACAATAGATACGACGACAGTTATCCTTAAAAGAACAATAGACACGACGACAGTTATCCTTATAAGAACAATAGATACGACGACAGCTGTCCTTATAAGAACAATAGATACGACGACAGCTGTCCTTATAAGAACAATAGATACGACGACAGCTGTCCTTATAAGAACAATAGATACGACGACAGCTGTCCTTATAAGAACAATAGATACGACGACAGCTGTCCTTATAAGAGCAATAGATACGACGACAGTTGTCCTTATAAGAACAATTTACACGACGACAGTTATCCTTATAAGAACAATAGACACGACGACAGTTATCCTTATAAGAACAATAGACACGACGACAGTTATCCTTATAAGAACAATAGACACGACGACAGCTGTCCTTATAAGAACAACAGACACGACGACAGTTATCCTTAAAAGAACAACAGACACGACGACAGTTATCCTTATAAGAACAATAGACACGACGACAGTTGTCCTTAAAATAACAATAGACACGACGACAGTTGTCCTTAAAATAACAATAGACACGACGACAGTTGTCCTTAAAATAACAATAGACACGACGACAGTTATCCTTAAAATAACAATAGACACGACGACAGTTATCCTTAAAAGAACAATAGACACGACGACAGTTGTCCTTAAAATAACAATAGACACGACGACAGTTGTCCTTAAAATAACAATAGACACGACGACAGTTATCCTTAAAAGAACAATAGACACGACGACAGTTATCCTTAAAAGAAAAATAGACACGACGACAGTCATCCTTAAAAGAAAAATAGACACGACGACAGTTATCCTTATAAGAGCAATAGATACGACGACAGCTGTCCTTATAAGAACAATAGATACGACGACAGCTGTCCTTATAAGAGCAATAGATACGACGACAGCTGTCCTTATAAGAGCAATAGATACGACGACAGTTGTCCTTATAAGAACAATAGATACGACGACAGCTGTCCTTATAAGAGCAATAGATACGACGACAGCTGTCCTTATAAGAACAATAGATACGACGACAGCTGTCCTTATAAGAACAATAGATACGACGACAGCTGTCCTTATAAGAGCAATACATACGACGACAGCTGTCCTTATAAGAACAATAGATACGACGACAGCTGTCCTTATAAGAACAATAGACACGACGACAGCTGTCCTTATAAGAACAATAGATACGACGACAGCTGTCCTTATAAGAGCAATAGATACGACGACAGTTGTCCTTATAAGAACAATTTACACGACGACAGTTGTCCTTATAAGAGCAATAGACACGACGATAAAAAAACCCGACAAGAAGCTAACCGTTGAAGCGAGGAAATATATTGAAACTGACGGTCTCAAAACATCTGCAAACAACCCACTGACAATAGCAGTATAAAGTTGACGTCATATCAGAATGTTGCGTTCCGATGAAAAAACCAAGAAACAAACAAACCTCTCGTTTCAATGCTGCTAATTCGTCCTGGAGTATCTAAAAACCAGAAAACAAAAGCCTTGCTAAAACAGTCAGGTGAGCTTTGACTAATTTGATGATATATCTTCTTCGGTTTGTCACATTCAAGTGAGGTTTGACAAATTTGATGATATTTTTTCTTGATTTTTCATTGTCAAGTGGGGTTTGACTAATTTGATATTATTTTCTTGATTTTTCATGCGTTCACAGTCGTACCGAAGAATGCAACAGTGAAAACAAAGAAATTAAGAAGAGTCAGTGAGATGTTGTAAAACAGCATACCATGAGCTGACTTTTCAATCCGGCGTTTTCTTCGACGTGCTCTTTGCTTAGAATTTGATCTTCACTCAGCTTGTTCAATCGAACTTCAAGATCTTTCACAACGCTATGAAGCTCTGAAGAAACACGAAACACGACTTTCGTAATAAGGTATAACACACGAATCGAGTATACAATAAGATTACGTAAGCAGTAGCTTGCACGGTAAGGACTGGGGCAAAGTTGCAAACAGTTTTGAAACTTTGACATGAAACTGTGCTTGCAGCAAAATCCACAAAACGTGGTAAAGACTACCATCAGAGTACCTATGGATAGTTATGAGTACCTATGGGTAGCTGAGAGTACCTCTCTTCTCTTCATCCATCTCGTCTAATTTCGTTTTGAATTCGTTCTCGTCATTTTCCACTTTCATTTGTCGTGCTTTAATCTGGCAAAATGAAGGTGCAAAATAGGTAAGTACACTGAAATGTCCGGAACTGGGGAATATGAAACATTTAAACTATAAAGATTAGTTACATGCATTGAACTTTCCCTCCTGAGGCATATGAAAAAGTTAAACAAAGGCAGTACTTGTTACATGTAGTGAATTGTTGGAATAATGAATAATTCAAACAAAAATGTTGTAGCAATTTTTTCCTTTGCGCGTTAGCACAAAGCAGTTATGCGTCTGCCGATTCGTTTTTGGGACTGTATGCTATCCTACTGTACAGGCAGTCGACACACAATTTTCAATTTTACTCAATATAACTATTCCGCATCACAGATAATCTTAAACATTTCAAGCCTTTAAATTCACAGCCAGCGACAGAAGAACATGACTTTAAACGTGTCACAACTAATAAAGTATTAACATAAGTTCCTATTTCCGTTGTTCCATAAGTTCCTAGTATCAAACAACAATTATCTATTACTTATTTACATAAGTTCCGACAGATGTGACTACAGCTACATGCGGCGAATTTTCCGTTAAGGGGAAAATGAAAAAAAAATAAAATACACAACAATCACACATTGGACGATCGACAGATACAGTAAAGCATTCGGTACGAACATCTTGGAATTCTTACAATTTCGCCCACGTGAAATGGTGTTGATTACATAATTTTTAATAAAATGGTCGCAGGGAAAACACTCTCGTGGCTAGAAAAGTCTCGCCACGTCATTTCCAACATTCCCAGCTAAGAAAGATGGCAAGTCGCGGGAAAAATCTGCAAGGCGCCATCAAGACATACGTACCATTTCGTTCAAACAATTATTTTCCTCGACCAGTGCCTTGACTCTTTCCTCGTGTCCAGTCCTCATGGACTCGACGCGTTCTTGCAGTTCGGCTTTCTCGATCAACAGATCGTGAAGTCTGTGGCGTAGAAAAGAGCAGTTGCCTTCAGTTATCAACGCCACTTATCAATCACTAGATATTTCTTAGTTCTTAGAAAACGACATCAGTTGCATTGCCAGCTCGATAAGTGAGGGAAGAACAATATACATATGTGCATGTCTTCTCAAAGTAAGTTCTTCTGAAATCAATTGTTTTAAGGATCATATAACTTATAACATGCATACTTGATCTTGCCCTTCACCCCCAATTATTGAGTAGGTATTACACTGAACCATATGACCGTAAAAATAGACTTCTCTCAGCGTTGTAAGCTTGTGAATTTAAGGTCATTACAGTGGTCTTAACATTGCCACTGTGGATCTTAACTGACTGAGTAAAAATGACGTCATTATTATTATCGATGGCGCAGTTGAGACAAATACAAAAAATTGAAAACAAAAAATAGGCAGCTCTACATATAAATACACGTATACACTACGTATATCATTCGTCGATTATCAAAGTATTCGACAAGAAAACGTCATAGCCATTACAGAGTGAATGATTTGAGCCCGCGAGTATCGTTGCATGTTTTTAGATGAAGATCGTCTAGGTCAGTGCAGTCCTGAGACGGATTGTTGATGTTAGTGTTTACCGAAGTTTCCACAACCTTAGCAGTCTTGACTACCAAAAAAATTTCAATTCGTTTGCTCTAATAATTTTTTTGTTTAGAGCACCAAAATGGTTTCCTCTCCCATCTATTATTTGGATTCTTACCTCCCCCACTCATTCTCTCGAAGATTACAAAAGAGAAATAATGCTTGCCTTAGTCCGTGTGCCTCAAAGTCTTCATCACGTTGTCTCAAATCTCCAAGCAGCAATTCCTTTTCCTTCATTAAGAAAAAAGTTGTTAATCAAGAGACCCAATATCCCCAACCCATTTTACAATTTAATTAAAATGGAGAAATACCTAAAGAGCCAGCTAATTTAGTAGCTTTGAGCAAGGAAAAATCCAGGATGATTTTGGAGTGTGTGCTGTGGCTTGGATTATATTTTGGTTGCTACATACTTACCGGACATTGCCATGCCATGTCAGACTTTTGTTCAATTTTGCCACTCTTTATGTCACAATTGGAAGATATTTCATGAAAGTGTGCTCCTTGGAACACAAATCCCAATTGCTGCTGCATCAATGCCTGGTATATCATATCAATATTTTGTTGGGAAATTTGCATCCCACCCCTCTGCACTCCCTCTATCCAAGGTCATGTAGGGAACATCCCTCCGCATCCCACCCCTCTGCACTCCCTCTATCCACGGTCATGTGGGAACACCCCTCTGCATCCCACTCTTCTGCACTCCCTCTATCCAAGATCATGTGGGAACACCCCTCCGCATCCCACCCTCTTCCTCTATCCACGGTCATGTGGGAACACCCCTATGCATCCCATCCCTCTGCACTCCCTCTATCCAAGGTCATGTGGGGAACACCCTCCGCATCCTACCCCCATTACAACCATCCCTGTCTTTGAGAAAGGAGAAGTTCTCGAAAGCATTCCTTTGTTCAAGAGCCATTCAATATTTCATGTGCTTACATCTTTCAACTGTTGTAGTTGCAGGTCTTTGCTTTCCAAAATTTTCAGAACTTTGGCATCCCTAGTTTCGTTTTTTTCTTTTTCCCTTGAAAAATATAACCGCATGCAAAAGATTTTTTATAAAAGCAACAAGAGTAGGACTTTGAAATAACACCGTAGCTTTGTTATCTTAGGATGTTTGCCACACAAACTGTTAAAAACTGCCATTCATACCTTGCCATGACCAGACTGACGACGGACGAAAGATCCGGTTTCTCCGTTTGCAGCCTTTTCCACAAGGACCAAACAAAGTTCTTCTCCTCCTAGAGGATTTAATAAAAATTCAGTGAGAATGCATTGTTGACCTTAAAGAAACTTGGCCTTTCAGTCTTCGCTAATATTTTAAAATCTACTGTCAACGTACAAGACATTTTGATAAACTTTCGTATAATTCTTGATTTTCTTTAAGCAGAGCGTCCGCATCCAGTCCTGCGTCAAATTAAAAATAGGGCCTTGCATCAAAAACGTATGAAAAGACTCATTGCATGGTTTAAAACTATCTAGGCTAACTTAAACGGGCTAATACATACCTTGTTGGCGTTGCGCATTTTCTTCAAACCCTTCTATCATAATTAAACTAATCGTAATTCCAAAACTAAATGCAAAATTCGTTCGTATGTTCGCATGCAATCACAAAACACCACATATTTTACAGCATTATTCGCAGCAGCTTCCCAAGTCAATCGTGAAAACTGACAAGGTATTCCTAAATCAATCGTGAAAAGGCATTTTTCAAAGTGATTTCTTACAATAAAAATATAAAATCTTGTCGTTCAAATTTTCCGCCATTTTGAAAAAGGGCCACTAGTTCCAGTCCTATACAACATACCTTGATCTTTTGGTGGATTGAGTCAGATCAGTTGATTTAGTCAGATAGTGGATTAAGTACAGATCGGTACAGGATTAATATTCTGTGATTAAGTATTATACAGATATCAGGAAGTGAAGTGGCTGTCGAGATACTTGGAGAGTGACACCTGGTACAGGTGGAGAACGGTTCAATGACTGATGATGAAAATGTTTGATAAAGAAAGTTGCAAGAAATGAGTTCTCATTAAAAATTAACGGACAATTGCAAGGGTATCCATATTAGAATACACAAAGTGCTTCCATATGGTAGAATTTAGCAAGTATATAGGGCAATAATTCTGTGTTAGATCCAATCATTAACGAATACCCCAGCCATTGCCTAGTACCATCAGATTAAGAGTTGATTAAAATTATTGATCACGCTTTTTGTAGAACACAGAATTATAACAGGATTTAGGGACCTTCAAACTGTGATCTCCCCAGTAAAGTTCTTCTATAAAACAAATGCTTGGTATTGTATTGCTGTAATCATTTCGTAATCATCAAAATTTTCATGTAGTATAATTAAATATATCAAAGATATCAATGTGTATTTATGTATTTTGCACTCTATGTATCCACCTGAAGCACTGCATACATAATGTAGACAGCCTCTTGCGCTTCTGAATGAAGACCTGAATCACAAGACATACATTTAATGGAAGATTCTTTCAATCATTACTGATGATCACAAACTCCTCATCTTCCTCGATGCTTCCATAAGTTTCAATAGATTTTCCACAATCTTCACTTTCCACAAATTCAACACAATCACTCGACACTTCTTCATCCACAGATGTGAAATGTCTATTTTCAAGCAAGATACTTTTATGATCATTTCTATCACAATTTTCATCACTTACATTCTCCTATCCATCAAAGGAAGAATTTGAGTTAGTTTCCACAGCAAACCTTGAATTTGCATCTGAAATCAAAATCCCTACCTCAGCATGGATTTCTACTTTCGCGCAGTTTTCTCCTTCAGCATTTTTGTCTACTTCTACTTCATCATGATTCTCTATTTCATCATGGTATTCAACCTCAGTACAGTTCTTGACCTCAGTACGATTCTCTACTTCATCATGGCTCTTTATTTCATTATGGTTATCAACCTCAGTACAGTTCTTGACCTCAGTAAGATTTTCTACTTCAGCATGACTCTCTATTTCATCATGTTTTTCTACTTCATCATGGCTCTCTATTTCATTATGGTTATCAACCTCAGTATGATTCTCAACTTCATCATGGTTATTAAACTCAGTATGATTCTCAACTTCATCATTGTTCTCAACTTCCGTACAGTTCTTGACCTCAGTAAGATTCTCTACTTCAGCATGGCTCTCTATTTCATCATGTTTCTCTTCTTCATCATGGCTCTCTATTTCATCATGGTCATCAACCTCAGTACAGTTCTCGACTTCATCATTGTTCTCAACCGCAGTACAGTTCTCGACTTCAGTATGATTCTCTACTTCAGCATGGCTCTCTATTTCATCATGATTATCAACCTCAGTACAATTCTCAACCTTGACATGGTTTTCTACTTCATCATGGTTATCTAAAGTGGCAGAACTCTCTGCATGATCCTGTTTTTCCAACTGCACCAACATATCTTCATCAGACAGAGATGTACTGCTACATTCTTTCTCGACATCAATTGAGTCTTTCATTTTCTCGCCACTAACATATGTTGGAATTTCAGGGGTTTCCTGCTCTTGGCGATTCTCCAAATCCTGTCGCAGATTGAATGTAGCTGCGAAAAAATCAAGCGAATAATAAATTCATTTTGCAATAAGTCAGGTCTTCCAAGCTCAAAAACTTGCACATGTGAGAAATCTAGAAGCCAAAATAAATAGTTCTTAGCTATTCCAAAGATTTGGCAACAAATAGATAGCATATCGCAGTGAACAATCAATTCTGCTATTCTACCTAAGTAGTATGTTCTTTGTTGAACTAAACCTGGCTAAGATCGTACATAGTTCATAAAGCCATACCTTCAAACGCATCTGGGTACTGAATCTGTAACTTTGCTTTGAGCTGTCTAATAATGAACAGTTTTGACATAGTAATTGAGCTTTAAAAGTTTCTCCAACAATGCTTCGAACTTAACCCATTCAATCCAGTTACCTTACTCTTAAAAACACCTGCGTAAGATCATTTCTCAAGTCTGTTAACAGTCTTGTGTGCTGCATAAACATGTGTTGGAGAGCATCATATTTGGATGACGAGAAATCATTGAACTGTCCGAGCCTTTCGTTGGTCTTTTGAAAACTTTTCAGGCTAAATAAAAGATTTCATCTATGAATCTCAGTATGTAAAGGAGATCTAAAAGAAGAAAATGGTCTAGAGGGGAAGTGCTGATTTCAAATGGTTGATACGCGGTGGTGCTGTTACGCAATGAATTGTATGATGTGTTACAAAATGAAAACTTTATTTCGAAGCAGTTGATTGCATGATATAGGATGCCCCAGGCCACTAGGCCATTTTGTTTTTTTAATTGTTTGTATTGTATTTATGCCGCTAAGTAGAATATCCCAGCCCGTCAGTCAATACTTTGTAAAAATACCTTTTCTTTTGGACAGACAAAACTCGTCTTACGTCTGCATCACTGATTGAAGCAGCCATGGCTTGAACAACGTCAGTCACATGTTGGTTTTCCTGAAGAGGTTCAGGTTGTACAAAGTGAGATTTGACACGAGCTTTCCGCTTTGACGGTTTCTTTTCTTTCGTATCACTTTCTTTATAATTATGAGACATCGTATACGCATTCGAATATATTTCCCAAGGTAGTTTTGCTCAATTAAGTGGTAAATATATACGATAATATTTTCATCGCGTGTATGTTTTATTGTTTATTTTTCAGCCATGTTGACAAATTTTTGTTTTGGCGAACACATGGTCCAGCGGTAGTACTTAAGGCACAAGAAAACGTCATATAAAAGTGCATATCAAGTGGTTGACGGGCAACTCTAGTGCAATTTGCTCAAGTTTCAGGGGCTTGGGAGTTAGGAAGCCCTGACCAGGGTATCTGGACACCCACATATTTGGGGAATGGACGTCCCTTTTAGGAAGGACACTCCAAAATTCAGCTTCTTGCTTGAACGTTTATAGTAAGAATACATGGTTTTCACAGGGGAACAAATTTTTCAAATTACTGAAAAGATCTTAAACTCAGACATGATGCAGTTAAAAAGAAGGAAGCCGAATAAAAATGACTATTATCAGACAGCTTCATCACTAGATCAACTATCGAGCATGATCGCCTAGAAGAATGGAACAAAACGAACTTTTAAAACCGTCCAAAGGCTCTGTCTGTTTTCATTTTTATTTTTAGCAAGCGCGCAGATTAGGACTCACCCGAGGTGGAAATTACTTCCAATATGACTTCGCATAGAACTCCTGCGAAATCCAATCAATAAATAATGAAAAATTTGCTTCATCCGCGTCTTCATTAAATTTAATATGGGCATGCTTATAATTTAAGTGGCATGACAATCTGTTCCCTTCCAGCTGACGATATTTTAACCGACGCTTGTAAATAGAATATTAAGTTAAACAAAAACGTTACACGTAGAAACTTAGAGATCCAATTAAAGGGGTTTAAGCCTGCACTTAAAACAGGTCAACACCACGTATTTAAAATAGATAAAACGCAGGCACAGCATTGGACGAGCGAAAACATACATATTAGCAGAGAGTGCAACCCCTACTGCACACATGCAGTTGAACGATTTTCTTGCGAAGAACAAATCGAAATGAGTGTAGTAACTGCATGAGTAGAAAAATAATGTGGGGCCTGTTACGACTAACGCAATTAACACCTACTTCAGGAGCCCGTAGGCGACAGATACGAATAAATGACATTTCGAAATTTCCGTTGTTCACAAAAGTAGTAAAATATTCGAATTATTGCATTTTCATTTGAAACATTACTATTGTGAAATATTCAATTTATTGCGTGACTGAATCGACACAAGTTTTCTAATGGCAATTTTGCAAGTCATTTCCACTATATTCCTCTCGTCTTTAATGTACAAACAAATATGCATATTATATCTTGTATACGGTGTAAGAATTTAGAAATAACTTAGCCTAATATGACGTACTTTACTCGCCCCGAAACCTTAAATAGATATTTGCTCAAATTTTAGACGACCTAATAAGATATTTCTAGGCAACTGTTTGTGAACACGGATTAGAAGTGTAAATAGGAGCGGTAGTTATCCGAGGATTTGGTCGAATTGTGTTCATCGATTTGTTTGCCTCCGAGACCGAGTTTATAATGCTACAAATCTCCATTTTCCATAAGTTTATTTAGTCCATCAGCGATGCCGGCTCTAGCGTCCTTCAACGCGTCCGTTTGAAATAACTTGTCTAACAGATCTCCATTTGAAAAATAGTTGAACACATGGTCCACTCTTCCGTGTGATTTCTGCGTAAGATGGCTCTCAATTAAACTGTGCAATGACTTTTTTGCCTCCTCCAATGACTCGATGAGAAACTGCCGGTCGTAGGTGAAATCTACTTCATGGAAACTAACGATTGTCATCGCCGTTGTCTTGAACTGACTTCGAAAGGTCTCTGCCGTTCGCATGTCTGCATCCGTGAACTGATTATTCCGGTACAAGACTCCGATTTTCACGGCGATTTTGATCAAATCCTTGAGCAGTTTCTCGGCTTCTTTTTTATTTCCAGTGTCTCGCTTCGCAATAGCGTAAAGCTGGTCGAATAGGCTGCTTGTAGTGTCGTCGACAAACACTTTTGCAACGTTCTTACTAGCCAACTTTCCCAGCACTTTCTTTTGCGCTTGTATTGCGAAGCTCTTCGAACTGAAATTGCCCGACTCGGCCATCTTGCTAAAAAATTCTGTGAACGAAACCGAGTTAAGCAGGAAATACACATAAACAAAGTATGATAGCTATCAAGCCATGCTAGCTTTGTTTCACACAGCCCAAATTTGTACACAAGACCTATATACTAATATGAATGAAATATGCACCGTTCGGCTTTACCTTGTAAATCAAAATTCATTTCATATTTCTTACCTCGATTTCAAAGGTTTTATTTCTGGGGTCAGCCAAGATCGTCAATCCTTATGAAATTGTACGTTGTGTATCAATTAACTCAATAAGAATTCGATAAATTATAACAGAATATTCTCAAATGGCGATAAACGAACATCGATTCGTATATTGCCACGCCAAGACCACAACACAAAGCTTTTTTCCTCGAAACAAGGCCAATATCGACGTAGCGCAAGAAACGCGTACTCGTCCTCCGACGTAAATACGCTATGTAGATAAAACAACGTTGTGCTTTTTTTCGCCCGTCAAAACAGAGATGTTGTTTAAATTAAAAAGTCATGTGATACGACATATACAACAATACAGGCCGAAGCTGACATGGACTGATTGGCGGCACAATGGGAGGAAATTTCCATTCAACCAGATGCTGCGTGAGTGCTTGTATTTGAACAAAATCTATCAGAGGCAGCTTGCTAATGTTCCGTCAAATTTTCCACGAGTGGATGAACGAAAGCAATCTTGGAGGAAGTATCCAGTTACAAAAGATGTCAGTTCGCTTAGCTTTTAAACGGTCTAGGCCGAACGCGAAGAGTTTATACAAAACACGAAAGCTTTTTCAATCGACCTGCAGCTGTTTCTATTATTTTAGCCCGCCTGATGAAATTAAGATATGGCAAAATTACTTTATCGCATTGTTTAGTTAGTCTAATATTTCAATACATTGCTCGTTAAGATTTTAATACAATGAGTTATCTTTTAAAAATCCAAAAGATATAGCAGTTCTGCTTACCGACGAAAACAACTGGTAATTTTATTGCACATAATCTTAAAAAGAGGCTCGTAATATTCATATTCATATTTTCAACTTCTTAAAAGCAAATTTTTTGCCATTATCGGATATGTAAGATAAATAATGCATTATTTCGAGACGGCACGATTATTACAGTTAACGTAGCCATTTCACATCTAATTGCAAAAAATGATTTCTTAAATAATTCTTAAAAAATCTTAAAAAATCTTAAAAAATTCCATAATGAACACTTCAATAATCAAACGCAAATTCATTGGGACAACAAGTTTCAAGACCAGTACGACGAAACTTCACATCTAGTCGATTTTCCTTGTTCGCAGGCTCGTCAAAAAAGGAAAACAGGCTAAGCATGTCACGTTTACACGTCATTTCAGAGTTTAAACATTTACTAGCAAACAAAACCGAAACAAAATTTATTTAGATTAATTTAGAATCCAAAAGGCTGCATTTACACTAGCTACACAATGTTTGAGTAGAGCACAAAATCGTTATTAAAATGAAATATAGCATATGTTCATTAACGTGGGTGTTGTGCTCCAATGGGAGTTCGACATATTGTGTCATGTCGAATCAGATCTAGTGTTTTATTTATTCGTAAAGCGCGTCTATTTTGGAAGAATACATCTTGTAGATAATTGGTCTTCTCAATTTCATCGTCGGCCCTACGAGAAAATAAAGACAACCAAGTCAGTCAATGCGAAAGAGATTCCATTTCTAAGCATTGGAAACTACCTACTGCTAAAGAGAAATGAAACCATTTCTCACCAACAGTTTAAAAGGAGACTTTACTTACCCAGCTCACCACCAGGTATGGAAAAATCTTTTTCTAAAATGCACCATTTCTGAACCTAAAAACAACATCGGAAATCATCGACAAAAGCAAGTTTGTGGCCCGTCTCGAGATGAAGATGGGAAAAAATTCCACGGCTAGCAAGAAAGCTCGTTACAGAAAAGGAAATTCAAAAAATCTATTTTGCAGGGACTTTGGAAGCGCTTGAAACTTGTGAATGTTCCACACAAAAAAGTGAAATCGGTTTGACATTAGTTATATCAATTCGGTGTGATTCTTTTAGCTGTATCATGTGAGATTGAAAGGTCTGTTCATTTATTTGAAAACATGGCATTCTCATATTATGAGCGTTCAAGAATGAAGCTAAATTTTTGGCTGTGCTTCCTATAAAGGACATCAATCCTAAAAAAGTGATGGGCGTTCGGACACCCACACATGCCTTCACAAAACCTAGTGGCGTCGCCAGCTTGATAGGAGAGGAGGATTTTATTCATATATTTGTATTTTTTTCATATAAGTTCTTTTGACATCAGTACTTTCTTAGGCATGAAAACATGAATATATGAATATTGTCCCATTCACTTATCGAGATGGCCATTGGCCACGCCACTGTCACACAACCCCGCTGTAATTTTTGTGTTCAGCGTGTTGCGCTTACTTATTAATAATGTATGTACCTTTTGCGCTCGTGAAACAGCCTGCTCGTTGTATCTATCGATGCCATTTTGGATTGCTTTCGTTAATTTGTCGTCCTCCATTTGCAGAAATTCTGAGACGGTGGTGATCTGAGCACCATTTTGTTCACACCAGACCTTGGCCGCACCGGCGAGCTCATCCTTTGGTTCGCCGCTATCCAAATCCATTTCACACTGCACCGTGGGGGAAAAAACAAAAAAAATTATTTGCTTGTTTACAGCAGTAAACAGCTAGCTGCAAACAACAGATTACAGTGACTGCTGAAGATTTATAATTGGCAGGGAGGGGGTGAGGGGGTAAGAAGATTGTTACATTCAAGTTCGACTTCGTTAGTTTCTATTGAAATCAATGCAGGGGCTTACTGCTATAGTTGAATTATAACATCATCAGCTTGTCTATGGCGCGAGAAAACTGCTGAAAAATTAAACGCAAATAACTTGAACCAAACAGCAGTGCCGAACCCCCACCCGGAGAAAATTAACAACTCTTCAAATATTCACCAGCACACCCCTCCTTCAGAAAAAAATCTGCCATAATTTTTCTACCTTTATGGTTATCAAGCATGACAAGAATTTCCTTTTATCCCCAATCAAAACGACATTGCTAATCACTGGAAGTTCCAATTTGATTTGAGCTTCGATGGGAATCGGAGCAATGTTTTCACCTCCCGCTGTGATGATTATCTCTACATTGAAAACAATTACGAAACATGTCAAAGCACCGCATACAGATTCTAGGTTTGATATGTTTGGAAGCGCGATAACGGGAGATTGGGTGCGAGTTATCAAAACGAGGCTCACGGCAATGCAATTTTCATATTAGAACGAACGGCGACGAGTTTTCCCGTTGAAAGTCCAAGAGTTTTTCATAAAGGAGTTTTTCACTGAAAATCATGAAAATTGAAGTTTCGAAGGACGAATGCCGAATGTAGTCGCCTAATAGTGTACACCTTCTCTTTGTAATGGTTGAATTATGATTCGTTCAATTTCTCAGAGTTAATATTTTGCCTTATATACGCACGTCTTGTTGACAAATGTTACAGTAATGAATCACATAACGCTAACACTAAAATCGACCTTTTGTCTTTGCCCGCAATTTTCAATCCCAACGAGTCTCGTTTTGATGACTCGCCCCCAATCTCCTCTTAATTCAATCAAAAACATATCGATCCGTATTTACCGAAACTGCGATTCTTGTTTAAGCCTGAAATTTTCACTTTATTCATAAAGTGAAATTCTCGTTTACCACAAAGGAAACTCTCGAGGCTAAAGTCCTATTTTGAAAACTGCAGTACTAACGAAATGGCCTTCATTCAAATCAACATTACCTTTGATTCTTCCTGTGATGAAATAAAATCCGTTCTAAAACCAAATACGACACAATTTTTATGGAAGCTAACTAACTACCCCCAAAAAGATTTTAAATTCAGATTTGAGCGCATATTGAGTGCATTTACGATTATTTAAATTAGCATTTGAACAGTGAAAATTAAGCAACTTTGTCAAGCAAAAACGAAGTGAAAAAAGTTCTTAACTTGGTCTAATCGTTCCAATTTTATCGCGAAAAAAGTTCCTAACTTGGTCTAATCGTTCCAATTTTATCGTGAAAAAGTTCCTAACTTGGCCTAATCGTTCCAATTTTATCGTAAAAAAAGTCCCTAATTTGGTCTAATCGTTCCAATTTTATCGTGAAAAACTTCCTAACTTGGTCTAATCGTTCCAATTTTATCGTCGTTTATAGTTGCCTTATGGACCTAATGGGTCTGGGTCCAGCCATTCTCTGACAACATCAAAGCTATTTGGTATATATACTTTGCATTAACGTGTCCCTTGCATGACGTCATAAATATTAGTCGTTCCAGACTTTTCTAACGACAGACAAGGTCCATTAAAAAAGCAATGTTGCCAAATTCAAACCACTATAAAAATGGGACGATTGGACCAAATTAAGAACTTTCAATGAGATGTCAGACATCACACCTAGATTTAATATCGCAAAAAAAAGTTTTCGCCTACAGGGGCACTATAATGAATTACTAAGCGACATTTCAATGGTTAATAAATTGCAATTACGATTGTAAAAGGAACTTAAACGTTAAACATAAAATGACAGCCAGCCTCGGGATCATGTTGTATCTGACCGTGAGATACGAAAAGCCAACTAGTTATGTATCCGGAGATTCGACATGCCATTGATTGTACGGAAAGATGCAAAATTGTAAAAACCCGGTGTCCAGGTAGGGATAGCTAATTAAAAAAATTCGAATTTCAGACCCTGATGAGTGTCCGTAAATTTCCACTCATCAGGTTGCTAATTACCAGAGAGGAAACAAACCTCGTCGCATTTTCCTATGTCCCCCGTGTGAAGATAACCATCTTCATCAAGCACTTCCTTCGTTTTCTCTTCGTTGTTCAAATAACCCATGAAAACATGGCGACCCAACGCGCAAATCTAAATCCACAAAAACAGAAGTCTTTCTCAAGTTGATCTATAAGAAATCTCGGTATAATTCACGAAACACAAGTTTGCACCGTACCTCTCCATTTCCATCTTCGTCCGGATCATCGATCTTACAATAAAATCCATTCACCAGAGACCCAACTGAGCCCGTAATATTTTTCCCTCGCTTTCCGACTGTCAAGGAACCGGCGCATTCGCTCATGCCATATGCTTCGAACAGGGGCATGTCGAGACTTTGAAAGTAACGTAGCGTCTCCATGGTGATAGGAGCTGCCCCCGAGGCCATAATTCGGCAGCGATCAAGACCTAGAGCGATTCGGACTTTCTTGAAGACCAAAGCGTTTGCTAAACCCCATGATAAAGGCAAAGAGCGTCTGCAAGAGAGCACGAAAGCACAACAAATAAATGTGAATCAACTTTATTCCAAAGCCATCATCAGAGAATATATATAATATATTAATCCAAACACGGTTTAATATGCACATGAAAAACATGTGACTTGGACGAGATTTGAACTCGCACCTTCGGGATACTAGTCCGCCGCTCTACCTGTTGAGTGTGGCGAGAATCTCTCGTCCATACGCAGTTTAAAAGAGATTTGACTCGTCTCCAATCCCTGTGGGCTTGGTTGCTCAACAGGTAGAGCGGCGGACTAGTATCCCGAATGTGCGAGTTCAGATCTCGTCCAAGTCACATGTTTTTCATGTGCAAATTAAACCGTGGGGATTAATATATTATAAATGTGAATCAACACGATAAAAATTTGAATAAGTAATATTCAACTTGTTATATCGAGATAAAGAAAATTTTACGATAAGCGAGTGACAAATGAACACAATAAAATATCGTGCACTTCAAAGTCCTGTAAGGAAACAGGACGGGAGCCAACCACGAGCAATATATTTTATCATGGTCAGCGGTGTTAGCCGACGCCGTTTGAGAGTTTCAATTTTGCGTATTTATACAGCACGACAAGTTCAACAAATTTTTCTTTCGAAATGGCGTTTAGAATATTTCGGTATTTCCAAAAATGACGAAACGAGAGTCGAGTGTTTGCTATGTACAAGAAAGGTAGCCACGCTTTGTCAAAAAAGTTTGATTCCCGCCAAATTTAATTCGCCATAATAATTTATCTCGATCCGCGAGTCTCCACGGACCTTGATATCTGGATGTTGAGAAATGTCGCTTTGTTCGTGTATGTTTTGACAGGAGAATACGTTACTGTTGGCTGTCACGTATATTAAGACACATATATAGGCAGGTTTGGTAATGCGATAAGCAACTATCAGTTTTGCCGATTGATGAGGGAGGGGGAGATAGTGGGTGAATACAGGCTCTTAAGAATCAATACCGACAGTCTGCTCTACCTAAATGTCTTCTCGCCATTAAAGGAAACCGACTGATGTTTAAACCCTCACAATGCAACGACTTTCTCAACATCATGTTTCTCATCAAAAGAACGAGTATCGTCTTTCTTCATAATCGATCTCATGGCGGTACATTTAATCGCATCCTTCATTTATTAAAAAACGTCCCACGGTCTTGCGGCAGCATTCGCGAATTTCAAACAAAACAAAAGGAAGCACGACAACAGATCAATATGAAAATGCTCACCCCTTTTCAAGATTCATGTGACCACGCAATCCAACACCTTTAGCCCAAGAAGATACTCGCTTCTTCATTCCGGTTGTACTGCGGCCAGCCTCCTGAAGTTTTGCCATGATTTTTTCCCACACTCTGACAGCATTGCAAAGAACAAGAACAAGCGCATTGGACAAGGACTTCATTTTAACGAAATTCTCGTGTATGTCTTACCTAGGGACTGCAAATAACACAGTGGGTCGAACTTCTTTGAGAGTTTCACCCAAACTTCCCTGTTAACACGAACGGATGTATTTTAGGTAGTGTAAAAACAGTTCTTGTTCACTATTGTTTATTCATCACTACCTACACTGACACACGTTATCTTAGTTTATATTTTAGGCAGTGTAAAAACAGTTCTTGTTCTCTGTTGTTCGTTCATCACTACCAACACTGACGCACGTTATCTTAGTTTATATTTTAGGCAGTGTAAAAACTGTTCATGTTCACTATTGTTCATTCATCACTACATAAACTGACACAATTTATCTTAGTTTATATTTTAGGTGGTGTAAAAACTTTTCTTGTTCACTATCGTTCATTCATCAGTACATAAACTGACACACGCTATCTTAGTTTACATTTTAGGTAGTCCAAAGACAGTTTTTGTTCTCTGTTTTTCGTTCATCACTAGCTACACTGACATACGTTATCTTAGTATATATTTTAAGTAGTGTAAAGACAGTTCTTGTTCTCGATTGTTCATTCATCACTACCTACACTGACAAACGTTATCTTAGTTTATATTTTAGATAGTGTAAAGACTGTTCTTGTTCTCTGTTGTTCATTCATCACTACCTACACTGACACACGTTATCTTAGTTTATATTTTAGGTAGTGTAAAGACTTTTCTTGTTCTCTGTTGTTCATTCATCACTACCTACACTGACACACGTTATCTTAGTTTATATTTTAGGTAGTGTAAAGACTGTTCTTGTTCTCTGTTGTTCATTCATCACTACCTACACTGACACACGTTATCTTAGTTTATATTTTAGGTAGTGTAAAGACTGTTCTTGTTCTCTGTTGTTCATTCATCACTACCTACACTGACACACGTTATCTTAGTTTATATTGTAGGTAATGCAAAGACTGTTCTCATTTTCACATCAAAACTCTGTTCATATTTTGTACACGATTTTATTTGTATTTTTACATACGATTGCATACCTTCAACGCGTCAGGTTTAGCAAACCAAACCGTTCCAGCATTGATAATACTCATATGAATGTCCAAAATCTAAAAACAATCAACTAAGTTTCCCTTTCCAAATACCCTTCAATATCCACACAAAACACAGTTTGTACCTGAGCGGCGATATGGCTCAAAGGAAGAAAACTTATGGCATGCTCGTTCTCATAACGTAAATTCACCCATTGAGAAGACATTCGACCGCTAAACACGAGCTGAAAGAATGAAAATTGGCAAAGTCAAATCGTGCAAACGGGAAAAAAATAAATTAGTCAAATTTGGCAACACAACATACGTTATCGTGCGACAGCATCACACCCTTAGGAGTTCCTGTTGTTCCAGACTGAAAGTAAAAGTGAAATACGAGTAAATAAAACAAAATTATCAATTCATCACAACCTACACATACATACGTTGTTATTCGCGTAGGTACGGTTATATGATCTAATTTTTTGAAAAGTCAGAAGCAGTGGCTTGATGGGAACTATTTCTTTTGGGGAGAAGGGGGGAGTTGCTTTACACTGCAAATAAGCCTAAAAATATAGCACTTATGGAGTCCCGACCCTTCGGAAAATTTTTATATTAACAAGCTCTAAAATGCCATTTCCTTAACTTTGGGGAGTGAAATAGTTTTCAAATGCGTTTTTCCAACACAAATTAAAATTTGACGTCCCAGATTCTTTTCAGTGCCGCACCTGCGATCACGTGACTTGTTCGAAGAACTATGAACTGAAAATGAAATACTTCATGTTTATCCCAATTATCTGGCTGACCCGATCGGGAAACCCACTTATATTAGACAATTATTAAGTAAATCGCAATGAATTCACATCGTCATCCGTGAGAAAAATTCTCCTTCTCTGTTTATTCATCGTAGCCAACACTCAAAAAAAATACGAGTGTGGGGTGTTTTTACCACCTGTCGTATACGGGGGCAATGAATTGAAAATAATTTCCCTTGATTTGACAAATTGATGAGCTGCTAGCGCATCGACCCTTTGAAGTAACCTATACCACCAACATGGCCGCTTTGACGTCACACGAAAACACGTCATACTTACAGTATAGACCAAGGTGCAACATTCGTTCGGCTTTAAAGCAGTGATCCTTGCATCCAATTCGGTGTCATCACATGCCTCTCCCAACTTCATAAAATCCTCCCACTGTGAAAATGGAAACGGAGACTTCCAGACATTATATCTTATTCGGCTGGTGACATAACTCTCTGCTACTTACCGTATACACATTAGGGTTTGATTTATCTTCGACTTCCCCAAGATATTGAATAACAGCTTTGAGATCCGGCAACTGATCCCAAATCTTAAACACGTACACCAAGAATATAGATACACCGTAGTGACGAGCTTAGACTCTCCCACCTGCTTCACGGAGTTATAAAGTTCAGAACAGGGGGCGGAGTGTTTAAGCTCATCCGATTGACTCTGGTAAAAAATCTTCATATATGGCCACACTGGCCATATGAGTCTCGTGCTGGGTGAACGACTACCGAGCTACATACGAGCCCGCGCGCATACGAGATAAAACTCGAAAATGAAGTCACATTCACTCGTTCTCACTTATCTGTACCTTGAGAATCTTGTCCAACTGAATCTTATTTTCCACGACGGCGATTCGCGTGCGCGAGTTTTCGAGTACGTATTTGCACGCCTCGGGAGAATTGGTTGTATAGACACCGGTGGCCAATCCCCTGCGAGAAAACGGTAACAGAACGAAATGCAATGTAACTACAGGGTCATACGGAAAGATAAGATTGGGAGAACCCTTAAAGGGCAGGTAAAACGAAAATTTTTTATTCGAATTTTATTCTCATCGAAGAGAGCTCGTGAAATGACAGTGGACTTTTGAAAACAGTTTTGTAATATAGTTTTTTATAATCAACATATTAATGTTTTCGCAAACGTAATGTCCGATTTACGCAATTAGTGACGTCATGTTGCAAAACGGATTGCGGCAAATTTACAAATCTTTAGTTTCATGACGACTTTTGGACGAAATGCTTAAGCAGAATTTTACACCATTAGCACTTCACAGCGACAGGATCTCGGTGTATTTGAAGTAACATATCAGCAGATATTCGTGATTATTCCACCTCACGTTATGCAAAATGGCGTGAGTGGTTGTGTACATAAAACTCATAGTAATCATCTCTAGTATATAAAATATCCTAATATAAAATATAGTAAGAGCATCAAAGTTGGCTGACTTGCACAAGTAGTACCAGTCTCCCCTTCGAATGACGAACATACCAGGTTTGAATTTTGCGTTTTCGCAGCAAAAATACAAGCGATCAAACGGAAAGAAAGACTTGCAAAGCATTCAAATCGCCTAAGACTAAGAACGTGGCACCGATAGAGAGTATGCAATTCGTTCTTCCGGCTTTTGTTTTCAATATTCACACCAGACGCGTTATCCAGTCTAACGTACATGTAGCGGTGAAAACGAACAAGTGTAAAATAGGCTTTACATCTTTACGTCAAGTGCAATTCGTATGTCTTACCGCGCAAAAATTGCACCAATATTGGAAATTATCCATTCGGGAGAGTTGAAGCCGATTATTGCTACACCACCAAATTCATTCAAACCAAGCTGAAAACATAAAGTGAAGCTTCATTAGTAGATAAAATCACAGACTAGAAAAGTCATACAGCTATGGAGGGAGGCTGACGTTGCAGGTGTATGTGTAAGCATGTAGGTAGAGTGGGGGATTGGTGAATTTCACGAGGGCAAAGGTGGAGGTGTGAGAAAAGGAGAAAATAAAAGTTGGCAAATGGAACAGCAAATGGTTGCCTGTCTTTGGGTGGAGAGAAGAGTTCTCCACCGCTCACAAAACGAGTCTCCCGAGATGCAATTCAGCTTCCTTATAATATTGGATCAGTAGTCACTAGAGACTCGAAGTGACTGATTTGAAACAAGCTACCGCTCGAAGTCAATTATGATCACGAGTTCAGTTTTTCTCAAAGTGAAAGTCACCCGTAAATATATAAAACATACGATGACGACAAAGTCTGCAAGATCAAACAAGGATTTTGCATCAGCCATTTTTGAATGAGAATGGTACCTAATCAGCGTACCTATAATACTTTAGCGTTACGAACCTAATATGTTCCCGTGAAAATAGAAACTCGTAGAAATCATACAATGCATTCATAGCCTTTAAGAACATGCTCCTGTCGTGACTCAAACTGGTCTAAATTTCCGACACGCTCGCCACTTGTGAAATCCGTTACAACATATTCATACACAGGCGGTCTAACGTCAAACCTAAACACTACTACGGTTGCGCCGGCAAAAACACACTTCACGTTCGTGCTACGATTTGACGAGTTGAAATGCACCTCAACTTTGGACGTTTAAACGCACGAAATCTATCACGTGACTATCACGCATTTTGCAGGTAAAGAAATGCATCAAACCAACGATGTTGACGGATATGGCAAGTTGTCGATTTTCATTGGATTGTAAAAGAGAGAACTGGCCATTAAAAAGAAATCAGTCGGATGCAACTGGCCCACATTCCCAATTAACGTTCTGGCGCATGCCCTGGCAATACCATACTGTAAACAGCCTATCAGCATCAATTTGTACAGCATACTTTCAGCTAGCTTGTAGACTAACTCGATAAAAATTGCCCCGTTGATCTTAAGCCTTGTTATTTCGCGTAATTGCATGCAAAGAAATTGGCAAATGAAATTTGTTTCAATTTATACAATAATACAACTACAGTATAATGGTCGGGGAGGCGCCAAGTATATGAGAAAGGCGGCGTGTCCATTTGACATTGAACTGCAACATACAGCAAGTTCAAAGATGTGAAATGGAGCAACCACGCGTTTAATTAATCCATTTGAATGCGCAAACAAATCATGTATCGTAATATGCCTAAACGTTACGCAATTTGATAAACAGCGAAAGCAGGAGGGAGATGTGGGTGTAACTACCTCAAACTACGAGTACAAAATACCTGAAGAGCAACGGAACAATGTCTAGAAAGGTATAACACAATTCTAAGGCTACACGACTAGTTAGATGATGCACGAAGTAAAATACCCAAACCATGGACTGGGGTGATAGGTGAAAATTCGTCTATTCCGCTGGTATATTCACAGAGCACGCTGTTCTCACGTGGAAATCAACACGGGTGGCATATAATAGGAACTAAAACCGCTCTTGCAGTCATAGGAATGTAGTTAACAATTCCCGCGGAAATAGTCCAAATACTTGCATAAAACGACAAAGAATCCTTGGCTACCGAGAACAATAGATCGAAGCACAAATTACCACAAATCAAATATGAAAATGTAACGAAATGATCAAGAATTAGCCACACTGCTCCTAAAGGAAGCATCGTGAAATGCTAGAAATTTGTTTTAAAAAAAGGACCTCCGGTGTTTGCTTGTGACTTCGCAATATAGGTTGAATCGTTATTGCAAAATAATTCCTTTCCAAACCAAACGCTTGCGCAATGTAACTTATTATTACCGAGTGGAATCGTTCGTTTGAAACACGAAAGGTCTGACAATTTAATAATGCGACCTAATGATCATTACTGCCGTCAACATTTATTGTTGAACTCGCCACTCAAGAGCTACGATAACGCGTTTCCTTTCATTAGTAGACTGAGCAAACAGAAATTATTGAACACTTATTATTCATCAGTAATAACATAAAAAGTCGATTTTGAAGTCACACAGTACTTCAGCTTTTCGAAACGTAATTACTAATTCAGAGTTAAGAAAGGGGAATGTGAGAGGTCACAATTATTATTTACCTTAATAAATCCCTTAGCTGCCGTTCTACATTCCTGCATGTACCGTTTGTACGTCCATTTTTCCCATTTTCCGTCGCGTTTCACCGCAAGCGCAAAAGCGATGCCCGACTTCTCGACAGTTCGCTTAAATAACTCGTGAACGGTTATCGGCTCGTCGCTGTCGTATTTCGTCGCCCCTATCCGTAGTTTCACCGCTCCGTTCGGTGAAACAGACCAGAAATTTTCAGCAGGAGCAAGCTTGCTGTCCATGTCTTCGGCGAGAGAATTTATTTTCTCATCGGATGCCGGCAACGATGTCGGAGCAGATGTTGTAGCAATGTCTTCGGACATCGTCTCGGGGAAATATTTTAATGAACAGCTTTCCGGTGCAATATACGGGCAAATGACTCTTTCATCTACTCATCAATCATAAGAGCACTCCCTGACGACGGCCCGTCCTTTCACACACCTACACGTCATGACGTCACTCTATAGTTGAGCTAAGTTCAGAAGCATAAAAAATTCAAACGAGAGAAGCACGTGTGCGCAGACGTGTGATTTCGATGTTAACTCGCGTGACTGTCCAGGCGGATACCCGTCTCACGTGATAGCGATGAAGGGAGAGAATGGGCGCCAGTGATGTGCAAAATGAACAGTGTTTACACAGTGCTTGAACAGTGTTTGACAACGCGTGTGAATATGGAAAGTGAATGATGGCGATGAATAAAAAAGAGAGAATGTGGACAGTGTAAAACTACTTTTGTGAATATGGGAATTGTGAAGTGTGAACAACAGTATTGATTACAAAATAACAACAATAAAACGCGTGCGCTGATTGGTCTATAGCTGAATTCGCATAAGCCTGTCAAAACCACGGTGCAAGTCGATCTGAGCGCAATCAATAGATCAATCAAAGAGAATTTGCAAATCAATCATGAACACATGCTAAAGGAAAAATTAAAAAACATCTGTCTTGAATTCATCTGTTTCGCATTATTGTTACTTTGTGCAAGAAATAAAAGATGTTTTTCGTGTTTGCACTGGCTTATGCAAACCTTGGAGACGTTTGTGAGAACTCTCCAGAAGGCGAAACCTCGGAGACGCTTGTACTCATCAGCTCTCGAGTTCTCCCAAAGGTCTCCTCAGTTTGCATAAGCCTGTGTAAACACGGTAAGCATCTTTAATTTCTTAAATGAACAAACAAAAATAGGGAAAAAACAACGTGACTATCAGTGTTAAAAATGATGCAATGAAAACAAAACTTGTTATTCGCACGTCCTCGAGTCAAATCACCCGACATAAAATTGTCTCAACCACGACAAATGCGACTTGAGAAGAGCGCATTGTCTTAAGCCTTGCACGGAAGTACCGTTCACCTTCTCCATCATTTCCTGAGAAATTTCCAAATCATTTCGAAGAAATGTGCTCGAACTACCCTTCGCTGCCTCTCGACGTGTATCCACTTTTTTAATACCTCGCGAGCGATCTTCTGAAGAACACGTTTGGCAACCAAGGTCGTTCAATAACCGAGTCAACAGCTCCCTGCAGATGTCAGCAGACCGACAGTCTTTGGATGGAAAGTGCGAGGAGGAAAATGCGATCAGGAATCTCCTTAAATTTAACATATTTTTAAGATGACAACCGACTCAATTTACGGATCCAATGTGATCTGACAACAAGAGAAGTCATACCTGTGATACCATAAAGTCTCGTAGAAAGGATAATATGTCGAAACTTCGAGTGTTAACGTCCATTCCTCCCGAAGATGATACAGCACTTTCATTTTCGAACTAGAATACGTTTTAAGAGCGGATTTGAGCAGTGCAACTTAACTTTGTCAAACAGACACAACAAGAATGTACTAAAAATTATCGGATAAAACCGGTTTGAACATGTGAACGTTGTCTACGCCACCAAAAGATGGAAGTAGGACAGGATCGACATCGGATCGCTTCTGATGAAGACACTCGACAGGAGTATAGACTTACAGTTTCAACATCAGGTCACTCTTGATGAAGACACTGTATTCGCGTATATAGGAACTCCAATTTCAACATAAGATGCCTTCTGACGAAGACAGCAGACAGGAGTTTATAAAACACTCCAGTTTCAACATCAGAAAACTTCTGATGAAGACACCAGACTGGGCTCTATAAAGGACTCCAGTTTCAACATCACATTACTTTTGATGAAGACACTAGACTGGGCTCTATAAAGGACTCCAGTTTCAACATCACATTATTCACCAGACTGATAAAGGACTCCAGTTTCAACATCACATTACATGAAGACTAGACTGGGCTCTATAATGGACTCCAGTTTCAACATCACATTACTTTTGATGAAGACACTAGACTGGGCTCTATAATGGACTCCAGTTTCAACATCACATTATTCCTGATGAAGACACTACACTAGGCTCTATAATGGACTCCAGTTTCAACATCACATTATTCCTGATGAAGACACTAGACTGGGCTCTATAATGGACTCCAGTGTCAACACTACATCACTCCTGATGAAGACATTAGACTTAGGCAGATAAAATCTTCAGCTTTTTTTCTATGCTGGAGCATACTAAACGTACGTTTTATCATCAGATCTCTGCTTATATAGACACCAGACAACAATATATGAAAGATTCCAGTTTCAACATCAGGTCACTCCTGATGACTCCAGTATCAACATAAAATCACTTTTGACAAAGACAGAAAGGCTAGCACATAATCACGTAATGGATTTGTTTATCGCACTCACCACGACTCGAGCAGCAATTTCAACACGTGCTGTCTATAGTGATAAACACAATTATCAGACACGTGACGCCATAGCCAATCCTTTGTCGAGATAAGTTCCGTTTCGAGCCAAGTCACATCGCCTTGCACGAAATATCCCGACAGCCAACATCGATGATCCCAAGAAACGTAGTTACAAGGATATCTTTCGGCGCATGCAAGCGTTAGCTCGAACTCTTTTTGAATGTCGACAGTTTTTAAATATTTCCACTGCAAATGTCCTCTTTTCAATAGCCAACGTCTACACTGATGATTGTAAACAGAACTGAGTGCGGTGCCTTGATTATAAACATTACTGCAATACGTTATTTAAGGGCCATTGAAAAATAGATTTCGTTCGCACCTCTCCTTGGGAAAACACAGAATACATGAGATTACAGTGTAGTCTGCAATCTGAAAAGTAAACAATACCATTTAGGAATTTACAGATAGAAAATCAATGCCATGTGAGAATGTTTGTTCAAATAGTTTTTGATTAAAATTTTTGCAGGGAATTTCTATTCTTTAAATTTGCCTTCGGGAAGTGTAATACTTTATCCAGGTCAAGTTCTGTCCTAATTTCTGTCTGTTTTCATCACGGACTAATGGCTAACCCACCTACCCCCATGATACAGTCCGCCACTTCCGCACGAATACTTTATCCAGGTCAAGTTCTGACCTAATTTCTGTCTGTTTTCATCAAGGACTAATGGCTAACCTGCCTACCCTACCCCCCCATCGTGGTACAGTCCGCCACTTCCGCACGAATACTTTATCCAGGTCAAGTTCTGTCCTAATTTCTGTCTGCTTTCATCACGGACTAATGGCTAACCCACCTACCCCCTCCCCCCTCATAGTGGTACAGTCCGCCACTTCCGCACGAAATCCATTTGTTGACGATAACTTGAACGTTTTACCCCGATAACGTTTAGAGAAGTTGGGAATGCATGATAAGAACAAGGAAACTTTATAGGAAGGGTAGGTTTGAACCACGGTCAAGACTTCGTAAAAGACGGTAGCTACGTACGTACTTCAAGAGCTAATGATAAGAAAATTGTGCTGTTTAGATTATATTTCCATTGAAAATGACTTTCAAAATGACAGTGTACGTACCTTTCAAATCAGTGCATTCATATCGCTTTTCATTCTCGAGATATTGAAGCATACGTAATGCCCGCTTTGCACAACTTGTGACGTCACATTGCATAATAAAATTTGAAGCAGCATTTATAATTGGTGCTATGGTTATGTCGACCGAGCAGGGTTTAAATCATTCTAAAGAGTTAATTGTATAAAAATTGCCCGATCATTTCGAGCAAAAGACGCCTTAAAAGTAAAGGATGTTAGAGATTTTGTGGCGACTCGTTATGCAAAATGACGTCACGAGTTGTGTAAATCGGACATTGCAAAAACTTCAATATCTCGAGAATGAAAACAGATATGCATAGGTATTTTAGAAAATACACCGTCACTTTAATAGTTCCGCTGAATGAAAATGTAATTGAAATAGCAACATTTTCGTGCCAAATGCACTTTTACGCAATCACACAGCATTAAATTAAAGATAAGTAACAGGCAGAAAACCATACAGAAGTGATCACATCACTGTATAAACAGACTATATGAACAGTTCATTTCTCTTCTGCAGTGGTTACTGAAGAAATTGCCTCTAAACTGGAAATGTTCCAACCAAGGCATCAAGTACAAACCTGTGTGTGAAGGTCTCGGCACTGCGTGGTTGTTTTGTGAGTACTAATTCGGTGAAGGCGAGTTCGTTTCTCCACAACTCTTCCGTTGCTTGTATCGAAACGTACAATTTCCTTAAAGTTTCAAAAAAAGGCAGACTCAACTTCCTGAAGTTGTTGGTCATCTTCAGAGAGGGAAGCTAAAACACGTGATGTAACATACGTAAACCCCGGGACTTGTGGGTCTTATAACTTCGCAAGGAGAAGGTGCGGGAAGAATTTTGCTTTATATTATTCGTTCATTTGTCGAGTAGATTATAGCATGTCGGCATTTTAAGTTTCGACTTCCCAACCACTTTCAACTTAAAATGATTGGCTTTTGAAAACTGATTTCAACATTCTCTTGTTAGAGTAAATGGTTTGAACCCGGGAGTATCGTTACATGTTTGTAGATGTAGATCGTCCAGGTTGGTATAGTCCTGAGAAGGACTGTTTTTGTTGTTGCTGACTGACGTTTCGACAACCTTAGCGGTAGTCATCTTTAGAGTCAAATGAGGAGCAAATGTCAGGTGTGACACCCACACATTTCCTGTACACACAATACAATGACGTAAGAACCAGATAACAAATACGGCTAACCTGACGTTTACTCCTCATTTGTCTCTGAAGATGACTACCGCTAAGGTTGTCGAAACGTCAGTCAACAACAACAAAAACAGTCCTTCTCAGGACTATACCAACGTAGAAGATCTACATCTACAAACATGTAATTGCCTTGTTAGTTAGGAAAGTTCACCTCTAAGATAAAAATATGTTTCTTAGATCGTTGTATGACGTCTATATCATCAGACCATCAGACCAGATCATAAGACCAATCGCAGGCAAGTAAAATTTGAAATAAAATTAGCGGTACATGTCTGTACAGTCCGATAACAAAATACACCTTCTTTCAGGAAAACAAACAAACAAACATACCGAATGTTCCACACAGTATAATCTTCAGAATGCAAAAGGAGACAAACGCGACTTAATGCCAACAAATGGACTCCTACATTAAAAAGCAAAAATCTTTGATTCCAAGCCATAGATATCAAAAGAGTGTTTTCACTCATTCTATAGGGATCAACATGGCAATGGAAAAAGCGGCCATATTGGTGTACCAAACAAAGAAACTTCATTAGAATTCTTTTAACAGATATACTGACATGACAGCTATGGCCTAAGGGGAAAACGCTCTATACTGATTTTATGATTCCATTTAACCAATATGGAAGCTAGCCATTTGAAATAATCATTTTCGGGTTGTTTCGCACTTCGTGAAAACCATGGTAAACATGATCGATTCCTTAGAGTATGCTTTGATTTTCAGTAAAGCAAATAACTATTTCTTTTTCTGAGGATTTTGTCTCAAAGGATGACTATGTATAATTTGTTTTACATGTTTGTAGATGTAGATTGTCCTGGTTCGTGCAGTCCTGAAGAGGTTTTTAGTGTAGACGTTGACCGAAAGTTTGTTTTACATGTTTGTAGATGTAGATTGTCCAAGTTCGTGCAGTCCTGAAGAGGTTTTTTATTGTTGACATTGACTGAAAGTTTGTTTTACATGTTTGTAGATGCAGATTGTCCAGGGTTGTGCAGTCCTGAAGAGTTTTTTTATTGTTGATGTTGACTGAAAGTTTGTTTTACATGTTTGTAGATGTAGATTGTCCAAGTTCGTGCAGTCCAGAAGAGGTTTTTATTGTTGACATTGACTGAAAGTTTGTTTTACATGTTTGTAGATGTAGATTGTCCAGGTTCGTGCAGTCCAGAAGAGGTTTTTTATTGTTGACATTGACTGAAAGTTTGTTTTACATGTTTGTAGATGTAGATTGTCCAAGTTCGTGCAGTCCAGAAGAGGTTTTTTATTGTTGACATTGACTGAAAGTTTGTTTTACATGTTTGTAAATGTAGATTGTCCAGGTTCGTGCAGCCCAGAAGAGGTTTTTTAGTGTTGACATTGACTGAAATTTTGACAACCTCAGCAATAGTCATCTTCATAGTTGACTCCATTAATCTGGAAGATCTACGTCCACAAGCATGTAATCCTCAGTTCGAACCATACCCTTCATCAAAATTATTCACCAATGCATAACAAAAGCTCAAGAATGGCTTGCATGCACAGTAGAAATTTTCAAGTAAATACTACAGACACAAAAGATATTTGAATAAAGCTTAAATGTACTTCCTAAATCACTATAAAAATCCAACATGTAAGATGTGAGGTCTTCTGCAAAGTTTTGCATGTAACCAAGGGCGAAAAATCCCGAACCTTTTTGTTTGAGCTCATCCCGATCCCTAGTAAGCATTTCTCTATCCGTAGCCTTTAGCTGCTCGTATGTGTACGAAAATAGTTCTTTAACACACCAAGAAAATACTCCAAGTCTGTTCGTCTCACGAATATATGGAAGACTTTTGCCTTCGACTGGTTTCACCGATGGAATTACGTCAAATTCTTCACTGATATGATAAATGAAACGCATTTTAGAACGGTTGAATTTCTGGAGGGATGCTGTGAACGCGAAGGCCAATTGTCAACCCAATTTCGTGTGGTTTGTATGTTTTACAGCCCCAATTGAGAAAAATAAAAATAAGCATGCACGTTTTGAAAATTCTTACATATCATTGCCCATCACGGTGAGGACTTCATGCACTTTTTCAAAATAAACTTGTCCATTTTGCTTAGATTTTTCTTCTTCTAAAGATAACTCGTCAACATCACAATTGTCGGCCATTTTGCTTTGTAGCCATCCGCGCGCTCCTGGCACTAGATTTTCAAAAAACGACGAGTGGAGGATTGCTTCTAGGATTCTGATTGAACCATCGATAATCCCATTTATTTGGTGGGGCATTGTCTTACGCCTATTCCTCACCACACCACCCAGAAAAACCTCTGGCTCCATCCCGTTAAAAAATTCGAAAATCCGTAACATAATTACATTACATATAAACTGTAATAATGACATCAACACTGTCTGGTGTTGTTATGGACAATGGTTACAAGTAGAGACAGATTTACGAGAGGGGTGTAGAGGTGTTCCCCCCGTCCAACATCAGATTTCAACTCCCTAAATGATTTTCTCGCCACTCTAGAAATAAATTCGACCCCTCCAATTTTTTAGCAAAACACATCGGTAGTACAGTTGAACTGTGTTTTTCAGGTCAAAACCTCCGATGGCTGCACTACTAGACCACCATTGTTCTAATCCCTTACATTGCCTTTCATATCAGTTCACCCCTTAAGTCCATGGTTACAAGGAGAAAGACTCTCACTGAATGAGATATATAAATATTATCAAATATTAATATCACAGCAAAGTTTCGAAAATCATGCTGTACGACGTTTACCAATGCAGTGCCTTGGTTTTCATCATATTACGGCCGTTTCGCTTCGAGACTGTCCCAAAGAAGTGTAAAAAACAGCAGTTGGCTTGGTGCGCGTCCTTTGAGTAACACCTTTCGCAGAACGACGATCGTCTTTGCCGGAATGACCAATATCCGCAGAAACAAGAGTTCCGGGGATATTTAATTTTTCACGCAATCTGTACAAAAATGAAAAAAGAAGTTAAAACCATTGCATAGTCGTTCGATGGCGAACTGGAGTCGGTACCTTGTTTTCAATTCGTCAATACAAGTGATGATTTCGTTACATTCGTACTCGCCAAACTCCTTAAAAGAGGCATATTATACGCATGTTAAAAGAGTTTTTGTTTTTGCAGCACTTTTCTTGTTGTAGATATTGTTATATCCTTTTCTAGATATTGTTATATCCTTTTGTTATATCCTTAGCTAGATAATGACTTTGAAATAAAGTCGAAATATCACTTTAAATCTTGTCTCTTGCTTTTATAACTCGAATCTTGAGTTTGCAAGATGATGTTTTTGGAGTGTGCTTTTTCTTTTATAGATATTGTTATATGTAGCTATATTGTCCCATATTATCTTAGATTGTATTTAAGTAAAGACTATTCTTGTTCTCTGTTGTTCATTCATAACTACCTACAATGACACATGTTATCTAAGTTTATATTTTAGTTAGTGTAAAGACTGTTTTTGTTCTCTGTTGTTCATTCATCACTACCTACATTGACACACGTTATCTAAGTTTATATTTTAGGTAGTGTAAAGACTGTTCTTGTTCTCTGTTGTTCATTCATCACTACCTACATTGACAAACGTTATCTTAGTTTATATTTTAGGTAGTGTAAAGACGGTTCTTGTGCTATGTTGTTCATTCATCACTACCTACACTGGCACACGTTATCTTAGTTTATATTTTAGGTAGTGTAAAGACTGTTCTTGTTCTCTGTTGTTCATTCATCACTACCTACACTGGCACACGTTATCTTAGTTTATATTTTAGGTAGTGTAAAGACTGTTCTTGTTCTCTGTTGTTCATTCATCACTACCTACACTGGCAGACGTTATCTTAGTTTATATTTTAGGTAGTGTAAAGACTGTTCTTGTTCTCTGTTGTTCATTCATCACTACCTACACTGGCAGACGTTATCTTAGTTTATATTTTAGGTAGTGTAAAGACTGTTCTTGTTCTCTGTTGTTCATTCATCACTACCTACACTGGCAGACGTTATCTTAGTTTATATTTTAGGTAGTGTAAAGACTATTCTTGTTGTCTGTTGTTCATTCATAACTACCTACAATGACACACGTTATCTTAGTTTATATTGTAGATAGTGTAAAGACAGTTCTCGTTCTCTGTTGTTCATTCATCACTACATACACTGACACACGTTATCTTAGTTTATATTGTAGATAGTGTAAAGACAGTTCTCGTCCTCTGTTGTTCATTCATCACTACATACACTGACACACGTTATCTTAGTTCATATTTTAGGCAGTGTAAAGAAAGTTCTTGTTCTTTGTTGTTCATTCATCACTACATACACTGACACACGTTATCTAAGTTCATATTTTAGGTAGTGTAAAGACAGTTCTCGTTCTCTATTGTTCATTCATCACTACATACACTGACACACGTTATCTTAGTTCATATTTTAGGTAGTGTAAAGAAAGTTCTCGTTCTCTGTTGTTCATTCATCACTACATACACTGACACATGTTATCTTAGTTTATATTTTAGGTAGTGTAAAGACAGTTCTTGTTCCCTGTTGTTCATTCATCACTACATACACTGACACACGTTATCTTAGTTCATATTTTAGGTAGTGTAAAGACAGTTCTCGTTCTCTGTTGTTCATTCATCACCAAACTGTATATTCTCGACTGTTTTACAAAGTCATCTTGCTTTATAATTTACTTCTTTAAATTGTTGGCCAGACATAGTTTTTGGTATAGGGTCGCCTGTTGCACACTCTTCACTACCTATAATGACTGACAAGCGCAACTTAAGTCGCAATCAAAAACGGAAATCAAATACATACAATTTTTCCATATCTTGCATGCTCATAAAGCTTTATGATTTTCTCGCAAAGATCTTTACAACCCGCTAATGGAGCACGAGGAGGTTTGAGCAGAGACATCAAATGCTCTTGAACTGTTTGATGACTTTTTCGACAGAATTCAACATCGACACTACACAACATGTCATCTAAATTGAAAGGTTACACATCTTTCGAACTGCATTGAAAGGGAAAACACGTCGGATTTAAAAAACATTTCGGTTACTCACCTAGACAAGTCACGGCATCAATCGCCTTGTAACGATGAATCAGTTTGTTCATGTAATGCACGGAATCTGCACCTGAGGATATCAGAGGATAATGAAGGGCAAGTCAATTCATTTCTACTCATCAAATATGACCTACAGCAGGTATGTATAGAAGGGGAGGTGTGCAGGAGGGGGTGCTGGAGGCTAAAGGGGGTGCAACATGCAGGAGGATGAAGTTGGGTGCAGAAGGATGAAGGGGGTGCAGGAGGGTGAAGGGAGGTGCAGGAGGGTGCTATCGACAAAATACTAATATACTAAGCAAATTGTGATTAGTGTTTAAGGGAGGACACTTCCGAAAGTAAAAAGTCTGAATGCTAAGTCAACATGCAGACATGGAATCTAATCTAAACTAGGGAAACACCACTCTGTCATCCTCACTCAAAAAAACCCTTGTGAATCTATCCCTGACAGGATACATTACGGTCTTCTTATTATGTTGAATTGAAAAACATGTATGATTTGCCTTCAAAATGTTTAGAGATGCATGGGGAATATAAGTGCAATCTCTTGACTTATCCACAGTGGCAAATCTGAACAGCAAAGAAACAAGCATTGCCCTTGCTTCTCTCAAATAGTTTTGTCTACCTCAATAGTTTCGCCAGCTAGCTGAGCTTAACCTTGATCAACTTCCATACATGGGATAGAATTTTAAACACTATATAACTTAAAACTTGAGCTCAAAATAAAATTCGGCAGTTGAAAACTAACCCGAGCTGCTCTGGAGCGGAGAGTTTTCACAACACAAATGCTGAACATTTTCTGCCAACATTCGTGGTTCAATTCGCATCCGTTTCACCCTTTGAATATTTGCATCTATGGAATTTGAAAGGCTCTGTCATGAAAGAAACAATATCAAAATTTAGTTCAAATCACTGAAACAGCTAAGTGAAATCAAGTCAACTGATAAGCCACATGAAATCACATTTCACACGCTGGAGTATTTGAAGATGGGGGGGGGGGTTGCAGGCATCTGGAAAAAAATTGCAGTTGACCCTGAACGATCTAAAGTTGCAAAGCAAACTAGCTGCACTAATACATTACTCTTATTCATTTAAATACAACTTCTCAAGAATTTATGTCCAGTAAATATTGCAAAATGTCACAAGTGAAATTTGAATTTCGTATTTTCTTAAGTGTGCATAAGTTCTCTTGACCATATTATGGCACATGCAGGTGGTGCGATTTTCTATGATATCACCTTGGGAACAGTAAATGAAATCACCTTGGGAGCACCAGCACCGGTTGGTGTATGCGAACCGCTTTTGGAGAGCAATCGGATTCTCAGCAACTGCCTTTTCACCAGTATAACCAAAAGAATGAAAAGCTATGAACAACAAAGTCACATTGTACTATGTAGTATAAATACTGTTTATCGATTTGGTATTGATATTTCTTTGTCGATATTGACTTGGATGCTACAATTTATTTTCAACAGTTTAACATTTTTGTTGTAGGTGATCTGATGTTTAAACACAAATTCTTGTCAAGGATGCCAGAATGTCAATAATTGTGGTAGTCCATACATCCATATGTGCATGTTTTGCTTGATTTACTCTCTTTTGAAATCAATTTTTTTTAACAAGCTGTGGCTACAAATATATGAATATTTCCATACACACACACTCCCCCCCAATTATAGACATTAAAGCATCCCTGGTTCTAGTAAACCGCAGTTTCTTCAACCTTCAGGAATCATCTTATGCTAAAACTAGACACATTAATTACTACAGTCCAGAGTCTTCATCTGGAGTGAGCTGACATTAAATTTTGAATCCTTATTACTCCAGTTTAGTGTCTTCATGAGAAGTGATCTAATGCTAAAACTTGAATTCTTATATACTCCAGTCAGGACCAGTCTAGTGACTTTATAAGAAATGATCTAATGCAAAAACTTGAATCCTCATATAAGTCAAGCGTCTTCATCACGATCATCAAATGTTAACATTTTTAGATTCAACCGTTGCATCATGCAGTACCAAGTCCCACATGCTGCCTATCTTACCAATACGCAACACACGATGATAATAACCAAGGTAGGTCCGCCAACGCTCTTCAAAATACTTTTGTCATGCTTTTCAAACGCATCGTCTCCGCTTACAAATTGGGTCGCGATGTTAATGCAATAAAGTACGAAAAAGTTCATCAACATTGTAAAAATAACAAAAGCTATCTGTCCAATATCAGCACACATTCCATTCTTCTAAGGAGGACATTAATTTCCATCGCAAATGTCGACAATCTTGATAAATTCCCCACTCATAAATTGACTAGTTGACAAACTCGACAATGTGAACTCCACAGACTCAACATTCTCCTCATTCTCTGGGCCGTGTTACGACTGGGAAACTGAAAACAAGTTTCTTTTCAATCCCGGGATGCACTTGGATGCTTTAGATGCTCCGCGGAGATTTACCAATATTGATTGCTCTGCAGAAAACTTAACAATTTCTTATTCCATACCCCAAGAAGGAAAAGCGAGGAAGAAAAAGAATTATGCAAGCATTTAAAAACAGGAAAACATCAGTAAATAATTATGCAGTATGCAAAATAAATATTTTAAATAACGACCTTATTTTGTGGCTCTTTGTAAATTGTTTCCAATCCTGGATGGACAAACAATTAACAAAACGAGCAAAATATATGTCACCAAGGACAAGCGATATCCTCCTTTTTAGACATTAAAATATCCAATGAAGTTTTGGCATTCATTTAATTCCAATGCCGATTTTTTTCTAATCGTTTCGTATCCAAGTCTCCGATAGTTTTTTTTTTCATTTCTTAGACATGACAAAAAAACTAAAACCATATGTGTTAAGATATGCTCTCATATTCTTCCTGTAATTCGTAAATCATTAAGTCAAGTGTAACTAACTAAATGATTACTATAGTTCCAAATAGCTTTCCGTTGATTGTAAATTAACCATATATAGTAAAGAAACAAATATATCGATACGTAATATCTTGTATAAATAGAAGTAGTTTAACCATTGTAAGATAGATCGTAGACCATAGACATTGACGTTGAACATTAAATGTGATCGTAATAGTTATCTGTGATATCTCTATTTGTTGGTGTAAGTCAATACATACTAAAGAAGGTAGATGGCTACATCACAAAACCTAACAATATGAAATTTATTAATTGTTTTCAATAAATTCTCCATAGAAGTTATATTTTCCTGATTAATATTTGCAGTGACACATGCGCATCTACGATCATCTAGCGATCGAAGAAAAGTAAAATGTAGATTATAGCTTATGCGTTAGCAAACCTTCTCGTTGCAGGTGCTAAGATACAGTGAATTATAAATTCATCAACTGGAATAAACTCGCTGGAGCTTAAATTCTCAAACCTCCACAGACAGTAAAATTAACTCGTCGTCAACTTTTTGCAAATGCCCCAAAAATTAGTTATTGAATTGCTTGCAACCTGCACTTTGCCGAAGCACTGATTCTCAGGAACTCATTATTTTTTAACAGAACTTTTTTAATCATTAACACTGGCAGAAAATATTTTTTGAATAAATATTCAATGCATTGGAAGTAATGTAAGGTCACATGTTTTAACTTAAAACAGGCGTTTTACGAAAAAAGCAATGCACAATAATGTCTGGTATTATATATAGTAACTCAATTGGTAGTTTTCAGAGTTTTGTTGGACAGGACATAACTAAACAGTTAACTTCAGCAGTTAGCTGTTTCAAAAATATCTATAGCTGAAGAACTCTCACCTGCCCTATAATAGCTTTTCTGTCTTCTGCATAATTGCAATCGTTTTCCTTCTCCTTTCTTTGTTACGTAAAGTGAGAGCTTTTTACAGGTACTTATAACATTGAAAAGAACCTGTCGACATTGCAATTCAATAGCGCATCATTTCTCCACAGTTTTGGAAAAGGCAAAGCAGAAAGACAAAATGACGGTTTCTGCATTCTGCAAAGCCATTCGGCTCTGCTGTTTGGAAATACTTTTTCACATGATCCTCATTATGCAATCAAACGGATGGCAGGTCAAAACAAAAACATGCGACCAGGTTTACTATACAGAAAGCTCAGGTAGGAAACGGATTATTTTCTCACATTCTAAGTCAAACTGTGGGTAAAAATTTAATTGAATGAGGTTCACCGTCAAGACATAAATGTCACTTTGTGCAGGAGTTTGCTTGAATAGATTATATGAAAGATATCAGCTGTTGAATAAATCCACCGGCCAACTCTTTTATCCATGCATTTTCAGATAATGATCTTATTTTTCCTTGCCAAAGAAATGAAAGTATGTTCTCAGCTCCTCTCTCAACGTAATTATTTTAGTTGACAGTAACACTTTTCCTATATAGAACCGCTGGAATCGTTGAATATAAACATAACGAAGCAAGTTTGGGTACGTTCGGTCATCGAGTGTGCGCAACTTTGCCAAACCGATGATCTCTGTCAGGTTTTCCTACACAGCATAAGGGAAGAAAACGAAAACTGTCGGCTGCTAAACAGAGTACCCGACAGAGGAATGGGATTGATTGAGAAGGTTGCCGGAAAGAAGTGGAGTCTGTACATTTCATTGGAGGTAAAGCTTTCGAGAATTGCGCCGTTACAAAAAAATGCTATTATACATTTGACTCACTAACGTCAAAGACCACTGGATGAAAAAAAGAAATTTTGTAGCGTAAGAACAAAGTGAAACATCATTAATATGCTAATCAGAAAACAACAGACTATTCTCATACATAAGGTCATAAAACCTCCATTACAGTTTAATTAGGACGATAAAAAAATTATATTTCGCGCTTTACAATGACAAACTTCTTTCTCGCTCAAGGCAAGATGTGAAATGGATAAAGCGTGTGATGGTCAAGGTCAATGCATGACGGATTGCAACGAGCCAGATGTTGTCAAATGTGGTTGTTATGAAAACTATTACGGCAAAAGTTGCGAGAAATATTGTAAGAATTTCAAATATTCCAATAAGACGTTTTAAGGGAGAAAAGTTATTCTTGTGACACCAACTCAAATTACGAAGAAAAAATTGGTCACTGCATCCTCGGAGAATGACGTGAATTCGATATCGTCACGTCTTTTTCCACAATCCTGCGCCTGATCCCATCTAGTTCATTTATTTCATATGTGCAACTTTCACTTCCAAGTACATTAATAAAGAAAATTAAGTACATTGATTTCTTTTGGACAATTTCACTATGGCATAAAAATAAAGACATCAAGTACATTGAATTCTTATGTACCATCCTTACTATGACATAAGTATAAGAAGATCAAGTTAGTTGATTTCTTATTCACCATTCTCATTATGACATAAGAAAAAAGAGATCTAGCAGATCGATTTCTTAGCAAAACACTAAAACAATTTCTATTACAGACGACTACGATCTGAACTTTCCCAACACCTCTGCATACACACAGATCGATGTGGGACACATAAACAAAACCCTAAATGAGTTTACCATAACAGTCTGGGTGCTATTTAACGTTGGCTATGAAAGTTATCCACTGATCTCGTACAAGACAAAAAATTCGTCACAAAACATCGCGATGCATTTCGACGTGGATGGCAGCGGTGGATCAACGATAGCAACCTTAACTGCTAAGGCATTTAACATATCTGTGAGGTAGGTTGGACTGTCACAAATCTTCCTCAAACAAATTCGGCTCCAATCAATCCACATAAAAAAGAACAATCGCTATTTTTATCTTCATAGCACGCTCACTATACCCATAAACGACAACAATTGGCATCACGTTGGCTTTACATGGTCAGGTGTAACCGGAAGTATACTGCTGCTTATCGATGGTGTGTTGTGGGCAACTCGAACTGTCCCTATGAGCAGCGAGATACCATCTGAGGGGGAGTTAACAATAGGAGAAATAAACGATGAGGGTGGAAACCAATATCTAGTCGGTAAGATCAGTCGTATGAACATGTGGAGTAGAGCATTAGATGGAAAGGAGATTGAAATGATGGCAAAAAGTCCTGGGATGAATGACGGTGATTTGATCACGTGGCACAAACTAAAATATATTGTGTCAAATGAAAGGATCCTTCGTCCTTCAGAAGCATCATTCTCAGGTTAGATATATTTTCTATTGCATACAGAATGTTTAATAAACCACAAAGGTTGCCTTTACAGAGGGAAATACTATTGAAACTAGATCAGATTGAAACTAAACCAAACTTGCATTCTTCCTTATGTTTTAGGTGATAAGACGAACTATATGATAGGACTTTCATCTACATCGGTCCGGTATCCTGGACCACCACAGACCATGAATTTTGTATCTGCTTGTGTTTGGTATTACGGAAGTGGGAGCGAGAACTCTGAAATATTTTCATACGAGTCATCAAAGGAATTTAGATTTCTTTTAAAGTCAGGAAAACAACTGTCCACTAAAATCAACGGTCTTTCGAGTCAGAAGTAAGTATTGACAACATTACCTGTAAACAGATTATAGCATGTAGGAACTCCAGTTTCAACATGAGATCACTCCTAATAAAAGTAATAGAGACTTCGTTTAATAAAGACTTCAATTTCAACGTTCGATTACACCTGATAAAAACAACAGACTGAAGAGTATAAGTCTCCAGTTTCAACATCAGATCACTCCTGATGAAGACACCAGACTCTAGGATGCATTCACTTCAAATAAAGACACTGGTGGATCCGGCATCGGGCGAAATAAATTAAAACAACCAATCGATCGGAAAGATTTTGTTCTTTGGAAATTCATAACCAATAGCAGTGTTGTAAGGGTATTTCAAACTAAAAATTATTGGCTATAAGCCGAAAATATATTTTGCCTCACCGTGGATCCGCTACTTGATGAAGGCACCAGGCATTTTAGTTAAGGGCTCAAGTTTCAACATCTGAGCACGCCTGATTAAATACGCAAGTTTCAACATCAACTTATTTTCTTATTTAGACAGGTTGCAACTTCCTTCAAATATTGGCATTTTCTCTGCTTGAAATGGAATGGCAGAAAAGCTTGGGTAAAGTATTTCTTCGACGGCTTTCAAGTCGATACATCTGTCAATGATGCCGCATTGCAAATAACCTTACCGGAACGGAAAAATTTCCTGATTCCTCTTTCAAGTAACGGTAAAAAGTTTTCGCAGCTGAATATCTGGGATCACGAGATTTCAAATAGCAATATTCAAGTCATGGTATCAGGAGGGTTCAATATTCACGGCAACGTGTTGTCGTGGAGCAAGCTTTTACCGTACGTCTCCCCGGGAGATATAACATGGAATGTTGATATCTTTCTACCAGGTAAAAGGGAGGAAAAACAACGAAGAATTGTCGAGAAGTTGTTTGGTAGGATTTAATATGGGATAGAGTTGACGGTAATGTAAAAGAGCAAAGACAGAGAGTACAGAGACAACGTACAGATTGGGGTGTTATTGAGAGACTGAATATGGTGAAGTATTAAGGGTCTAAAGAGAGAAGAACGGAAGGGACTTTGAGAGTAAAAAAAACTGCTGATGTTGAGAAAAATGAGAACATTAAAAATCAACAAACTTAAGAAATAGCTGAACTTTTTGGAGTAAAAAAATAGACGAGAATGTTGACAGCAACTTTCACAATTGAAGTAATGTTAAGAATGTAGTGAGCAAGTGTTGAGCTTTAAGGAGGATGATGAAAAACAGCGAATTATTTTGATGAAAGAAACAGCAAGATAGAACTGTGAGGATATAAAGAGCATGGAAGGAATCGCGGATGGTTAGGAGGGTGAATCGTGAATGCTGGCGGTAAAGAGAAGAGCAGGCGAGGATAAAGAGAATGGTGGAAAATGTTGGGGGTAGGGGGGGATAAGCAAATGACAAATGTCGGGTCGGATAACTGGAAGCTTGGGAGGACGAGTTATTACATCAATAAAAAAATAACATGGGAAATGTTGTTATTTTTAAGATGCTTCAAATAATAAGGAATAGATACCAGTTTGATTATTTTCCTTTTCTCCTTCATTTAGATTACACAGTTTTGATGAAGCGGACCAAATGGTGTAGAGATAATCTCTCTGGGACGTCCTGTCCTGGTGAAGAGATTGCTAGACTGGGTGGCCATATCCTGCGGAAAGCAATGGAGTGGCGATGTTATTGTCCGAAGTCTCTCACTTCTTCAAAATACACGTATAATTTTGACGCAAGACTCTCTCAATATTATACTAGACACAGTCAGATCACCTCAATTAACTAACATTCACCCGGGCACATAAGGCTGTAAGGCAGTATCTTATCATAAAAGCTCTCTTCTTTATGCTTCTGTGTTAGCGCGTGGCATTGTTGGATTCTTAAAAATAACAACTTAGCAATTACAGTATGTGTTGAATGGCATTAAACTATTAGCTTCCTCTCTTCATTATTTATGTATTCTATGTTTTTTTTATTTTTAGCTCAAAGCTTTAATTTTTAGAAGCTGAATAGAATGATAAATAGTTTTAATAAGAAAAACTGATGAAGAAGTTAAGCCAGAAAGTGAGAAAACGATCAAAAGTCAACGGAAGGCTGGCTTGTTTTCTTATTTTTTGCTTGAACGCGCATGGTTTTATTTTATTTTCATGCCCGTTTGAGTCCCCAATAGCTTTTTTTCCATTTCTTGGAGAGAACATAAACACTAAAACCGTATGGAATTTATTTCAAGTCATCTTTGTCTGATTTCCTTTTCAATTTCTAATTTAAATAAATATTAAATTCCACTATAAAAAATGGCGTGATTTTGGAATGAGCCATAACAAAATGACGCATTTGGGAATGAAATATTAAAAAAACTCAGACATACCAATCTTTAATCGAAGATTCTTTAAATATTTGTAGAGACACACGCGTATCGACGTGACGATTGTCTAGCGCTCGAGGAAATGTAGAATGTAGATTCTAGTTGGTGTGTTAGTAAACATTTTCATTGCAGGGGCCAAGTTTCAGTGAATTTCAGACTCATCGTTAACTTTTTTCGCAGGAGCCAAAAATGGATTTCGCCCAACCCGCACTTTGTGGAAACATAAGTTCCTAGATATTTAGTGCTTTGTTTTAAAAACTTTTTTAGTCATTCCCATTTGGCAACAGAGCTTTGTTTGACACTACATGACTACATAGTTAACTTCAAAAGTTTGCTGTTTTAAGAAATCCACAACTGAATTACTGAAAAACTCTCACCTGCCATATAATAGCTTTTCTGTCTACTGCATAATTACAATCGTTTTCCTTGTACTGTCTTTGTTATGTAAAGTGAGAGCTTTTTACTGGTACTTATACATATTTATATATATATATATATTTATAAATATATATTTAAAGGAGATTTTCGACATTAATAACGCATCAGTCTGACACGCTTTCAAAAATGGCCCAACAAAAAGATACTCGGAGTCCCTTTTTCTGCAAAGCAATTTATCTTCTTCACATGATCTTTGTAACGGAATCAAATGGATGGCAGGCGGAAACACAAACTTGCAACCAAGTTTACTTTGCCGAAAGCTTAGGTAGGTAGGAGACTAAAATGACATGATGTAATCCAATTAAAATGGTTTCTGATAAGTGAAAACACAGTTGTATGAATGTGTTCCATCGTAAACATTTGAATGTCACTTTGGGCGGGAATTTCCTATTGAAAGATGTCATGACAGTTATTTAATTTGTTAAAGAACAACCGAAATGTTTTAAATTCTACTTTGAACTTGCCTAGGAAATAAATGTTTACAAAGTCAATTTCTCACAACTTAATTCTTGTGACTATTGACAGTAACACTTTGCCTATATAGAACCATTGGGATCGTTGAATATAAACATAGCGAAGCAAGTTTGGGTCCGTTCAATCATCGAGTGCGGGCAACTTTGCGGAACTGATGACTTTTGTGAGGTTTTTCTACACAGCATTAGCGAAGAAAACGAAAACTGCCGGCTGCTAAATGGAATACCCGAAAGAGGACAGGGATTGATTGAAAATGACAGGAAGAAGTGGAGATTGTACATTTCGATGAAGGTGAAGTTTTAGAGAATTTGGTTGCTGTCTGTGAATACATAGTGTCATTACCGAAGTATGTTGTTACTTGTCAACTTATAAGTTATATTACACATTTAACTTAATGTTGTCAAAGACCATCGCAACTCAAAAATCATCTCTTATCATTAACCAAGCAAGCATCGTAAAGTGCTTTTGACACGAAATTTTTAATGATATTCGATGAAAAAAACCGTATTGAACTTTCCTTTTGGCAACAAGTTTTTTCCGTGCTTTCGTCTGGAGCGATTGACTTTTTTTTGTATGTAAAATTTGATAGTTCATAGCTAATCAGTCCGCGTTTCCCAAGTATACGCATTCGTGACTTGCATTTAATCTTGTTAATAATGAAGAAATTTGCTTCATGTTTAATTGTTTCACATCAATTGTCCTTACAGAAAAAAATTCAGATCAAACAAAAGCAGTTTTGTAACGTAACAGCAAAGTAAAAACATAACTTATACGCATGCTAATCAGAAAACCTAGTCTTTTATTTCACTCGCAATTTATATGCAGTATCCTTGTCTCAAACCTCTACGAAACGAGGACCCCAGGGTGGTAAGTTTATGATGGCTGTTAAATGTCGATATTTGAAAGACACAGATGGGGGGGGGGGAGGGCGCAGAGCAGTCAGGTACCAGTCAAATGCTTCTTTTGACACGAGCTGATAAATTGAAGAAAGCATAAAAGAATTTTCAAGAAAAAAAAACTAAGCTTCGATTGCATTTACTCCAAGGTGTCTATGCACAGTTTGTATTTTTCACAGCAGTGAATTAGTTGAGTGAATTAGTGAATTAGTGAATCTAGTAAATGGCAAACTCAGTTTCTTATCGATACCAACAATTTTTGCAAACAAATTTCAAATCAGGCAAACAGGAAAGTGAAAATACCGTCTACGAATATAGTGGTAAGGTGAATTTGAAGCCCGACTCAGTTACTGTGATTGAACTTTTAGAATACAAATGTAAGCTCTTCGTATCTGTCATAAAGTGTAAACGCTTGGCTTGCTTTACTCATCTGGAAACTGTCAAAAAATTAATTTAAGCTTTTTGTAAATCTTCATCGTATTCGTCGCTGCTTTATTTTCTGTGATCCTCTTGAGCATATTAAGACCGTTTAATAGAGCTGCCTCCTGATTAAGGGGGCCCGCTTGACAGAGGTTCGACTTTATCAGAAAAAAATTTAACTTTAATGCTTGCAGAAATACTGTATTTACACCATTAAATCTCCTGGAGTTTGACATTTTTTGCTGCCTTTTAAGTGAACGGTTATTAGAAATAAGGGGATGTAAAAAAGATGACGATGCTGAATATATATTATTTTCACGTGATTCGCGAAAAACATGCTTCAATATCAATTTCCACTAATTAAAATATCCATTATAAAAGTTATTGTTACTGAATCTCTATTACAGTTCGAGACAATAGAATTTTATGTCATTAAGTTTCGTGCTTAACAATGACATTTCCTTTCTCGTTCAAGGCAAAATGTGAAATGGATAAAACGTGTCAAGGTCAAGGTCAATGCATGACGGATTGCAACCAGCCAGATGTTGTCAAATGTAATTGCTATGAAAACTATTATGGCAAAAATTGCGAGAAATATTGTAAGAATTTCAAACATTTCTTTAAGACATTTTAAGAGGGAAAAGTGATTCTTACAGAAATTCCAGTTACCAAATGTCACTGTATTTTCGTAGTGTGGCGTGATTTAGGAATATCGTTATTTTGCTTTTTTCAAAAAACCTATATCTTTACATGTTTGTAAATGTCGAATGTCCAGGTTGGTATAGTCTGAGAAGGACTGTTTTTGTTGTTGTTGACTGACGTTTCGACAACCCTAGCGGTAGACATCTTCAGAGTCAAAAAAAAAATGACTCTGAAGATGACTACCGCTAAAGTTGTCGAAACGTCAATCAACAACAACAAAAACAGTCCTTCTCAGGGCTGTACCGACCTGGACGATCGACATTTACAAACATGTAACGATACTCCCGGGTTCAAACCATTTACTTTAAACCTATATCTGATCGAATAAAAAACATTGATTTCATACCTAGAAATTCCATTACTACGTACATTATTGAAAAAATCAAGTACATTTATTTCTTATGTACCATCCTCACTATGACATACGAATAGAGAGATCAAGTCCATTGATTTTTAATGTATCATCCCCACTATGACATAAGAATAAAGAAATCAAGTACACTGATTTCTTATGTGCCATCCTCATTTTGACGTAAGAATAAGACGATCAAGTACATTGATTTTTTATGCACCATCCTTACTATGACATAAAAATAAAGAGATCAAGTACATTGATTTCTTATGTACCATCGTCACTATGACATAAGAATAAAGAGATCAAGTGCATTGATTTCTTATGTACCATCCTTATTTTAAGCATAGTCATTAACATTGTATGCCAACAATTTTCATCAGGAAAACTGATAAATGTAAGTTAGAAATTCCCTTCCGCTGTTACCAAAACAACAAAAAACTTTCTATTACAGACGACTACGATCTGAACTTTCCCAACACCTCTGCATACACACCGATCGATGTGGGATACATAGACAAAAGCTTAAATGAGTTTACCATAACAGTATGGGTTCTTTTTAACGTTGGCTATACAAGTTATCCACTGATCTCGTACAAAAGAAAGAATTCAGCACAAAACATCGCGATGTATTTCGACCTGGATGGAAATGATGGATCAACGATAGCAAACTTAACTGTTAAGGCATTTAACAAATCTGTGAGGTAAATTTTGTATATGTTTTGTATAATTTATCCTGTACCTCTTTCAATCAGCCATAAACTAGTTCCAATTTAAGGGCCTTGCAATTTCAAGTGTAAGGAGCCAACTGGAAACTTTCTCAACAAACTAATTTAGCAACTTAGACTTCGGTTTTAAAAATATATTTCAATCCTTTCAATAAAGGACGCTCGATATTTTATCTTCACAGCACGTTGACAATACCTATAAACGACGACAATTGGCATCACATTGGCTTTACATGGTCAGGTGTAACCGGAAGTATACTGCTGCTCATCGATGGCGTGTTGTGGGCAACTCAAAATGTCCCTATGAGCAGCGAGATACCATCTGGAGGGAAGTTAACAATTGGAGAAACAGAAAGTGATAGCGGAAGTCAATATCTGGTTGGTAAGATCAGTCGTATAAACATGTGGAGTAGAGCATTAGATGGAAAGGAGATTGAAATGATGGCAAAAAGTCCTGGGATGAATGACGGTGATTTGATCACGTGGTATAAACTAAAGTATATTGTGTCGACTGTAAGGATCCTTCGTTCTTCAAAAGTATCGTTCTCAGGTTAAATATTTTTTATTGCATACTGAACGGTTAATAAACCACGATGTATTCGGCAAAATCAGTTTGGTCCTCTATTTTTTTGTTGCCAAATTGACAATTAATGAGAGGAGTCATTAATAGATAAGAATATAGAAATATCATTAATAGATAAGAAGTGAATTTAAGTGTTAGCAAACATGAGATACGATCTCTTATGTAATTGCTTCTTTCATGTCCACTTAAAAGAGAGATTTTCCATTTAAACGCATGTTACGATGAAATCCGATTTGTTATTCAGCAAAATTTCTGCTTTAGAATCCACATTCCATGAGTATGGAATTTTGAGCCCACGTACAAGCATACAGTACTCCAAATTCCGCGAGTATGGAATGTGGAATTCCAGATCTGGGAGGCTGAATCCGACCTCACAACCTCACAGTGGTTTCTTTTACCAAGAATATATGATTGAAACGAAATCATGGTGAAACTAAACGAGACTTGCATTCTTTCTTATGTTTTAGGTAATATGACGAACTATTTTATACGACTTCCATCGACAATGGTCCATTATCCTGGACCACCACAGCCCATAAATTTCATATCTGCCTGTGTTTGGTATTACGGAAGTGGGAGCGAGAGCACTGAAGTCTTTTCATACAACTCATCAAAGGAATTTAGATTTCTCTTAAAGTCAGGAACACAAATGTCCACTAAAATCAACGGTCTTTCGAGTCAGAAGTAAGCATTGACAACAATACCCATTAACAAGTGAAATATGTAGGAACTCTAGTTTCAACATGAGATCACTCCCAACAAAGACAGTAAATTATTTAAAATAAGGAATTTAGTTTCAACGTAAGATTACTCCCGATGAAAACAACAGACTGGAGAAAAAAATGACTCCAGTTTCAACATCAGATCACGTCAGATGAAAACACCTGACAGGAGTATATAAGGGCTCCAGTTTCAAAATCAATTCATTTCTGATGAAGACCTTGAACTCCAGTTTATACAGTGGCGTAGCCAGCCTGCAAATTTGGTCCAGCTATTTTCATTTTTTTGTGTTTCCTCGATCGCTGTAAAAACAGCAGATGTCTAAAGAAATGAATAATGGTAATGATCCAAACTTTACCTAACATGACCAAAACTTGTGGGCTGACTACGCTACTGAGTATATAAAGACTCTATTTTCAGCATCAGATCACTTCAGATGAAAAAAGCAGACTGTAGTATATTATGCATTCAAGTTTCAGCATTAGATCACTTAAGACAAGGACAATGGCTGATCCAACGCTATGCAAAATGGAATTGGAAAATTAAGCCAAGTGGTTGGTACGGTTTTCTTTTTAAATTCATAACCAATGGTATGATTGCATGTCTCTTAAATTTAAAATTAGTTGCTGTAATATATTTTGCCTAACCGTGGATCTGCTACAGAAATGAAGACACCGGACATTAAAGTTAAGGACTCAAGCTTCAACATCTGACCGTGCCTTATAAAGTGCACAAGTTTGTACATAAACTTATTTCTTTCTTAGGCAGGTTCCAACTTCCTTCAAACATTGGCATTTTCTCTGCTTAAAATGGAATGGGAAAAAAGCTTGGGTAAAGTATTTCTACGACGGCTTTCAAGTCGATACATCTGTCAATGATGTCGCATTACAAATAACCTTACCGGAACGGAAATATTTCCTTGTTCCTCTTTCAAGTAACGGTAAAAAGTTTACACAACTGAATATCTGGGATCACGAGATTTCGAGCAGCAATATTCAAGTCATGGTATCAGGAGGGTTCAATATTCACGGCAACGTGTTGGCTTGGAGCAAACTTTTACAATACGCTTCTACCGGCGATGTAAAATGGAGTGCTGATATCTATGTACCAGGTAACAGATAATTAAAAAAATAAAGAATGGTCGAGAAGTGGATCGGTATGAATCAATATGGGGGAGTTTTGAAGGTTAAAGTAAAGGAGAAAATGTGACGAGAGAGAGAACAGAGAGAGTAAAGTGTTGCTTAGGTGGATTATTGCGGTTGTTTAAATGGTGAACTATTAAGTGTTTAAAGAATGCAGAACGGGGGGGATTTTCGAGTGTAAAGAGAACTGCTGATGTTGATTCAAGTGAAAAAGTTCAAGATGAACAAAAAGAAAAAATAGGATTGTTAGGAGAAAGAAAGGATATCAAAGAATGTTTCTGGTGAAAATTAGATGTAAGGTAATGTAAAGAATGTGGTAAGCAAGTGTGTTGAACTTTCAAGGATGAAGAGTAAAACCGGAATTATGTGTAGAATATGAAAACAGCAAGATGGAACTGTGAGGACAAAAAGAGCACGAAAGGAAACGTTAAGGTTGAGGATGGCAAATATTTGCGGCAAAAACGAGAACGAGAATGGTCAAAAATGTTGGAGGAAGGGGGGGGGGGAGAGGGAAAAAATTACAAATGTCGAATAATTGGCAGCTTGGAGTGACGAGTTATTAATTGATTGAAATAATGATGGGAACCGTTGATTTGGTTAAAATGCTTCAAATGATAAGAAATCGACATCCGTTTACTTTCTTTCCTTTTCTCATTCATTTAGGTTACACAGTTTTAATGAAGCGTAACAAATGGTGCAGAGATAATCTCTCTGGGACACCCTGTCCTGGTGAAGAGCCGGTTGCCAGACTGGGCGGCCAAAACTCGAGGATATCCATAGATTGGCGATGTTACTGCCCAAAAGCTTTGACTGTTTCAAAATACACGTTCGATTCTGACGCAAGCGAACGTCGTTATTTTTCTAGACATGATCAGCTCACCCATGTTAACTAGCAGTTACTTGGGAACAGGACACTGACTCACTGAGGCATTAAATTTTTAAAAACTCTCTTTTTTATGTTTTGTGCGAGCGCGAGGCATTGTGGGATTCGCAAAATGATAAATTAGTCATTACCGTTCATTCATTAATTTAGAGCCCAATCGTCTAGATGTCTAACTACCAAGTCAAGGTAAGGCCATTGAATCATAAGTATAAGAATCAAACATTTTAAGAATCAAACCAAGACTATCAACTTTGCAATTCTATATCATCTCAGAAAAAGCAGATATTAGTTGTAAATATTGTTAGTTTTGCCACCATTCAAGATGGCGGCTTGCCTCACTCAGTATATAATTTCGGCGAAGTCTGATATCTAGTAGATTGGGTTCTAGGTTATTGCATTCATTAGCTACACTATTGAATGGTCTTACCAATAGCCTCATTTTTGAGTCCAGAATGGCTTTAGGAGCAAGATAAATTGTCGTGTTGGAAAAACCTAATGAAGTTAAAAATAAAGAGTGGAAAGGCTATATCATTTCCATGTTAATCAAACATACATATAACATATATCAAACATACATATAACATATATCAAACATACATATAACATATCATACATGTAATATATATTGTACATATATCGAATGAAATTGCATTTTTCCATTGTCATTTAAAAAAAAGCAAGTCAAGCAGCGTTTTTTCTCTGTGTTGTACTGTCCGTACGCCAGTACTTTCAGATTGTTAGTGAAATGAGAAACCTTGCATTGGAAAGCTAAAGAGCTCTTCTCTATTTCAAAGTAAAAATATAAGTGTAAAACACAATATCGAATGCACGATGTCAAATTAAAGTACGATGCACTTTTTTAATGCACACTGTAGATAAAGTCAGGTAAATCATATGTATTCAATAAAACATAAAATTCATAGATGGGCGTATTTGCAATTAATATATGCTTGTACTGAATATTGCATGCCAGTCACCTTTAAAAGTTCGGGAATTTCTGACCTACTATCACTGCACTGCTATATATATGTACTAATGATGCTATGCTATGCTATGTATGGATGGATAGATGGTGTACAAACTTTACTTGCAAAATTAGAATTCAAAGTTAGTTGAGATGAATTTTAAAACAATTGAATTCAGCTTTCGCATAATATTACGGATCAAACAGGTGTAGGAAAAGATTTGGGTAGGCCGACGTCGACGAGTAGTTGACCCAACCCATGTATTTCTAAGCTACACGGGCTCTGTATCAGTTTCAAATATTCTATAGACCGTTCTGTACAAACGCAGGACTTGGACCAGGTTATGAAATCTTTGTTATTTAGTTGCACTTCGTTACAACATGAATAGCACAATTAATGCAACAAGCAAGTATAGCACGATCAATATATTACAAAAATCGTAAAGGTAACTAATAACCATGACGATTGATGGTGGTCATAGTTAGCTAAGTGTTCTAGTACAATGTCAGTAAGACCAAAACAATCTGTCTGAATTTTGCGCGTTTGTATTATGTACACTTTTACTCTCTGAAGATTTAAGAATGGGGACTATATCAGTTGCACTCTTGAATGGGTGTGAAGAAACTTATGAGCTTTACCAAACATGAACATAAACAGACATGGTTCTGTAGAAAATCGTGTCAATTCAACTTAGATCCAAAATAAGGATTTGATGTTAGCACAACGTTAGCATCTGCTTGTTTACGTTCTTCACTAAATAGGAAAGCATTGACAGTTTTCCTTCTAGGCAATTCAAACTATTTTGGCAGAGTTAGCCTATGTTTTTAGGGGGGACTAAGCCCAGCCCTATTAGAAAATACAATTGGGCTTAAACCCTCGCCCGCCGCTTCTTACGCTTGTGTCATACTTTATTCAGACTTTGGTTAATTACATGTTTGTAAATGTAGATCATCCAGGTTAGTATAGTACTGCTTTTGTTGTTGTTGACTGACGTTTCGACAACCTTAGCGGTAGACATCTTCAGAGTCAAAAAATTTTTGAAATTTTCCTTTTTTTGACACTGAAGATGACTACCGTTAAGGTTGTCGAAACGCCAGTCAACAACAACAAGAACAGTCCTTCTCAGGACTGTACTAACCTGGACGATCTACATTTACAAGCATGTAACGATACTCCCGGCTTCAAACCATTTACTTTACTTCGGTTAATGTTATTCGCATCGCATCCGCTTCGCTTTGGCAGATAACATTGACGTCATTCTCAATAATTCTTAATATTATGCTTAACCTCATCGATTTAATTATTTATTGTATAAAAATTTAATGCATTGAAATTAATGTAAGACCAAATGGTCTAACTTTAAACTAGTCTTTTATTGAAAAAGCAATGCACCTTAATTTTATGTATTATTAAGTCAGCTGGGAGTTGTCAGGGTTTAGTCGACATTACAGTATTATAAATGGTTAAAAACTTCACATAGCTGAATGACTTTCACCTGCCTTAAATTAGCTTTTCTGTCCTCTGCATAATTACAAACGTTTTTCTTCTTCTTAACTTTTTTGTTAAGTAAAGTAAGAGCTTTTTCGACGCACTTAAGTATATTTATACATATATATTTATAAAACAGCGACAATAAAACGTGCACGCTAATTGCTCTACAGCTTTGTTTGCATTAGCCTGCGCAAAACAGATCTGAGCTCAACCAATTAAATCGATCAATCGTTCAAAGAGAATTTGCAAATCAATCATGAATACATTCTTAAGGAAAACTCAAACGTTGTTTACGTTATTGTTACTTTAAAAAAGAAATAAAAGATGTTTTGAGTTTTTGCTGATCAACTCACGAGTTCTCCCAAATGTCTTCTCGGCTTGCATAAGCATGTGCAAACACAACAAACATCTTTTATTTCTTAAATACGTTTAAAACAAACTGTGACATTGTATTTAGTTAGTGCTTCAGCTTGCCACGGTTTCAAAAATGGCACAACAGCGAAAAAATGCTCCTTTTCTCTGCAAAGTCATTCAGTTCTCGCGTTTGGAAATTCTTCTTCACATGATCTTTGTGATGGAATCAAGCGGATGGCAGGTCGAAAAAAAAAGTTGTGACCAGGTTTACTATACAGAAAGCTCTGGTAGGAAATAAGTTTCTCGTGTTCCAAGTCAAACTATGTGTAAATATTTAGTTGAATAATGTTCAACGTTAAGATTTAGTTACCAATTTGTGCACGAGTTAGTAATCGTGTTATTACAGCTATTTGTAGAATAAATCCGTCGGGAAACTGTTTTATTCATGCATTTTTAGATATTCATCTTAACTTTTCTTGTTAAAGAAATAACAATATGTTCTCAGTAGTCAATTTGTCTTACAACGTAATTATTTTGACTGTTAACAGTGACACTTTTCTTTTATAGAACCGCTGGCATCGTTGAATATAAACATAACGAAGCAAGTTCGCGTCCGTTCAATTATCGAGTGCGGACAACTTTGTGGATCCCATGACTTTTGCGAGGCTTTCCTACATAGCATTAACAAAAAAGACGGAAACTGTCGAATGCTGAATGGAACACCCGAAAGAAAAATGGGATTGATTAAACATGTGGTCGAGGAGAAGTGGAGACTCTACATTTCGCTTAAGGTAAAGTTTTTGAAAGTTTAGTTACAATCAGCGAATGTATGCAGCGTTTTTTTACAAGAACATTGGATTCACTGTTTAATGGAAAGTGGGGGAGAAGTAAGAACAGTCAAATTGCGCAAATTGGCTTTAAAGCAAAAACTGCGCTTCTTCCAATAAATGGCAAACTCATTTTCTCATCGATGGCAAGATTTTTTGCTAAAAATTTTCAAATCAAGTAAACAAGACAGTGAAAATACCGTCTTCAAATATTTACGAAGTGAATTTGAAGCCCAATTTATTGGGAATGAGCTGTTAGACTACAGGCGTAAGTTTTTCATATCTGCTATAAAATGCAGATGCTCAATTTTTACGATTCTGCTGAAATCTGTCCACAAAGTTGAACTCGGGTTTTATGAATCTTCATCATGTTCATCTTTTCTTTTAAATATATTCTGTGGTCCTCTCGCGCGAATTAATACATTTAGCTTGGCTGCTAACTTTAATTTAATTGAAAAGTTATTGGGAGGGAGGCAGAAAAAAAGCGACTGGGGGTTAAAAATATTTACACAAATTTACCAGCGCATGCATATAGTGATTCACGGAACATATCAATAAATATTATTACAATTTAAAAGAAATTCCATTAGAAATTAAAAAGATAAAACAATTTATATCGCTAAGTTTTGTGCTTAGCAATGGCATACCTCTTTCTCACTCTAGGCAAAATGTGAAATGGATAAAACGTGTCAAGGTCAAGGTCAATGCATGACGGATTGCAATCAGCCAGATGTTGTCAAATGTGGTTGTTATGAAAACTATTACGGCGAATATTGTGAGAAATATTGTAAGAATATCAAACACTTCTTTAAGACATTTTAAGACAGAAAAGTGATTCTTGTGAAACTAATTCGGGCTATCAAAAAAAATTGGTAACTGAGCATTCTCAAATGATGGCGTGATTTAGGAATGTTGTCATAGCTACATTGTTTTTTTCCACAATCTTCTATCAGAAGATTGTTTATTGATTTCATATTTCGAAATAAACTACTAAGTACATTAATAATAAAAAATAATGACATCGATTTTTTATGTACCATCCTCACGAGTTTACTCATTTACATGCATGCATTTTATACCAGCAATTTTCATGAGGAAAACTGATAAATGTAAATTACACATCCCCTTCCGCTGTTACCGAAACACAAAAACACTTTCTATTACAGACGACTACGATCTGAACTTTCCCAACACCTCTGCATACACACAGATCGATGTGGGACACATAGACAAAAGCCTAAATGAGTTTACCATAACAGTCTGGGTGCTTTTTAACGTTGGCTATGAAAGTTATCCCCTGATCTCGTACAAGACAAAAAATTCGTCACAAAACATCGCGATGCATTTCGACCTGGATGGAAATGGTGCATCAACAATAGCAAGCTTAACTGCTAAGGCATTTAACAAATCTTTAAGGTAAATTTTATACACGTTTTGTAGGATTTATCCTGTACCTGTTTTAACCTCAGACTGGCTCCAGCTTACGAGCCTTTCAATTTCAAGTGCCTGGAGCAAACTGGAAACTTTCCCAACAAACGAATCGAAAAGTTTAGACTTAAGTCATAAAAGTATGTTTCTCACATTTAAGAAAACGATTTCATGGTAATCGGTGGTATTAAACTTTAAAAGACTTATTTCGTCATTTGCCATAATACAAACAAAACTCAATTCAGAACAAATTGAGATATAAGAGTTGTTGCTAACTGAGTTAATTAAGCGCAGAAAAGAATTGCTACTACATTTGTGATAACTTTGACGTTGGTCCAAAGTTCTAACACCTTTCTCGCATCTTTGTCGCTTTTAAGCATGGTCTTTTTATTACTTGTTTGCCAACTTTAAGATTCTTTGATAGGTTTTTTCAATTGTCACTCGATTCCTATGTACGGAAAGAAAAAATTCCTTCAATTTCAGTCATATTTTATATTCTGTAGGTGTGTGTAATAAGGGCCCGATTACAGTGGCGGCGGAATGTTGATAATTGGAGGGCATGGGAGCGATATATTCATATATTCATATGTTATAATCATTAAACACAATTGATTTTAATAGGAACTAATAAAGTAAAACATGGATATATGTATAGAAGACCCCCCCTCAATTATCAATGTTCGGCCGCCCTTGCCAACTTTCATTTACGAAAGGGGCTCATGGTCCATGGCACATAGGTGACTACGAGCCCGATCTGTTTCTTTGCAGGTATTCTTTCTCAATGATTTTCCACTTCAATCAATTTACTCAACAAAAAACAATCGATATTTTTATCTTCATAGCATGGTGACCATACCCATAAATGACGACCATTGGCATCACGTTGGCTTTACGTGGTCAGGTGTAACCGGAATTATAATGCTGCTTATCGATGGTGTGTTGTGGGCAACTCGAAATGTCTCTATGAGCAGCGAGATACCATCCGGAGGGAAGTTAACAATAGGAGAAAAAAAAGCTGAGGGTGGAAACCAATATCTGGTCGGTAAGATCAGTCGTATGAACATGTGGAGTAGAGCATTAGATGGAAAAAAGATTGAAATGATGGCAAAAAGTCCTGGGATAAATGACGGTGATTTGATCACGTGGTATAAACTAAAAAATATTGTGTCGACTGAAAGGATCATTCGTCCTTCAAAAGCATCATTCTCAGGTTGAATATTTTCTTTTTCATACAGAATGTTTATCAAACACGATGAATATATAGAAAAATCAGTCGGTTGGTTTTGTATTTTATGTTTCCAATTTGACAATTAAGTAAAATGTTTCAGGAGTCTTCCTCCAAAGATAAAAGGATATGATCTCTTATGCAATCGCTTCCTGTCAATCTTATATAAGAGTATTCTGACTACACGAGCTGGGATGTGGCATCCGACGTCACTATGATCTCCCTCACAGAGAGAAATATAATTGGATTGAAATGCGAAATCACATTGAAACTAAGGCAAAAATGCATTCTCTCTTATGTTCTAGGTAATGAGACAAACTATTATATAAGTGTGCCATCTACATTGGTTAGCTATCCTGGACCACCACATCCCATAAATTATATATCTGCCTGTGTTTGGTATTACGGAAGTGGGAGCGAGAACCACGAAATCTTTTCATACAACTCATCAAAGGAATTTAGGTTTCAGTTTAAGTCAGGAACACAACTGTTCACAAAAATCAATGGTGTTTCGAGTCAGAAGTAAGCACTTGCAACACTTGTCAGAGACTGTAGTATGTATGTGCTCCGGTTTCAAGATTAGATTACAATCCTGATAAAGACATTACAATCTAGTATAAAAGAACTCTATATTCAGCATTAGATCACTTTGGATAAAGACAATGGCTGAGTCAACGTTAGGCAAAATAAATTAGAAAAGCCAATTGGTTTGTACGATTTTGATCTTTCGAAATTCATAACCAATGGTATTGTTGTATGTATGTTACGATTAGAATTAAAGACTATAATAAGTTTTGCTGGATTGTGGATTTTCTACTGGATAAAGACACTACTAGGCATTTAAGTTAAGGACTCAAGTTTCAACATCTGAGCATGCCTGATAAAGTGCACAAGTTTGTACATAAACTTATTTCTTTCTTAGGCAGGTTCCAAGTTCCTTCAAAAAATGGCATTTTCTTTGCTTAAAATGGAATGGAAAAAAAGCTTGGGTAAAGTATTTCTTCGACGGCTTTCAAGTCGATACATCTGTCAATGATTCTGCATTACAAATAACCTTACCGGAACGGAAAAATTTCGTTGTTCCTCTTTCAAGTAACGGTAAAATTTTTTCACAACTAAATATCTGGGATCACGAGATTTCGAGCAGCAATATTCAAGTCATGGTATCAGGGGGGCTCAATATTCATGGCAACGTGTTGGCTTGGAGCAAGCTTTTACCATACGTCTCCCCTGGAGATATAAAATTGCCTGTTACTATTTATCTACCAGGTAATAGATAGAAAAGAAAGGAAAGAGTGGTTGAGAAGTGGGTCGGTATAAATCAATATGGTTAAGACTTGATAGTTAAAGCAAAAGGGCACACGCAAGGAGAGAGAGATTAGAGACAAAGTAAGGGGGGGGGGGTGTTGTTCAGTGATAATGAAAGGTCAAGTAGATTCAGGTTCTTATGCAAGCAGAACGGAGGGAGGATTCTTTAAGATTAAGAAAACTGCTGATGTTGAGACAAATATGAGTTTGTTTAAAATAAACAAAAAGAAACAGCTGAATTAACAGGAGAAAGAAGGAATATCGAAGGATTATGAGGGTAAAAATAGCAAGTGAAATGATGTAAAAAATTTAGTGAGAAAGATTTGAGCTTTCATGCTTGAAGGTAAAAATATCAAGATGGAACTTTGAGGATAAAAAGCACGGAAGGAAGTTTAGGATGACAAATGGTTTGGTAAAAATGTGAGCCTGTGAGGTTAAAGAGAATGGTCAAAAATATCGAGGGGAGGGAAATACAAGTGACAATGTAAAACAGCTGGAAGCTTGGAGTGACGAGTTTCAAACTAATTTAAATTTGATGGATAATATTGTTATGTTTAGGACCTTCAAGTAACAAAGAAGCAATATCAGTTTAATTTCTTTCCTATTTTTTGTTCTTGTTCATAGGTTACACAGTTTTAACGAAGCGGACAAAATGGTGCAGAGATAATCTCTCTGGGTCATCCTGTCCTGGTGAAGAGGTTGCTAGACTGGGTGGCATGATCTCAAGGGAATCAATATTTTGGCAATGTTATTGCCCAAAATGTTTGACTGCTTCAAAAAACACGTTCGATTTTGACACAACTCACACAAGCAAAACTTGTTATGTTTCTAAAGTACATCATCAGCTCATCCACATCAACTGACACTCACTTTGGCACAAGACACATAGGCAGTAACTTATGATACAGGCTTTCTTCTTTATCACGTTATTTTATGTAGAAATGAAAGACAGATTTTGGTCACTACATTGTTAAATGTTGTTGATCGGTGATAAACCAGTAGTGAGGATAATTTGTAATTCTACACTCCAGTACTTACGTTCCAATGATGTTTTGATATTTAGGTAAAAGCTTGAGTTCTGTGCTGAAAACTGTAGTGGAGTAAGAATGGGAAAGTGATCAAAAGCCAACAGACGGCTTTCTCATTTCATTTCCAATAGATGAAGTATAAACATAATACCCATGATATATATTATACATATATCAAATAAAAATTGTATATTTCACTTGTCATTTAAAACAAAAGCAACTCAAGCAGCTTGTTTTTCTCTGCGTCGTACCCATAAATGTACCATACTCCAGTACTTTCTGATTATTATGAAATATAAAGCTAAAGAGCTCCTCATTTTTCTATGTAAAAATATAACGGACCTCACTAAATTGATTACGGTCTCCACTAATTATGAAAGCATCGACAGTTATCTTTCTAGGCAATTCAGGCTTAAGAAAGTTTCTATTATTTTGGCAAAGTTAACCCATGTTTTTATGGGAACTAAGCCCAGCCCCAATTAGAAAATTTATTGGGGCTAGAGCCCCTTTCCCGCCGTTTCCTACGCTTATGTCATACATAATTCAGACTTCGGTTAATGTTATCGCATCCACTTCGCTTTTGCAAATAACATTGACGTCATTCTCAATAATTCGTAATATTATGCTTAACCTCATCGATTTAATTATTTATTGTAAAAAAATTTAATGCATTGGAATTAATGTAAGACCAAATGGCCTAACTTAAAACTTGTCTTTTACTGAAAAAGCAATGTACCTTAATTTTATGTATTATTAAGTCAGCTGGGAGTTGTCAGGGTTTAGTCGACATTACAGTATTATAAATGGTTAAAAACTTTCACATAGCTGAATGACTTTCACCTGCCTTAAATTAGCTTTTCTGTCCTCTGCATAGTTACAAACGTTTTTTCTTCTTAATTTCTTTGTTAAGTAAAGTGAGAGCTTTTTGGACGCACTTAAGTATATTTATACATATATATTTATAAAATAATGACAATAAGACGTGCGCGCTGATTGGTCTACAGCCTTGTTTGCATTAGCCTGCGCAAAACAGATCTGAGCTGAACAAATTAATCAATCAATCGATCAAAGAGAATTTGCAAATCAATCACGAATACATTCTTCAGAAAAACTTAACCAGTTGTTTTTAAATTTGTCATTTTTTCTTATTATGACTTTGAAAAAGAAATAAAAGACGTTTTGAGTTTTCGCTGATCAGCTCACGAGTTCTCCCAAAGGTCTCCTTGGTTTACATAAGCAAGTGCAAACACAACAAACTCTTTTTTTCTTAAATACGTTTGAAAGAAACTGTCGACATTATCAGTTTGCCTTTGTTTCAATAATGACACAACAGCGAAAAAATGCTCTCTTTTTCTGCAAAGTCATTCGGTTCTCGCGTTTGGAAATTCTTTTCCACATGATGTTTGTGATGGAATCAAGCGGATGGCAGGTCAAAACAAAAAGTTGTGATCAGGTTCACTATACAGAATGCTTAGATAGGAAATAATTTTCTCATGTTCCAAGTCAAACTATGGGTAAGTCAAAAAATTTAGTTGAATAATGTTCAACGTTAAGATTTAGTTGCCAATTTGTGCTAGAGTTAGTAATGATGTTATTACAGCTATTTGTTGAATAAATCCGTCGGGAAACTGTTTTATTCATGCATTTTTAGATATTGATCTTAATTTTCCTTGTTAAAGATATAGCAATATGTTCTCAGTTGTCAATTTGTCTCACAAAGTAAATGTTTTGACTGTTGCCAATGACACTTTTCCTATATAGAACCGCTGGCATCGTTGAATATAAACATAACGAAGCAAGTTCGAGTCCATCATCGAGTGCGGACAACTTTGTGGATCCCATGACTTTTGCGAGGCTTTCTTACATAGCATTAACAAAAAAGACGGAAACTGTCGAATGCTGAATGGAACACCCGAAAGAAAAATGGGATTGATTAAAAATGTGGTCGAGGAGAAGTGGAGACTCTACATTTCGCTTAAGGTAAAGTTTTTGAAAGTTTAGTTACAATCAGCGAATGGATGGAGCGTTCTTTTACAAGAACATTGGATTCACTGTTTAATGAAAAGGGGAGGAGAAATCAGAACAGTCAAATTGCGAAATTGACTTTAAAGTAAAATTTCCGCTTCTTCCAATAAATGGCAAACTCATTTTCTCATCGATGGCAAAATTTTTGCTAAAATTTTTCAAATCAAGTAAACAAGACAGTGAAAATACCGTCTTCAAATATTTACGAAGTGAATTTGAAGCCCAACTTAATGTGAATGAGCTTTTAGACTACAGGAGTAAGTTTTTCATATCTGCTATAAAATGCAGATGCTCAACTAGTATGATTCTGCTGGAATCTGTCAACAAAGTGAACTCAGGTCTTATGAATCTTCATCATGTTCGTCGTTCGTTTTAAATGTATTCTGTGGTTCTCTCGCGCGAAGTAATATATTTAGCTTGGCTGCTAACTTTAATTTAATTGAAAGGTTATTGGGAGGGGGCAGGTAAAAAGCGACTCGGGGTTAAAAATACTTACAAATTCACCAGCGCATATATGGTGATTCACGGAACATATCAATAAACATTATTAGAATTTAAAAGAAATTCCATTAGAAATTAAAAATTAAAACAATTTATATCGCTAACTTTCGTGCTTAACAATGGCATACCTCTTTCTCACTCAAGGCAAAATGTGAAATGGATAAAACGTGTCAAGGTCAAGGTCAATGCATGACGGATTGCAATCAGCCAGATGTTGTCAAATGTGATTGCTATGAAAACTATTACGGCAAAAATTGTGAGAAATATTGTAAGAATATCAAACACTTCTTTAAGACATTTTAAGACAGAAAAGTGATTCTTGTGAAACTAATTCGGGTTATCAAAAAAAATTGGTAACTGAGCATTCTCGTATGATGGCGTGATTTAGGAATGTTGTCATAGCTACATTGTTTTTTCCACAATCTTCTATCAGAAGATTGTTTATTGATTTCATATTTTGAAATAAACTACTAAGTACATTAATAATAAAAAATAATGACATCGATTTTTTATGTACCATCCTCACGAGTTTACTCATTTACATGCATGCATTTTATACCAGCAATTTTCATTAGGAATACTGACAAATGTAAGTTACAAATCCCCTTCCGCTGTTACCGAAACACCAAAACACTTTCTATTACAGACGACTACGATCTGAACTTTCCCAACACCTCTGCATACAAACAGATCGATTTGAGACACATAAACAAAAGCTTAAATGAGTTTACCATAACAGTCTGGGTGCTTTTTAACGTTGGTTATGAAAGTTATCCCCTGATATCGTACAAGACAAGAAATTTTGTTATCTCGAACTTTTATTTACCATAGGGGCTCATGTGCCATGGCACATAGGTGACTACGAACACCATCTGTTTTTTTGCAGGTATTCTTTCTCAATGACTTTCCGCTTCAATCAATTTACTCGACAAAAAACAAACGATACTTTTATCTTCATAGCATGGTGACCATACCCATAAATGACGACCATTGGAATCACGTTGGCTTTACGTGGTCAGGTGTAACCGGAAGTGTCCTGCTGCTCATCGATGGCGTGTTGTGGGCAACTCGAAATGTCACTATGAGCAGCGAGATACCATCCGGAGGGATGTTAACAATAGGAGAAAAAAAAGCTGAGGGTGGAAACCAATATCTGGTCGGTAAGATCAGTCGTATGAACATGTGGAGTTGAGCATTAGATGGAAAGGAGATTGAAATGATTGCAAAAAGTCCTGGATGAATGACGGTGATTTGATCACGTGGTATAAACTAAAGTATATTGTGTCGAACGAAAGGATTATTCGTCCTTCAAAAGCATCATTCTTAGGTTAAATACTTTATTTTTCATACAGAATGTTTATCAAACTACGATGCATATATAGAACATTCAGTCGGTTGGTCTTAAATTTTTGTTTCCAAATTGACAATTAACTAAAATGTTTAAGTTTCAGCCTTATAAGCTTACGACACCTTGAGGTGACGATCTCCCATTTGAATGTGTGTTACTGTTACTTATATAAGGGAATTCGGACTTCACGAGCTGGAATGTGGAATATGACCTCACAATGGTCTCCTTCACAGAGAGAAATACGATTGAATCGAAATTCGAAATCACATTAAAACTAAAGCAAACCTGCATTCTCTCTTATATTTTAGGTAAAAAGACAAACTCTTTGATTAGTGTGCCATCTGCATGGGTCCGCTATCCTAGAACATCACAGCCCATAAATACTATATCTGCCTGTGTTTGGTATTACGGAAGTGGGAGCGAGAGCACTGAAGTCTTTTCATACAACTCATGCTTCTAAGGAATTTAGATTTCTCTTGAAGCCAGGAACACAAATGTCCACTAAAATCAAAGGTCTTTCGAGTCAGAAGCAAGCATTGACAACAATACTTGTTAACAACTAAAGTATGTAGGAATTCCAGTTTCAACATGAGATCACTCCTAATGAAGACAATAGAATTTTTGTTAATAAGGACTCCAATTTCATCGTTAGATTGGATCCGACAAAAACAAAAAACTCTAGAGCATGATTGATGATTTCAGTTTAATTATTAAACCACAATCCTGGCAAAGTCATCTAGTGACTCTAGTATAGTAGGCTCAATTTTCAGCATCAGTTCCAGCGATAGGCACAATATAAATTAGAACAGTTATTGATTGATTTTATTTATTGTAAATTCATAAAACTGGAGGATGTAATACATTTTGCCTAACCGTGGACCCGCTACTGCATGAAGGCACCAGGCATTTAAGTTACGGGCTCAAGTTTCAACATTTGAGAACTCCGATTAAATACGCAAGTTTTGACATCAGCTTATTTTCTTAATTAGGCAAGTTGCAACTTCGTTCAAGTATTGGCATTTTCTATGTTTGAAGTGGAATGGTAAAAAAGCTTGGGTAAAGTATTCCTTCGACGGCTTTCAAGTCGAGACATCTGTCAATGATGCCGCATTGCAAACAACCTTACCGGAACGGAAAAACGTCCTGATTCGTTTTTCAAGTAACGGTAAAAAGTTTTCACAACTGAATATCTGGGATCATGAGATTTCGAGCAGCAATATACAAGTAATGGTATCAGGGGGGTTCAATATTCATGGCAACGTGTTGGGTTGGAGCAAACTTTTACAATACGTCTCCCCTGGAGATATAAAATTGCCTGTTACTATTTATGTACCAGGTAATAGATAGAAAAGAAAAGAAAGAGTGGTTGAGAAGTGGATCGGTTACCATAAATGAATATGGTTAAGACTTGACAGTTAAAGCAAAGGAGCACATGCAAGAAGAGAGAGATTAGAGACAAAGTAAGGGGGGGGGGGTGTTGTTCAGTGATAATGAAAGGTCAAGTATATTCAGTTTTTATGCGAGCTGAACGGAGGGGGAGATTCTTGAGGATGAAGAAACTGCTTATGTGGAAAAAAATATGAGATTGTTCAAAATAAAAAAAAAGAAATGGTTGAATTGATAAGAGAAAGAAGGAATATCGAAGGATTATGAGGGTAAAAATGGTAAGTGAAATGATGTAAAAAATTTGGTGAAAATGTTTTGAGTTTTTATGCTTGAAGGTAAAAATATCAAGATGGAACTTTGAGGATAAAAAGAGCACGGAAAGAAGTTTAGGATGACAAATGTTTTTGGTAAAAACTAGAGCCGGTGAGGTTAAAGAGAATGGTCAAAAATGTCGAGGGGAGAGGAATACAAGTGACAAATGTCGAACAGCTGGAAGCTTGGAGTGACGAGTTTCAAATTTCAAATTATGATAATGTTGTTATACCTTCAAGTAACAAGGAAGCGATATCAGTTTAATTTCTTTCCTATTTTTTTGTTCACAGTTTACACAGTTTTAATGAAGCGGACAAAATGGTGCAGAGATAATCTCTCTGGGACATCCGGTCCTGGTGAAGAGGTTGCTAGTGGGGGTGGCCGATTCACAAGGACAGCGTTATCTTGGGCGTGTTATTGCCCAAAATGTTTCACTGCTTCAAAATACACGTTCGATTTTTACACAACTCACAGAAGCATGACTTGTTTTTTTAATAAACATGATGAGGTCCTCTGCATCAACTAACATTCCCTTTTGCACAAAACACTGAGGTAGTAATTTATGATACAGGCTTTCTTCTTTATCACGTTATTTTAATTAGAAATGAATTGCGCTTTTTACTAAATTTGTATTCAAGCCGTTGTAACTTTTGAAATATAAATTTTAACACAATAAACTAATTTAGAAGTTGTTAAGTAACATTTTAAGAAATATCTGAATCAACAAAAACCCAAAATGACATCATACTCACTTTAACCTCGTCTAGTTCATTAATTATTGAGTAAATATTTATGTATTGATGTAAGTTAGCTTAAAACTAGCGTTTTACTTAAAAAGCAAAGAACAATGTTTGGTATTATTACGCCGATTGGAAGTTGTCGGAGTTTTGTCGGACGTTACATTGCTATACATATTTAACTTCAACAGTTAACGGTTTCAAAACAACATCCATATCTGACAAACTTTCACCTGCCTTAAATTAGCTTTTCAATCAAACAACGAAAGAGAATTTGCAAGTCAATCGCAAATACATTTTTAAAAAAAATTAAATTGTTTTTTTCTAATTTTCGTCTTTTTTGCATAACTGTTTTTCTTAAAAGAAATAAAAGATGTTTCTCGTCTTTTCATTGGCTTATGCAAACCTCGGAGACCCTCGTGAGAACTTTCAAGCAGGCTCGACCCACGACCTTCGATCTTGGGCTTTTACTGATCTGCTCTCAAGTTCTCCCAAAGGTCTCCTTGGTTTGCATAAGCTTGTGCATGCAAACACAGTAAACATATGTTATTTCTTAAATACAATTAAAAGAAACAGTCAACATTGTACTTAGTAAAGCATCAGCGTGCCACGGTTTCAAAAATGACACAACAGGGAAAAAGTGCTCCATTTTTCGGCAAAGCCATTTGGTTCTCTTGTTTCGTAATTCTTCTTCACATGATCTTTGTAATGCAATCAAACGGATGGCAGGTCAAAAAAAAGACTTGTGATCAGGTTTACTATACAGAAAGCTTAGGTAGGAAATAATTTTCTCATAATGTAAGTCAAACTATGGGTAAAAATTCAATTGAATAAGGTTCAACGTTAAGACTGAAATATCACTTTGGGTGGAAGTTTGTTTAGAATAGATGTTATGACAGTTATTTATTCAATAAATCAATTGGCCAACTGTTTCATCCATATATTCCATTATAATGATCTTTTTTTTTGCCAAAAAGACAACAATGTGTTCTCAGTTCGTCTCAAAACGTAATTTTTTTTAGCTGTTGACATTAACACTTTTCCTATATAGAACCGCTGGAATCGCTGAATATAAACATAACGAAGCAAGTTTGGGTCCGTTCACTTAGCGAGTGTGCGCAACTTTGCCGAACCGATGACTTTTGCGAGGCTTTTCTACACAGCATGAACAAAAAAGACGGAAACTGTCGACTGCTGAATGGAATACCCGAGAGAGAAATGGGATTGATTGAAAATGGGGCTGGAGAGAAGTGGAGACTATACATTTCGCTGAAGGTAAGTTTTCGAGAATTTAGTTTGGGTCTGTGAAAGTGCAGTAGAGCGTCGTTACAGGAACATTGGACTGACTGTTTAATGACACAAGGAGGTATCGGTCACATCAATAATATGCTTGTTTTTATACAGGTTTGTATATTGAACAAAGCTTGACAACAATTTTGAGAAAAAGAAAGAGAAGAAAGCCATAACCAAAATTTGCGTTGAATTAACTACTTTTAGTGCTAAAATCGAGCTTTTTGTAATCAATGGCAAACTTATATCTTCAACGATGGCAAGATTTTTGCTTAAATATTTCAAATCAAGTAAACTGAACGGTGAAAATAACGTCTTCGAATAGTTATGATGTGAATTTAAAGCCCGAATCATTGTAAATGAGCTTATAGTATACGGACGTAAGTTTTTCACTTCTGCAGATGCTAAACTTGCATGATTCTTGAGGGATTTTTCAACAAAATTTTTTTGAAATTATTTTATGAATCTTCATCATGTTCGTCGTTTCTTTAAAATATATTCTGTGGTCCTCTCGCGCGAAGTAATACATTTAGCTTGGCTGCTAACTTTAATTTAATTGAAATGTTATTAGAGGAGGGATAAAATATTTACAAATTATAATTACAAATACACATATTTGCTGGCGCATTTACTGATTAACGGAACATATGCTTCAACATCAATTTGCTCTTTTTGAAGTACCCATAACAAATGTATTGTTAAAAGAAATTCAATTCTAGTTAAAGAAGTTAAAAAAATTTATGTCACTATGGTTCGTGCTTAACAATGACAAACTTCTTTCTCACTCAAGGCAAAATGTGAAATGGATAAAACGTGTCAAGGTCAAGGTCAATGCATGACGGATTGCAACGAGCCAGATGTTGTCAAATGTGATTGTTATGAAAACTATTACGGCAAAAATTGTGAGAAATATTGTAAGAATTTCAAACGTTTCTTTAATACATTTTACGGGAGAAAAGTGTTTCTTGTGACACTAACTCAAATTACCATAAAAAAATTGGTCGCAGCATTCTTGTATGATGACGTGATTAAAACTATCGTCACTTGGCTTTTTTCCCACAATTCTACATGTGACTCCATCTAGTACATAACTCATTTCATTTGGAGAAATTTCACTTTTAAGTACATTAATAAGGAAAATTAAGTGCATTGATTTCTTATGTACCATCCTTACTATGACATAAGAATAAGAATATTAAGTACATTGATTCCTTATGTACCATCCTTACTATGACATAAGAGTAAGAAGATTAAGAACATTGATTTCTTACCGAAACACAAAAACACATTTTATTACAGACGACTACGATCTGAACTTTCCCAACACCTCTATATACACACCGATCGATGTGGGACACATAGACAAAAGCCTAAATGAGTTTACCATAACAGTCTGGGTGCTATTTAACATTGGCTATGAAAGTTATCCCCTGATCTCGTACATAACAAAAAATTCGTCGCAGAACATCGCGATCCATTTCGACGTGGATGGAAATGGCGCATCAACTATAGCAAGCTTAACTGCTAAGGCATTTAACAAATCTGTGAGGTAAATTTTATATCTGTTTAGTATGATTTATCCTGTACCTGTTTTAACCTCAGACTGGCTTCATTTAAATGGCTTTGCCATTTCTAGTACCACGGTCTACTGAAAACTTTGCCCACAAAATTTACAAATTTAGACTTTAGTGGTAGAAATATATTTCTCGCATTCGAGATAAAGATTTCTCGGTAATCTGGGGTATAAACATTGAAATATTTATTTCGTACACAAAACACAGTTCAGAACGAGTTCAGAGTTTAGAGTTGTTGCTAACTGAGTTAAGTCCTTTGAAAAAAGGAGAAATTTCTCCATTTCCGATGACTTTGACACTGTTCCAAAGAAAAAATCCCTTTCTGGTCTTTTCTTCCCTTTCAATATTGCTTATTTTATCAACCGTTAGCTAACTTTAAGCTTCTGATCCGTTGGCTAATCTTAACTTTCTGACCCGTCACTGAACAGGTTTTCTTTCCCAAAGATTATCTTCTCCAATCAATCCATTTAACGTAGAACAGTCGATATTTTTATCTTCTCAGCACGTTTACAATACCCATAAATGATAACAATTGGCATCACGTTGGCTTTACATGGTCTGGTGTAACCGGAAGTATACTGCTGCTCATCGATGGTGTGTTGTGGGCAACTCGAAATGTGTCTATGAGCACCGAGATACCATCCGGAGGGAAGTTAACAATTGGAAAAAGAAACGATGACGATGGAAACCAATATCTGGTCGGTAAGATCAGTCGTATGAACATGTGGAGTAAAGCATTAGATGGAAAGGCGATTGAAATGATGGCAAAAAGTCCTGGGATGAATGACGGTGATTTGATCACGTGGTATAAACTAAAGTATATTGTGTCGAACGAAAGAATCCTTCGTCCTTCAAAAGCATCATTCTCAGGTTGAATATTTTCTACTGCATACCCAACGTTAAATTAACCACGATGTACCTGTTAGTTCGTCTTGTATTTTTTTCCCATTTTGACAATTATCTAAAATGTTAAGTAGTCCTCTTTGATAGATAGAAACTCAAGTAAATATAGGCAGACATCAGACACGATCTCTTCTGTGATCGCTTTCTATCAGTTTCAGTCACATAAGTTTCCGTCCACTTGAAGCGACGATTTCCTGTTGGAACGCGTGTTACTGATCTGAACTTGCAATGGTTTCTTTCAATGAGGGAAATACGATTCAATCAAAATTCGAAATCACATTAAACTAAAGCAAACCTGTATTTTCTCTTATGTTTTAGGTAACAAGACAAAGTATTTGATAAGTCTTCCATCTACATTGATCCGCTATCCTGGACCACCACAGCCCATGAATTTTTTATCTGCCTGTGTTTGGTATTACGGAAGTGGAAAGAAAAGCACTGAAATCTTTTCATACAGCTCATCAAAGGAATTTAGGTTTCTCTTCAAGAAAGGAGCACAATTGTCCACCAAAATCAATGGTCTTTCCAGTCAGAAGTAAGCATCATTAAACTAAAATAAATGGAACGCTACCTGAAGCAAATAATTGAAGGCAAATCTTATATCAGACACGCAAGATTTTACCCCAGACACGCGTGTGTAGTGTTTCGGGATTCTCTCACGGAGTAATAATTGATTGACTACACACCACTACACAAGCGTGTGCACTGTTTCGAGATTCTGAAAATTGATTGACTACACACGCGTGTCTGGGTGTGATCTCGCGTGTCTGGGTGTAAACTTTGACTTCAAGAATTTATTATACAATCTATTACAGGTAGCGTTTCATGTATTTTAGTTCAATGGTAAGCATTGACAACAACACCTGTAAACATATTGTAGTATGTAGGAACTCCAGTATCAACATGAGATCACTCCTAATGAAGACAATAGATTTTTGTTAGCAAGTACTCCAATTTCAACGTTAGATTAGTCCTCATAAAAACAACAGACTGGAGAGCATAATTGATGACTTGATCTTAATTATTAAATCATAATCCTGAAAAAGTCACCAGACTCAAGTATAAAAAAAGTCTATCTTCAGCATTAGATCATTTCATATAAAGACAATGGCGGATCCAGCGATAGGTACAATAAAAATTAGAACAGTCTATTGATTGGTAGGATTTTTGTTTATTGCAAACTCATAACCAATGCATGGCATTGTTGTGTAGGTATTTTGAATTTAAAAGTGTTGGCTGTAATATATTTTGCCTAAGCGTGGATCTGCTACTGGATAAAGGCACCAGGCATTCAAGTTAAGGGCTCAAGTTTCAACAACTGAGCATGCCTGATTAAATACGCAAGTTTCAACATCAATTTATTTCCTTAATTAGGCCGGTTGGAACTTCCATCAAATTTTGGCATTTTCTCTGCTTAAAATGGAATGGCAAAAAAGCTTGGGTAAAGTATTTCTTCGACGGCTTTCAAGTTAACACATCTGTCAATGATACCGCATTGCAAATAACCTTACCGGAACGAAAAATTTCTTGATTCCTCTTTCAATTAACGGTCAAAAGTTATCACAACTGAATATCTGGAGTCACGAGATTTCGAGCAACAATATTCAAGTCATGGTATCAGGAGGGTTTAATATTCACGGCAACGTGTTATCTTGGGGCAAAGTTTTACAATACGTCTCCCCTGGCGATGTAGTATGGAGAGTTGGTATTTACCTACCAGGTAATAGATAATAAAAACAATAAAGAATTGTTATAAAGTGGATCAGTATAAATATATATGGGGGATATTTGACCTTAAAGTAAAGAAGCAAATGCAACAAGAGAGAGGGTAGAGACAAAGTAGGAGAGGGAGGGGGTTGTTGATAGACAAAATAGTATTCAGGTTCTAAAGAGAGCTGAAAAGAGAGGATTTTGGAGGGTAAATGAAACTGCTGATGTTGGGAAAAATGAGGAATATTCAAATTAAACAAAAAGAAATGGCTAAATTGTTGGGAGAAAGAAGGAAAGTCGGAGGTAGTGAGAAAGTGAGTTGAGCTTTCATGGATGATGAGAAAAAATCCCAAATTCTGCTGAAAGTAAAATCAGCAACATGGAATTTTGAGGATAAAAAGAGCAAGAAAGGAAAAAAGATGAGGAGAAAAAGCGAAAAATGTTGAGGATAAAGAAAATGGTCAAAAATGTCGGAAGGGGGAGGGGAAGCTAAACAAATGATAAATTTCGATTAATTGGAAGATCGGAGTAATTAACTAGTTTCAAATTAACTAAAAATATGATGGAAACTGTTGTTATTTTTAAGACCAAGTAACAAGGAAGCAATATCAGTTTAATTTCTTTCCTATTTTTCGTTCACAGGTTACACAGTTTTAATGCAGCGGACAAAATGGTGCAGAGATAATCACTCTGGGAGATTATCCTGTCCTGGTGAAGAGGTTGCTAGACTGGGTGGCAAAATCTCAAGGGAATCGATATTTTGGCGATGTTATTGCCCAAAATGTTTGACTGCTTCAAAAAACACGTTCGATTTTGACACAAATCACACAAGCAAAACTTGTTATGTTTCTAAACATTATCAGCTCATTCACATCAACTAACATTCACTTTGGCACAAGACACTGAAGCAGTAACTTAATATACAGGCTCTCTTCTTTATCACTTTATTTTAAGTAGAAATGAATACCTGATTTTGGTCACTACATTGTTAAATGTTGTTGATCGGTCTTAAACCAATAATCAGGGTAATTTGTAGGTCTGCACTCCACCACTTACGTTCCAATGATGTTTTGATATTTAGGTAAAAGCTCGAATTCTGTGTTGTTCTGGAAACTGTAGTGTAGCAGGAATGGGAAAGCGATCAAAAGTCAACAGACGGTTTCTCATTTATTATCAATACATGAAGTATAATCATAATACCTATAATATATATCATACATATATCAAATAAAAATTGCATATTTCACTTGTCATTTCAAACAAAAGAAACTCGAGCAGCTTATTTTTCTCGGTGTTGTACCCATAATTGTACCATACTCAAGTACTTTCTGATTGTAATGAAATAGAAAGCTAAAGAGCTCCTCATTTTTTCTATGTAAAAATAAAACGAACCTCACTAAATTGATTACGGTCTTTACTAAATATGAAAACATCGACAGTTATCCTTCTAGGCAATTCAAGTTTAAGACAATTTCTACTATTTTTGCAAAATTAACCTATGTTTTTATGGGAACTAAGCCCAGCCCCAATTAGAAAATTTATTGGGGCTAAAACCCCTTTCCCGCCGCTTCCTACGCCTATGTCATATATTATTCAGACTTCGGTTAATGTTATCGCATCCGCTTCGCTTTGGCAGATAACATTGAAGTCATTCTCAATAATTCTTAATATTATGCTTAACCTCATCGATTTAATTATTTATTGTATAAAAATTTAATGCATTGAAATTAATGTAAGACCAAATGGTCTAACTCAAAACTGGCCTTTTACTGAAAAAGCAATATACAATAATGTTTGGTATTATTAAGTCAGCTGGGAGTTGTCCTGGTTTAGTCGGACATTACGATACTAGAAATAGTTAAAAACTTTCACACAGCTGAATGACTTTCACCTGCCTTAAATTAGCTTTTCTGTTTTCGACATAATTACAAACGTTTTCCTTTTTCTTAATTTTTTTATTACGTAAAGTGAGAGCTTTTTGGACGCACTTAAGTATATTTATACATATAAATTTATAAAATAATGACAATAAAACGTGCGCGCTGATTGGTCTACAGCCTTGTTTGCATTAGCCTGCGCAAAACAGGTCTGAGCTGAACAAATTAATCAATCAATCGATCAAAGAGAATTTGCAAATCAATCATGAATACATTCTTGATGAAAACTCAAACCGTTGTTTTTAAATTTGTCGTTTTTTCTTATTGTTACTTTGAAAAAGAAATAAAAGACAATTTGAGTTTTCGCTGATCAGCTCACGAGTTCTCCTAAAGCTCTCCTTGATTTACATAAGCAAGTGCAAACACAACAAACTCTTTTTTTCTTAAATACGTTTGAAAGAAACTGTCGACATTATCAGTTTGCCTTTGTTTCAATAATGACACAAAAGCGAAAAAATGCTCTCTTTTTCTGCAAAGTCATTCGGTTCTCGCGTTTGGAAATTCTTCTTCACATGATCTTTGTGATGGAATCAAACGGATGGCAGGTCAAAACAAAATGTTGTGACCTGGTTTACTATACAGAATGCTTAGGTAGGAAATAAGTTTCTGATGTTTCAAGTCAAACTTTAGGTAAAAAGCTAGTTGAATAAAGTTCAACTTCAAGAATTAGATGCCAATTTGTGCACGAGTTAGTAATGATGTTATTACAGCTATTTGTTGAATAAATCCGTCGGGAAACTGTTTTATTCATGCATTTTTAGATATTCATCTTAATTTTCCTTGTTAAAGATATAGCAATATGTTCTCAGTAGTCAATTTGTCTCACAACGTAATTATTTTGACTGTTGCCAATGACACTTTTCCTATATAGAACCGCTGGCATCGTTGAATATAAACATAACGAAGCAAGTTCGGGTCCGTTCAATCATCGAGTGCGGACAACTTTGTGCATCCCATGACTTTTGCGAGGCTTTCCTACATAGCATTAACAAAGAAGACGGAAACTGTCGACTGCTGAATGGAATACCCGAGAGAGAAATAGGATTGATTGAAAATGTGGTCGAAGGGAAGTGGAGACTGTTTATTTCCATGAAGGTAAAAATTTTGAAAATTTAGTTTACAGTCAGGGAATGTATGCAGCGTTTTTTTACAAGAACATTGGATTCACTGTTAAATGAAAAGTGGTGGAGAAGTAAGAACAGTCAAGTTGCGCAAACTGGCTTTAAAGCAAAAACTGCGCTTCTTCCAATAAATGGCAAACTCATTTTCTCATCGATGGCAAAATTTTTTCTAATATTTTTCAAATCAAGTAAACAAGACAGTGAAAATACCGTTCTCAAATATTTACGAAGTGAATTTGAAGCCCAACTTATTGTAAATGAGCTTTTAGACTACAGGCGTAAATTTTCATATCTGCTATAAAGTGCAGATGCTCAACTTGTATAATTCTGCTGAAATCTGTCAACAAAGTGAACTCAGATTTAATGAATCTTCATCATGTTAGTCGTTTCTTTAAAATATATTCTGTGGTCCTCTCGCGCGAAGTAATATAATTAGCTAGGCTGCTAACTTTAATTTAATTGAAAGGTTGTTTGGAGGGGAGCAGGTAAAAAAGGACTTGGGGTTAAAAATACACAAATTTATCAGCGCATGCATATACTGATTTACGGAACACATCAATAAATATTATTAGAATTTAAAAGAAATTCCATTAGAAATTAAAAAGATAAAACAATTTATATTCTAAGTTTTGTGCTTAAGAATGGCATACCTCTTTCTCACTCTAGGCAAAATGTGAAATGGATAAAACGTGTCAAGGTCAAGGTCAATGCATGACGGATTGCAATCAGCCAGATGTTGTCAAATGTGATTGCTATGAAAACTATTACGGCAAAAATTGTGAGAAATTTTGTAAGAATTTCAAACATTTCTTTAAGACATTTAAGAACAGAAAAGTGATTCTTGCGACACTAATTCGGGTTATCAAAAAAAATTGGTAACTGAGCATTCTCGTACGATGGCGTGATTTAGGAATATTGTCATAGCTACATTGTTTTTTCCATGATCTTCTATCGGAGCCCATCATGTTTGTTGATTTCATATCTTGAAATACACTACTAAGTTTATTAATAATAAAAAATAGTTACATCGATTTTTTATGTACCATCCTCACGAGTCTACTCATTTACATGCATTGTATGCCAGAAATTTTCGTCATGAAAACTGATAAATGTAAGTTACAAATCATCTTCTGCTGTTACCGAAACACAAAAACACATGTTATTACAGACGACTACGATCTGAACTTTCCCAACACCTCTGCATACACACCGATCGATGTGGGACACATAGACAAAAGCCTAAATGAGTTTACCATAACAGTCTGGGTGCAATTTATCGTTGGCTATGAAAGTTATCCACTGATCTCGTACAAGACAAAAAATTCGTCACAAAACATCGCGATGCATTTCGACCTAGATGGAAATGGCGCATCAACAATAGCAAGCTTAACTGCTAAGGCATTTAACAAATCTGTGAGGTAAATTTTATACACGTTTTGTATGATTTATCTTGTACATGTTTTAACCTCAGACTGGCACCAGTTTAGACGTTTTTGAATTTATGTTGTCCTGGGCAGACTGGAAACTTTCCCAACAAACGAATCTAGAAGTTTAGACTTCAGTCATAAAAGTATGTTTCTCACATTTAAGAAAAAGATTTCATGGTAATCCGTAGTATTAAACTTTGAAAGACTTATTTTGTGATTTGCCATAATACAAACAAAATTCAATTCAGAACGAATTCAGATATTGGAGTTGCTGCTAATTGAGTTAAGTGCAGAAAGGAAATGCTGCTACATTTGTGATAACTTTGACGCTAATCCAAAGTTCTAACACCTTTCTGTTATCTTTGTCGCTTTTATGCATGGCCTTTTTATTGCTTGTTTGCCGACTTTAAGATTCTTTTACAGGTTTTTTCAATTGTCACTCGATTCGTATGTACGGGAAGAAAAATTTCTTTTAATTTTGGTCATTTTTCATATTCTATAGATGTGTGTAATAAGGGCCCGATTTTATTAGCCGCGCGGAACGTTGATAATTGGGGAACATGGGAGCGATATATTCATATATTCATATGTTATAATCCGTAAACACAATTTATTTCAATAGGAATAAATAAAGTAAAACATGTATATATGAATAGAAGACCCCCCCAATTATCAATGTTCGGCCTCCTTGCCATTTTTCGTTTACCAAAGGGGCTCATGGTCCATGGCACATAGGTGACTACGAGCCCGATCTTTTTCTTTGCAGGTATTCTTTCTCAATGATTTTCCGATTCAATCAATTTACTCAACAAAAAGCAAACGATACTTTTATCTTCACAGCATGGTGACCATACCCATAAATGACGACCATTGGCATTACGTTGGCTTTACATGGTCAGGTGTATCCGGAAGTATAATGCTGCTTATCGATGGTGTGTTGTGGGCAAATCGAAATGTCTCTATGAGCAATGAGATACCATCCGGGGGGAAGTTAACAATAGGAGAAAGAAAAGATGAAGGTGGAATACAATATCTTGTCGGTAAGATCAGTCGTATGAACATGTGGAGTAGAGCATTAGATGGAAAGGAGATTGAAATGATGGCAAAAAGTCCTGGGATGAATGACGGTGATTTGATCACGTGGTATAAACTAAAGTACATTGTGTCGACTGAAAGGATCATTCGTCCTTCAAAAGCATCATTCTCAGGTTGAATATTTTCTTTTTAATACAGAATGTTTATAAAACCACGATGTATATATGGAACAATCAGTCGGTTGGTCTTGTATTTGATGTTTCCAATTCGACAATTAACTAAAATCTTTAAGAAGTCTTCCTCCAAAGATAAAAGGATATGATCTCTTACGCAATCGCTTCCTGTCAATCTTATATAAGAGTATTCTGACTACACGAGCTGGGATGTGGCATCCGACGTCACTATGATCTCCCTCACAGAGAGAAATATAATTGGATTGAAATGCGAAATCACATTGAAACTAAGGCAAAAATGCATTCTCTCTTATGTTCTAGGTAATGAGATAAAGTATTATATAAGTGTGCCATCTACATTGGTTAGCTATCCTGGACCACCACAGCCCATAAATTATATATCTGCCTGTGTTTGGTATTACGGAAGTGGGAGCGAGAACCACGAAATCTTTTCATACAACTCATCAAAGGAATTTAGGTTTCAGTTAAAGTCAGGAACACAACTGTTCACGAAAATCAATGGTGTTTCGAGTCAGAAGTAAGCACTTGCAACACTAATTGTCAAAGACTACAGTATGTATGTGCTCCGGTTTCAAGTTTAGATCACAATCCTGATAAAGACATTAGACTATAGTATAAAAGAACTCTATATTCAGCATAAGATCACTTTGAATAAAGACAATGGCGAAGATAACGTTAGGCAAAATATATTAGAAAAGCCAATTGGTTTGTACGATTTTGATCTTTCGAAATTCATAACGATTGGTATTGTTGTATATATGTTAAAATTAGAATTAATAACTATAATATGTTTTGCTTGATTGTGGATTTGCCACAGGATGAAGACGCCAGGCATTCAAGTTAAGGACTCAAGTTTCAACATCTGAGCACGCCTGATAATCTGCACAAACCTATACATACACCTATTCTTACATAAATCTATTTCTTTCTTAGGCAGGTTCCAAGTTCCTTCAGATATTGGCATTTTCTCTGCTTAAAATGGAATGGCAAAAAAGCTTGGGTAAAGTATTTCTTTGATGGCTTTCAAGTCGATACATCTGTCAATGATTCCGCATTGCAAATAACCTTACCGGAAAAGAAAAATTTCCTTGTTCCTCTTTCAAGTAACGGTAAAAGGTTTTCACAACTGAATATCTGGGATCACGAGATTTCGAGCAGCAACATTCAAGTCATGGTATCAGGGGGGTTCAATATTCATGGCAACGTGTTGGCTTGGAGCAAGCTTTTACCATACGTCTCCCCTGGAGATATAAAATTGCCTGTTACTATTTATCTACCAGGTAATAGATAAAAAAGAAAGGAAAGAGTGGTTGAGAAGTGGGTCGGTATAAATCAATATGGTTAAGACTTGACAGTTAAAGCAAAGGAGCACATTCAAGGAGAGAGAGATTAGAGACAAAGTAAAGGGGGTTGTTGTTCAGTGATAATGAAAGGTAAACTATATTCAGGTTCTTATGCAAGCTGAACTGAGGGAGGGATTCTCTAGGATTAAGAAAACTGCTGATGTTGAGACAAATACGAGATTGTTCAAAATAAACAAAAAGAAATGGCCGAATTGATAGGAGAAAGAAGGAATATCGAAGGATTATGAGGGTAAAAATAGTAAGTAAAGTGATGTAAAAAATTCAGTGAGAAAGATTTGAGCTAAAAGGTAAAAAGATCAAGATGGAACTTTGAGGATAAAAGATTACGGAAGGAAGTTTAGGATGACAAATGTTTTTGGTAAAACGAGAGCCTGTGAAGTTAAAGAGAATGGTCAAAAATGTTGAGGGGAGAGGAATACAAGTTAAAAATGTCGAACAATTGGAAGCTTGGAGTGACGAGTTTCAAATTAATTTAAAATTTTTAAGACCTTCAAGTAACAAGGAAGCAATATCAGTTTAATTTCTTTCCTATTTTTTCGTTCACAGGTTACACAGTTTTAATGAAGCGGACAAATTGGTGCAGAGATAATCTCTCTGGGACATCCTGTCCTGGTGAAGAGGTTGCTAGAGTGGGTGGCAGGATCTCAAGGGAATCGATATTTTGGCGATGTTATTGCCCAAAATGTTTGACCGCTTCAAAAAACACGTTCGATTTTGACACAACTCACACAAGCAAAACTTGTTATGTTTCTAACGTACATAATCAGCTCATCCACATCGACTGACATTCACTTTGGCACAAGACACTGAGGCAGTAACTTATGATACAGGCTCTCTTCTTTATCACCTTATTTTGAGTAGAAATGAATGACTGATTTTGGTCACTACATTGTTAAATGTTGTTGATCGGTCTTAAACAAATAATCAGGGGAATTTGTAGTTCTACACATCAGTACTTACGTTCCAATCATGTTTTGATACTTAATAAAAAGCTTGAGTTCTTTTTTTTTCTGGAAACTGTAGTGTAGCAGGAATGGGAAAGCGATCAAAAGTCAACAGACGGTTTCTCATTTCATTTTTAATACATGAAGTATAATCATAATACCTAGAATATATATCCAACATATATCGAATAAAAATTGCATATTTCACATTTCAAACAAAAGCAACTCAAGCAGCTTGTTTTTCTCTGTGTTTTTACCCATGGTTGTAACATACTCAAGTACTTTATGATTGTTATGAAATAGAAAGTTAAAGAGCTCCTCATTTTTTCTATGTAAAAATAAAACGGACCTCACTAAATTGATTACGGTCTTCACTAAATCTGAAAGCATTGACAGTTATCCTTCTAGGCAATTCAAGTTTAAGACCATTTCTACTATTTTGGCAATGTTAACCTATGTTTTTAGGAGAACTAAGCCCAGCCCCAATTAGAAAATTTATTGGGGCTAGAGCCCTTTTCCCGCCACTTCCTACGCCTATGTCAAACATTATTCAGACTTCAGTTAATGTTATCGCATCGCATTCACTTCACTTTGGCAGATAACATTGACGTCATTCTCAATAATTTTTAATATTATGCTTAACCTCATCGATTTAATTATTTATTGTATAAAAATTTAATGCATTGGAATTAATGTAAGGCCAAATGGTCTAACTTAAAACTTGCCTTTTACTGAAAAAGCAATATACAATAATGTTTGGTATTATTAAGTCAGCTGGGAGTTGTCCTGGTTTAGTCGGACATTACAGTACTATAGAAATGGTTAAACACTTTCACATAGCTGAATGACTTTCACCTGCCTTAAATTAGCTTTTCTGTCTTCGATATAATTACAACCGTTTTCCTCTTCTTTAATTTCTTTGTTACGTAAAGTAAGAGCTTTTTGGACGCACTTAAGTATATTTATACATATATATTTATAAAATAATGACAATAAAACGTGCACGCTAATTGCTCAACAGCTTTGTTTGCATTAGACTGCGCAAAACAGATCTGAGCTCAACCAATTAATCGATCAATCAATCAAAGAGAATTTACAAATCAATCATGAATACATTCTTGAGGAAAACTCAAACGTTGTTTGCGTTATTGTTAATTTAAAAAAGAAATAAAAGATGTTTTGAGTTTTCGCTGATCAGCTTACGAGTTCTCCCAAATGTCTTCTTGTTTTGCATAAGCATGTGCAAACACAACAGACATCTTTTATTTCTTAATTATGTTTAAAACAAACTTTGGACATTGTATTTAGTCAGTGCATCAGTTTTCAACGGTTTCAAAAATGACAGAACAGGGAAAAAATGCTCCTTTTTTCTGCAAAGTCATTTGGTTCTCTTGTTTGGCAATTCTTCTTCACATGATCTTTGTGATGGAATCAAGGAAATGGCAGGTCAAAACAAAAAGTTGTGACCAGGTTTACTATACAGAATGCTTAGGTAAGAAATAATTTTCTCGTATTCCAAGTCAAAATTTGGGTAAAAAGTTAGTCGAATAAAGTTCAACTTCAAGATTGAAATGCCAATTTTTGCACGAGTTAGTAATGATGTTATTACAGCTATTTTTAGAATAAATCCGCCGGGAAACTGTTTTATTTATGCATTTTTAGATTTGATCTTAATTGTCTTGTTAAAGAAATAAAAATATGTTCTCAGTTGTAAACTTGTCTCACAAAGTAAATATTTTGACTGTTAACAGTGACACTTTTCCTATATAGAACCATTGGCATCGTTGAATATTAAAATAACGAAGCAAGTTCGGGTCCGTTCAATCATCGAGTGCGGACAACTTTGTGGAACCCATAACTTTTGCGAGGCTTTCCTACACAGCATTAACAAAGAAGACGGAAACTGTCGACTGCTGAATGGAATACCCGAGAGAGAAATAGGATTGATTGAAAATGTGGTCGAAGAGAAGTGGAGACTCTACATTTCAATGAAGGTAAAGTTTTTGAAAATTTAGTTACAGTCAGCGAATGTATGCAGCGTTTTTTTACAAGAACATTGGATTCACTGTTTAATGAAAAGTTGGGGAGAAGTAAGAACAGTCAAATTGCGCAAATTGGCTTTGGAGCAAAAATTGCGCTTCTTCCAATAAATGGCAAACTCATTTTCTCATCGATGGCAAACTTTTTTGCTAAAATTTTTCGAATGAAGTAAACAAGACAGTGAAAATACTGTCTTCAAATATTTACGAAGTGAATTTGAAGCGCAACTAGTGTGAATGAGCTTTTAGACTACAGGCGTAAGTTTTTCATATCTGCTATAAAATGCAGATGCTCAACTTGTATGATTCTGCTGAAATCTGTCCACAAAGTTGAACTCAGGCTTAATGAATCTTCATCATGTTCATCGTTTTTAAATATATTCTGTGGTCCTCTCGCGCGAAGTAATACATTTAGCTTGGCTGCTAACTTTAATTTAATTTAAAAGTTATTGGGAGGGGGGCAAGTAAAAAGCGACTCGGCGTTAAAAATATTTACACAAATTTTCCAGCGCATGCATATAGTGATTCACGGAACATATCAATAAATATTATTAGAATTTAAAAGAAATTCCATTAGAAATTAAAAAGATAAAACAATTTATTTCGCTAAGTTTTGTGCTTAAGAATGGCATACCTCTTTCCCACTCTAGGCAAAATGTGAAATGGATAAAACGTGTCAAGGTCAAGGTCAATGCATGACGGATTGCAACCACAGATCTAATAATACACTAGATAGTGCAACTGACATAAAAGTTGAAGCCGGGCAAATTTACTTCCGGAGCCCCAAAGTAGTGAGAATCAATATGGCGTTGTATTAGAAAATATGTGGTCCAAGTTAATATCTCGCAATTATTAGCAAATCGCGGAGGTTGCATCAACTTTTTTGCACTATTTATGAAATAAATCATTGTGACTATAGTTTGTAAGAAAAAAATTGAAGAATACGCCAATACATCGCCGTAAAATTGATATCAAGTGTAGCTCGATTTGAAAGCATAAGCAGCGACTAAGGCTTAAGGTGTATTATTAGATGTGTGATTGCAACGAGCCAGATGTTGTCAAATGTGGTTGTTATGAAAACTATAACGGCGAATATTGTGAGAAATATTGTAAGAATATCAAACACTTCTTTAAGACATTTTAAGACAGAAAAGTGATTCTTGTGAAACTAATTCATAAAAGGATATGATATCTTATGCAATAGCTTCCTGTCAATCTCATTCTCATATGTTTACGTCCACTTGAGGCAACGATCTCTTGTTTGAACGTGTGTTAGTGTTATTATATAAGGGAATCCAGACTTCACGAGCTGGGATGTGGCATCCTACGTCACAATGACCGCCTTCACAGATAGAAACATGATTGAATTGAAATTCGAAATCACATTAAAACTAAGGCAAATATGCATTCTCTCTTATGTTTTAGGTAATGAGACAAACTATTATATAAGTGTGCCATCTACATTGGTTAGCTATCCTGGACCACCACAGCCCATAAATTTTATATCTGCCTGTGTTTGGTATTACGGAAGTGGGAGAGAGAACCATGAAATCTTTTCATACAACTCATCAAAGGAATTTAGGTTTCAGTTTAAGTCAGGAACACAACTGTTCACGAAAATTAATGGTGTTTCGAGTCAGAAGTAAGCACTTGCAACACTTGTCAGAGACTGTAGTATGTATGTGCTCCGGTTTCAAGATTAGATTACAATCCTGATAAAGACATTAGAATCTGGTATAAAAGAACTCTATATTCAGCATTAGATCACTTTGGATAAAGACAATGGCTGAGTCAACGTTAGGCAAAATAAATTAGAAAAGCCAATTGGTTTGTACGATTTTGATCTTTCGAAATTCATAACCAATGGTATTGTTGTATGTATGTTACGATTAGAATTAAAGACTGTAATAATTTTTGCTGGATTGTGGATTTGCTACTGGATAAAGACACTAGGCATTCAAGTTAAAGACTCAAGTTTCAACATCTGAGCACGCCTGATAAAGTGCACAAGTTTGTACATAAACCTATTTCTTTCTTAGGCAGGTTCCAAGTTCCTTAAAAAAATGGCATTTTCTTTGCTTAAAATGGAATGGAAAAGAAGCTTGGGTAAAGTATTTCTTCGACGGCTTTCAAGTCGATACATCTGTCAGTGATTCTGCATTACAAACAACCTTACCGGAACGGAAAAATTTCGTTGTTCCTCTTTCAAGTAACGGTAAAATTTTTTCACAACTAAATATCTGGGATCACGAAATTTCGAGCAGCAATATTCAAGTCATGGTATCAGGGGGGGTCAATATTCATGGCAACGTGTTGGCTTGGAGCAAGCTTTTACCATACGTCTCCCCTGGAGATATGAAATTGCCTGTTACTATTTATCTACCAGGTAATAGATAAAAAAGAAAGGAAAGAGTGGTTGAGAAGTGGGTCGGTATAAATCAATATGGTTAAGACTTGATAGTTAAAGCAAAAGAGCACACGCAAGGAGAGAGAGATTAGAGACAAAGTAAGGGGGGGGGGATTGTTGTTCAGTGATAATGAAAGGTCAAGTAGATTCAGGTTCTTATGCGAGCTGAACGGAGGGAGGATTAACAGGAGGAAGAAGGAATATCGAAGGATTATGAGGGTAAGAATAGCAAGTGAAGTGATGTAAAAAATTTAGAGAGAAAGATTTGAGCTTTCATGCTTGAAGATAAAAATATCAAGATGGAACTTTGAGGATAAAAAAAGCACGGAAGGAAGTTTAGGATGACAAATGTTTTGGTAAAAACGAGAGCCGGTGAGGTTAAAGAGAATGGTCAAAAATGTCGAGGGGAGGGAAATACAAGTGACAATGTAAAACAGCTGGAAGCTTGGAGTGACGAGTTCCAAACTAATTTAAAATTTGATGGATAATATTGTTATGTTTAGGACCTTCAAGTAACAAGGAAGCAATATCAGTTTAATTTCTTTCCAATTTTTCGTTCACAGGTTACACAGTTTTATCGAAGCGGACAAAATGGTGCAGAGATAATCTCTGTAGGTCATCCTGTCCTGGTGAAGAGGTTGCTAGACTGGGTGGCATGATCTCAAAGGAATCGTTATTTTTGCGATGTTATTGCCCAAAATGTTTGACTGCTTCAAAATACACGCTCGATTTTTACACAACTCACAGAGGCATGACTTGTTTTTTTAATAAACATGATGAGGTCCTCCGCATTAACTAACATTCACTTTTGCACAAAACACTGAGGCAGTAAGTTATGATACAGGCTCTCTTCTTTATCACGCTATTTTAATTAGAAATGAATTGCGCTTTTTACTAAATTTGTATTCAAGCCGTTGTAACTTTGGAAATATAAATTTTAACACAATTAACTAATTTAGAAGTTGTTAAGTAACATTTTAAGAAATATCAGAATCAACAAAAACCCAAAATGACATCATACTCACTTTAACCTCGTCTAGTTAATTAATTATTGAGTAAATATTTATGTATTGATGTAAGTTAGCTTAAAACTAGCGTTTTACTGAAAAGCAATGAACAATGTTTGGTATTATTACGCCGATTGGAAGTTGTCAGAGTCTTGTCGGGCGTTACATTACTATACATATTTAACTTCAACAGCTAATGGTTTCACAACAATATCCATATCTGACAAACTTTCACCTGCCTTAAATTAGCTTTTCAATCAAACAACGAAAGAGAATTTGCAAGTCAATCGCAAATACATTTTGGAAAAAAATTAAAATGTTTTTTTCTAATTTTCGTCTTTTTCGCATAACTGTTTTTTTTTAAAAGAAATAAAAGATGCTCCTCGTCTTTTCATTGGCTTATGCAAACCTTGGAGACCCTTGTGAGAACTCTCAAGCAGGCTCAACCCACGACCTTCGGTCATGGGCTTTTACTGATCTGCTCTCGAGTTCTCCCAAAGGTCTCCTTGGTTTGCATAAGCTTGTGCATGCAAACCCAGTAAACATATGTTATTTCTTAAATACAATTAAAAGAAACAGTCAACATTGTACTTAGTAAAGCATCAGCGTGCCACGGTTTCAAAAATGACACAACAGGGAAAAAGTGCTCCATTTTTCGGCAAAGCCATTTGGTTCTCTTGTTTCGTAATTCTTCTTCACGTGATCTTTGCAATGCAATCAAACGGATGGCAGGTCAAAAAAAAGACTTGTGATCAGGTTTACTATACAGAAAGCTTAGGTAGGAAATAATTTTCTCATAATGTAAGTCAAACTATGGGTAAAAATTCAATTGAATAAGGTTCAACGTTAAGACTGAAATATCACTTTGGGCCGAAGTTTGTTTCGAATAGATGTTATGACAGTTATTTATTCAATAAAACAATTGGCCAACTGTTTCATCCATATATTCCATGATAATGATCTTATTTTTTTTTGCCAAAAAGATAACAATGTGTTCTCAGTTCGTCCCAAAACGTAATTTTTTTAACTGTTGACATTAACACTTTTCCTATATAGAACCGCTGGAATCGTTGACTATAAACATAGCGAAGCAAGTTCGGGTCCGTTCACTTAGCGAGTGTGCGCAACTTTGCCGAATCGATGACTTTTGCGAGGCTTTCCTACACAGCATTAACAAAAAAGACGGAAACTGTCAACCGCTGAATGGAATACCCGAGAGAGAAATGGGATTGATTGAAAATGGGGCTGGAGAGAAGTGGAGACTATACATTTCGCTGAAGGTAAGTTTTCGAGAATTAAGTTTGGGTCTGTGAAAGTACAGTAGAGCGTCGTTACAGGAACATTGGACTGACTGTTTAATGACACAAGGAGGTATCGGTCACATCAGTAAAATGCTTGTTTTTATACAGGTTTGTATATTGAACAAAGCTTGACAACAATTTTGCAAAAAAGAAAGAGAAGAAAGCCATAACCAAAATTTCCGTTGAATTAACTACTTTTAGTGCAAAAATCTAGCTTTCTGTAATCAATGGCAAACTCATATCTTTATCGATGGCAAGATTTTTGCTTAATCATTTCAAATCAAGTAAACTGGTCGGTGAAAATAACATCTTCGAATAGTTATGATGTGAATTTAAAGCCCAAATCATTGTAAACGAGCATATAGTATACGGACGTAAGTTTTTCACTTCTGCAGATGCTAAACTTGCATGATTCTTGAGGGATTTTTCGACAAATTTTTTTGAAATTATTTTATGAATCTTCATCATGTTCGTCGTTTCTTTTAAATATATTTTGTGGTCCTCTCACGCGAAGTAATACATTTAGCTTGGCTGCTAACTTTAAATTAAGTGAGCGGTTATTAGGGGGAGGGATAAAATATTTACAAATTATAATTACAAATACACATATTTGCTGGCCCATTTACTGATTAACGGAACATGTGCTGCAACATCAATTTGCTCTTTTTGAAATACCCATAACAAATGTATTGTTAAAAGAAATTCAATTTTAGTTAAAGAAGTTAAAAAAATTTATGTCAATATGGTTCGTGCTTAACAATGACAAACTTCTTTCTCGCTCAAGGCAAAATGTGAAATGGATAAAACGTGTGATGGTCAAGGTCAATGCATGACGGATTGCAACGAGCCAGATGTTGTCAAATGTGGTTGTTATGAAAACTATTACGGCAAAAATTGTGAGAAATATTGTAAGAATTTCAAACATTTCTTTAATACATTTTAAAACAGAAAAGTGATTCTTGCAACACTAATTCAGGTTATCAAAAAAGTTGGTAAATGAGCATTCTCAAATGATAGCGTAATTTAGGAATATTGTCTCATCTACATTGTTTTTTTCCATGATCTTCTATCGGAGCCCATCATGTTTGTTGATTTCATATCTTAAATACACTACTAAGTTTATTAATAATAAAAAATAAATACATCGATTTTTTATGTGCCATCCTCACAAGTTTACTCATTTACATGCATTGTATATCAGCAATTTCGTCATGAAAACTGATAAATGTAAGTTACAAATCATCTTCTGCTGTTACCGAAACACAAAAACACATTTTATTACAGACGACTACGATCTGAACTTTCCCAACACCTCTGCATACACACCAATCGATGTGGGACACATAAACAAAAGCCTAAATGAGTTTACCATAACAGTCTGGGTGCTATTTAACGTTGGCTATGAAAGTTATCCCCTGATCTCGTACAAGACAAGAAATTCATCACAAAACATCGCGATGCATTTCAACCTGGATGGAAATGGTGCATCAACAATAGCAAACTTAACTGCTAAGGCATTTAACAAATCTGTAAGGTAAATTTTATACATGTTTTGTATGATTTATCCCGTACCTGTTTTAACCTCAGACTGGCTCCAGTTTAGGAGCCTTTCGATATATGGTGTCCAGGGCAGACTGAAATCTTTCCCAACAAACGAATCGAGAAGTTTAGACTTTAGTCATAAAAGAATGTTCTTCACATTTAACGGCGCGCAGAATGGAAATGCTGCTACATTTGTGATAACTTTGACGATGGTCCAAATTATTAACACTTTTCTGCAACCTTTGTCGCTTTTAAGCTTGGACGTTTTATTATTTTTTTCCTACTTTAAGCTTCTTTTACAGGTTTTTTCAATTGTCACTCGATTCATATGTACGAGAAGAAAAAATTCCTTCGATTTGGTCATTTTTTATATTCTATAGATGTGTGTAATAAGGGCCCGCTTTCAGTGCGGCCGAACGTTAATAATTGGAGGGCATGGGAGCGATATATTCATATATTCATATGTTATAATCTGTTAACACAATTGACTTCAATAGGAATAATTAAAGTAAAACATGCATATATGAATAGAAGACCCCCAATTATTAATGTTCGGCTGCCTTAGCCAACTCTCATTTACCAAAGGGACTCATGTGCAATGGCACATAGGTGACTACGAGCCTGATCTGTTTCTTTGCATGTATTCTTTCTCAAAGATCTTACGCTTCAATCAATTTACTCAACAAAAAACAATCGATATTTTTATCTTCATAGCACGTTGACCATACCCATAAATGACGACAATTGGCATCACGTTGGTTTTACGTGGTCAGGTGTAACCGGAAGTATACTGCTGCTCATCGATGGCGTGTTGTGGGCAACTCGAACTGTCTCTATGAGCAGTGAGATACCATACGGAGGGAATTTAACAATAGGAGAAAGAAAAGATGAGGGTGGAAACCAATATCTGGTCGGTAAGATCAGTCGTATGAACATGTGGAGTAGAGCTTTAGATGGAAAGGAGATTGAAATGATGGCAAAAAGTCCTGGGATGAATGACGGTGATTTGATCACGTGGTATAAACTAAAATATATTGTGTCGAACGAAAGAATTCTTCGTCCTTCACAAGCATCATTCTCAGGTTGAATATTTTCTTTTTCATACAAAATGTTTATCAAACTACGATGTATGTATAGAAAAATCACTCGGTTGGTCTTGTATGTTATGTTTCCAATTCGACAATTAACTAAAATGTTTAAGGAGTCTTCCTCCAAAGATAAAAGGATATGATCTCTTATGCAATCGCTTCCTGTCAATCTCAGTCTCATATGTTTACGTCCACTTGAGGCAACGATCTCTTTTTTGAACGTGTTTTAGCGTTACTTATATAAGTGAATTCAGACTTCACGAGCTGGGATGTGGAATCCGACATCTCAATGGTCTCCTTCACAGAGGGAAATATGATTGAATTGAAATTCGAAATCACATCGAAACTAAGGCAAACATGCATTCTCTCTTATGTTTTAGGTAATGAGACAAACTATTATATAAGTGTGCTATCTACATTGGTCCGCTATCCTGGACCACCACAGTTAATGAATTTTATATCTGCCTGTGTTTGGTATTACGGAAGTGGGAGCGAGAGCTCTGAAATCTTTTCATACAACTCATCAAAGGAATTTAGGTTTCTCTTAAAGTCAGGAACACAAATGTCCACGAAAATCAATGGTGTTTCCAGTCAGAAGTAAGCACTTGCAACACTACTTGTCAGAGACTGTAGTATGTATGTACTCCGGTTTCAAGATTAGATCACAATGCTGATAAAGACATTATACTCTTGTACAAAAGAACTCAATATTCAACATAAGATCACTTTGGATAAAGACAATGGCGGAGTCAACGTTAGGCAAAATAAATTAGAAAAGCCAATTGGTTTGTACGATTTTGATCTTTCGAAATTCATAACCAATGGTATTGTTGTATGTATGTTACGATTAGAATTAATGATTACAATATGTTTTGCTTGATTGTGGATTTGCTACTGGATGAAGACACCAGGCATTTAAGTTAAGGACTCAAGTTTCAACATCTGAGCATGCCTGATAAAGGGCTCAAGTTGGTACATAAACTTATTTCTTTCTTAGGCAGGTTCCAAGTTCCTTCAAATATTGGCATTTTCTCTGCTTAAAATGGAATGGAAAAAAAGCTTGGGTAAAGTATTTCTTCGACGGCTTTCAAGTCGATACATCTGTCAATGATGCCGCATTACAAATAACCTTACCGGAAAGGAAAAATTTCCTTGTTCCTCTTTCAAGTAACGGTAAAAGGTTTTCACAACTGAATATCTGGGATCACGAGATTTCGAGCAGCAATATTCAAGTCATGGTATCAGGGGGGTTCAATATTCATGGCAACGTGTTGGCTTGGAGTAAGTTTTTACAATACGTCTCCCCTGGAGATATAAATTGGAATGTTGCTATTTATCAACCAGGTAATAGATAGAAAATAAAATAAAGAGTGGTTGAGAAGTGGATTGGTATAAATGAATATGGTTAAGACCGTATTCATTTATAGTTAAAGCAAAGGAGCACATGCCAGGAGAGAGAGATTAGAGACAAACTAGGGGGGATGGGGGTTGTCCAGTGATAATGAAAGGTAAATTATATTCAGGTTCTTATGCCGGCTGAACAGAGGGTGAGGGGGATTCTTGAGGACATAAAAAAACTGCTAGTGTCGAGACAAATATAAGATTGTTCAAAATAAACAAAAAGAAATGACCGAATTGATAGGAAAAAGAAAGAATATCGAAGGATTTTGAGGGTAAAAATGGCAAGTAAAATGATGTAAAAAATTTAGAGAGAAAGATTTGAGCTTTCATGCTTGAAGGTAAAAATATCAAGATGGAACTTTGAGGATAAAAAGAGCACGGAAGGAAATTTAGGATGACAAATGTTTTTGGTAGAAACGACAGCAGGGAGGTTAAAGAGAATGGTCAAAAATGTCGAGGGGAAGGGAATACAAGTGACAAATGTCGAATAGCTGGAAGCTTGGAGTGAGTGAGTGACGAGTTTCAAATTAATTAAAAATTTGATGGGAACTGTTGTTATGCTTAAGACCTTCAAGTAACAAGGAAACGATATCAGTTTAATTTCTTTCCTATTTTCTGTTCATAGGTTACACAGTTTTAATGAAGCGGACAAAATGGTGCAGAGATAATCTCTCTAGAAGATCATCCTGTCCTGGTGAAGAGGTTGCTAGACTGAGTGGCATAATCTCAAGGGCATTGATATTTTGGCGATGTTATTGCCCAAAATGTTTGACTGCTTCAAAAAACACGTTCGATTTTAACACAACTCACACAAGCAAAACTTGTTATGTTACTAAAGTACATAATAAGCTCATCCACATCAACTGACATTCACTTTGGCACAAGACACTTAGGCAGTAACTTATGTTACAGACTTTCTTCTTTATCACGTTATTTTAAGTAGAAATGAAAGACAAACTTTTGTCACTACATTGTTAAATGTTGTTGTCTTAAACCAGTAGTCAGGATAATTTGTAGTTCTACACTTCAGTACTTACGTTCCAATGATGTTTTGATATTTAGGTAAAAGCTCGAGTTCTGTGTTGTTCTGAAAACTGTAGTGGAGTAGGAATGAGAAAGCGATCAAAAGTCAACAGACAGCTTTCTCATTTCATTTCTAATACATGAAGTATAATCATAATACCTATAATTTATCTTATACATATATCGAATAAAATTTGTATATTTCACTTGTCATTTCATTTCAAACAAAAGCAACTCAAGCAGCGTGTTTTTCTCTGTGTCGTACCCATAGTTGTAACATACTCCAGTACTTTCTGATTGTTATGAAATAGAAAGTTAAAGAGCTCCTCATTTTTGCTATGTAAAAATAAAACGGACCTCACTAAATTGATTACGGTCTTCACTAAATATGAAAGCATCGACAGTTATCTTTCTAGGCAATTCAAGTTTAAGACAATTTCTACTATTTTGGCAATGTTAACCTATGTTTTTAGGAGAACTAAGCCCAGCCCCAATTAGAAAATTTATTGGGGCTAGAGCCCTTTTCCCGCCACTTCCTTCGCCTATGTCAAACATTATTCAGACTTCGGTTAATGTTATCGCATCCGCTTCGCTTTGGCAGATAACATTGTCGTCATTCTCAATAATTCTTAATATTATGCTTAACCTCGTCGTTTTAATTATTTATTGTATGAAAACTTAATGCATTGGAATTAATGTAAGACCAAATGGTCTAACTTAAAACTGGCCTTTTACTGAAAAAGCAATGTACAATAATGTTTGGTATTATTAAGTCAGCTGGGAGTTGTCATGGTTTAGTCGGACATTACAGTATTATAAATGGTTAAAAACTTTCTCATAGCTAAATGACTTTCACCTGCCTTAAATTAGCTTTTCTGTCTTCGACATAATTACAGCCGTTTTCCTTCTTCTTAATTTCTTTGTTACGTAAAGTAAGAGCTTTTTGGACGCACTTAAGTATATTTATATATATATATTTATAAAATAAGGACAATAAAACGCACGCGCTGATTGGTCTACAGCCTTGTTTACATTAGTCTGCGCAAAACAGATCTGAGCTGAACAAATTGATCAATCAATCGATCAAAGAGAATTTGCAAATCAATCATGAATACATTCTTGAGGTAAACTCAAACCGTTGTTTTTAAATTTGTCGTTTTTTTTTATTATTACTTTGAAAAAGAAATAAAAGACGTTTTGAGTTTTCGCTGATCAGCTCACGAGTTCTCCCAAAGGTCTCCTTGGTTTACATAAGCAAGTGCAAACACAATAAACTTTTTTTTTTCTTAAATACGTTTGAAAGAAACTGTCGACATTATCAGTTTGCCTTTGTTTCAATAATGACACAACAGCGAAAAAATGCTCTCTTTCTCTGCAAAGTCATTCGGTTCTCGCGTTTGGAAATTTTTCTTCACATGATCTTTGTGATGGAATCAAGCGGATGGCAGGTCAAAACAAAATGTTGTGACCTGGTTCACTATACAGAATGCTTAGGTAGGAAATAAGTTTCTCATGTTCCAAGTCAAACTTTAGGTAAAAAAATAGTTGAATAAAGTTCAACTTCAAGATTTAGATGCCAATTTGTGCACGAGTTAGTAATGATGTTATTACAGCTATTTGTAGAATAAATCGGCAGGGAAACTGTTTTATTCATGCATTTTTAGATATTGATCTTAACTTTTCTTGTTAAAGAAATAGCAATATGTTCTCAATAGTCATTTTGTCTCACAACGTAATTATTTTGACTATTGACAATAACACTTTTCCTATATAGAACCATTGGCATCGTTGAATATTAAAATAACGAAGCAAGTTCGGGTCCGTTCAATCATCGAGTGCGGACAACTTTGTGGAATCCATAACTTTTGCGAGGCTTTCCTACATAGCATTAACAAAGAAGGCGGAAACTGTCGACTGCTGAATGGAATACCCGAGAGAGAAATGGGATTGATTGAAAATGTGGTCGAAGAGAAGTGGAGACTCTACATTTCGATGAAGGTAAAGTTTTCGAAAATTTAGTTACAATCAGCGAATTTATGCAGCGTTTTTTTTACAAGAACATTGGATTCACTATTAAATGAAAAACTGCGCTTCTTCCAATAAATGGCAAACTCATTTTCTCATCGATGGCAAGATTTTTTGCTAAAATTTTTCAAATCAAGTAAACAAGACAGTGAAAATGCCGTCTTCAAATATTTACGAAGTGAATTTGAAGCCCAACTTATTGTGAATGAGCTTTTAGACTACAGGCGTAAGTTTTTCATATCTGCTATAAAATGCAGATACTCAACTTGTACGATTCTGCTGAAATCTGTCCACAAAGTTGAACTCAGGTTTTATGAATCCTCATCATGTTCATTGTTTGTTTTAAATATATTCTGTGGTCCTCTCGCGCGAATTAATATAATTGTCTTGGCTGCTAACTTTAACTTAATTGAAAGATTATTTGGAGGGGGGCAGGTAAAAAACGACTTGGGGTTAAAAATATTTACACAAATTCACCAGCGCATGCATAGACTGACTTACGGAACATATCAATAAATATTATTAGAATTTAAAAGAAATTCCATTAGAAATTAAAAAGATAAAACAATTTATATCGCTAAGTTTTGTGCTTAACAATGGCATACCTCTTTCTCAATCTAGGCAAAATGTGAAATGGATAAAACGTGTCAAGGTCAAGGTCAATGCATGACGGATTGCAACGAGCCAGATGTTGTCAAATGTGATTGCTATGAAAACTATTACGGCAAAAATTGTGAGAAATTTTGTAAGTATTTCAAACATTTCTTTAAGACATTTTAAAACAGAAAAGTGATTCATGCGACACTAATTCAGGTTATCAAAAAAAATTGGTAACTGAGCATTCTCGTATGATGGCGTGATTTAGGAATATTGTCATATCTACATGTTTGTAAATGATGATCGTCCAGGTTAATAAAGTCCTGAGAAGGACTGTTTTTGTTGTTGTTGACTGACGTTTCGACAACCTTAGCGGTAGTCATCTTCAGAGTCAAATGAGGAGTAAACGTCAGGTTAGCCGTATTTGTTGTCTGGTTCTTACGTCATTGTATTGTGTGTACAGGAAATGTGCAGGAAATGTGTATTGTCATTGTGGATTAGTGTGAAGTGAAAAATTTTATTTTTAGTTGTGATGTGTGATTTAGGTGTGACGTTTTAGTTGTAGTGTGTGGGTGTCAATTGTGTATTGTCATTGTGAATTAGTTTGAAGTGTAATGTTTTTAGTTGATCGTTTGTTTGTATTGTGAATAAGTCGTTTGTAAGGTGCCGGTAATTGCTGTGATCTGTTCAGGGGGGTTTGTTCCAAGTTGGTATACCAACTTTCTAATGTAAGCCGTTGTCTATAGTCAGTACTGTAAGTGATGCATTTTGCCGAGTCCCAGTCAATGTTGTGCTTTGTGATTCGGTGATGTTCGGCAATGTGATTAGTTTTGTCTTGTTTCTTAGTAGCTCGTTTGTGCTCAGTAAGTCTTATGTTTAAGTTCCTGCCAGTTTCCCCGATATAGGAGGCGTGGCAGTCGGAGCAGTTTATTTTGTAAACTGCACCTTGTCGTTCGTTGGGTTGTTCTTTGTCCTTTATGTTCGTTAGTACTTGTCGTAACGTTGTGATTGGTTTATGTGCGACACGTATGTTGTATGGTCGTAAGATACGCGAGATAGTCTCAGACGTACCTTTGATGTAAGGTATCGTTGCTGTTGTCACTGAGTTGTTCGTTTCGTTGGGTTCGTTGGGTTTGTAAGTGTTGCGTTTGATAAAGTCAGAGTTATAGTTGTTTTGTCAAAACACGTTTGAGATAGTTGTTTTCGTTTTGTAGAGCGTCCGGTGAATCACATATGATTTGTGCACGTCTTGTTAATGTTCTGATTGTGGTGGCTTTGTGTGATGTAGGGTTGTAAGATGATTGGTCTAGTAGTCGGTCAGTATGTGTTGGCTTGCGATAAACTGTTGTTCCTAGTTTTTGATTGTCATGTTTACCAAACAGTCGAGAAAGGAAGAGTTCCGTTTCTTCGACATCTTTGGTAAATTGTATGTGGCTGTTCTGTTTGTTGATGTGAGTATGGAAGTCATCAATCTCGTCTGCATGTAGTGCTGTGATTGTGTCATCTACGTAGCGAAACCAAAAGGTAGTGCATGTTTGTAAGTCATGAGTGCCCGTTCCTCTATAGATTGCATTACAATTTCAGCAACTACAACAGAAACGGGCGAGCCATTGCTGTCCCATGTAATTGTTTGTAGTGTGTTCCTTTGTATTGGAAGTAAGTCGAGGTGAGGCAGAGCTCTAGTAACTCCATAATGTCTTCTGTCGGTAATGGCAGTACGTCCGTGGTGTTTGTAATGAGGGTTTTTGTACAAGTAAGTGCCAGATTAAGTGGAATACTGGTGAACAGTGATTTCACATCAAAAGACACTAGTATATAGTTGTCCGGTATTTGTATAGTGCACAGTTTTTTAATGAAAGTTTCAGTGGATTGTAGCTTGTGTTTTGATTTGTTTGTAAGTGGTTGCAGTATGTTAGTCAAGTACTTTGAAAGTTCGTAAGTAGGCGAACCACAGAATGATACAATTGGTCGCATGGGTATTTGTAGTTTGTGAAGTTTTGGTAGTCCGTATAGTCTGGGTGGTCGTGGTAGTGAACATCTGAGTCGATAGTAAATACGTTCAGATATAATGTTAGATTTTCTCATAGAGAAGATCTTGCTGTTAAGTTTGCGTACTAGTGATGGTGTTGGGTCTCGTTTGAGTTGTTCGTACGTTTGTCTGTCGTTAACAAGTGCGTCCATTTTGTTAAAGTAATCATTCCTGTCCATGACCACAGTCACGCGTCCTTTGTCTGCTGGTAAAATGACGATGTTGTTGTCGTGTTTTAGTCGTTTGAGTGCTTGTTGTTCGTCTTTTGTCAAGTTGTTGTCACGGTATAGAGGACGATTGTAAAGTGGAGGCTATCCTGCTTCTGATCTCGTCTTTGGTTGTCTCTGACAAGTCTCTTTGATACGCTAGGACAGCCTCGACACTTGATACTATCGTCTCAGTCGGGATTTGTCTAGGTGTTATGGAATGTTTTAGTCCGTAAGATAGTAGTCGCGTTTCAGTTTCGTCTAATGGGCGGGAAGAAATATTCCTCACCCAGTTATCGTCATGTTTATGTCTTGCACGTGTTTTAGTTTGTTTTAAACGTTCAAGTTTTTGTTGTTGTTTTATTTGGTGTTGTGTCTCTGTCTTGTTTGCTCGTTTCTCTGCAATAGTTTGTATGGTAGAAAGTAAAGTATCACTTACTGTCGTTGGTATGAGTTCCTTCAGTTTGTTCAGTCTTTGTTCTTGTTGTTTGATGTAATAGTTGATTCGTCTGTGACAGTCGTTAATCCGTGCTCGTATCAGTCGTCTGCTGGTACGGATTAACGACTGTCACAGACGAATCAACGACTGTCACAGACGAATCAACTATTACATCAAACAACAAGAACAAAGACTGAACAAACTGAAGGAAATCATACCAACTAATACGAGCACGGATTAAAGACTGTCACAGACGAATCAACTATTACATCAAACAACAAGAACAAAGACTGAACAAACTGAATGTGACAATACACATTTCCTGCACATTTCCTGTACACACAATACAATGACGTAAGAACCAGACAACAAATACGGCTAACCTGACGTTTACTCCTCATTTGACTCTGAAGATGACTACCGCTAAGGTTGTCGAAACGTCAGTCAACAACAACAAAAACAGTCCTTCTCAGGACTTTATTAACCTGGACGATCATCATTTACAAACATATAACGATACTCCCGGGTTCAAACCATTTACTTTGTCATATCTACATTGTTTTTTTCCACAATCTTCTATCGGAGCCCATCATGTTTATTGACTTCATATTTCGAAATACACTACTAAGCTTATTAATAATAAAAAATAATTACATCGATTTTTATGTACCATCCTCACGAGTCTACTCATTTACATGCATTGTATGCCAGAAATTTTCGTCATGAAAACTGATAAATGTAAGTTACAAATCATCTTCTGCTGTAACCGAAACACAAAAACACATTTTATTACAGAAGACTACGATCTGAATTTTCCCAACACCTCTGCATACACACCGATCGATGTGGGATACATTGACAAAAGCCTAAATGAGTTTACCATAACAGTCTGGGTGCTATTTAACGTTGGCTATGAAAGTTATCCCCTGATTTCGTACAAGACAAAAAATTCGTCACAAAACATCGCGATGCATTTCGACCTGGATGGAAATGGTGCATCAACAATAGCAAACTTAACTGCTAAGGCATTTAACAAATCTGTGAGGTAAATTTTATACACGTTTTGTATGATTTATCTTGTACCTGTTTTAACCTCAGACTGGCACCAGTTTAGACGTATTTCAATTTATGGTGTCCGGGGCAGACTGGAAACTTTCCCAACAAACGAATCTAGAAGTTTAGACTTCAGTCATAAAAGTATGTTTCTCACATTTAAGAAAAAGATTTCATGGCAATCCGTGGTATTAAACTTTGAAAGACTTATTTTGTGATTTGCCATAATACAAACAAAATTCAATTCAGAACAAATTCAGATATTAGAGTTGCTGCTAACTGAGTTAAGTGCAGAAAGGAAATGCTGCTACATTTGTGATAACTTTGACGCTGATCCAAAGTTCTAACACCTTTCTGTTACCTTTGTCGCTTTTATGCATGGCTTTTTATTGCTTGTTTGCCTACTTTAAGATTCTTTTACAGGTTTTTTCAATTGTCACTCGATTCATATGTACGAGAAGAAAAATTTCCTTCAATTTTGGTCATTTTTCATATTCTATAGATGTGTGTAATAAGGGCCCGATTTTATTGGCCGGGCGGAACGTTGATAATTGGGAGCATGATAGCGATATATTCATATATTCATATGTTATAATTCGTAAACACAATTTATTTCAATAGGAATAAATAAAGTAAAACATGTATATATGAATAGAAGACCCCCCCCCAATTATCAATGTTCGGCCTCCTTGCCATTTTTCGTTTACCAAAGGGGCTCATGGTCCATGGCACATAGGTGACTACGAGCCCGATCTGTTTCTTTGCAGGTATTCTTTCTCAATGATTTTCCGCTTCAATCAATTTACTCAACAAAAAGCAAACGATACTTTTATCTTCACAGCATGGTGACCATACCCATAAATGACGACCATTGGCATCACGTTGGCTTTACATGGTCAGGTGTAACCGGAAGTATAATGCTGCTTATCGATGGTGTGTTGTGGGCAACTCGAAATGTCTCTATGAGCAGTGAGATACCATCCGGGGGGAAGTTAACAATAGGAGAAAACAAAGATGAAGGTGGAAACCAATATCTGGTCGGTAAGATCAGTCGTATGAACATGTGGAGTAGAGCTTTAGATGGAAAGGAGATTGAAATGATGGCAAAAAGTCCTGGGATGAATGACGGTGATTTGATCACGTGGTATAAACTAAAGTACATTGTGTCGACTGAAAGGATCATTCGTCCTTCAAAAGCATCATTCTCAGGTTGAATATTTTCTTTTTAATACAGAATGTTTATCAAACCACGATGTATATATAGAACACTCAGTCGGTTAGTCTTGTATATTATGTTTCCAATTTGACAATTAACTAAAATGTTTAAGGAGTCTTCCTCCAAAGATAAAAGGATATGATCTCTTATGCAATCGCTTCCTGTCAATCTCAGTCTCATATGTTTACGTCCACTTGAGGCAACGATCTCTTGTTTGAACGTGTTGTAGTGTTATCTATATAAGAGAATTCAGACTTCACGAGCTGGGATGTGGAATCCGACCCCACAATGGTCTCCTTCACAGAGTGAAATATGATTGAATTGAAATTCGAAATCACGTTAAAACTAAGGCAAACATGCATTCTCTCTGATGTTCTAGGTAATGAGACAAAGTATTATATAAGTGTGCCGTCTACATTGGTCCGCTATCCTGGACCACCACAGCCCATGAATTTTATATCTGCCTGTGTTTGGTATTACGGAAGTGGGAGCGAGAACCATGAAATCTTTTCATACAACTCATCAAAGGAATTTAGGTTTCAGTTAAAGTCAGGAACACAACTGTTCACAAAAATCAATGGTGTTTCGAGTCAGAAGTAAGCACTTGCAACATTAATTGTCAGAGACTACAGTATGTATGTGCTCCGGTTTCAAGTTTAGAAAACAATCCGGATAAAGACATTAGACTCTAGTATAAAGGAACTCTATATTCAGCATAAGATTACTTTGAATAAAGACAATGGGGGAGATAACGTTAGGCAAAATATATTAGAAAAGCCAATTGGTTTGTACGACTTTGATCTTTCAAAATTCATAACGATTGGTATCGTTGTATGTATGTTAAATTTAGAATTAATAACTATAATATGTTTTGCTTGATTGTGGATTTGCCACTGGATGAAGACACCAGGCATTCAAGTTAAGGACTCAAGTTGCAACATCTGAGCACGCCTGATAATCTGCACAACTTTGTACATAAACCTATTTCTTTCTTAGGCAGGTTCCAAGCTCCTTCAGATATTGGCATTTTCTCTGCTTAAAATGGAATGGCAAAAAAGCTTGGGTAAAGTATTTCTTTGATGGCTTTCAAGTCGATACATCTGTCAATGATTCCGCATTGCAAATAACCTTACCAGAAAAGAAAAATTTCCTTGTTCCTCTTTCAAGTAACGGTAAAAGGTTTTCACAACTAAATATCTGGGATCACGAGATTTCGAGCAGCAATATTCAAGTCATGGTATCAGGGGGGCTCAATATTCATGGCAACGTGCTGGCTTGGAGCAAGCTTTTACCATACGTCTCCCCTGGAGATATAAAGTCAATTGTTACTATTTATTTACCAGGTAATAGATAGAAAAGAAAAGAAAGAGTGGTTGAGAAGTGGATCGGTATAAATCAATAAGGTTAAGATTTGACAGTTAAAGTAAAGGAGCACATGCAAGGAGAAAGAGATTAGAGACAAAGTAAGGTGGGTTGTTGTTCAGAGATAATGAAAGGTAAAGTATATTCAGATTCTTTTGTGAGCTGAACGGAGGGGGGTTCTTTAGGATTAAGAAAAATGCTGTTGAGACAAATAGGAGATTGTTCAAAATAAACAAAAAGAAATGGCTGAATTGATAGGAGAAAGAAGGAATATCGAAGGATTTTGAGGGTAAAAATAGCAAGTTAAGTGATGTAAAAAATTTAGTGAGAAAGTTTTGAGCTTTCATTCTTGAAGGTAAAAATATCAAGATGGAACTTTGAGGATAAAAAGAGCACGGAAGGAAGTTTAGGATGACAAATGTTTTTGGTAAAAACGAGAGCCGGTGAGGTTAAAGAAAATGGTCAAAAATGTTGAGGGGAGAGGAATACAAGTGGAAAATGTCAAACAATTGGAAGCTTGGAGTGACGAGTTTTAAATTAATTTAAAATTTTTAGGACCTTCAAGTAACAAGGAAGCAATATCAGTTTAATTTCTTTCCAATTTTTCGTTCACAGGTTACACAGTTTTAATGAAGCGGACAAATTGGTGCAGAGATAATCTCTCTGGGTCATCCTGTCCTGGTGAAGAAGTTGCTAGAGTGGGTGGCATGATCTCAAGGGAATCGATATTTTGGCGATGTTATTGCCCAAAATGTTTGACTGCTTCAAAAAACACGTTCGATTTTGACACAACTCACACAAGCAAAACTTGTTATGTTTCTAACGTACATAATCAGCTCATCCACATCGACTGACATTCACTTTGGCACAAGACACTGAGGCAGTAACTTATGATACAGGCTCTCTTCTTTATCACCTTATTTTGAGTAGAAATGAATGACTGATTTTGGTCACTACATTGCTAAATGTTGTTGATCGGTCTTAAACCAATAGTCAGGATAATTTGTAGTTCTACACTCCAGTACTTACGTTCCAGTGATGTTTTGATATTTAGGTAAAAGCTTGAGTTCTGTGTTGTTCTGGAAAGTGAAGTGGAGTACGAATGGGAAAGCGATCAAAAGCCAACAGACGGCTTACTCATTTCATTTCCAATAGATGAAGTATAAACGTAATACCTATAATATATATCCTACATATATCGAATAAAAATTGCATATTTCACATTTCAAACAAAAGCAACTCAAGCAGCTTGTTTTTCTCTGTGTTTTACCCATGGTTGTACCATACTCAAGTACTTTCTGATTGTTATGAAATGGAAAGCTAAAGAGCTTCTCACTTCTGCTAGGTAAAAATAGAACGGACTTCACTAAATTGATTACGGTCTTCACTAAATCTGAAAGCATCGACAGTTATCTTTCTAGGAATTTCAAGTTTAAGACAATTTCTACTATTTTAGCAAAGTTAACCTATGTTTTTAGGAGAACTAAGCCCAGCCCCAATTAGAAAATTTATTGGGGCTAGAGCCCCTTTCCCTCCGCTTCTCACGCCTATGTCAAACATTATTCAGACTTCAGTCAATGTTATCGCATCGCATTCACTTCACTTTGGCAGATAACATTGACGTCATTCTCAATAATTCTTTATTAGGCAAAAATTTAATGCATTGGAATTAATGCAAGACCAAATGGTCTAACTTAAAACTGGCCTTTTACTGAAAAAGCAATATACAATAATGTTTGGTATTATTAAGTCAGCTGGGAGTTGTCCTGGTTTAGTCGGACATTACAGTACTATAGAAATTGTTAAACACTTTCACATAGCTGAATGACTTTCACCTGCCTTAAATTAGCTTTACTGTCTTCGACATAATTACAACCGTTTTCCTCTTCCTTAATTTCTTTGTTACGTAAAGTAAGAGCTTTTTGGACGCACATAAGTATATTTATACATATATATTTATAAAATAATGACAATAAAACGTGCGCGCTAATTGCTCAACAGCATTGTTTGCATTAGACTGCGCAAAACAGATCTGAGCTCAACCAATTAAATCGATCAATCAATCAAAGAGAATTTACAAATCAATCATGAATACATTCTTGAGGAAAACTCAAACGTTGTTTGCGTTATTGTTACTTTAAAAAAGAAATAAAAGATGTTTTGAGTTTTTGCTGATCAGCTTACGAGTTCTCCCAAATGTTTTCTTGGTTTGCATAAGCATGTGCAAACCCAACAGACATCCTTTATTTCTTAATTATGTTTAAAACAAACTTCGGACATTGTATTTAGTCAGTGCATCAGTTTTTGACGGTTTCAAAAATGACAGAACAGGAAAAATGCTCCTTTTTTCTGCAAAGTCATTTGGTTCTCTTGTTTGGTAATTCTTCTTCACATGATCTTTGTGATGGAATCAAGCAAATGGCAGGTCAAAACAAAAAGTTGTGACCAGGTTTACTATACAGAATGCTTAGGTAAGAAATAATTTTCTCGTATTCGAAGTCAAACTTTGGGTAAAAAGTTAGTCGAATAAAGTTCAACTTCAAGATTGAAATGCCAATTTGTGCACGAGTTAGTAATGATGTTATTACAGCTATTTGTAGAATAAATCCGCCGGGAAACTGTTTTATTTATGCATTTTTAGATTTGATCTTAATTGTCTTGTTAAAGAAATAAAAATATGTTCTCAGTTGTAAACTTGTCTCACAAAGTAAATATTTTGACTGTTAACAGTGACACTTTTCCTTTATAGAACCGCTGGCATCGTTGAATATAAACATAACGAAGCAAGTTCGGGTCCGTTCAATCATCGAGTGCGGGCAACTTTGTGGAACCCATGACTTTTGCGAGGCTTTCCTACAGCATTAACAAAGAAGACGGAAACTGTCGACTGCTGAATGGAATACCCGAGAGAGAAATAGGATTGATTGAAAATGTGGTCGAAGAGAAGTGGAGACTGTACATTTCAATGAAGGTAAAGTTTTTGAAAATTTAGTTACAATCAGCGAATGTATGCAGCGTTTTCTACAAGAACATTGGATTCACTGTTTAATGGAAAGTGGGGGAGAAGTAAGAACAGTCAAATTGCGCAAATTGGCTTTAAAGCAAAAACTGCGCTTCTTCCAATAAATGGCAAACTCATTTTCTCATCGATGGCAAAATTTTTTGCTAAAATTTTTCAAATAAAGTAAACAAGACAGTGAAAATACCGTCTTCAAATATTTACGAAGTGAATTTGAAGCCCAAATTATTGTGAATGAGATTTTAGACTACAGGCGTAAGTTTTTCATATCTGCTATAAAATGCAGATGCTCAACTTGTATGATTCTGCTGAAATCTGTCCACAAAGAGAACTCAGGTCTTATGAATCTTCATCATGTTAGTCGTTTCTTTAAAATATATTCTGTGGTCCTCTCGCGCGAAGTAATATATTTAGCTTGGCTGCTAACTTTAACTTAATTGAAAGGTTGTTTGGAAGGGGGGCAGGTAAAAAGCGACTCAGGGTTAAAAATATTTACACAAATTTACCAGCGCATGCATATACTGATTCATGGATTATATTAATAAATATTATTAGAATTTAAAAGAAATTCCATTTGAAATTAAAAAGATAAAACAATTTATATCGCTAACTTTCGTGCTTAACAATGGCATACCTCTTTCTCACTCAAGGCAAAATGTGAAATGGATAAAACGTGTCAAGGTCAAGGTTAATGCATGACGGATTGCAATCAGCCAGATGTTGTCAAATGTCGTTGCTATGAAAACTATTACGGCGAATATTGTGAGAAATATTGTAAGAATATCAAGCAAGTCTTTAAGACATTCTAAGACAGAAAATTGATTCTTGCGACACTAATTCGGGTTATCAAAAAAAATTGGTAACTGAGCATTCTCGTATGATGGCGTGATTTAGGAATGTTGTTATAGCTACATTGTTTTTTTCCACAATCTTCTATAGGAACCCATCATTTTTGTTGATTTCATATCTTGAAATACACTACTAAGTACATTAATAATAAAAAATAATTATATCGATTTTTTATGTACCATCCTCACGAGTTTACGCATTTACATGCATGCATTTTATGCCAACAATTTTCATCAGGAAAACTGATAAATGTTAGTTACAAATCCCCTTCCGCTGTTACCGAAACACAAAAACACTTTCTATTACAGACGACTACGATCTGAACTTTCCCAACACCTCTGCATACACACAGATCGATGTGGGACACATAGACAAAAGCCTAAATGAGTTTACCATAACAGTCTGGGTGCTATTTAACGTTGGCTATGAAAGTTATCCACTGATCTCGTACAAGACAAAAAATTCGTCACAAAACATCGCGATGCATTTCGACGTGGATGGAAATGGTGCATCAACAATAGCAAACTTAACTGCTAAGGCATTTAACAAATCTGTAAGGTAAATTTTATACACGTTTTGTAGGATTTATCCTGTACCTGTTTTAACCTCAGACTGGCTCCAGTTTACGAGCATTTCAATTTATGGTGTCGGGGCAGACTGGAAACTTTCCAAACAAATAAATTGAGGAATTTACACTTCAGTCGTAAAAGTATGTTTCTCACATTTAAGAAAAAGATTTCATGGTAATCGGTGGTATTAAACTTTGAAATACTTATTTCGTCATTTGTCACAATACAACACACTTAACTCAATTCAGAACAAGTTCAGATATTAGAGTTGCTGCTAACTGAGTTAAGTGCAGAATGGAAATGCTGCTACATTTGCGATAACTTTGACGTTGGTCCAAAGTACTAGCACCTTTCTGCTATCTTTGTCGCTTTTCACACGGCCTTTTTATTACTTGTTCGCCAACTTTAAGATTCTTTTACAGGTTTTTTGAATTGTCACACGATTCATATTTACGGGAATAAAAAAATTTCATAAATTTCAGTCACATTTTATATTCTATAGGTGTGTGTAATAAGGGCCCAACTTCGGTGGCCGCGGAACGTTGATAATTGGAGGGCATGGAAGCGATTTATTCATATATTCATATGTAATAATCCGTAAACACAATTGATTTCAATAGGAATAAATAAAGTAAAACATGTATATATGAATAGAAGACCTCCCCCCCAATTATCAATGTTCTGCCTCCCTTCCATTTTTCATTTACCAAAGGGGCTCATGGTCCATGGCACATAGGTGACTACGAGCCCGATCTGTTTCTTGCAGGTATTCTTTCTCATTGATTTTCCGCTTCAATCAATTTACTCAAAAAACAATCGATATTTTTATCTTCATAGCATGGTGACCATACCCATAAATGACGACCATTGGCATCACGTTGGCTTTACGTGGTCAGGTGTAACCGGAATTATAATGCTGCTTATCGATGGTGTGTTGTGGGGAACTCGAAATGTCTCTATGAGCAATGAGATACCATCCGGGGGGAAGTTAACAATAGGAGAAAGAAAAGATGAAGGTGGAATACAATATCTTGTCGGTAAGATCAGTCGTATGAACATGTGGAGTAGAGCATTAGATGGAAAGGAGATTGAAATGATGGCAAAAAGTCCTGGGATGAATGACGGTGATTTGATCACGTGGTATAAACTAAAGTATATTGTGTCGAACGAAAGGATCCTTCGTCCTTCAAAAGCATCATTGTCAGGTTGAATATTTTCTTTTTCATACAGAATGTTTATCAAACCACGATGTATACATAGAACAATCAGTCGGTTAGTCTTGTATTTGATGTTTCCAATTCGACAATTAACTAAAATCTTTAAGAAGTCTTCCTCCAAAGATAAAAGGATATGATCTCTTATGCAATCACTTCCTGTCAATCTTATATAAGAGTATTCTGACTTCACGAGCTGGGATGTGGCATCCGACGTCACAATGAGCTCCCTCACAGAGAGAAACATAATTGAATTGAAATTCGAAATCACATTGAAACTAAGGCAAATATGCATTCTCTCTTATGTTTTAGGTAATGAGACAAAGTATTATATAAGTGTGCCATCTACATTGGTTAGCTATCCTGGACCACCACAGCCCATAAATTATATATCTGCCTGTGTTTGGTATTACGGAAGTGGGAGCGAGAACCATGATATCTTTTCATACAACTCATCAAAGGAATTTAGGTTTCAGTTAAAGTCAGGAGCACAACTGTTCACGAAAATCAATGGTGTTTCCAGTCAGAAGTAAGCACTTGCAACACTACTTGTCAGAGACTGTAGTATGTATGTGCTCCGGTTTCAAGATTAGATTACAATCCTGATAAAGACATTAGACTCTAGTATAAAAGAACTCTATATTCAGCATAAGATCACTTTGGATAAAGACAATGGCGGAGTCAAAGTTAGGCAAAATAAATTAGAAAAGCCAATTGGTTTGTACGATTTTGATCTTTTGAAATTCATAACCAATGGTATTGTTGTATGTATGTTACGATCAGAATTAAAGACTATAATATGTTTTGCCTGATTGTGGAGTTGCTACTGGATAAAGTCACCATTCATTTAAGTTAAGGACTCAAGTTTCAACATCTGAACACGTCTGATAAAGTGCAAAAGTTTGTACATAAACCTATTTCTTTCTTAGGCAGGTTCCAACTTTCTTCAAATATTGGCATTTTCTCTGCTTAAAATGGAATGGAAAAAAAGCTTGGGTAAAGTATTTCTTCGACGGCTTTCAAGTCGATACATCTGTCAATGATTCCGCATTACAAACAACCTTACCGGAAAGGAAAATTTCCTTGTCCCTCTTTCAAGTAACGGTAAAAAGTTTTCACAACTGAATATCTGGGATCACGAGATTTCGAGCAGCAATATTCAAATCATGGAATCAGGGGGGTTCAATATTCACGGCAACGTGTTAGCTTGGAGCAAACTTTTACCATACGCCTCCCCTGGAGATATAAAGTCATTTATTACTATTTATCTACCAGGTAATAAATAGAAAAGGAAAGAAAGAGTGGTTGAGAAGTGGATCGGTATAAATGAATATGGTTAAGACTTGACAGTTAAAGCAAAGGAGCACATTCAAGGAGAGAGAGATTAGAGGCAAAGTAAAGGGGGGGGGGTTGTTGTTCAGTGATAATGAAAGGTAAACTATATTCAAGTTCTTATGCAAGCTGAACTGAGGGAGGGATTCTTTAGGATTAAGAAAACTGCTGATGTTGAGACAAATATGAGATCGTTCAAAATAAACAAAAAGAAATGGCCGAATTGATAGGAGAAAGAAGGAATATCGAAGGATTATGAGGGTAAAAATAGTAAGTGAAGTGATGTAAAAAATTCAGTGAGAAAGATTTGAGCTTTCATTCTTGAAGGTAAAAATATCAAGATGGAACTTTGAGGATAAAAAAAGCACGGAAGGAAGTTTAGGATGACAAATGTTTTGGTAAAAACGAGAGCCGGTGAGGTTAAAGAGAATGGTCAAAAATGTCGAGGGGAGAGGAACACAAGTGACAAATGTCGAACAGTTGGAAGCTTGGAGTGACGAGTTTCAAATAATTTAAAATTCGCTGGATAATATTATGTTTAAGACCTTCAAGTAACAAGGAAGCGATATCAGTTTAATTTCTTTCCTATTTTTTTGTTCACAGGTTACACAGTTTTAATGAAGCGGACAAAATGGTGCAGAGATAATCACTCTGGGAGGTCATCCTGTCCTGGTGAAGAGTTGCTAGACTAGGTGGCATAATCTCAAGGGAATCGATACTTTGGCGATGTTATTACCCAAAATGTTTGACCGCTTCAAAAAACACGTTCGATTTTGACACAACTCACACAAGCAAAACTTGTTATGTTCCTAAAGTACATAATCAGCTCATTTAAATCAACTGACATTCACTTTGGCACAAGACACTGAGGCAGTAACTTATGATACAGGCTCTCTTCTTTATCACGTTATTTTATGTAGAAATGAAAGACAGATTTTGGTCACCACATTGTTAAATGTTGTTGATCAGTCTTAAACCAGTAGTCAGGATAATTTGTAGTTCTACACTCCAGTACTTACGTTCCAGTGATGTTTTGATATTTAGGTAAAAGCTCGAGTTCTGTGTTGTTCTGGAAAGTGAAGTGGAGTAGGAATGGGAAAGCGACCAAAGGTCAACAGACAGCTTTCTCATTTCATTTTCAATACAAAGTATAATCTAATACATATAATATTATCATACGTGTATGGAATAAAAATAAAAAATTGCATATTTCCATTGTCATTTAAAACAAAAGCAACTCAAGCAGCTTGTTTTTCTCTGTGTTGTACCCATGGTTATGTTATACCATGCGCCAGTACTTTCTGATTGTTATGAAATGGAAAGCTAAGAGCTCCTCACTTTTATGCAAATATAATAACGTAAAACACAAAATCAAATGCACGTTGGCATATTAAAGTACGATACACTTTTTTTGATACACTCTGGTAATGGGTCGGGGATTTTATATGTATTCAATAGAGCGCAAAATTGACGGATGTGCGTATTTGCTTGTTCGGAATACGCATTTGCATGCCATCACCAGGTAACCAAACTGAATTTCGACATGTATGCATGATCAGAAATTAATTTTAATTTTAGTTGCTTCGTCATTAGCTGGATGGTGTGGACTTTAACTCGCAGACTTAGAGCTCAAATCAAAGAAACGTTGAACGACGGGGAAGGCGAAAGCGAAGATTTCAAATTCACACATGACGACTTTAATAGAAAATTTCATCAATATTACTTACGATATTCGTTCAAGTATTGCCAACACAAGTCTGTTGACAAACACCACTATCTCGGATTATGTACTGCGCACAATCTACGATCAATACTTGCTGGGAATTTTGGCAAATAGGACAGCCTTATCGCCAGAAACAATCGTTACAACAGTCGAAGCTGTTTACGGCAGCGCTGTGTATTTACAAGCTGTTTACAAACAACTTCAAGATGGCCGCGTCAGTTCTTCAATAAACTCGTAAGTAATCGATTTTCTTTTCGTGAAAAGCAAAAAGCCAGTGAGACATTGCAGTTAGACGACAAAACTTCAAGACATGTTTCATACGACAAACTATTTTTGTAATTCGATATCTTTGTCACAGAGCACGAAAGTTCACAAACAAGATGTTCACTTGCTAATTGATTACGTCGCTTGCATTGAATTGAGGGATTCAAACTGCACAAATTTACAGAAAGTGAGAAACATGTCTACATTGAAAGCATTGTCGCTTATCCGAAATGTCATATAAAAGTTTGCACGCCGTAAGCCTGTCTTGTCTAAAAGCGATGTTCAAAATCATTTAACTCAGAATGGCATACAAAGCAGTGCCATTATATCATAATTGGTCATAAAGTTTGCATCGAAAAACTCATGAATTTATGATATTTTTAATGATGCCAATTTAACTCGTTGACAAAAATGGCTTGCAATGCAAATTTTGTGACATCTGTAACGAAATGGCGTTGCAAGAGTATTTAAATTTGGATGGATTTTGGATGATTTTCGCTTGAGAACTCCTCGCATCATGTGAAAACCGACTTCAAGATTCGTTTTATGTTGTTTTATTGTTTATTTGCCACGTCTTTTTTTCTGACTTTGATATAAAATTCCTTTAGCCTGGAGGCAAAATGTTCTTTCTATTTTGTTGGAAGTTTGTATTTTTTTGCTGTTAAGTACAATTCAATTATCGCACGACAAACTTATTTTACCATTTTGCGTCATGGGTATGTTTGTCTTCCAATAAGTTGATCAAGTTAGTAAACCTTTCACCAGAGGAAGACATTGTTCACAGTTCATCTTTGTTGTGACGTCATAGAGGTTGGATCAGCGGGTGGGATTCGCTAACGTGGGATTTCCGCTGAAGCCGCTTAAGATGTAATCCATGGCAATATAACGTCATGAAAGTCATAGTTGTTAATAAGATTAGCTGGCTGATTCATTTATTACTATTTCCTAATGTAAATTCTTGATCGAATTTCGAACTTAAGCTTTGCATGTTCAATTTAATGCAAGACAAGTAACGCTCGATGTCGGCCTCGTTCTAGGAACAGAGTACGAACTGAAAATGAATTGGAAATTGTTTTTGAATTACTTGTCTAAATATGTGGGAGGGCTTTGCCATCAAACGTAGATTTTTCAAAAAAATTCTTTCACGCTGTTCGAAGCTAAAGACCAAAAGCACTCAAAGAGCTAGAAAATTGTTTGACAAAGTTTCCTTTAATAACGGTTCTGGGAATGATTTACAAGACTCTTGGTACTTTCTCTCCTTAATATCTTCAAAGATTACTTTTATATATCTATATCTCAGACCTTCGTAGTCGCCGACGAATCGACTTCCTACGTGTATGTATGGTAATCTGAAGATGTGTTAAGCTAAAGACGAAACCTTATTATTAATAAAATTCCATACCCATGGCCATATTAAACGTTTTATGTTGGGCAATTATATTTATACTTAAAATTCTGTTTCCGCCTGGCAAATCCATTTTCACAATATGGTATTAAAAACTTAAAATGCCGGGGCCGGTTGCGCTACAGCCGAAAAGCGTTATCCAATGGATCGCAAATTTTTTTGAATTTTTAAGAAACTCTCTTGTATGGGGAAAGTATAAGATTTCAACTGAGCAATCGCCGAAATGAAATGTTTCTTCTAAGATTACCAAATTTCTTTGTCGTAAGGAAAACACAAAAACACCTTTTTAACAAGTTTGAAAAATTTACCATCTAATGGATGACGCTATCCGCAGGCTTCGTGCTCCACCCTCCCCCCCCCCTTAGTTTATCAATGTACGTGTTGTTCGCAACGTTTATTGTGCGACATTATATTTATACTACATACATGTTGTTCATCGTAACATTTCTTATCGTATTGAAAACAATTAAGACCAAAGTGGAAGCCATGTTAATGGTGGAGTTAGGAGATAGGGTCCCGATATATATAGTTATATATGTATATAAGTTTGAAAATTTGTAATCCAGGCATTTAATACATAAAAGATAAAAGTTTCTCCGGATTTTAAGTGATTTTTTATTGAGCTTTCGACTCGTTGCTTCGAGCCTTCATCAGAACGAGTCGCTCAATAAAATCACTAAAATCGGAGAAACTTTATCTTTATATATATATATATATATATACATATATAAGAGATGGACTTCGTATATTTGAAAAACTAAGTAAAATTCTCTCCCCCCCCGTTTAATACTCACTTATTGATCGCTTATTTTTTACTTTTGACAGTTTTCAAAGTGCGAACACGACATGTGGTGGTAGATTTAACAGCGATAATATAATCGCTTCAGCTTTTACTCCCGCGGTGAGTAGTTCTGAATCATGATATAGCCTATACTACGCACGCATTCTGCGCATCCAAGCTGTGGATATGAATTTCAGGAGAGACTCCTTTGACCAGGGTTGACGGTTGATGAAAACGCGCGGTTTTCACTTTGGAATAAAACCGTCTACTAGGGGAGGAGAGAAGAGGGGAAAATAAGGTAGAGAATATTTATCAAGTGCGTCGCTTTATCATGAAAATTAAAGGGAGGTGGAAAACCCACGATAGCCTTGCATAACGATACGACACTCGCCTTCAATTGGGGCCTGCCCCCGAGCACGACACGTCATCGTAATTTTGGGAAGTTGTGTTGTTATGACAACGTTCATTTCGCCTGACATTGAAAGTGCATATTTACGGCTGAATTTTTTGCTGAGCGCGCAAAACTTTTATGGAGAACCATTATCTAACGAAAAAAGTCTACAATTTTACTGCCTACTTTATCGACCATTTTCGATTAGAAACCCGTTCCAGTCGAAATGATCTTTCAAGCATGGACAATGGACAAACAGCCCCCCACCCCTTTTGAAATATTTTCTTTGATCACAAACATACAATTCGTTATTCTAGATACTTATGATAATTCTTCTGTCGTTCGTGAGTCGACGTGTCGAGAGAAGGAATTGCTGTAATGGAAGGCCGGGATTGGCGATGTAAGTTGGCGAATTAGGTATCGGCCCGCTTGTGGTAACTGTTATTTGAATATTGGTGCTCTTGGAATGAAAATATGTTTTGAAACTTCTTATCCGTCGTGCTTTTTCCATGTAGTTTCTTTGTTAAAGCTCGATGTAGCAATGCGGCACGAAAATATTTGCATCTTCTGAAACTGCGATGGACTTGTAAAATAAAACGCAATCGTTCACTGTAATATTACAGCTTAATCAGTCATTCATTTTATATTTTATGAAACTGCCGTCTGGTCCAAACATGGCAATCGACTTTCTTTTCAACATTATGCATAATTTAGAAAATTTTCCTTGCTCAAAATGAGCGGGCTAAATTTCGAACAACGAAAAGGCTCTAAGGATAATTTAATTAAATAACTCAAGTTCAAATGTCTAAAAAGGCACTCAATTATTTAATATAATCCAATAATATTTGTGGGGTTGCAACTACACACTCTCCCAGTCCGCCCCTCATATTCGTTACTTTGCAATTATTTTCGCATACACTAAACAAACTTGCCTTTGTACGATATAGCTGATGAATTTTCGTCGCAATAAAATGTCTATGATAGAAAAGAAGTATCTTCTGAACATGTCATGATTTTAAGTCATCTACAATAAACAAATGATGGACAATAAACAGTCTATAATTACATCTATCGCAAAAACTTTATTAGTTCCATACGCAAGCATGAAAACATCTTCTGGCGCGCCCGGCATGCAAGTTCGCTCTTTCTATGTAAATTTTTTGGTATTCACTCTCTGTAAAAATAGCTCCGCAGAGGGTACGTGTGGTTACATGTGACTGACGTTTCCAATCGCTTGCAAAGGTTGTATTTGTATTCCGTCTGCTGAAGCAATTTGGTTTAGACTACTCTCAGAGAAACAGATGTGGGTTTTTGCACGCTTTAAGCCTAGGCCACACTATCGTCCATATCGACGAAAATTAGAACGAAAACTGCCGCAACGAAAATCTTGAACGAAAACTCAACGAAAATTTCGTTTTCGTGCATATTAGAAGAGTTGAACTTTTGACCTTTTTCGTTAACGAAAACGCATGCAATTGGCTAATAATCTAAAACTTAATACACAAAGATGGCGGGGTGGCATGAGTTTTAATAAATCCGATGCGAGAAAAACAATTTGTCGTCATTCGCAAGTATTTTATGAGTCTGTTTTCTTTTTTCGGTTCTCGTAACTCTTTAATCAAATTGTTAAATAATCCAAGTCGATCACGTCGTTTATTAATTGGGTGAATCTAGTATGGGCGTTTGATTGTCTTGCTAAATGTTTGCTTTCAACTTCAGAAGGAGTACCTTCTTGCCAGAGGAAGACACCTTTTCTTTTTTGCTTGTTTTGTTACTGCAATGGCTACTACAAAGACACATCCAACAATAATACCGTTTACGTTTTAGCCGATCTTTGTAAATATGCTTGCAATTTTACGTCGTGTCTGGCATGTATTTCGTGCACGAATTTTCGTTTTGTTTTCGTTTTCGTGGATATAGTGTGGCCAAGGCTTTGGTCATAGCATTACAGAGCTGTACATATGAAGCCAGTTAACCGGGATTCAGCGAGGCGTTAAATGATTTCGATGAAAGGGAGCAAAACTTCAAGCTTAAAAATCGCAACTGTTTGTTAAGCACAACAAGTCATATCTGCTGTAATTCTCAAATTAGGCCAAATTGGTTGTTTCAATTTTGAATGTTTTGCGTAGTTATTAAACCAGAATATTGTGAAATTGCTCGAGAAGATTTATCTGATGATAAGTGTGGAATCGTTTCCATTTGCCAAAACCATTTAACGCCTCACCGAATCCCGGTTAGCTGGGCTCGTATGAACAACCCGCTAACATGTTTTTGTTAAAAGTGGTTAATAGTACATTATGCAAGTTCTTTGTTTATTGTACATCAAGTCCGAATATGGTGGTCGGTCGGTCGTTGGGCCATTATGGCATGACAAAACTAAAGTCCATTGCAGTTTCAGAGAGATTTGTGTGGGACAATGAAGATTTTCCACCATGTTGAATTTACGATAAACTTTCCATTTTTGTAGACCGGTGAATCTTTTGGACAGTTACGAAGATCGGTACACCTATTCGTTTGCGTTTGCAGCAACTGCGTCGAGTATCGTACAGGTGATTGTCGACGACGATTTCTCTCTTATTTTGGGAAATGACTTTCGAACAATTCAACAGGATAGTCCGTCGTACGTTAAAAGTAAGACTGCCAAACATAAGTTGTCATTTATCTTTTTAGGCTTCAGGAAAGTTACTAATTGAACTTGTTTGCTTTTTTGCTCAAAAAAGTGTTTAAAGTGCTCTCCAATGTACGTCACGTCTGGTGAGCTAGACCCAGTCCCAGTACCTCACGGTCAAATGCAAAAAAGCAAACTTTGACGCCCAAAAAGTCAAGAGAGATCAAATTTTCATCTTATAAAATATATTGCAAACGTTCTTAAAATCGTCCACTTTATCTAAGTAGATAATTTCTCTCGGGGTGAAATAAACACTTTAATAACTTCATCCGTTGTATGTATGTATCTTTTCCTAATAATAGCAACGTGTAGTTCGTGCTGGCACATTGCTATTTGCTTAAATAAGCTCTTCAATTCAATTTCAGCATTGTTGAGAACGGCTACAGCGATTGTCATCGGAATAAGTTATTATCCATTCTTCGCCTGCATTTCAACCCAACAGCGGTTGCTCGGAGCCATATTGGGAACAATTTATTCCACTTTCTGGTACGTAAATATCGCATTTTCATTATGCGCCTGCGCATGTTGAAACCATGAAATAACTACAGACGGCGTTTAACTAATAGTGTCGTCGTTGTGCTCACGAACGCGCACGATATGGAGTCTGTTGCCTACGGAGAGCGATAATGAAAACTTTATTGCATGCTTGCTACATTTTTGCATACTTACAATTGCAAATCTCAGAGCAACAAAGGTGATTGGCTACTTGGGATTACAATTTAACGAAACAAGATGTAAAAAAAATAAGAAAAAACACAAAAAATTTTTCGATATAATTTGAATAGTATAAACTAAAAATCGCGAAATCATTATTTTGGGATTAATCTGCAACAAAAAACATAATAAGTTGATCTGATTGCAATAATAATCATTTTTCTGATGAAATATTTCGCGCAATTTCTATCCACATCAATTTATTCGAGCATTTCCATGAAATAAGAACTTTCGTCAAAAACGCCAAGGCAACTTATCGAAAGAATGATGAATTTTACGCTCTTAAAATGTTTCTTATAACAATATTAATAGTAACAGACAAATGTATTTACCCCATTGAACTAAAATACATGAACTCTACCTGAAGCAAATAATTGAACGCCACCTGTAATACAAGACCCTAATAATTTTTTGAAGCCGTGATTTTACCCTAGACACGCGAAATTTTACCCCAGACACGCGTGTGTAGTGTTTCGAGTTTCTATCGCGGACTTATAATTGATTGACTACACACGCGTGTCTGGGGTAAATCTCGCGTGTCTGGGATAAAATCACGGCTTCAAAAAATTATTAGGGTCTTGTATTACAGGTAGCGTTCCATGTATTATAGTTGAATGTATTTACCCCCGGCACGGTACTATTTCATTGAAGTTACAAATATTAAAAAAAGTTTAAAGTGTTCTTCCAATAGGCCGTGTACACTAACTAAGTGGAATGAACGCTTATCCTATAATTACGTTCTTTTTTTGTACATACAGAATTATTCTATCCCATTAAATAGCTACATACTACTTGTTTTTAATTTCTTTGAAAACACTTTAAGGGTTTAGAACTTTTTCTATCGGAGGAAGTTATAGCGTGGTTTTACATTTGACATGTTTACGTTTGAATACAGACAAATTTATTTTTTCGCAGGCTTATAACTTACCTGTTTCAAGTCATCGACTGCAATGGTAGTGGCCAGGTAAGCGGGTAAATTATATTAATTATTAGCGTTGTGCCGTGATTGCGTCCATTCGCCTGTGAAAAATCAGGTGCGAATGTCAAATTTCAAAGAGATCCTACGGATGTGACATATATCAATATTTATATGCGACAGATAATTTCTACGGTGGCCGGTACGGGTCACGACAAAATAATTTAGAAAACATAACAAACAATAAGAAAACATCACTCAAAATCATATTACACATTTCAAAATACTCACTACACATTTCAAAATACTCGCTACACATTTCAAAATACTCGCTACACATTTCAAAATACTCGCTACACATTTCAAAATACTCACTACACATTACAAAATACTCACTACACATTTCAAAATACTCACTACACATTTCAAAATTCTCGCTACACATTTCAAAATTCTCGCTACACATTTCAAAATACTCACTACACATTCGTCCCAGTCTTACCCTGGTCTGGCCTGCCCACGGTCGTCATTAGTTTACATCTACGAAATTGAAGTGATGGCAGAAAGGTAATATAAATATACGTTTCCGATATTACTAACAGTTCAGTTCGCGTAAGGATATTTTGATGCTATTGTGGCGATATGTTGTCTGTGTGGAATTCGGCACATAGACAAACATATTGCCACAATAGCATCAAAATATGCGATACGCGTACATGAACTATTAGTAATATTTCTTCCAGGGATTTCTTGGTCTTGTTTAGACAACACAACATGAGTGGTCAATCTACAGATTACATGTAATTGTATTTGTATTGGTGATATTCGACAATCATTAGTTTAACTAATGCACTTATTGACGTGACTGGTATTGAAGTTCTAAATTTATTGCGTTTACTCGAAATTACCGAACTTTTCATTTTTCTTTGGCGTTTCTTGTGCAACAAATTATAGCACTATGTGTAAATTTCCTCTTTGGTTTCCTTGTTATTTTTGTAACGCATCACACAAGTACGTACGCGACATAGCGAATGCAAATTCATATACTCAGATTTTTGCTATTAAAGTACGGACATGTGTCGAAAGCCACTGCAAATACATTTGCTGGCGATATGTAGATCGTCTACTAATGTTGTTGCCCGACCAAGTCCAGCAAAACCCTGGAAGAATTTCTGATTAGAGTTGAGCCAATATTTTCATGCTATTATCCCAATGTCCCATTTTGTTTGCCTTGTGAAATGCGGAATTATATATTTAATATGCTTACTTTATGATGTCATGTCAGTTTCGTAGATGGAAACTAATGATGACCGTGGGCAGGCCAGACCAGGGTAAGACTGGGACGAATGTGTAGCGAGTATTTTGAAATGTGTAGCGAGAATTTTGAAATGTGTGAAAATGTGTAAAATGTATTGAGTATTTTGAAATGTGTAGTGAAATTTTGAATGTGTAATTATTTTGTAATGTGTAGTGAGTATTTTCAAATGTGTAGTGAGTATTTTGAAATGTGTAGCGAGTATTTTGAAATGTGTAGTGAGTATTTTGAAATGTGTAGCAGTATTTTGAAATGTGTAGTGAGTATTTTGAAATGTGTAGCGAGTATTTTCAAATGTGTAGTGAGTATTTTCAAATGTGTAGCAGTATTTTCAAATGTGTAGTGAGTATTTTTGAAATGTGTAGTATTTTTGAAATGTGTAGTGAGTATTTTGAAATGTGTATTATGATTTTGAGTGACGTTTTCTTATTGTTTGTTATGTTTTCTAAATTATTTTTCTGGTGACCCGTACCGGCCACCGTAAATTTCCTTTATCGAAGCAGCAATTAATATGTAAACCTGCGTGAAGTTTTCAATGCAAATCATCAGTGTTGTCACCGACGATGTTAGATTTGCAGCTATCCAACTTCGAGGGTCGTTTTTTCTCTGTTCATGCTGTTTAACGTTTGACGTGCGCATGACATGAAAAGTCGGCCTTGTCGAAATGAAAGCAAACTTCGTGTGCCAATACCCCAAAGCAATTCAGTCCTATTTTACATTTTATACAACCTATTTTGGGATATTGCGATCTAACCTCGCGCTGATACCCACCCTAGCGCGCTAAATCACGGTACTTCTTTCAATTTTGGCACCTTGAAATTCGATTGAAAAGTGAGCGGTCCATTGCTCGGTCATGTGATTATGTCGATGAGCCAATGAAACGACGCAACACAACACTGCGCATTGATTCAATATTATATTTTTACTAACTTATGGCCATTTTTTCCAGTTGACGGAAGCCGAACTTGTCGTGAGTAAGGCAACGACAATCCTATTTCACGGTCTGCTCTTGCTTGCGTTTATTCGAGTCCTGGTGCGATCCACGTTCAGCAAAAGACGAGGAATAGTAGTGGTAAGTGCGAAGAAAGACTTTTTGGCAAAAAGCCGTTTTCGAGATGCAAATTGTGATTGCTGTGCATCGCGTTTGCAACTTGTAACTTTTGACTGTCGGTTATAGCGTTTTCAGGTTGTAAATTGTTATTGCAATGCATCCTGTTTTCAGGTTGTAGCTAAGTTGTAGTAATTGCGAGGCATCCTGTTTTCAGGTTGTAGCTAAGTTGTAGTAATTGTGAGGCATCCTGTTTTCAGTTGTAGCTAAGTTGTAGTAATTGTGAGGCATCCTGTTTTCAGGTTGTAGCTAAGTTGTAGTAATTGCAATGCATCCTGTTTTCAGTTGTAGCTAAGTTGTAGTAATTGCGAGGCATCCTGTTTTCAGGTTGTAGCTAAGTTGTAGTAATTGCGAGGCATCCTGTTTTCAGGTTGTAGCTAAGTTGTAGTAATTGCGAGGCATCCTGTTTTCAGGTTGTAGCTAAGTTGTAGTAATTGCAATGCATCCTGTTTTCAGTTGTAGCTAAGTTGTAGTATTTGCGAGGCATCCTGTTTTCAACTTGCAACTTGCGATTGCAAATTATCGCGTTTTAAAGTTATAAATTGTGATTGCATTGCATCAATCATTGCATTCTATTTGCATGAGGATTACCAGTTATGATGCGGGGGCAGTGCCAAAAAGGAATACAAGAAATTGCCCTTTGACTAAATTCCTTAAGAAGATGTCCATTTTAAGTGCAACATGCGAAAACCTTACGGAAAACCTTACAGAAGTGATTTGTAAATCACAAATTTGCAAACGTTAGCTAGAAATTACTGGCTGGTTGAAGTGCCCTACAAAGAATGAATTCTTCGTTTCAATGAGCAAAACATCAAGAACTGTCGATTTTAAAATGAAAGCCCTATGAACTATTCGTGCTCGCTGAGGAAGCTAGTAGCACAATGCAAGGGCGGGCCAAATTAAACTAATCACCAAATGTCATCTCTTAGTATTTGTCAAATATGTCAATAAAGGTCCTGACCGGTCTCAGCAGCCTAAAAGTCAAATCTGTAAGTTGAGCAAGCACGTTATCAACTTTGTTTTCAGTCCGAGGATGAATGGAAGGAAAACTACAAGTACAAACATGTTCAGAATCTCCTGAAACAAATTCCAAAAAGGTAAAGAGCGATACGTTTTTCGAATGACAATATCACAACAAAAAGATATAAGATGTTTTATCATTTGTAACTCTGTGCTTTGTCCTTTTTCATAGCGAAGACGATTTGGGTGATGAAAAAAGTAGTAAGAAAGGTTTGGTTTCGCGTATTTATGAATGGAAACCAGGTCAGTCAATATGTACTAATGCTTAATGTTAAAACTCTTGTTTGTTAAAACAAAAGTACTTAGGAAATTGTGCTCTATATTTTAATCTGTAGTCATCTCACGTTGAAATGCGAGTGTTTAGTGTACTTAGATTGATTGATAAATCTTCGTTTTGAGTGATATGATCTTAAGTCTTCCTCAGCAGCAATCTATTGTCTTTCAGGAGTAATCTGTTGTTGAAATTTCAGTCTTTTATACTCCAATCTTAAGCCTTCATCAGTAGTTATCTGATATTGAAACAGTGGTCTCTTATATAGCTATACTCGAGTCTGGCGTCTTCATCTGGAGTGATCGGATGTCGAAACTTGCACGAGTCTTTTGTATATACTACAGCCTGTTGTCCTCATCATTCTTGATCTGATGTTGAAACTTGCACGAGTCTTTTGTATATACTACAGCCTGTTGTCCTCATCATTCTTGATCTGATGTTGAAACTCCAGTCTTTCACACTCCAATCTTAAGTCTTCGTCAGTTGTTATTTAATAATCAAACAGGAGTCTTTAGTATAGCTGCTCCAGTCTGCTGTTTTCACCAGGAGTGATCTGAAGAATGTTGACAACAAATTCCACGTATCCTTCCATCTAGTTTCTTAATCGGGATTTCTCCAATTTTATGCCAGGTGTCTTGTGTAGTGATCTGATCGAGGATAAGTATTATTTTCCCCGACTGAGAAAGGAAAAAGGCGGAAAATGTTTTCTCTCATACTCCCGGGAGCCCGACTGTGAAACGACGTGGCGGGTGGTGCGGGGTATTGTATACCAAGCATGTTTTTTTGTTGCATCCGAACAGCTTGACAAGAATAACGATGGCTCACTGTATAAACAAATGTAAATTGCCATTCTAGACTGTTGATGTTAAGCCACTCTAGATAACAAGGCTGGGCATTTATGGGCGATGTAATGGTAGCTATTTTAGTTGTTTTGATGAATAGTAAATGTCAAGCGTTGCGGCATCTCCCAGTTGTCTGTGAGAAACCGTTTTTCTTCGTAAAAATCATCAATTTGTCGATCGCGACTTTCTAATTTATAATTCACATTTTCATCCGCTCAGATTTCAAATACTCCACTCGAATCGTCTGCATCTACATCACTTGCTGTGCCTGCTTGTACATGGTGAGTTCAAACAATTGAATTCCCTTCATTTAGCGCCGTGGGGTGTATATTTTTTCGAGAGGGGAGTGCTAAAAGGAGACTGGGGGCTACATAATTTTTCAAGCAACATTACCAGCCTACAGCAATTCACGCAACATTACCAGCCTACAGAAATTCACGCAACATTACCAGCCTACAGCAATTCACGCAACATTACCAGCTCACAACAATTCACGCAACATTACCAGCCTACAGCAATTCGCGCATTACCAGCCTGCAGAAATTCACGCAACATTACCAGCCTACAGAAATTCACGCAGCATTACCAGCCTGCAGCAATTCGCGCAACATTACCAGCCTACAGCAATTCAAGCAGCATTACCAGCCTACAGCAATTCACGCAACATTACCAGCCTACAGCAATTCACGCAACATTACCAGCCTACAGCAATTCAAGCAACATTACCAGCCTACAGCAATTCGCGCAACATTACCAGCCTACAGCAAGTTCAAGCAACATTACCAGCCTGCAGCAGTTCGCGCAACATTACCAGCCTGCAGCAGTTCGCAGCATTACCGGCCTGCAGCATTCACGCAACATTGCCGGCCTGCAGCAGTTCAAGCAACATTGCCAGCCTACAGCAGTTCACGCAACATTACCAGCCTACAGCAATTCAAGCAACATTACCAGCCTACAGCAATTCACGCAACATTACCAGCCTACAGCAATTCACGCAACATTAACAGCCCACAGCAATTCACGCAATATTACCAGCCTACAGCAATTCACGCAACATTACCAGCCTACAGCAATTCACGCAACATTACCAGCCTACAGAAATTCACGCAACATTAACAACCCACAGCAATTCACGCAACATTACCAGCCCACAGCAATTCACGCAATACATGCTTCATATTGATTTCTATTTATTAAAATACCCAATCTAATAAATGCACAATTGCATTTTGAAAAAAGAAAAACTCAATTTTATGACTACAATTTTGTCTGAAATTTCGGCAAGTGATTATTTTGATTTTTGCATTCGTAAATTTCAAACGCACGAACACTTATTTCAATGAATGAAGCTTAAATTGGCATTCGTATTTCGTTATGATTTCATCATGAGATGGACTTTCCGATTATTTTTTTATTGGTTGAGATCGTGGGGAACAAATTGGGTGGGGTGGGGGTATATTTTTGTCTTGTCACCTTTCAATTGGGGGCTCGTGCGACGGTTGGGCGGAAATGAGGCAAGGGGCTGAATAGAGGAAATATGGAAGTCGAATTTATTCATTTGCGTTCATTATTTAAGAAATAAAAAATGTTTACTGTGTGTGCACGGGCTTATGCAAACCGAGGAGACGTTTGGGATAACTCGAGAGCAGATCAGTGCTAGCCCAAGACCGAAGGTCGATGGTTGCACATGCTCGAGAGTTCTCACGAATGTCTCCGAGATTTACACAAGGCAGTGCAAACGCAGTAGACATCTTTTATTTGTTTTATAAAATAACAATAATGTGTAAAAGACAAATTTAAAGTAAACGTTTTAATTTTTCCTCCAAAACGTACTCATGATCGATTTGCAAATTCTCTTTTACTGATCGATGTATTGATATTATTTGATTGGTTGAGCTCAGAACTGTTTTGCACTGGCTGATGGGAAACACGGCTATAGACCAATCACCGAACGCGTTCATTGTTTTTATTTTATAATAGGTGATGGTGCTATATATTGTTGCCGGTAGAGGTCTAAGGAAAGGGCTTAATGAAGTGATCAAAGTATTAGAGGATACGGACGATACAGCCGGAGGAACGACAGGAGTTTATTGGAACAGGATTAAAGAAGGAATTGACGTGACCATAAGTAAGATGAAAAAATATCACTTCTCGACGTTGTCTTAGGCCTAGTTCAGACGTCGAACTTTACGTGAACCGAACGCATTTAAAACAAAAGATAATGAGAAAGTTCATGCCATTTTCTTTTGTCTTTAATGCGTGTAAATTTCGACGTTTGAAACAGGCCTTATGCAACAAAACTGTTCGTTTTTTAGTTTGTTGGTACGTGGCCATAGCCATTGCGACAATAAAAGATATAGCGATCATAGCTAATATGCTTTCTTGGTACAGGTAGGTGGCCGTTTGACAATTATCGATTTGTACTAAGGCAAGAACTATTGCCTTGTTATTATTTTGAGAATTCACCGCGGTATTTGCTATTTTCAAAAAAAAATTCATATAACTTTCCTCTACACAATTTCTACCTTTGTATATTATGTTTTTGTGGACTGCGGGTCAGCTTATTGTACGATATTTTTACAGAGGTCATGTGTTGCGGCTGCAAAAAGGAGAGACAAACTTTCTGCCTTACAATATGGACGAGCAGGAACCGGTCGACATCATGGTAAGGACCTGTTATACATCGAAAGATCATTTCTGTCGTGCCGAGAACCGACCACTAAGAGATCATACATATATGTTTACCATAAGTGTAATAATCACCTGCTACAATGTCGCCTGTACCCAAGCTAAAACAAAATTTATGTTTGGCATGGTATCCATGTTTGTTTGGATTGGTTGATTACAATTGAAAGCAGGATGAACCTTTCTCTCAACTGTTTTTCCAAACTTATAATAAGAGTAACCAAAGGGCATCATAAGGGCATAAACAAAAACCTGGAGAGTAATAGAAAGTATAACAATCATCTTTTGACTAACACTCACGGGGGGGGGGAGGGTGTATTTGCTTATGCATGTTATAACAGTTGATTTCAAAAGAAACTGTTAAAGGAGAACATGCATGTATGTAAGTACTCCCCTCCCCTCCAGTTATCGAGCTGGCCTCTACGCTGAGAGTATATATGTCTATCTGTTTAGGTTGCGAGCTTCAAGTTTGGTGGTTATCAAGCTGGGTACATCATTTGGAGTAAGTACAAATAATTATAGACAGACCATTCTTATACGCCTAAACAACACGGTTGCCAAAGGGAATGTTCAGTTGAGGGGGTGCAAATATAGAGGCTGTTTACATGATCCCTGCTAACCGACATTCAGCAAGACGTAAAATGATTTCGAGACATTAAAAGAGTCAAAAGTTCAAGCGAAAAAATTACAACTGTTGTTAAGCGTAGTTCCTGTTGTAATTTTCCAATTAGGCGAAATTGGTTGTTTTCATTCTAAATGCTTTGCACAATTATATAGTGAAAACGGTCAAGAAGAATAATCTGATGATAAGTATTTAATCTTTTCCATTTGCCAAAATAATTAATCGCTTCGCTGAATCCCGGCTACCCGAGCTCATGTAATCAGGCCGTAAGTCGGTTCTGAGACAAGAAATACCCGTTAGCGCACACAATAGAAACGTCAGCTGCATGAACTCAATTTTCTAGGAAATGAAGTTTAACGAAAAATTATTTTCAGGTTATGTGATTACTCATTTGGTCGTGTTTTTCATAATTTTTCTTCTCGCCCTTGGCTTCATCTGGCCTTTAACGTGGGGCAGTCTTAGCGATGCATTCATCCCGTCATTAATGATTTCATTTTGGTAGGCATACATGCATAATGTTATAGCTAATTATTCCTGGTTGTATTGTTTTGTTTTCATCAATCATTGCATATCGCTTATTCGTCACTCTGTTCTTGTTCTCTGTTTTTCATTCGTCACTATCTACACTGACACACATTATCTTAGTTCATATTTAAGATAGTGTAAAGACTGCTCTTGTTCTCTGTTTTTCATTCATTACTACTTACACTGACACACGTCATCTTAGATTATATTCTAGATAGTGTGAAGACTGTTTTTGTTCTTTGTTGTTCATTCATCACTACCTACACTGACACACGTTGTCTTAGTTTATATTTTAGGTAGTGTAAAGACTGTTCTTGTTCTCTGCTGTTCATTCATCACTACCTACACTGACACACGTTATCTTAGTTCATAATTTAGGTAGTGTAAAAACTGTTTTTGTTCTTTGTTGTTCATTCATCACTACCTACACTGACACACGTTATCTTAGTTTATATTTTAGGTAGTGTAAAGACTGTTCTTGTTCTCTGTTGTTCACTAGTCTCCAACTACCTAACTAATGTTATGTTTCACAGGCCAACTGCGCTCATCTCAATCATTACGATAGTCGTACAACGACTGTTGGCGAAATATGTGTATCTTCGAGACAAGGGCAAAACTTTGGCCTTGGACAATCGGTAAATTGCAATTCAGTCCTATGAATTTCAGCTTCAAAGTTGCAGGCAAAGCGTTTGCCTATCCACTTCACGGAGATCACCCAATCAAATCACAAGTTTGTACTACACATTGTGAAGGATGAACACCTCGGAAATTCCCTACTTAATGTATTTTCAATCGGGTTTTCTTTGAACCATATTACGTCAAAGATGTCTAAGTGAAGAGACTGCTCGTTAACTTTAAAATTTGCTATACACCTGAAACTGAAACCTGCCATTTATCATATCACTGACGTTCACGCAGGAAGCCAAACGTGTGGATGTGTCCTACAAGGGACATCCACGCTCCAATAATTGTGGGCGTCAGGACACCCAGACACCCATGGATTAAGCCAAGACTCTGGTATACAATTATGAACATGCGCCCTTCTTTGTTTAGCCATGTGTTTCCGTTAATGGTTTGCGTCGTATGCGAACTCTGATATTTGTATTGTTATCCGTTTCTAGACGCTTATTCCACATTGCGAACTACTTCCTTTTCTTTTTGAACATATTTGTCGGTTTGTTTTCCTGTCTCCTTCGTATTTTCTACGCTGTTCTAGTCGGAACTGCATTTTTACCGAGATTGCAGAAGAGCGCTTTGCCAAGAGACTGGGAACTATTTGATCCTGGTAAGTTCACGCGGACGCCGAAGCAATAGGTCACTCCCATTGAAGACACTGGACTGAAATGCAAAGAGCTCATGCTTTCAACATCATTTCACTCCCATTAAAACAGAGCTGTCGTCGGAAAATTTTGTGGGAGGGAGGATGAAAGGTCCATTTCATGTCTGAATTACACAAGTTCCTTTAGCTGTGGCGAGGTATTTTCTGAGCCTTCATACCGAACACTAGTAACATTTAGATCGTTCGTACGTATTTCATGTTCTCAAGAATCGATGCAAAAATAATTTCATACAATTATCAAACAGAAAAATGACAAATAAAATCTAATATAATACTGAAATTTACTAGACTCGAGTACATACCAAATCTCACGTTTTACGTTTTACTGTACGATGATTGCGTTCGACGCTCGTTTCCGAGAATATTAACTCAGACGTATTTCGTTCCCCAGGTTACAAAACTTATATTGGTCATCTGTTCCTGGAGCATACCCACACGAATCCAGTGCTTTTCATATTCAATCGTCTGATGTGGGAGGCCGTCAGAAACAACGGCAGAAACCACGGCAGCATGACAGAGGAAATTGACGTCGAGGGTGGGGAGACAGTTTCTAGCGGAACGGCATCGCGTCGAGGAAAAATCCGCTGGCATTTAGCACTCACTTTAATTAATAATCCCGAGCTGAAGGATCTTAGGCGAAAAGATGAGCAGAAAGCCGAGGAAGCTAAGGGACCTGGGGCCTTTCAACAGTTCAAGACCAAAGTCGTGACCAAAATCGAAGAGCTTCGCCATAATCACGATGAAAAGTGTCATCGCAAAGAATCAAAATTATGAATACGAAACGTCCATTTTTTACATTAAATGTAAACGCTGTATCAAATAGAGCTGAATAAATTTACCGCTTTTGTTGAATCAACGCTGTAAAGAACATGGCAACGTACTTCACACTACCTAAAATAAACTTAGCCGATAACGTGTGTCAGTGTAGGTAGTGATGAATGAACAACAGAGAACAAGAACAGTCTTTACACTACCTAAAATATAAACTAAGATAACGTGTGTCAGTGTAGGTAGTGATGAATGAACAACAGAGAACAAGAACAGTCTTTACACTACCTAAAATATAAACTAAGATAACGTGTGTCAGTGTAGGTAGTGATGAATGAACAACAGAGAACAAGAACAGTCTTTACACTACCTAAAATATAAACTAAGATAACGTGTGTCAGTGTAGGTAGTGATGAATGAACAACAGAGAACAAGAACAGTCTTTACACTACCTAAAATATAAACTAAGATAACGTGTGTCAGTGTAGGTGGTGATGAATGAACAATAGAGAACAAGAACAGTCTTTACACTACCTAAAATATAAACTAAGATAACGTGTGTCAGTGTATGTAGTGATGAATGAAAAACAGCGAACGAGAATTGTCTTTACACTACCTAAAATATGAACTAAGATAACATTTGTCAGTGTAGGTAATGAATGAATAACAGAGCATGAGAATAGTCTTTCTCTAAAATATATACTAAAATCACGTGTGTCAGTGAAGGTAGTGAGGAATGAAAAACAGAAAACAAGAACTGTCTTTATCCTATACTGTATCTAAAATATAAACTAAGATAACTAAGTTGTGTCAGTGTATGTAGTGATGAATGAACAACAGAGAACAAGAACAGTCTTTACACTACCTAAAATATAAACTAAGATAACGTGTGTCAGTGTATGTAGTGATGAATGAACAACAGAGAACAAGAACAGTCTTTACACTACTTAAAATATAAACTAAGATAACGTGTGTCAGTGTAGGTAGTGATGAATGAACAATAGAGAACGAGAAGATTCTTTACACTACATAAAATATAAACTAAGATATGGTGTGTCAGTGTAGGTAGTGATGAATGAACAACAGAAACGAGAACAGTAGTACCCAAAACATGTTGCATTCACTTTATTCAAATTTTCCATTTTTCTTAATTAAGTATTTATGATTTATTGATAGCTCCTTATCGCTCCGATAGCGTAAATTTATAATATTAAAATTGCATAAAATGAAGCAAACCATCCCATGCAAACATAGCATTCACAGATTCCCTATGAATACACGAGATAAGCGGGGTGTATATTTGCTTTCAAGTATTAGAAATTCTCCTCGGCATTTGTTGGTATGCTTGACGAGTGAGCTGATGCATATATATGTACAAAACAGGCTGTTTTTCAAATTCTTCTTGCAAGCATGGAAGAGCGTTGAACGCTATAATCCCATTCATATGCGCGCGCTGTCGTCAAAAGTCGGATTCTTGTTTCATTATAAACCTCAAGCATATGATTTTTACATAAAAAACATTTCGCCGAACTATCGTTTAATGTTCAAGTTTAAAACATCGCCATTACCTAACAGATCCAAGCATTTGTTTTCGAACGCACTTCTAACACAAAGACTCACACGGTTGTTAGAATTCACATCGCTGAACTTCTGTGCCTTATAAAAAATCTCTTTATTTTCGTTTCTAATTATGTGAAAACATGTGTAAGCTCAGATGTTCATTCACAAGATTGTATATTCAGTCTCCAAGCGTCCATCGCAATTTCCTAACAGATCAGACATTTATTTTATAAATGCATTTATATAGCACATAAAGTCTTATGCGGTTTTCATGCATGCAGTAGCGAGCAAGCTAGGTTTTTAGTTAGGTTTTAATTCGCGCTTAATGTCTTATCATTTTTCGTGTTTTGTTGTGAGACATTCACAAGCTCAGATGTTCGTTCACAAGCTTTGACACTTTTGGAACATAGCCCAGTATGCATGATCACGCTTTATTCAAAATTAAAATTCACCCAATTCACCCGACACTGGGCTCAACCCAGGCTCAAATTAACCCAAGTTGATTTTTTTACGTGTAAACACTACGAACCCAACCTTAACCTCGGTTTAACTTAACCCATCTCAAGAGATAGGTTGAATTTAACCGAGGTTAAACGTGTAGTGTTTACACGCAAGCAATATTAAGTTGGATCAACTTGAACCTGGGTCGAACCCAGGTTGTTTTATGTCTTGTGAATTGGGCTTTAAGAGTAGCACCACGCTGCCTTGCACGATCTCCACCCGAGTGGCGTTTTTCACTGCATCTTACTTGTATGTATAACAAAAATATTCATCAAATTCCCCGCAGGCGGTAAAGACTTGTGTCCCTTGCAATTGACAAAGAATAAATTGTCATCTGACTCTTTTTTTTTTTTGAAATGGTATAAGATACAAAACACAAGCTTCAATGCGTCCTGCTGGGTACATCATCCATTCAGTTGATGAAAGTCGACCTCAAACAGAGTGTACAACGTTCACATTGCGATCCCTGCCTGCTGGCACGACGGGCTAGCGTGACACTGTTAAGCAAGCTACCTCTCAAAGGCCATCTGCATGGGAAGCTATATTTGATTAAACATCGTTGTGCATCATTTGCAATTAGAGCATGTAGAAATGCATCATACAGAGTCTTTGACGGGAAATTTTTGGCAAAATATAATCAAATCCTTCCCATCCAAAGTCCGAATATTTTTTTGCGTCATGCATCAAGCTAAATAGACTCTTTTCATCGTCAAATTGCCTAAACTTTAATCCGAGACTTCGGATCATCGACGATTTCCACTGATTAAATTGGGAGTCAAAGCATCGTCCAGAAACAAAGGAAAACAGTCAAAAAGCCATGCTTCAAACCGAGCGATCGATTTTCAAATATGCTAGCTTGCTGTGAATTGTTCACCGTCGTGCGCAGTTTGACAGTGAAAGTAATTGTTTGATAGAACGCCCTTATTATATGGCTAACTAAAAAATGACGATTTCATGTTCAAAGTTTGGCAGGATTTTGCGAAACGGGACGAGTGTGCGCATAACACTAATGACTGCTAAAAGCTTGCGATAAAGATTACAGCTGTGATGATTATGAAGCGTTTTTCCCCTTTTTTTATTCTCACGAGAACCTCACACGCGCGATTGTGGCGTGTGCTATCAATCACATCGCTTCGACCTAACCGAAGTGCGTCATAACGTGCGTCTGTGTGTGTATGCGTGTCTCTTACAATGACATGTCCTCAATAAACATGAATGTACACTCGCAACGTTGTTTGCATTCGAAAACAATGCGGACGTGGCAAATTCGCAAACGATGACAAATAATTCAGTTTGATGATAAGGCGATCTCGCTCTGATGCGTTCTTAATAACATACCGCGCCAGTAAAACGCTTGATAAAGATAAAGACGTTTGATTTAATATAAATGTCTATCATAACCGCACATGCGCTCTTCGTGCATTCGAATAATTATATATAATTGTCTATTTATATACATAAATAGACAATTATATAAGTATTCGAATGCACGAATATGGTAAATGCGCTTAAAATGAACGTACACTTTTATACCTAGAACTTTGATGATAGTTCCTAATGCGAAATTAATTTGTAGACGAAAACGGAAATCGATTTGGAAGTCTGTCCTCCGTCTTGGCAGTTCACCCGGATAAGAAAGATCGCTCGAAGATATTTGAAATAACTGAGATAAATTGTTGAGAAACGCTCTTGTCCTTCTTAACGTACGCACGCACCTTGCGCAAGGAGGACACTTTCAATTTTCTTGTATCCTCATGCATACAGGGAGACGATTCGCGCGTATTCTGAAGGGTACACTTGAGAACGAAGCAAACACAGATCAATCAGCTACAAGAGATTTTCAAATCACCCATGGAAGCGTCGAGAACGAATGATGACCTATTGTCGCGCTAGGAAGCGAGCTTGTAGTAAAGTTGAAGCCAAACGAACGTCACGATAACGGACAAGCGTTTTCAACGCTTAAAGGACACGTTTGAAGTGGACTTGCACGAGAGAAGGGATTAACATTCTTTTGATTGTTACCCGCGATATGCCGTTGAACGGTAAATACGCGACACGACAGAAAAACGGCGTCAAGAAGGAGAGCGAGATGATGGAAATGGTGAGCCGCGAGAGAAGTCAATACACAAGCATCATCAATTCCAAACGAGTGCGCGGCACATGCAGCCTAACGATGGCCGCGCTCTTCGTAATATCCATGATACTCGTTGTGGTGGGAGTCTCTCTCATCATCGTATCGTCCTCCAAACAAAGCCCCTGCACACTGGAGCACGAAGAGAAGTTGCAGTTTTGCAGCCTGTCCAAAGAAGCGCGGCGCTCCGGTTTCGCCGCGGTCTTGATGAAAATCCAAAAGGAATATTTCCGATTGCATCGCCACCAGTCCTATCACGACCCAGTCATGAAATACATCAACGATGACTCGGTGATGCGAGGCATATACGAACCGTTCAATCCGAGACCGTCGTATCTCAAGAAGATCACCGACAAAGCCATGGAAATGTTAGCGACGCTGGAATCGCTGAACGTGAACGAGAACCATTTGAAACTCAGGGAGCGCAAAGCTCTTATTCAGGCCAAAGACTATCTGAAGCACATTTTCGGCCAACCGTACGACGTGAACTATTACTTCGGTGACTGGATGCTGGGACCGAACCATTTTTGTTGGCAGCCGATTTGCGAAGTCGGAAAGGATATTTTCTTTCATTTGGATTATTATCAACCGCACAACCTGGAAGATGTGAAAAAATTACGGTATGTCAAACGCACCAATTTTCTTTTTCTATGCTCCGTTTGTGAACTGGCCAGCAACCATTTTGTTCGTAGCCAGCTACATTTTAAACGCGGGAAGAATTGCATAAAAGAAGACTACTTTCATTTTTGATACGCCCTGATTTTTTAAATTTCAAGCCGCTTTAAGAGGAGACTTTTCATCTCAGACTTGCTCGAACATGTTATCTTGTTGTTTTTTTTTGCATTTTCTTTTTCTTACCCTGCCCTGATTTTTTTTTGACATTTAAGCCGAATTTCGAAGAATCTTTTGATCACGGGCTGGTTTGAATGTGTTTTCTCGATCAGCTTTCTTCGTTTCATTCTCACCCGCACACAATCTCGGCTGGTCCAAACATGGAAGAGAGTTCCATACTGACGCAACGCGAGTAGCTATGTGCACGATTTCAGTGAATTTGCAATGACCTGACCATTTGCTCAAGCTCTTGTCCAAATCATGCACCTTTATAAACGATTCTCTGTCGTAGGAAAAAAGGAATGCAAACTAGCAAAACTAGGCTTTCACCTCACATGTATCATTTTTAACTGGGGAGGGGAACAGAATGATAAAAATATATACGCTCAATCTGTCTATTCAATGCAAGGTAAGGAAGTGTAAAAGCCTTACGAACTCGAGTTAAACGAATTCAAACAGCTGTCATGAGCGAATACAATGGGTAAAAACTTAAATTTTCTTATGAAGATTTAACACCTCAATAGTTTCCCTGTAGGACTATCTAAGTAGCCATAAAACAGATGATTGTCACCATCGATAAAATGTTCTGCATTCCTACGTTATCAATGCAGGTTATCGTTAAGGTTCTTAGAGAGAGGTTGGAGGAATGGTTTACGCGGGTGCAGCTCAAAAAACTGGAATAGTTTTAATAACGTTCGAGTCGTTGATATGCAGCTAGAAAATACTCATGACTGGCATGAAAGTGTAGCAAACACCTTCAACAAGAGTTTCGCTTTGTATTTTGATTTTTGATGCATGTATGGCCGGACCATATTTTTAGATACGTTTTCAAAATTATTCACTTTTTTTATGCTGCACCTGTTCGCATCGAAAATGCTATTAAATAATCGAGTCAGTTGTCGAAAGTGTCTCAAAACAACACCTCATGCGGGAGAATAGAAAACAAATCATGTATCTTACATGTATTTAGTTATATTTCGGCATGGAAACTGTATAATCCTCTGCAATGATTTGTGGTCTCCTGGCACGTTACCCACGTGTTAACAAGCAGCAGATATGCTAGATATTTTTTATTGACACATTTTCTTCCGCTTCCATCAATGCGATGGGCAGTTTTCCTGACGTGCAGCGATAAATCCAATGTTCGAAATGCATTTAAATCACATTTCACAAACATGCCAAGTAAGCAAGATTTTAATCCGTGCATCGACGGTCGATGCTACGCCGGAGAATATTGAGATCGATTTTCATGCAATTAATGTTTTTGGCGAATGTTCTGGACCTATTGAGAAAAATAGAGCCGCGTCGTCTTTTCGCGATGCAAGTCCGAATACAGCATTTTGTATTAGGGGTTGGGAAAATCTCTTAAGGTGGTCGGTATAGATGTTTGGATAAACCTATCTAATTGAAATAGTTCTGTCTGTCTTAAGAGATCCGGTTCAAATAGGATTGAGTGACTGGCATTAGTTGTGAAGATTTATACAAAACACCTTGTTTAATTAATCGAGATTTGTTCCAACTGGGTGGCGAAAGCCATGCGTAATTTTCTGCTCTCTTCCGATTTCGGAGTGTTGCTGACGTATTGAAACCCACGCAGCCAGAGAATTTAATTAATTTTTTTGTTGTTGTTTGATTTGTAGTTCAATCAATACTGTTACTCTTGTTCAGCGTGCTGCATTGTTTATATAGTTAGATGTACGCCTTGTCAGACAATTTTTTTAAAAATTTTTTTAGCATGCACGCGCAATGTTTTTTTGCGTGATCGTGAGCAAAAGATTGTGCACTAAGGGGGTGGGGGGTGGGGAGATAGGAGATGGGAGGAGTGGTGTCCGCCTCCGCATCAGCTTTGCGGATACGCCTCGTGAATTAAGTCTATATTATCTAAATGTGGCATGAGGCATGCACACGTGAAAAAGAAGTCAATTTGGCTTGTGATTGTTCGTCGGAGCATCATGACCTATAAAAAGAAAAGCGAATGGCGTTTTCGTTAGCTGCCTTGTCTAAAGAAGCAGTTAGTACCCTTTCCGTGTCATTTGTCGAATTCGTATCAGATATGACAGTGAGGCCGAAATCAATGATAAAAATCGTGCTTACTCGACGAAACGAACTTTTTTTGTATCTTCGCACGGTTGAACCACTCTCTGGAAATCAGAGCTGCATTTTGTGAAAACCTCGCGTTTTTAAGACGCGCCAGTTTAAAAGTTTTCGGCTTCTAACGGGGATAAAACAGTAACGCGACACTATCTTTTTCACTGTTCTTGCCACCCGTAGTGGATCTCACAGTACCTACAACTACTGTACTTTCTAATCTAAAGATGGATCAGTGATTTCAAATTCAAATTCAAAGCGTATCACAAATTTTTGACATCTGTCAAATATACATCGACTTGTTATTGTTGCGTGCCTCCTAAAGCGTAGAAGCATGATTCAGCAGCTAAAACGCTAAATCACACGGGTTCGAGTTCTAGAATATTCACAGCGTTCAAAAAAGATTCCCTAGTTTGGTAGTAGCTTCAATCCTTCTTTGATAAGTTTGTCGAAAAAGTTTAATTTAGGAAAATCTACTTTGGTTCAATAATAGTTTTTCGGCCATTATGCTAAAATGAAGCGTCGAAAATATATGTAACGCAGATGCTTTAATCTCATAAATTTTATCATTTGCTTGTGATTTGTATCGTAAACGAGTGAAGATTAACGAGCTACTATATCACTTTCGCATGGCGTGATTGTCATTGACAAGTCGCAAGGCATCATGGGAAAATGCACCAGTGCATTGTAACATTTTTGTCATGATTTGCTTAGATTCATCGTTAATTTGAAGACAAAAAGCAGATATGATAGTTTCCATTGTTTTATCTGCTTTTATCCCTGACTTTTTAAGCTCCTTTTCGAATGACAAACACATGTGAGGATTTAGACAACTATATAATCGTTCAAGAGCAAAGGGAAAAAGTATCTTGCCCTAGCGCTACATTTCATCTGTAACACGGAGGCATTTTATGACTTTCTAAAGCAATTAAGACCTTCACTTATAAAAATATTGTAAGTTGCCTTCCATTTGTTGAATTTCAAAAGCAGCAATTAATATGTATGTCTGTTTCACGTCATTTCAGGTTGAACACTTAAAATATATCATTAAATACATGTGTTTCAAATCCGATAAAACAAATGCTGTAAACCGTCGTTATTTAGCCAAGCAAGTCGAGGTATTCGAAACTAGTTATTTTGTGGTTTTCGAACGACGACCGACCAAGATAGCGTTTAACAACTTCACAGTCGTGCTTAGAGTTCACAGGCTGTCGCGTCGTAAAACTAGTCACGATTTTGCGGTTTTGTAATTTTGACACCATTTCATAAGGTGCGATAATAATGTCGGGTATGTGTAGAGGATTTCCGTGGAGAAATCTTTTGTTCACACTACAGACTGATTTCTAAAACAACTTCTTTAATGTTTTACGTCACATTTGAAAAGCTGGCAGTATGGTAGCACAAAACGAAAATTTATCCATTTTGCCAGCTTCAGAATTGTTACTTAAAGTCTTTAATAACCGTATAATTGATGTTTATGAGTGTGGCGAATTGCAAACAAACCCTTTATACTTGATACATCCTGTTTTGTGAATGTGTACTTCGAAAAAATTACATCACCAATCTTTCTGAGCTCAATAACAGCGCTGAGAGATATTGCTGATTAGATGCTGTAACTAGGACCAACACAAACGTGACATTCTTCTACACAAACAAGCTGCCGAAAAAATATTTCAAATTTGTGCGATCTCAAACGCGATAACGTGAAAGGGTTTGACAACAACATTCCGAGAGAAATGATATGTTGTCTTTTAAATTAACGGCTACGGCTTGTTTTGCTTTCTTTCTTCGAAGTGAATTCATCGCTGAAATTATTCTGCTGATTTGATTTTCGCTGTGAAAAATTGTGTGGCAAAACCTTTCTTGTGCATTGCCTGCTAGGAGATCGTTCTCATAAAAACCAATTGAGGCAAACCCACATAAGAAAAACCATGAGGAGACTTTTAGCGTCTGATGAAAAATCAATGGCAAATCGGTTGGTCAAAAGTTGGAGTTAGGAAATTTAAATTGTACATGCTTAACGACAGTCCCCGTTGAAGAGGTCTGGACCAATTGGAAATAGAAAAATTTCAAAGTGTTTCAAATTACACGAGTTTCATCAGGGAGAAAAAAACTCTCTAATTTAGTCATTAAAGAAAAAAACAGCATTGAGTTTCAAATGCCAGCCGGGATGTCAAATTCGTACACTTGTATAATCAAGTCCAACATAAGCCTTCAAAAAACTTTCCCACTAGAATAGGTTTGACATTCGCATTCTGATTTGTTTACATTTCATTTGATTAAAAAGCCAATTTATAAACACGTCGAAAAGTTTTTAGCGCATGTTAAGCATCTGTTTACTTAGATTTTTAAATGAAACATGAATGAAATACAATATGGCCGTTCGTCATCTTTGCCTTGAGAGGTTATAAATTAGCTATCTTGAATGAAGCCTTAACATCTTGCAATTTATTAGAATAGTTTACTAAAATAAAAGAATCTGTTTGCATGGGATTTGTGCTTCGAGAACCTGCTGATATATTTCATTTTTTATGATTATGTAATTGACTTACGAAAGTACATAAGAAATCAATGTAATTGATCTCTTTATTTATATGTCATAGTGAACATGGTACATAGGACATCAATGTTCTTGATTTCTTTATTTTTATAACATAGTGAAGATAGTACATAAGAAACCTATGTACTTGATCTCTTTATTTATATGTCATAGTGAACATGGTACATAGGACATCAATGTTCTTGATTTCTTTATTTTTATAACATAGTGAAGATAGTACATAAGAAACCTATGTACTTGATCTCTTTATTCTTATGTCATAGTGAGGATGGTACATAAGAAATCAATGTACTTGATCTCTTTATTTTTATGTTATAGTGAGGATGGTACATAAGAAATCAATGTACTTGATCTCTTTATTCTTATGTCATGACTGTGTGATAAGGAAAATGATCATATCTCTAAAATTATCTTTAAAAAATGAAAATGCATTAGTCTTTATCATTTTGTCATTTTGTTAGGGTGGTTGCCCTAACCACCAACTAAACCGTCAATGCCATATATTGCCCAATAAATTAATCAAAAGAATGATATCTTCATCAACTCTCGTAACGTTTTCAAATCATCGCTCCCTTTCGGCGTTTGATAAGATTAGTTTGCAAGCTTGAAAAAATAAATGGCCGTTTCGCGACCCTGCCCAATTCCTCGCACATTTGTAAAAAAAACATAATAGTTAGCGATTCGCTGACAGTCAATATTAAACGGCCTTCGATGATAGTAATCTGAAATGCGTGGGAACAAGATTCGAGAGATTGGCTTTTGATAAGAGGTGGGATGATAATGGCGTCTAAGAAGAAATAAGATTACAAATGGGAAAAGAATTTTATCAATCACGCTCGACACATTGAAGCGACACACTTCATACTTCCCGTCATACTTCAGAGTTTTGGTTGAAATTTAAAAATTAGCCGCGCAAAATAACTGGGCACTTTGAAATCTTTATTGATAGAAGAAACGTGCTAGTTAAAGTCGCACAGCTACTTGCAAATTTTAAGACAGACATATACCAATTGTTCATGTCAAATATTCAACCAGAGAGCAAGACTGGGCATTTTTAGTAGGGTTTTTTTGTTTTTCAGTGCTTCACGATGCCTTTCGGAGTTGTTCAGAGTATATATATTCATGGTATTTACCAGAACTTTGGATTTACAAGTTTTGTATACATGTTATTTATCATAAATAAAGTTTCAGGAATGAGTTCACTGTAGATCAATGTGACATGGACATTTCTTGATGGGCGTTTCATATTACAAATTGAAAGAGCGAATTGCAATGCCATACAATAATCTTTGAGTCGATCATTACAGCTTCAAAATAATAAGGTTGATGGATGAGTCTTATATATAAGAGAATTAAAGCTTGCTTGCAAATGCTTATGGTATGTGTGTTAAAGTTTTAATGGAATAAAGAGATCAAGTGCATTGATTTCTTATGTACCATCCTCACTATGACATAAGAATAAAGAGATCAAGTACAATGATTTCTTATGTACCATCCTCACCATGACATAAGTATAAAGAGATTAACTACATTGATTTCTTATGTACCATCCTCACTATGACATAAGAATAAAGAGATCAACTACAATGATTTCTAATGTACCATCGTCACTATGACATAAGAATAAAGAGATCAACTACATTGATTTCTTATGTACCATCGTCACTATGACATAAGAATAAAGAGATCAAGTACAATGATTTCTTATGTACCATCGTCACTATGACATAAGAATAAAGAGATCAACTACATTGATTTCTTATGTACCATCCTCACAATGACATAAGTATAAAGAGATTAACTACATTGATTTCTTATGTACCATCCTCACTATGACATAAGAATAAAAAGATCAACTACATTGATTTCTTATGTACCATTGTCACTATGACATAAGAATAAAGAGATGAAATACATTGATTTCTTATGCACCATCGTCACTATGACATGAGAATAAGAGATCAAGTACATTGATTTCTTATGTATCATCGTCACTATGACATAAGAATAATGAGATCAAGTACATTGATTTCTTATGTACCATCGTCACTATGACATAAGAATAAAGAGATCAAGTACAATGATTTCTTATGTACCATCGTCACTATGACATAAGAATAAAGAGATCAAGTACATTGATTTCTTATGTACCATCGTCACTATGACATAAGTATAAAGAGATCAAGTACATTGATTTTGGATTTCAAACATCGTTTACTGGTACTTTCCTCTGTCTTTCCTAAGAAACACAAAAGGAATGAAAGACCCTAACACTTCAAAATAAAACTCGTAGAAAATCTCTCATTACCTCAAGAGCCTCACAACCCCAAAGCATAGTACTATGACAGGTCTCTGGAGCAAAGTTTGTGGAATCTTTGTAGGATCAGAGACCATGTTGCGAACCAAAGTTTACACCGTAAAATTTTTATCATCAAAAACAATACATTACATGCTTGTCGGCAGTTTTATCTCAAGTTTCGTCCCTCGTATTGCGTTAGCTAAACTAAATATAAAGTCAATTAACAAACCCTCGTCGACTTTTTCGTAATCCCTTGTTAACATAATGACCATCTCTTCAACAGGGAAAAATTGAAAGAGCACAGAGACGCCATATACCAGTACATTGCGAACATGAAGGAAGGCGTCAAGAGAGGAATGGTGCGCTCCGTTGAAGATTGCAAAGTCGGAGTTGATGCTGTTAAACATGCGTTTCTAGATATTTCCCTGCATGGCGAATCAGGTAACAATGCAACTCCTTTCCGCTGCTTACAATACCAATCATCAATATGTAAGTCAGATTTTAGTAGTTCATGCAATATACACGCAAACGTACTCTGTTTTTAATTTCTCCTCCAAACCGATATCAGCCATAACGTCGTTCTTATGTCATAGCTAGACTGTAAAAGTGCTGCTCTCAAAGTTAGAATAGTTTTTAAAACATGTCGCTGGTGTTCTAAACGACCACGAGTTTGCCATCAATTTGTGGAAGTGCGTTTTCTGTGTCTCGTGCGCTCAGTTAGTGTGCATATGAAAGAGCTTTTAGAACACGGGCATATGATTCGCAGCCAGATATTTTAAGTTTGAAAATTACTGTGATGGCTAATATGCAAGTGTAACCCTTCAACAAGGTTATTTCTTTGTATTTCAATGGTTAATCTCAGCAGCATGTAAATACACGGAAAAAGTGGCTAAAAAAGCTTTCGAGCTAGAAATAATCGTTATCACTGTAAACAGCAATTAATCTTCTTAGTTTTTGAGCTGCGTTTGAACAGCGTGTTTTTGCTGCCGAATTTTCAACATATAACTTCCATTCCTTCACACCGTAATGGCTTGCGATGGTTGTTTCAGGCGTGCTAAGCAGTTGGTTCATGAAGTTCGTGGTCGCTCCCGACTTCCTGAAGAATATCACGGAGAAAGAGAACTTGCAATGGAGAAGCGAAACGGGAGAATATGTGAACACGTCCGTTTCAAGATATTACGTCGAACTTGTCGGCAAGCCCATCGCTGACTTTATAAAGTAAGTGCTAATGCTCCAGGAAGTGGAGCTAATGCTCCAGGAAGAAATCGAAGATTTTCGTGACTGTATATACAAGTGTAAAACAAGTCGAAAGAATGCCAAGCAGGAGTCATTGTCCTTAGGTTTCTTTGTTTTCCAAAATGGGCAGTTCCAGTTGGAAAATGGGTAATTATAAAACCAAAAATGGGATGTTCTACATATTAAGTTTTGGGGAAAACATGTTGGATCATCAGACGTGAAAATGCCAAAGCATTCATTAGTATCTTTTTCTCTTGTATAAAACAAACTCAAGGATTTTTTAGGGTTTTCATGGGGTTTTAGGTTACTTGTCCTTCAGAGAAAATTTGAAATGTCTAGTTTGATTTTGCTTTTTTTTCTTTCGGATGAATCTTAGAATGACCCCTCATGTAAAGTGAAGACATGAGTTGAATGTTCGTAAAGGAAGGAAGAGGGGGCAGAGGGTAGAGAGGGGAAAGGTAGAGGAATGAGGAAAGGGAAAAGGTGAAGACAAAGGAAAGGGAAAGGAAAAGGAAGGAAGGAGGGAAGGAAGAAGGAGAAGGAGGGAAGGAAGGAAATGAGGAAAGGAAAAGGAGAAAGAAGGAAGGGAGGAGAAGGAAGAAGGGAGGGAAAAGGGAGGAAAGAGGAAAGAAGGGAAAGAAAGAAAAGAAAGAGGGAAGGAGGAAAATAGAAGGATAAAGGAAGGAAAGGAAATGAAAGGAGACAGGTAATCATGGAAAGACAATGTTTTATTATTAAATATTATCAGATACCTGGAATCACAGCCGTCACTGCATACCATCCTCCGTTTCCAATGGTCTCTCAGACATGCCGCAGGACTATATATACCTGGACGGCAAGCGAACCGAACAGAAAACGAACAAGACACTTCCAACGGGTGAAGTGATAAATAGTAGCAAGATCTACGAGCACAGCCTGTCCTATTTCACAACGATGTCACTGAAACCCAAACAGATTTACGACTTAGGCTACCAACAAGTTGAAAAGCTCTATCCACAGGTAGGGAGAATTTGATGGTAGGGAAAATTTGATGTAGTCATCTCTTCGACGGCTACACCACCTTAGGGCATTGTTATGAAGGCGCTACACATTTGTTGGGTGAAGTTTGAAATTTCAAATTTTGAAAAATTCCACGAGTCCAAACTCTTTCCGCGATAAATGCGCTTACCCATATCATCTTTTACTTATGTTTATGTTAGCTTCCTAATTTAACTTGCTGTTTTGTTCGGTTTTGTGTGTAATTCTCCCTTTTCACAACGTTTTCTTAGACATGGACTGCAAAGTCTGTTCAAAAATGGGGGGACGAGGTAGAATAGCATGAGAATATACTCAAATATCTAAGACGCCGAATTTTGCCCAGTAATTTGTTTGTTCATGAAAAAAGAGAGAGCACCTCCCGTCCCTATGCTCTGCAATGTATATTACAACCTAATTCCTTTGACTAACTCCCCCGTATTATCTCAAAGGTTGTTGAAATTGCAAAAAACATAACAGGAATTGCGAACGAAACGGAGGCAGTGAGGAAGTTTCGCGAAAAACTCGCTGATCGCTCCAACTATTTTAATGACGAGCCGTTCCCTAGCAACGAGTCGGATGATAATGCACACAAACGATGCAGTAACATTAAAGACGCAAGAAAATACTGCCCCAAGCGTTGGGAGGCTGCAGAAAAATGGTGGGCGGCAGCGAGAATGGTACTTTTGTTTATTTTGTTTGGGAGTGTTAATTCTGGTGTCCTAATTGAATTATCTGACTGCTAAACTTGATTCTTGAGGCACTTATGACTAGCGTCTTCATCAGGAGGGACCTGATGTTGAAACTGGAGTCTTTTTTATAGTCCAGTCTAGTGTCTTCATCAAGAGTGATCTGATGTTTAAACAAGAGTCTTTTTTATAGTCCAGTCTAGTGTCTTCATCAGGAGTGATCTGATGTTTAAACAAGAGTCTTTTTTGTAGTCCAGTCTAGTGTCTTCATCAAGAGTGATCTGATGTTTAAACAAGAGTCTTTTTTATAGTCCAGTCTAGTGTCTTCATCAAGAGTGATCTGATGTTTAAACTGGAGTCTTTTAATGTACTCATGTCTAGTGTCTTCATCAGGAGTGATCTGATGTTTAAACAAGAGTCTTTTTTATAGTCCAGTCTAGTGTCTTCATCAAGAGTGTCTGATGTTTAAACTGGAGTCTTTTTAATGTACTCAAGTCTAGTGTCTTCATCAGGAGTGATCTGATGTTGAAACTGGAGTCTTTTTAATGTACTCAAGTCTAGTGTTTTCATCAGGAGTGATCTGATGTTGAAACAAGAGTCTTTTTTATAGTCCAGTCTAGTGTCTTCATCAGGAGTGATCTGATGTTGAAACAAGAGTCTTTTCTATAGTCCAGTCTAGTGTGTTCATCAGGAGTGATCTGATGTTTAAACCGGAGTCTTTTTAATGTACTCAAGTCTAGTGTCTTCAAGATCATTTAGGAATGATGATCAGTGACCTGATATTAAAGCTAGTGTGGTGTCTATTTTTTGATGAGGAGTTTTACGACCTTGTGTAATTGCCCATCACCTCCGCAGTCAGCAGGAGTGATTTGTTAATGAAACTGGGTCCTAATTTTCTTGAGTCCATTATCAGATATGAAGTTGAAACTGTGCGTTTTCAGTTGAAGTTTCCAAGATCCTCAAATCAAATATCAGATAATAAACAAAAGCAATAACTCTTCTTATTTCATTTAAGGCAATGAGTCTTATCGACTCGAAAACTGTAAACATGTTCTACTTCACGGGAAAGAAACACACAACGCCGAATTGCCCAGTTGAATTACTTCCCGATCTGATTCCGTCAAGCGGTGCTCAAAGTTATGTTGAAAGCGACAGCAAATGCACCAACGGTGCTGCCTACAACATCCCATTCTTTTTGAACAACGCCGGTCCGCGATTCTCCGAGTGGTCTGTGAACGCACACGAAGCGAGGCCTGGTCACCATACACAGGTACGCGCGTGGAAATCTAGGTCTTCTTTCAGAAGCTCTTTTACTATGTAATGCACACCGAGCTTATTTAAAAACGCCGAGTATCACTGCACATCAGATGGTAGTTACTCCCCCCCCCCATCATTTGTGACGTAGCCTGTCTACAAGTTCCGTCATGATATGAAAATTTTAGATCATTAGCATGGTTTATATCTTGAGGGATCTATTGTTTTAAAGTGAGTGAACGATGAAAGTTTACATAGCATAACTAAACCTGTGGCTGGTTTTGTCACTGCCCTCGTCACAAACACACCGTCCAAAGGTACATACCTAACTTTTCCCCTCTTTAAAATGTCCGGTATTCAAGACTATACCATCCCCCTCCCTTCAAGACTACATTATTCCCCCCTTTTCAAGAGTATATTATTCCCCTCTCTTCAAGACTACACCATCGCTCTCCCCCTAAGACTACATTCCCCTTTCAAGACCACCATCCTCTTCCAAATTTCCATCTTCCTTCCCTTTATGACATTATTCCCCCTCTTCAAGTTCACCATCCCCTCTTCAAGACTCTTTTTCCCTTTTAAAACTACACCATCCCCTCCTTTATGACTTCCATTATTCCCCTCTTCAAGAACACACCATTCCCTCTTCAAGACTACATTAGTTTCCCTCTTCAAAACTACACAATAGCCCTCCCTTTATGACTACATTATTCCCCCCTTTTCAAGACTACACCACCCCCCTCGCTTCAAGACTGCATTAGTCTTTCCTCTTCAAGACCACGATCCCGTCTCTTCGAGACCACCGGTAGATCATCTCCATCTCTTTAAGATCACATTATTCCCTCCATCTTCAAATCTTCTAGAGCATCAAGCCATCCTCTTAGGGACTAAATTATTTCCCCTATTCAAGACTGAACGATCCTCCCCTCTTCATATCATTCTTTCCTTTCAAGACGAGTAGGACTTCCAGACCCTCCGCTTCGAAATTCTTAGGCTCTCGATAGTGAGCGGCAGTCCCCCGAAGGACTTACCCTTTTTAAATAAGATTCGAAAATGATATTGCCATTTCTTTTGACCTCGTTCATAATTGCTTTGACATGACGACTTTACGTGTATAGGTTCAGGGGAGCATAGAGCATTTCAAAGACTACTGCGATGATACGATCAGTTGGCTCCATTCCACTACGTATCACACGGCGCTCATCGAAGGCTGGGCGTTGTACGCGGAAAATCCTCTCGTCTCTGAAACGGACATCTATGACGATAATCTTATGCAAAAGTACGGCATGCTGAAGTGGCAGGTTGGTGCAGAATTGATTACTTTATCTAAGCACGTTTATAAGTCAACGACGTAAAATAAAGAAGTAATTTTGATAGGTTGCAACCCAGCGCTTTATGTGGCGAGAGCAACAATTATTATACCTTTATTCACCGAGAGCGCGAGGTCTTTACGGAGAAATGTCGGGCCGAAATTTTTTTGTACAGACCGAGCCCGTAGGGCTAGGTTTTTTCTAAAATTAGAGGTGGTCGGTTATTTCTCAGTAAATACCGAGCAAGCGAGGTTGATGAAACGTTTATCATATTTCTGATCACATAATGCTATATGCAACGAAGCTTTCTTTCTTTTCTTGACTTCACTGTTTTGCAAGGACTGGCTTTCACTGCTCCACTTTTCGTCTGTAAAAAATAAATCAAATAACGGGGCGAAAATTTTTTAAGTCCTTTCATCGGTGGAAAAGTTGACCGTATCTTTTGCTCGTCATGTAGATTTGGAGAGCACTTCGGTTGATCCTCGACTCCGGAATCCACACGAGAAGTTTAACGCGTCAAAAAGCTTTGCAACTTCTCGACAAATACGCATGGGATAGCACGGACATTGCGCGCAAGGAGGTGACGCGTTACCAGAGCGTCTTTGGCCAGGCTACCGCGTACACCGTGGGACAACTGGGGATAACACAACTGCGCGAGGCGGCGCGTCAAAAACTCGGAAAGAAATTCAATCTGAAAGACTTCCACTACCAAATTCTGAGTCAGGGATCGGCACCTCTCTCTTATATCGCAAAGCACATCGGGAAGTATGTGCAATGCGTGCTTCAGCCTTTGGGAGATGGGTGCAAGTATATTTTGTCACCACCGAAAACCCACGATCAACACGAAGATCACGACGATCATCGATATGTTGCTGGCCGTTTGGCTAAGCCTTCGATGCCGCAACTCAAGCGTCGACACTACGTTTAAATGCCCTAAATACAGCCAGTTGTATGGTTGCTTTCCTGGCGAATTATTGAGGTCGGGTCTTTGCATCCTTTTGTTGCTCAGCCGGGGGTACAGGAGTACACGCATAGGCTGGCAGGCACACGTAAAGTCCGCTTCATAGATCTATATTGTGTATAATTATTTTGATCGATTCGCACATGCTAACGTAATGGAAAATTTCCAAATTAAACCGTGTAGATATAGTATAATAAACTTGTAAACTTTAAATCAAGGGATTATAAGTGTTATCTGTCTAACGCAAGCCGCATGGTAGATGATCCACCTTCAGCTTAATTTGAGTTTATCCTGCTAATAATCGGATCCTGGCACTGAACTAAAATATATGGAACACTACCTGTAATAGAAAAGCCTAATAATTTTTTGAAGCCGAATCTTACATCCAGACACGCGAGATTACATCCAGACACGCGTGTGTAGTTCAATCAATTTTCACTCCGCGAGAGAATCTCGAAACACTACACACGCGTGTCTGGGTGTATTAAGATTTGGCTTCAATTATTTGCTTCAGATAGAGTTTCATGTATTTTAGTTCGACGGATCCTGCATATCATTGTTTTCACTTCACTGAAATCACATTGCAAATGTTCATCGTAAAGATTCACGGTCTTATACTTCCTTCATTTCGCGTGGTTACCAGCTCTTACGCCAATTTTCGCTTGCACGTTCACTCGCATTTTTCCTCATTTAAGTCTTTGCATCCACAATGCTAAGGGTCTATTGGATGGAGGAGGGAGCCTGGTGTCGAGGGTTATCTTGTCAAATTTCTATACCAGGTTGGGGAAGACACTCGAATTTCCGACATAATTTTTTCAAGATTGTATATTTTTGATTTTTATTTTGTTTGAATTCTAACAAAAGCAACCTTACATAGCTGTCAATGTGAAACTGTCATGAACGAAACGGGGGGATTGCACCATCTCCTCCACCCTGGCTACGCGCCTGTTTTCTTACACTTACTTTAGAGTGTGCTGATTTGAACATTGTTCCTCAAAATCTATGGTTCTTGTCCAAAATTTGTTATGACTACTGATGCAAGTATCTTATCTTCATAACAAACTTCTCATTTGATTGGGACTGTTAGTTAGTCGGCTTCAAATTATAGCATTCCGGGTTTCCATATAAGGAATGCGCGGTCATGTAAACCTACAAGTATCGATGGATTATTTGATGGTGGTGTGACATCGTGCGATTTGATATCGAGCTTATTTTTACGTTGACGTTTCCTTTAATTCTCTCTTAAATTGAACAGTGTAAGCACGTCTCACATCTGCCGATAAGCGCGACAACGACGTCGTTGGCGTATGATTGATTGAAAAAATACAATATGACAATATGCATTCGATAAAAAGCGGACCCAAGACGTTCACGTACGCGGACGCAAAACACAAATAAAATGCTTTTAGTCCGTTGCATGTGCCTTATCGTATTAAGATGAGACATGAGCATGAGATATTCCTTCCCCGATTCGGCATAATTTTCTTAGACAAAAAGAGAATCTATTTGGGTGTTATCATATAGTTTAATCATTAACAAATTTGGTATTGATACGCAAATCTCTTTTTTGAAGTTTGACTTAAAAGCATTGCAAGCAAAAGGTCACCTCAAAGTAAGTTTTCAAAAAGAAGTATGGAAGATGAACATGACTATTAAATATACAATTTCAAAACTCTTCACATATTTTGGGTTCATTGCCTATTCATTTCTGCATAATTAAGTCTTTCAAAATTTAGCTGTAAATATCATCGTTACAATCATTAAAATCACAGCTGCACGAAGCTGTTTCGAGTTTGCTTCTATACCTATGTGTCGCTTAAAAAGCATCATTTTAGTTTGGTTTTATTTTAGCTTTTCAATGTTTATTTCTAGGACGTAGGAATAAGAGTATTTTACAAACGGACTAAAAGCATTTTATTCGCGCGTTTTGCGTCCGCCGTCCGCGTCCGTCGTCCGCGCCCGCGTCCGTCGTCCGGGTCCGCTTTTTATCTACACCCTATGACAATATGCATTCGCAAAACTTTAATTTCCAAGATTTTCGTTCACGTAGCGTAATGTTCTGAACTCTGCAGAACTAACACACGTTTTAATGAAACGGGGGGGGAGTAAAAACGCCTCATTTCTACACACTTTCCGAGTACATAGGATACTTTGTCCGATTGGGCTCTTTTCCTCATATGCCCGTCTTTTATGAATCCTAATAATGAGCGTGCGAGAATAGAAGACGATGCAATTTAATTATGACGTCACATCCTTAAACTTTAATCATGTGACCAAAACTCGATGGTGAAGGACGCAAAAGCAATAAAACAGAGAGTTTCCCTGTCCTTCAAAATTTGCATTGGAAAACGGGCGCTGTGGCTTTTGCAGAGCCTCAAGATTGCTTCTAAAAAGCAACGCCTTATGGACAGCGATGAGGACGACGAAGACGAGAAGGCTGACGACAGTAAAGGTTTGAGCCCCGATCAAGATGAAGGTTTTGACTCGAACTATGATATGCCGTGCTTTGCAAGTGTCGCAGACGATTTTACATACGAGGTCTTGACGCCAGACACTATCGTTTCCTACATGAACACAACGATTGACGACGTAAATAACGTCATCGAGGTTGGTTCTGCTGTTGTAAACTATCGCCATTGACGAGGGCGAATGAATTAAGTTTTATAATTTTATTATGATTACATTATGTATTTTCCTCGGGGTTGTTTGAATGATGCAAATTCGGGCAAACTATTGTATAACATCATACCGTTCGATTTCCAGTCATGAACTTCTATTCCGCGGCTCGACGCGAAAATTCTTGGTCACCAAAAAATGAGAAATATGTTGTGTTTATGTTTCAATAATTTTATGAATATTTGTTGTTTGTACTGTATACAAAGTGATCTCTTTGGACTGTACGGACATTAATCGTGCCTATAGATCGTTATTTCGATGTACATTTTTGTGGTTGAAACCGTCAAGCGATTAGATTGGGAAAAGCAATTCAGAGCTGACAAAATTCACTGTTTTACTCTTTTGTTACGAATGGTTTAAAATCGTTATTTGCATGTTATTGTCGATTTCAGTTAACTTTTCAATTGGCGGTTGCCAAGTTACTTTCTAATGTTGCCAACTACATTTCCAAATATGGAATATTCGTTATGAACTTGTCAACTTGAGTTGACAAGTTGTGTACTTGAGTACTGAAGTTGTGAACTTGAGTACTGAAGTTGGGAACTTCAGTACTGACGTTGTGAACTAAAGTTGCGAAGTGCAAGCAAACACGAAAGGTCTTTGTACCCTGTAGACATTTGGCAATGAATCCGTTCAGTAAGCAAGGAAAAGCTTTAGCAATTCTAATCCGTTTGACGGCCCTCTTAGAGTGTTATAATGCGATACGCCGTTTACATTATGTAAAAAATTTACAGTAAATGTGGCACTAGAAGAGCATCGTTGGATTTTAAATGCAGGAGTACCCTGCATACTGTGCCCTCGACGTCTGTTGCCACTCGTAACAACTACAGGCGACTCATCAAAGAAATGCATACGGTTGCAATCAATCAATGAAATATTTGCTACGTAAGCTTCTAACTTCTCCATAACGTCCGGCCGTTCTGTCTCTCGAGGAATTTGACTTATTATCTTGTAAGAGTAACCAAGATCTTTATTCAAAATTCTACTAATGGATGACCTCTAGGTATGTTTGCTGGAAGGCAAACTTGATATTTTCTAGGTGTTGCTGAATCTCTTTGCGTAAATAGATGGTTTATTAATTTTAGATATTCAGCGTATGCAATAACGTCATTTGTACGCGTGGTTCGAACATCACGTTCGCCCTGGCGAGGTGCAATAGAACGAGTGTCACCCATAGATCTATTATATTTGATATAGTCTTATACGGTAGATTTAGTTGTTTCAAAATGTTTGTCAAACGCTGGTTATTTAACCACCTTCAAGTATTTCATTTCTACTTTCTATTGTAAAGCTTTTCCTTGCTTATTGAACGGATTCATTGCCAAATGTCTACAGGGTACAAAGACCTTTCGTGTTTGCTAGTACTTCGCAACTTTAGTTCACAACTTCAGTACTAAAGTTCCCAACTTCAGTACTCAAGTTCACAACTTCAGTACTCAATTACACAACTTGTCAACTCAAGTTGACAAGTTCATAACGAATATTCCATATTTGGAAATGTAGTTGGCAACATTAGAAAGTAACTTGGCAACCGCCATTTGAAAAGTTAACTGAAATCGACAATAATGATGCAAACGTGATTGCAGTAGACAGGCCTTCATGTTTTAGCCGCGGGGTGTGTTATATTGCTGTTTGGGAACAAATGATTGCATGGCAGATGGCCCAAGGCCTTGTTGCCGGTCAATTCCCGGTTGATTTTTTCTCAAACATGAACGAACCAGTTTCTATTTGGGCTTCCTTTCCATAGTTACAATGTTCTTGTATGCAATTTCAAAATTGCTGTAGAGAAGGGCTTTGTCTCTGAGGCATTTATCTTTGACTGCAAATGTCAATGAGCAATGTGGAAACATTTTCAATTTTTGTGAAGTGCGAAGTCACTTAGTCAGGAACTGCTAAAGATTGAAATCTGGGGGGCTCGTATTCATTTATTCATAAGCTGATAATTTGTAATCACGATTCATTTTAACAGGAATTATAAAATAAGAACAATATAATGTGTGCAGTGATTGGTCAACAGATTGCATTAGCCTGTGCAAATGTGGGAAATCGATCTGAGCTCAATAAATTACACAATGAAGGAAAATTTGCAAATCAGTTGTGAGGAATAAAACATTTCAGTAATTTTTACAATGTTTGGAAATCATTCCGATGCAATTTGAAATCTTGTGCAACAACGAAATCTTGTATACATCGACTCGAACCTTGGTGTCATGAATTTTAGTTGAAATTTTATTCACCAGAGTTTTGTTTATTTTCAGCTGTCGAGACCGGTTGCCAGGATACTCCTTAGTCATTTCAAATGGGATAAAGAAAAGTTACTTGAAAGGTACATACTCTGTGATAAGCATCACGATCATGATCTGTATTAGTTTACTTTAATTGTGCAAGGACTTAATGCTGTTGAAGTCGGACATCTTTCGATGTTTTTTTGCATTTCTTTGCCAAATGAAACAGGCATGAAATGTTCGTAGTTTTCCGCAGAAAAATCATCCCGCTTCATCACTTCCTTTTGAAAAATAAAAACATCCAGACAACCACATGACTAGCTATCTTGCATCGACAATAAACATGAGTAATTTAGTTTTAATTTCTCGGTAAGCTAGAAATTTTTATAAAATGCATATCGGTGCTAGAGGAAAATTGATGATTGGTTAGGGGGGGTGGCTTATATTCTAGTATGCATGTTATAGTACATAGAAAACAAGGGACTTTATATGGTAAATTATGCATGTATGTATATATGAGCCACCACCCCCCCATCTCAGCCAGTGGTACTTCATTCAAATGGTCAATGTTGAGTTTATTTATATCCAGTATAATAATCTTTTGGAAGGCATAACACCTTAAGCTGTTCGCAAGATTTAAAGTGCCCCTTTTGGCAAAAAAATTTTATTGCAATATTAAATTTAGGTGTGATTTTCAACGTATCGGTGAAAAAAGTTTTTAAGTTTGTCAAATCGTTCCATTTTTATTGCTATTTAAAGTTAGCAAAAATGTTTCTTTTAATGGAGCTTGTCCGTCGTTCGAAAAGTCTGGAACGACTTACCTTTGTGACGTCATGCGAGGGATTCCTCAATACATGATATATATATCGACTACCTTGGATGACGTCAGAATTTGGCTAGACCCAGACCCCACGCCATGACGGACAAGATCCATTGAAAGGCAACTTTAAACCTCCACAACAAGAAGACAATTTGACCAAATTGAAAATTTTTTTTCACCGATACGTTAGATATTCACCAAGTTTTCATATCGCTAATGGAAGTTTTTGCTGATAGGGGTACTTTAAAGCAAATATGTTTGTAGATGTAGATCGTCCAGGTTAGTAGGGTCCTGAGAAGGACGGCTGTTGTTGATTTTGACCGACGTTTGCACAACCTTAGCAGCGGTCATCTTCTGAGTCAGGTGACTTGACTCAGAAGATGATTACAGCTGAGGTTTTCGAAACGTCGATCAGCATCAACAGCAACAGTCTTTCTCAGTAGGTAAGGTACTTTACTAACCTTGGGGACGATCCACATCTACAAACATTTAACGATACTTCCGGGCTCAGACAATTTACTTTATATAGCAAATACGTTTAAAAACTGCCAAATACATTGCTAGTATCTTAGTCAACAAACTTAGTTTTTTTTGACTCTAAGGTGTTATCAACGCCTCGTATCCCATCCTTAGATTTGCTAGAGTTTACTACATAAGTGCCTTGGGCGTTTATTAGGTCGTTGACCGTACTACACGAAACAAGTAATCATTCAGTACTGCTGTTTTCAAGATCTTGACAAACACTATTTGAGTTGAGTAAAAGGTGTTTACCGTGCTTGCGCATGGAGTTCACAAGTTCACCCAAATGTCTCATGCAAACCGAGGAGACCTTTGGGTGAACTTGTGAGCAGATCAGTGCAAGCCCGAGACCGAAGGTCGAGAGTTCTCACAAACGTCTCCAAGGTTTGCATAAGCCAGTGCTAACTCGAAAAACATCTTTTATTTCTTGCATAAAATAACAATAATGCGAAACAGATAAATTCAAAACAGATGTTTTTTAATTTTTCCTTTAGCATGTATTTATGATTGATTTTACAATTCTCTTTGATTGATTTAATCGTTTGAGCTCAGATCGATTTGCGCAGGCTTGTGCCAACTCGACTATAGACCAATCAGCGCACGCTTTTTATTGTTATTTTGTAGGTTCTACTGTGGTGATCAAGAAACGTTGTTCCGCGAGGCACATTTAGTAAATCCGATGTCCCAAACAAGTGCAAGCACGGCACATAAACGTTCCTCGCGCTCCAATTCAGTGTCCACAGGCCCCATCGCGTGCGATATCTGCCTAGAAATGTCTTCTCTGGTTTGTGTGTGTTTTTTATCGGAGGGGCATTTGATGATGTCACTCTTGTGACTTTGCAATACGGGAGGGCGTGTGTGTGGGTGGGGACTGACACCTCCCAGGGGTTGAAATATAAGCTGCATTTGACTAAGTTAAAAACACGACTGTCAGATGTTGGGAATCTAGGTAGTCGCACCTACTGCAGACTATGGTGAAAAGAACATGAGCACAGTGGCGTAGCCCGCGTATCCATTGGATAGGACAAATTTTCAAATTTGTAAAAAACGCTATCCAGGCTTTGTGCAACCGGGCCCCGTTGTGTAAATATTTAGGTGTGCTCTCGCTGTAAAACAACAGATTTCTAAAGAAATTAATAATGCCAATGATCTGAAATTTAAATCGCATTAACTAATTTGCGGGCTGGATACGTCACTGCTTACGCACGTAAGAAAAGTGTGAAATTTTGATTTCTCCCGTAGCATTTTGCAACATTAACCAACCATGATTTTCGAGCATTTAGGCTTGAATAAATAACGTGAAAGAATAAGTACAGCTAGTTTGTACCACTGTATTTAAACTTATTAAGGCTGACTGCAATTGTTTTCGGCTTCCTGCAAAAGCAAAACAATTATACGGGTATCCGAGAAATTCCTTATCTTGCTTACTTGACCTTAGCATATTTTCATACGTATTCCATTGAAAATTTGATTTTAATGCATGTTCAACTTTCTGATCATCCGGGGGGTTTGCTCAAATTTGCAGGGGTATGCAAAAATTCCCGGGCTGTGCATGTGCTTCTGCACGTCATTGTGAACTGTGCATTTCGTCTATATTTATTTTGATCTTTCAAAATGTCTATTCAGAATCAAATTGCTTGATGATTTGTTGTTTTAATCAACCGTTCCCGCTAAGTAGGTGATTGCTAACCCAGTATACATTTAACGTTAAACCATTATAGGTATATATAATAGTTTACACCGCAACGAGACTGACAAGCCGTAGAAAATGTCACTCAACGCTTGAGGGACCGCCGCATGCATTATGACCATATATCTTTGTGGATGTTTTTGAAGACTGTAAATGATTTAAAAACTTTAATGCGCAACGTACTCCCACAAGGAACCGACCAATTACCGCCGACAATTTGAAATTAAACTGTTGTATTTTCTTTTGCCGTATAGCTAAGCTTCGAAGGTCTTGAATGCGGTCATAAATTCTGCCTACGTTGCTGGAAGGAATATTTGACGTCGAAAATTATGGACGAACAAAAAGAGGTAGGTACGCATGTGAGTAAAGTGGGATCGCTGCGACATAACGTGTTCGGTCTAAATGTGTCAGCGGTGTGTGTCAGCCTGCCCGCTAATGTTGGTCCTGTTATGTAAATTTCAGAATATTATAATTATTCATTTCTTTGGAAGTCTGTTGTTTTTGCAGTGAGCGAAAACAGAAAATTTTGCACAGCAGCACCAAGTTTGCAGGCTGGCCACTCCAGTGTGACCAGAGAGTGTTTTCGATGGCCGCCATGTTGCTAGGGAAACTCGTCTAGTGGAAAGAATTATGTTGATTTCATGACGCCGAACTGTCCATGTATGAATGTGAATTATAAAATTTGAAGGCTTACTGCGATGTCTGATTTTTCCAGTTGTTGCATGTCCTCTCCCTCTCCCTCTTATCTAATATTGTTGAAATTTTTAAATAGTATTTAAGTTACAACTTACAAATGCTTGAAAACTTTCAAAGCAGAAGTGTGGAGAACGACTCGTACGTTTGTTTTTATTAAGCAAGAGTACGGACAGTCAACTCAAAATTGACTGTACGCACGAACACGATTCGATTGTGTTCATTCTCAAAGTGCAAAGATAGTAGCTGATACTGTTTCGCTTCGTGTGCGCGACAACGTTCCAACAGAAGTCATAAGAACAATAATATGCTGCGCAAGCCTACAAAATACAGATACAAAAGTAGCTATAAAAAATAAACAATAGAATCATTTCACTGTGCAACTCAGTCAGAGTACAGTCAGTATACAGTAGAGCCACTCCATTGAATTTTTTCATGTGTTACGCATATCTTAATACGCGTGTGATTACCATTGTGGCAGCTAGTAAATTGCTTTTTTTGACCAATAGGAAATGTTCTGGCAGTAGTCAAATTAAATATACACCATACGATGTGGACCTACTGTATATTTCCTCTACTGTGATGACCAATAAGAAATGGTCAGGCAGTAATGAGGTTAAATATACAGCAGTCAGTTGTACACGATGTGGACATACTGTATATTTCCTCTACTGTGATGACCAATAAGAAATGGTCAGGCAGTAATGATGTTAAATATACAGCAGTCAGTTGTACACGATGTGGACCTACTGTATATTTCCTCTACTGTGATGACCAATAGGAAATGGTCAGGCAGTAATGATGTTAAATATACAGCAGTCAGTTGAACACGATGTGGACCTACTGTATATTTCCTCTACTGTGATGACCAATAGGAAATGGTCAGGCAGTAATGATGTTAAATATACAGCAGTCAGTTGAACACGATGTGGACCTACTGTATATTTCCTCTACTGTGATGACCAATAGGAAATGGCCAAGCAGTAATGATGTTAAATATACAGCAGTCAGTTGCACACGATGTGGACTGTGCATTGTTTGACATTTCATCTTTCGCATGGGTCAAAAAATCCGATTTATCGTCTGTCGTTATGATAGTCTCCCAGGAAGAATCAATGGAATTTATGTCTTGCGTACAAATGTCTCGTGTCGAACACAATTTGGCCTTTCAATTTTTTAAAGTTTCGTGTAAAATATCAGATTTCAAAACTGTTAACGTGATTGCAACCCTTCTCGGGAAAGTGACTTGCGAACGTGAGTACATCCACAATTTGGATCTGTTGTGAAAGGGGGGGAAGTCACTTAGGACATGCCAAAAAAAGTAACTTATACAGCTGTCAATTTAAAAGAAAGGGGGCGTATTTGCGCTCTCCCCCCCCACCCTTGGTGGCGAGTAGTTGAAGTCTGACCGCTAACTCCATTTTCTTCTCTTGCAGAATATTGCTTGTCCGGCAGTAAATTGTGATATTTTAGCGAATGAAACTTTTGTAGGGTATGTTGGACTATGTTTATTGATTTTGATCTTAATGATATTGTGGATGAAACGACTATGACACGCTTCCCCAAGTTATCCGCGGGGGAGCGTGTCATAGTTTTGCCAAAGGCGATTAGGTGATGATGGTGACAAGGATATTGAAAAAAGATGTTAAAATCAACTTAAGTAGCAATGACGAATATTCTACTCTATTTACTCCTATTGCTCCATCTTAATCTTCCCATCCCCAACCAGGTCGCACCGTATCCATTATGATACCATGCCGTCCCTTGTGCTACCTACGCGCTAATTATGGCAGCATCACCCCAGTTTATACTATTGTCGAATCATTTACGTCGTTCTTCTTTTGTAGAAGAATTTTGAGTGATCAAATAGTGAAAAGAAAGTATCATCATCTCATAGCAAAAAGTTTTGTTGTTGTAAGTAATGTCTCCTCTTACTTTGTTTCATTGTGTTGACTTTGAACAACTAACGACGAAAACAGTCTTTACACCCCCCAAAATGCATACTTTATAAAATGTCTTGGTGTAGAAAGTGTTGAATAAACAACAGAGAACAAGAACTGTGTTTACACTACCTAGAATATAAACTAAGATAACGTGTGTCAGTGTAGGTGGTGATGAATGAACAACAGAGAACAAAAACAGTCTTTACACTATCTAAAATATAAACTAAGATAACATGTGTCAGTGTAGGTGGTGATCAATGAACAAGAGAGAACGAGAACAGTCTTTACACTACCTAAAATATAAACTAAGATAACATGTGTCAGTGTAGGTGGTGATCAATGAACAAGAGAGAACGAGAACAGTCTTTACACTACCTAAAATATAAACTAAGATAACATGTGTCAGTGTAGGTAATGATGAATGAACAACAGAGAACAAAAACAGTCTTTACACTATCTAAAATATAAACTAAGATAACGTGTGTCAGTGTAGGTAGTGATGAATGAACAACAGAAAACAAGAACAGTCTTTACACTATCTAAAATATAAACTAAGATGACGTGTGTCGGTGTATGTAGTGATGAATGAACAACGGAGACCGCGAACTGTCTTTACACAAACAGGCGATTCTTTTTGTTTAGAATAACCGTTTAATAAAATGGTGTCGAGCACCTGATTGTATGAATGCTGTAAAAGCAAGCTACACGGGACAAAATGCAGTGACGTGCTTATGTGGCCACGAATTTTGGTAAAGCTTATGAGAAATCAATCCAGCCTAAAGAAAATTATTTTCTTTCTTAGGCACTCTAAGTTTTTACTGCTATTTCAAACAGAGTTTGTTTGGTTTGTTGATCTTTTTTTCGTACATTATTTAGCTTTGGTTGCGGAGAGCCCATTCACGAACCGGTGAACTGTAGTGTAAGTTTATATGAGTTTAGACACAATAACAGGCAGCTCGCGAATGTTGGTCCTGCTATGTAAGTTTCAGGACATTGTAATCATTGATTTCTTTGGAAGTCTGTTGTTTTTGCAGTTAGCGAAAATAGAAAATTTTACACGGCAAGACCAAATTTGCAGGCTGGCCACTCCGGTGTGACCACAGAGTGTTTTCGCTGGCAGCCATGTTGGTAGAGAAACTGGTCTAAAGTGAAAAGAATTATGTTGATTTCATGCCATAAACTATCCGCATAACTGTAATGCTTAAGCTACTCCTAAGCTACCCATATGAAGCCAGACACGCGGTCAAATACACCGCATTGCAGCTTGTTTTTGAATGAACTTTTTTTGGCCGTGCGTGGAAGGATTGGGACTAGTCAATTTGCTAGCTTCAGGTTTTGACGGCAGCTTGCATTCCAGTTTCATTCAGTTCAGTGTTTCGTACTCTACTGAGCAGCAGATGTTTTAAATAATCTAAGAACATGGCCGCTTTGACGTCAGTTGATAACATACCATCACCGTGAATCTTATGCATTCTTTTGAAGTCATGTTAGTAATAAGTTGACCAAGCTTATTGCGAGTAATGTTTTTGGTGAAACACCTTAAACCATGTTTTTCATTTCTCAATTTAATAAGCATATCATGTAAAACAATATCTGTAAACCTTCCACTCACTGTCCTCATAACTGCCATCAACAGCAAACGTCGAAGCGAATCACGGAGTCCCGCGCTTGTGCCCGTATAGCTAGTTTAAAAAGTGAATGGTCTACTTATTTTTGATTATGGTGTTTCACTACAAACATTGCTCGCAATAAGCTTAGTCAACTTATTAACATGACATTTCTGAATAGCGAGTGTTGCATTATTCGTTGATTTTCTATTGAAGTTGTTGAAAAAATGGATGAAAAAGTGCAACGACAATAGCGAAACGGCGAATTGGATATCTGCGAACACGAAGGTAGATCGGAAAATTCTTATGCATTCGTTTATGCATGCACACCGTAAAATGTTCGTTTTTTAAACATTGGGTTGTGGCTTAACTGCGTACATACGTATGCCGAGGTTGGGCGATCGCTTTAAATATTTTTTGTAAAAATGGAGACTGCAATATCCATGCTTCGTGTTGTGCAAATATTGGACAAAAAAAATAAAATAAACGCAGTTTCTGAATTTGTTTCGAATGTCGGGATGGGCTCTTTTCACGTTCCCATTGTATTACCACTTTATTTCCACTGTATTTTTATTGTATTTCCACTTTATTTCCACGGTATTTCCACTGTATTTCCACTGTATTTTTATTGTATTTCCACTGTATTTCTACTGTATTTCCACTGTATTTCCACTGTATATCCACTATATTTCTACTGTATTTCCACTTTATTTCTGCTGAATCAAAACAAGACGAGAAGTAAACTGTAAATTTTCGACTTTATTTCAAAGTCATCCTCAGACAGCAAGGAAATGCAGTGGGTGACTTGCGGTATACTTGCTGTCTGAGGATGACTTTGAAATAAAGTCGAAAATTTACAGTTTACTTCTCGTCTTGTTTGATTCATATTTTTATTTATATTCATATTTATTTCATATTCTTGTTTTGATTCATATTTTGCAATCTCAAGATGTCTTGCTTCTTCGGAATTTGTTTTATACTATACTTCTTTAAATTGTCGGCTGGTCATGGTTTTTGGTCTACTGTATTTCCATTGTACTTCCACTGTAAAGCCACTATATTTCTACTGTATTTCCACTATATTTCTACTGTATTTCCACTTTATTTCTACTGTATTTCTACTGTATTTCTACTGTCATGGTAGTAGTAACTTGACCAAGCTTATTGCGAGTAATGTTTTTGGTGAAACACCTTAAATCATGTTTTTCATTTCTCAATTTAATAAGCATATCATGTAAAACAATATCTGTAAACCTTCCACTCACTGTCCTCATAACTGCCATCAACAGCAAACGTCGAAGCGAATCACGGAGTCCCGCGCTTGTGACAATAGCGAAACGGCGAATTGGATATCTGCGAACACGAAGGTAGATCGGAAAATTCTTATGCATTCGTTTATGCACGCACACCGTAAAATGTTCGTTTTTTAAACATTGGGTTGTGGCTTAGCTGCGTACATACGTATGCCGAGGTTGAGCGATCTCTTTAAATATTTTTTGTAAAAATGGAGACTGCAATATCCATGCTTCGTGTTGTGCAAATATTGGATAAAAAAATGAAATAAACGCAGTTTCTGAATTTGTTTCGAATGTCGGGATGGGCTCTTTTCACGTTCCCATTGTATTTCCACTTTATTTCCACTGTATTTTTAATGTATTTCTACTGTATTTCTACTGTATATCCACTATATTTCTACTGTATTTCCACTGTATTTCTAATGTATTTCCACTGTATTTCTAATGTATTTCCACTGTATTTCTAATGTATTTCCACTGTATTTTTATTGTATTTCCACTTTATTTCCACTGTATTTTTAATGTATTTCTACTGTATTTCTACTGTATATCCACTATATTTCTACTGTATTTCCACTGTATTTCTAATGTATTTCCTTGCATTCTCAATGTATTCCATTGTATTTAATGTATTTCCACTGCATTTCTAATGTATTTCATTGTATTTCCATTGTATTCCACTGTATTTCATTGTATCTACTTCTATTCAATTGTATTTTTAATGTATTTCTAACTGTATTTCACTGTATATCCACTATATTCTCACTGTATTCCACGGTATTTCCAATGTATTTATGCATTTCATTGTATTTCCACTTTATTTCCACGGTATTCCACTGTATCTAACTGTATATCCACCATTTCACCGTATTTCACTGTATTCCACTTTATATCTACTGTATTTCTACTGTATTTCCACTGTATTTCTACTGTATTTCCACTGTATTTCCACTGTATTTCCACTGTATTTCCACTGTATTTCCACCATTGAGTTCTATAATAAGTAGAGCGGCTATCTCAAGCGCGGCCTTAGATATCTGATGACGCCAAAAAAATGGCGGATTTTGTCCTTTGCCGCTGAGATTTACCGGAATTGACCGCTTTTCTGAAAATTTCACAATTTCCCACTCCCTCCTGAGGAAAGAATGAGGAAAATGTATGTGTGTATTTGGGATTCGGCAAGCAATTTTTTGATGAAAATCAAGGTAAAAACCTTAAATTCATAACAGCGAGTCAACTGTGGTTGTAAGTTATCTGCTCCTACGAGGATGCATTTATAACTACTATTGACGAAAGAGCTATAATATATGTCGGCTACACATGTATGAATGCAGATGTGCGTCGTTTTCTTACCAGCGTCAAACTTGTTTGATCGATTAAACTCTTTAGTCTATGTTGTAAATTGTCATGTTATGTTATGTAGTGTGTGACTGTGTCATATTTTTGATACTAAGATATAAACTGTAAAATGTTAAGTCATATATTAATAGACAAATACGTATATAGTTACTAAACTGCGGTTTCAGTGGAAATCCTGTACGTAAATTCAAAATACTTAGGAACACTTTTTCTACCCAATGTGGCATTGCGGTAGGATGTAGGTAATGACGGTACTCTATAAACGGAATGGCGGGTTGCAAGTCATGCAAACGCCCAAAAATCAAATCCTAATAATTATAATATAAATAAGAGCTTGCAAGCGTTGGTTCGGCATTCGGAAAAACAGACGTTGTTAGAAGTACAAAAGTGATAAGTTGGAAGTCGTATCGCAGGAGGCGATAGCGTTTGAATAAGTTTCAAGTTTAAAGATTGACGGTTGGCCGTAATCTCAACGTTCAATAACATACGTGTCGCAAAGAACCAACGTTTGAACTCCGTATCATAAATCGTGCACAAACCACTGTAAATATCCTATCAAGTGTTAAATACAATTGTCAAAATACAGTCCCATCGTTCGAGTGAAGTCTCGAGAGCAGTGAACCAGCACTTCGCGCAGATTGTGCGAAAGTCTATAAAAAAAAGTATATCATAGTTCATCTCAACGGTTCACGAGAGAGAAGTTAGCTTATTTGTTATCATTGCTATTTTGCTTTTTTTCATGCAATGGGCTATGGCTTTTTTCGCCACAATTGTAGGATTTTTACTTGTTTCTTTAAAAAAGTACATATTAAATCTCTGGATATTTACGGATTTTCTGTAATTGAGTTTCATATGAAATTTCAAAAAGACTCAAGTCTGCATAGGTTTGGTAAATGAAAACAAACAATATTGTATAGAAATTACTTTAAGTAACCTTTTTGTGATGTTCTGAAGTGCAACTGCATCAAATACTTGTAAAGTTGTAGCACATTTTGATTTTGTTGTATTGATATATGAATTGGGCAAAATGCAAACAATCATCAAAACACTTATGCTTTCAATGGTGTTTATAATTCATTTGTAGTTTTAATACTTCTACCTTTCTTTTTCACTTTGTTTTGTTTTCCTATATTTGCAATAAAGTGCACTATAATTTGAATGATTAACACAGTTTTCACCTCAATAATAAATTTCATAAGCAGTTGGTAGTGCATTTTGTTCTCTGAGTATCCACATCTGGTGTTTTGTTCATACAAGAATGATGAAGTGCAAGTAGATATGTCATAGCAAGGCAATAAAACCAAATGAATTACATACCTATAGTGTACTTTTATGCTAGAAGCTTAAAAGCTTTTTAGAAATTAGAAAGTTATTGGATTATATTACCTCTATATCATCAATCTCATGATAAGAAAAAAGAAGCAAAAAATTTGTAGAAAAGCTTCGAAAAGTGAAAAACTTTTCTTTAAAAAAGCATACAATAATGCATGTTGTCAGCAAATAGAACATAACAAGCTCTGCTCCAAATCATGGGTACCGTTGGGGCTGATCATTTCTTTTTGATACTTACTCACAGAGCAAAATGTGTGCAGGGTCTTTTTTGCTTTAGGGAAACTATTTTGTAAATAAATGGGTAAATTTACGATTTCATGCATTAACAAATGACAGAAAAGTATGCAGAATTTTATAAACAAAACTAGGAAAACATCAGTATATTTGGCGTTCAAGTCAGTCTTACAAAATACGATCTTTAATATGTATTTTATGGCTTTTCAATGCGTTACGGACTCAATAAAACAAACAACTATCTCTCCTGTGAGAAGCGATATGTTCCTTTTTGTGGAAACTACGACATCCAACAACATCCGAAGTAACGATATCCATATTCCGTAATATCGTGTTTGTTTTTGAAAAAATTCTTTCTAATTTACTATAGACACCAGGGGGAGGTCGAGAATATTATTTTTCTGCAAAGCGATCATTTCAGCGGAAATACGTCCTTTGGCCGCCATTTTTTTGGCGTCCTCGCCCCAGTAAAGTTAGCCGCTCCAGTTATTATAGAACTCAATGATTTCCACTGTATTTTTATTGTATTTCCACTTTATTTCTACGGTATTTCCACTGTATTTCCACTGTATATCCACTATATTTCTACTGTATTTCCACTTTATTTCTAGTGTATTTCCACTGTATTTCTACTGTATTGTATAAAACAAATTCCGAAGAGAAGACATCTGAGAAATATGAATGTAACAAGATTTTAGTAAACTGTTCTTTCGACTTTATTTCAAAGTCATCCCCGCAGCAAGGAAATAAGTGGGTGACTCAAGTGTTACCATGTCTGAGGATGACTTTGAAATAAAGTCGAAAATTTACAGCTTACTTCGTCTTGTTTTGATTCATTTTGCAAATCTCAAGATGTCTTGTTTCTTCGAATTTGTTTTATTATAATTTTAAATCTGTCGTATTGTCATGGTTTTGCTCCCACTGTATCCACCTATTTCCACTGTATATCCACTATATTTCCACTGTATATCCACTATATTTCTACTGTATTTCCACTTTATTTCCACTGTATTTCCACTGTATTTCCACTGTATATCCATTATATTTCTACTGTATTTCCACTATATTTCTACTGTATTTCCACTTTATTTCCACTGTATTTCCACTGTATTTCTACTGTATTTCCACTTTATTTCTACTGTATTTCCACTATATTTCTACTCTATTTCCACTATATTTCTACTGTAATTCCACTTTATTTCTACTGTATTTCCACTTTATTTCTACTGTATTTCCACTTTATTTCTACTGTATTTCCACTCTATTTCCACTCTATTTCCACTCTATTTCCACTCTATTTCTACTGTATTTCTACTGTATTTCCACTGTATTTCCACTGTATTTCCAGTATATTTCCACTGTATTTCCACTTTATTTCTATTGTATTTCCACTGTATTTCCACTGTATTTCAACTACATTTTTTCCTTTTCAACAGGAATGTCCAAAATGTCAAGTAACGATCGAGAAAAATGGTGGATGTAATCATATGGTGTGTCGTAACAATAATTGTAAGGTAAAACGAATTCCTTATTTGCATTGCGCGAAAGAAGAAAAAACTTGAAAGCGGTTACTCTTTTCACCTTGCAAACTTTGAAAGCAAATAGTAATGCAAATTTTTCCATTTCTTGTGGGAAACATGCCATTCTCGAATACAAACGGTCATCGTTTCACCGCGTGCGATTATTAATGACGTCAATCAAACATTGTAAGAGCAGTGTTTTCAATCATTTAGGCAGACTTTTGCTGGGTGTGCCTTGGTCCTTGGGAACCTCATGGATCGAATTGGTAAGAGATCTGTTGTTAAGTCTTTTTCACTCGCTGTCCAACTGCATGTTTTGTTTCTCAAGAACGTACGAGCTTTTACTTTCGCGTGAGGATGTTTCCACTTTTTTTGAAAGAAATGAAATTTCGACAAAGCGGCCCGATGACGGACCCTAACTGTCTTCAAAGAATATGAAAGCTTAAAATGTCGATATCTTTCTCCAATCTTAGGTACAGTTGTAATCGTTACGACGAGAAAGACTCGCAAAATGCGAGAGAGGCACAAAACGTGAGTTATTCATTTTTTGCGATGAAGAATTTTCGTAGACTGGGAATTTTCACCAGCGGTGATATTTTCTACGACCGCCGTACGATTATTCAATTCCCGGTTTCCATTTCTTCATTTTTTCAGAAATCCAGATCGTCTCTCGAAAGATACCTTTTCTACTGTAATCGTTATATGAACCATATTCAAAGCGCAAAGCTGGAATTTGAGGTATTGTGAGATCGTGTTCGTTGTGCTCGTACAATCGGCCCATGATTAGCCAATCAAAATAGAGGCACGTGCACAGGTCGCAGCGAATCACAACAGTAGAATATGAAAGGCCGATGTAGAGAAATGCAAAGACATGTATGTTATTTACTGGCTGGGAGGTCCGCATGGAAAACATTTTCCCGAGTTTCAAAAGCGCCGAGGACGCTGGCCAAGAGATGTTTTTGAGACTGAGGGGAAATATTTTCTATATGGACCTACCTAGACAATGAATAACGGATATTTTTTTCTGCTAAAGGCAACAATCATATTTGTTTGTGCAGTCAGATTCAACAATGGTTGACAAGTAAACAATCAAAACTTTGCTATTCGTTTTATTTTGGAAAACATCAAACTCGCGTGAAATAGATTATTGCGATCAAAAGTTGCCGACAATTTCCTTTTTAAAACAAAACAAAAGGAAGCAACTCTTTTTTCAAGCATATTTAGCTATGGGATTCGGTCAAGAATTTAGCAACAGGTCCGGACTGCGGTCGGGTATCGTAAAATTCCGCCCGCTGTTACAGCCAATCAGATTGTTGGAAAGGTTAGGATGCCTACCGCTGTTTGATTTTAAAAAAGTAAGATATATTAAGATAGTGAGCCTGAACCATGGCCAGAAATTCTTTATTCCCAGTGATTTTTATACGGACGAAGCCATGAAGGAGTTACTCCTATTCATATACTTGGCGTATGTTTTTATAATGTATTTCGTGTTTCTGAAGCTTACCTTACTGCGTGAGCGGTTTGGGGGAAATGATTTTCAACTTGCGTTGCGCAAGCCTGCGATGTCGAGTTTTACACCAACCTGTACTTAGGTGTGTTTTCAGAGTCAGATGGCACAATGACGTCTATAGAAAATCGTTTATCTCTTCGCTACGAGTATTTTTTACCGACTAAACACGAATCTGTGGTGCACGATGAGCTGATAAAGAATTAAAATGGCCTTACGAGAGGGGTGTGCCAGAGGGGGTGTAGAGGGGTGTGCCACAAGGGGTGCAGAGGAATGTAAAAATTTTCATACAAAATACTAGTATACCGAACAGTCAAGCCTAAGCAATTGTGATTAATGTTTAATGGAGAACGAATAGAAAAATATAACCACTGAAGTCTAATCCAAACTTGAAGTCTAATCCAAACTTGAAGTCTAATCGAAACTTGTAGTCTAATGCAAACTTGAAGTCTAACCCAAACTTGAAGTCTAATCCAAACTTGAAGTCTAATCCAAACTTGAAGTCTAATCCAAACTTGAAGTCTAATCCAAACTTGAGAACCCCAGCTTTGAAAAACTATCGTGGATCCATCTGCGTGAAGACTAATCCTTCGTCGAGGTCCAAAGTCAGATGTGCAATGTTTTCGATACCAAAATATAATTTGACATCGATCTTCCCTGCTTGAAATCTAGAGTCTGAAAACTGGAGCAAGGGAACTCGAGTTGACCTGTTGTATTTGTGCTCTTCTAGCTCGATACGAAAGTGAAGTCAAAAATGAACGAAATGCAAAAATTTAACATGTCTGAGGTAGAGGTACAGTATGCTTCGGACTTTCGTCAAACCATAACTGCAGGGAAAGACTTCCTTATCGTGGTTTTATTTTTTTGATCAAACGCAGGTTCAATTTCTTAAGAAAGCTGTCAAAGTTCTTTCCCTGTGTCGTAACACGTTGAAGTATACCTACGTTTTTGCTTTCTACCTTCGAAAGAATAACCAGGCCGTGATATTTGAGGTACGTCGAAACATGCACGCAGGTAGAGAGTGTGTATGATAAATACGTACATTTGGGTACAGTAGATGTTTCCGCGAGTTGTCCATTTACTTCGCATATATATGCACGCAGGTAGAGAGTGTGTATGATCAATACGTACATTTGGGTACAATAGATGTTTCCGCGAGTTGTCCATTTACTTCGCATATATATGCACGCAGGTAGAGAGTGTGTATGATAAATACGTACATTTGGGTACAATAGACATTTCCGCGAGTTGTCCATTTACTTCGCATCTATATGCACGCAGGTAGAGAGTGTGTATGATAAATACGTACATTTGGGTACAATGGAGGGTGTGCTGAGCTGTCATTTCGTGTGAATGACGTTTTGGATTGTAATTTTGCTTCCCGAAGTAAACATGCTATTCGCACATTTTTAAAGAATTCTGCATTTCAAAGGATTTACATACAATGGCCTAAGTTCACGGACATCAGTAGGCTTAGCTTTAAACATCGCTTTTAACATAAAACCTGATTTTCGTCCGAGGTTTTTAGACTGCAAGTTAGGAAAATTTGAAGTTGCGAAATACGTTTGTTTACCAAAGGAGATGAAGGTGTGTCAAATGTTGTACATTTGTGAACGAAAGAGAGGGGGTCGCCAAATATTGTCGAAATATAATAAAAACAAGAGCACCCCTCCCTCCCACCCACTAATTAATTATTCCTGATGCATCACTTGTGCGTGTAATTTTTGAGTTTCTTTCATCAAATTTTTCTTCTTGGGGAGATGTTTCGAGCAATTCGAAAATTTCTTGTTTTTTCTTGCCGCTCGTTGTAGGACAATCAGAAAGATCTCGAAATGGCGACGGAGACGCTCTCGGAGTATCTGGAGCGCGATATCAGTTCGGAAAACCTTAGTTGTATAAAGCAAAAGGTCCAAGATAAGTACAGGTGAGAAGGACGTCTCCGATTGGACGAGAAGCAACCAATCACTCGAAACTACGGCTTAGCGGGTTTTTGTTAATCTTCAAAGATATTTCCATATCGATATCAATCTTTTAGCACCGAGAACTTTGTTTTAATTGGTCGACTTAAGTAGACATGTTTTGTAAATTTATGAACATTGTCATGATTCGTTTCTTCGGAAAGCTTTTGTTTTTACGGTCAGTGAATGAGGAAAGATTTTAGCCGAAGACGAGTAAACAAACAGGTCGGTCACGTTACTTGTTTGCATAAGACTGCGCAAACCTGTCTGATCGCAGTCGATTAACTCTTGAGACGGATGTTGCAGTGCAGCACGAATCACCAAACGAAATGTGCGCAAACTTTTGAAAAAGTCCGTCTCGAGAGGGTTTAATCATGTAAGGAGAATTTACTAAAGAATCGTGAATGCTTGTTAAATGGTAATGTTAAAACATGTGCTTTCGATTTATATGCTTCTGGATATTGTTGATTTATCAAAGATGTTTACTGTGTTTGAGCTGACTCATGCGAACCTTGGAGACGTTTGGGAGATCTCTCGAGCAGGTGCAAGTCTCGACATTCGCTCTCGGCTTGCACTGATCTGCTCTCGAGTTCTCCCAAAGGTCTTCTCGGTTTGCATTACCCAGTGCAAACACAGTAAACATCTTTTGTTTCTTAATTGAACTTCGAACAACAGAATAATCGCATACTTCTCATGAATTGCAGATATTGTGAGATGAGACGAAATGTCTTGCTGGATCACGTCAAGGAAGGATACGAGAGGGACTTTTGGATTTTCTAAGATATCCCCTAACATATGCTTGTATCCTTATGTGTATATATAAGTATATTTATTGATACTACGAAACGGAAAAACAGACTTAGAAATAACATACTCTGGTACAACCCACCATACAGCAAGAACGTCAGCACAAACATCGGCTTCAAATTCATTTCGCTAATTGACAAGCACTTTCCCATAGACCACAAACTCAGAAAACTATGTAACCGCAACACAATTAAAGTAAGTTACAGCTGCATGAACAATATGGAACATATTATTAATAACCATAACAAACGCATATTGAGAGAACCTGACAATACTAATGACACCATCAATGACAAAAATACACAAACTAAAACATGCAACTGCCGACAAAAACAAAACTGCCCACTTAACGGAAACTGCCTACAATCATCTGTCATCTACCAAGCCACTGTTAAACGTTTGGACACTAACACAACTGAGACCTACATCGGACTTACAGAAAACGAATTTAGGACTCGACACAGGAACCATACTATCTCTTTCCGCCACAAAAAACTAAGAAACTCCACCGAACTCAGCAAACACATCTGGACACAAAAAGACAACAACATCGCTCACGATATCTCATGGAACATCATCACTCACAGTAAACCGTACAACAGCGCCAACAAAAGATGCAACCTATACCTGAAAGAAAAATTCTTTATCACCTACCAACCACAACTATCATCACTCAACAAACGTAACGAACTTATCTCCTCTTGTCGCCATAGACACAAGGCACTTTTATCCAATTTGTAACAATACACTCAACATATTTTGTAATTCTTAGTTTTTACCCTAACTTCCTCTTGTATATATAATCTAGCACATGCTTTTGTATTCATTTAATATTATCCCCTGAAGAGTGAGAAATCACGAAACAGGCTTGTCGGGATGAAATTGTAGTTTTTGTGTATTTTCTTCTTCTTATCAATATTTACGCTCTGCTCTTAAACATCGAGCACTGTACTTACGGAGATTCAAACAAACAAAACTTCCTATAAGTATATTTATATATAAATGAGAGAGAAACGCTCGCGAATCCTGTTGATTGGCCGCATTGTGAGTGCAATCACAATCGGATCCTGTACGAAAAACTTGCTATCGTGCATATTTTGTTTTAAAAAAAAACATGTTTCTTGTCTTGACGATAGACTTGAATTGTTCGAATAGTTTAATCGTGTCAATAGTAACCCCCAGCTTGTGCGAGTCTGTTCATGGAGCGTGCACGATGTAAAGACTCCTGCGAGCGGTAGCAACCATTTTCTTTTGTATCATAATAAAAAGAACGAGAACATTGTTACGATGTGAAGATGAGTTTTTTAAGATGATAAAGATGCTTGCAGTTGTGGATATGGGGTTTACTTCAGAATAATAGCTTCTTGTAGATTCTAAGAACAACGTTCTTGGTTAGAAATTTCTAAAGAATATTTAAAGTGCCTATGCATCGAAAGTTTTGCTATCCGAGTAATACTTTTATTGAAGAGATATTTTAAAATGACAATGGACATTCTAAACCAGTTTATGCATATCACTTTTAATTTTTGAGATCTTGGGGCTCTTGCTTTGCCCGATTTATCTAACTTGTGACGTCACATTGCATAACGAGAACTAGAATTGTTAGGTATATTTACTGATGCTTTACTTAACAAGGACAGAGTTCCCTTTGTTGTGACGTGGTTGATGGTAGAAAATGTTGCCTCCTAGTATCAACCTAGAGTCAACAACAACAAAAACAGTCCTTCTCAGGACTTTATTAACCTGGACGATCATCATTTACAAACATATAACGATACTCCCGGGTTCAAACCATTTACTCTAAAACTAGAATACATTTATGAAACCAAGTTTCAAGATCAATCAGATCACTTGTAACTTGGACCTTCTACGTGGAATCCAGCTTCGTGGAATTTTTGGTCTGAAATGTACAAAACTCGAACTAAACAGGGTGTATCAAAAAAGAAGACATTTTGAAATCAGCCAATGGTTGAAATTTCATTGCGTAGTCGCTTACGAATCCCGCCGGTATGTTATTGATCAGACTTAACTTTCAGAAGGTATATTAAATTCCCAAGAACAGGAAAGATTTTGAGCTTGTAATATAAGATACGTAATACATACACACGTAGCCGACGATACTTACACAACACGTGGGCTTGTCATACTGGGTGTATAAAAAAAGACCTTCGGAAATAGACTTAACGGTATCAATCAATCAATATTTTTTTCTCTTATCAAAATCATCTATTTGCATTTCTAATAATGATTTCTAATACTAAAGAGCTAGAGATCTACAGGAAACCCTTATGGACTGTTTCTTTAGGTCACTAGTTAAATAGTGTAGCTAAACGAAACATGCAGCGCTCAATGCACAACAATTGGACAGGCATTGAAATTTCATACAAAGATCTTTCTTCATTCATCTAAATGTGACGGAACATTGAAATTAGAACAATAGGTTAATTTCTAATAGCCTTCTTTTTTGATACGCCCTGTAGCTACATACATCGTCGATATTTTTTTGACGGGAATCATTCTTTCCCTCCGCAACCACAAGGCAAACTTACGATGTCGACCATTTTAATGATGCCGAAATCCAAATCGTCACAAGCGCAACAAGTATCTGATTGTTACAATAATTTTCAAACATCAGATGCTCGATGAGTGTAAGGCTTGAAAAATATTGCTCCTTTGCATGTGCCTAATGTAAGTTAACATTTAATTCATATGATGGGAGGGAATAGCCCTACAAGGAGCGACCTCGAAGCATTCCATTCGACATTTCGTCAGTAGGACAACGCACATGGACGTCCCGTGCGTAAGTAATTTTTCACCTTTTTTTGTTTTGTGCGCAATTTGATATTTGTGTCGTTTCTAAGTGTCAAGGACCGTGGCGAATGAACAACTTTTTGTAATTTTCTCGGTCTGATTTTTTCGCGCGCGTCAATTGAATCAAGGGCCTTCATCTGAATTTGTGATTGATGTTAGTTCACCAAACACTCGCATAAGCAGATGCGATTTGCATAAGGTTATTGAAAATCGAAAACCCGTCATTTTTGTAATGATTTTATGATTAAAGCCCTAATCACCTGTTCTTGCCAACACGGCACGAACAAACGATTCATTTCATTGTTGGAAAAAATCCGTGGGCAGGAAGATTGGGACAGGCCCGGAACGTGTGCGGACAAGAAAAACTCTTATCACTGGTTTCAAATAGTCGTAACTGTCTTCTTTGTGAATTATAGTCGATCTTAAGGTCAGTGTTGTTGTAGAAACGATTTTTTTTATATGATTTTCTAGCTGGCTTCGCCCCCTAAAACTGTAAATTCTAAAAAATGTGACAATTACAGGTAATCTTTTTGAAAAATGCGATTTTGCTCGTCTTTAACCTGCTTGTGAAAAAGCTTGAGAAATCAGCCACGACTTTGCTTTGAAGTACACTCAAATGTAGCAACAGAGTTGCCTTTTTTTGAACGATGCTTGAAACTAGGATAGTTCATATCGGACATGAGTCTCGTCTTTTAATATTTATCGAGTGCGAAAGTTTGAATCGTCGAGAGCTTAATCGGAGGATCTTCCCATGTTCAATTCAAGATCTAAAATCTATACGTCTAACTTTATGTCGACAAATAGATGAAAATTGGCAAAGAGATGATCCACACCCTGTCGGGAAAAAAAGAGCAAAGCGCAAGGCTCGCACATCTGCCCCTTCGAACCACATGAGGCGAAAATGCTGTCAACCTATATCGGAGTCGTAAGCCATAACCTGTGTTATCGCTGAGCTGACAAATATTTGACTTTATTGCTCTCTCTAGCTCTTAAATTTAATAGTCGGCAACAACTGACGGATGTTTAATTCTATATTAAATCACAGGCAGTCGTATCTCGCCAACGTCATCCAAGTACTGTATTCCTGTTTAAAATTAAGAGTAATTTTTACTTGACCATTATTTTCTACTTTCTTATTTGAAGAAGACCTCCGTTTGGCTGTCTCTGTGTCTACCTTTCTGTCTAACTGTATATCTACTATTGTGTCTACCTTTGTGTCTAATTTATGTCTACCTTTGTGTCTACCTTTATGTCTACCTTTGTGTCTACCTTTATGTCTACCTTTATTTCTTCCTTTATGTCTTCCTTTATGTCTACCTTTATGTCTACCTTTGTGTCTACATTTGTGTCTACCTTTATGTCTACCTTTATGTCTTCCTTTATATCGACCTTTATATCGACCTTTATGTATACCTTTATGTCTACCTTTATGTCTACCTTTATGTCTACCTTTGTGTCTACCTTTATGTCTACCTTTATGTCTACCTTTATGTCTATCTTTATGTCCACCTTTATGTTTAACTTTGTGTCTACCTTTGTGTCTAACTTTGTATCTACACCTTTCAGGACAAAATTCATTTGTTCAGAAGCAGGTGTGGTCATTCAAGTTCGGTTTTCATTTCGTGATTGTTAGAGCGAAATCTGTAATTGAGTGAACTCCGAGAGTCGAAGGGTGAAATTTGAAATCTAATGGAAAACCCAAGTGGGAAATCCAAATCGAAAAGTTGAACGTTATAATCCCATTCATATGCGCGCGCTGTCGTCAAAATGCGGATTCTTGTTTGATTATAAACCTCAAGCATATGATTTTTACATAAAAAAACATTTCGTCGAACTATCGTTTTATGTTCAAGTTTAAAACATCACCATTACCTAACAGATCCAAGCATTTGTTTTCGAACGCACTTCTAACACAAAGACTCACACGGTTGTTAGAATTCACGTCGCTGAACTTCTGCGCCTTATAAAAAATAATCTCTTTATTTTCGTTTCTAATTATGTGAAAACTTGTGTAAGCTCAGATGTTCATTCACAAGCTTGTATATTCAGTCTCCAAGCGTCCATCGCAATTTCCTAACAGATCAGACATTTATTTTATAAATGCATTTATATAGCACATAAAGTCTTATGCGGTTTTTATGCATGCAGTAGCGAGCAAGCTAGGTTTTTAGTTAGGTTTTAATTCGCACTTATAATGTCTTATCATTTTTCGTGTTTTGTTGTGAGACGTTCGCAAGCTCAGATGTTCGTTCACAAGCTTGGCCACTCTTGGAACACAGCCCAGTATGCATGATCACGCTTTATTCAAAATTAAAATCAGTGTTTAACGAGATCGCTGAACTAAATCCCAATTCACCCGACACTGGGCTCAACCCAGGCTCAAATTAACCAAGTTGATTTTTTTACGCGTAAACATTACGTACCCAACCTTAACCTCGGTTTAACTTAACCCATCTCTAGAGATAGGTTGAATTTAACCGAGGTTAAGCCTGTAGTGTTTACACGCAAGCAAAATTAAGTTGGGTCAACTTGAACCTGGGTCGAACCCAGGTTGGTTTTTTAGTCTTGTGAATTGGGCTTTAAGAGTAGCACCACGCTGCCTTGCACGATCTCCACCCGAGTGGCGTTTTTCACTGCATCTTACTTGTATGTATAACAAAAATATTCATCAAATTCCCCGCAGGCGGTAAAGACTTGTGTCCTTTGCAATTGACAAAGAATAAATTGTCATCTGACTCATTTTTTTTTGGAAATGGTCTAAGATACAAAACACAAGCTTCAATGCGTCCTTCTGGGTACATCATCCATTCAGTTGATGAAAGTCGACCTCAAACACAGTGTACAACGTTCACATTGCGATCCCTGCCAGCTGGCACGACGGGCTAGCGTGACACTGTTAAGCCAGCTACCTCTCAAAGGCCATCTGCATGGGAAGCTATATTTGATTAAACATCGTTTTGCATCATTTGCAATTCGAGCATGTAGAAATGCATCATGCTGAATCTTTGACAGGAAATTTTTGGCAAAATATAATCAAATCCTTCCCATCCGAAGTCCAAATATTTTGTGCGTCATGCATCAGGCTAAACAGACTCTTTTCATCGTCAAATTGCCAAAACTTTAATCCGAGACTCCGGATCATCGACGATTTCGACTGATTAAATTGGGAGTCAAAGCATCGTCCAGAAACAAAGGAAAACAGTCAAAAAGCCATGCTTCAAACCGAGCGATCGATTTTCAAACATGCTAGCTTGCTGTGAATCGTTCACCGTCGTGCGCAGTTTGACAGTGAAAGTAATTTACTAATAGAACGCCCCTATTATACAGCTAACTAAAAATGACGATTTTATGTTCAAAGTTTGGCAGGATTTTGCAAAACGGGACGAGTGCGCGCACAACACTAATGACTGCTAAAAGTTTGCGATAAAGATTACAGCCAGTGTTGCCAGATGGGTAGCCTGCAAACCCGCCCGAGCTACCTTTAAAAGTAGCCCAAAAAAAGCCCAATTATATTTTGCAAGAAATAGCCCAAATTTGCATCAAAACAAGTAAAAAGTAGCCCAAGTTTTATTCACTAGCGAAGAAGTTATTTACAACAGTCGTGAGTATTCTATCTTTTACAATTTATTCACAGGCTTTTTATATATTTGGCTAAACAAGGTGCAGTTATTACAAGGCGGATAATGTACTTGAAATTTGAGTAGTTTTACGTAATTATAAAGTAAAGTGCGTAAGTTTAAGTAGCGCGTTTGAGAAAGTGTAGGATTGGCTATTTCCTCTATTGCTAATACATAAATCTAGATGAATAATATACGCACTTCATGTACGTCACTACAATATTAGCGCAATTGCTGTTTACCACGACAAAAACAAAAACACGTGGAAGCTAGATCACCAAAATTTTTTCCAGCCCAAAAAATCGCGCAAAAAGTTATTTCCAGCCCAAAAACCCGCAACCTCCCAAAATTTCCCGCAAACAGGCTTATAAACCAGCCCAATTGGGCAGGAAAACCGCCCATCTGGCAACACTGATTACAGCTGTGATGATTATGAATCGTTTTTCCCCTTTTTTTATTCTCACGAGAACCTCACACGCGCGCGATTGTGGCGTGTGCTATCGATGACATCGCTTCGACCTAACCGAAGTGCGTCATAACGTGCGTCTGTGTGTGTAAGCGTGTCTCTTACAATGACATGTCCTCAATAAACATGAATGTACACTCGCAACGTTGTTTGCATTCGAAAACAATGCGGACGTGGCGAATTCGCAAACGAGGACAAATAATTCAGTTTGATGATAAGGCGATCTCGCTCTGATGCGTTCTTAATAACATACCGCGCCAGTCAAACGCTTGATAAAGATAAAGACGTTTGATTTAATATAAATGTCTCTCATAACCGCACATGCGCTCTTCGTGCATTCGAATACTTATGTAATTGTCTATTTATATACATATGGTAAACGCGCTTACAATGAACGTACACTTTTATACTTAGAGCTTTGATGATAGTTCCTAATGCGAAATTAATTTGTAGACGAATACGGAAGTCGATTTGGAAGTCTGTCCTCCGTCTTGGCAGTTCACCCGGATAAGCAAGATCGCTCGAAGATATTTGAAATAACTGAGATAAATTGTTGAGAAACGCTCTTGTCCTTCTTAACGTACGCACGCACCTTGCGCAAGGAGGACACTTTCAATTTTTTTGTATCCTCATGCATACAGGGAGACGATTCGCGTACATTCTTGATGAAAATCCAAAAGGAATATTTCCGATTGCATCGCCACCAGTCCTATCACGACCCGGCCATGAAATACATCAACGATGACTCGGTAATGCGAGGCATATACGAACCGTTCAATCCGAGACCGTCGTATCTCAAGAAGATCACAGACAAAGCCATGGAGATGTTAGCGACGCTGGAATCCCTGAACGTGAACGAGAACCATTTGAAACTCAGGGAGCGCAAAGCTCTTATTCAGGCCAAAGATTATCGGAAGCACATTTTTGGTCAACCGTACGACGTGAACTGTTACTTCGGTGACTGGATGCTGGGACCGAACCATTTTTGTTGGCAGCCGATTTGCGAAGTCGGAAAGGATATTTTCTTTCATTTGGATTATTATCAACCGCACAACCTGGAAGATGTGAAAAAATTACGGTATGTTGAACCCACCAGTTTTCTTTTTCTATGCTCCGTTTGTGAACTAGCCAACAACAATTTTGTTCGTAGTCAGCTACATTTTAAACGCGGGAAGAATTGCATAAAAGAAGACTGCTTTCGTTTTTGATATGCCCTGATTTTTTAAATTTCAAGCCGCATTAAGATGAGACTTTTCATCTCAGACTTGCTCGAACATGTTAACTTGTTGTTTTTGTTTGCATTTTCTTTTTCTTACCATGCCCTGATTTTTTTTTTGACATTTAAGCCGAATTTCGAAGAATCTTTTGATCACGGGCTGGCTTGAATGTGCTTTCTCGATCAGCTTTCTTCGTTTCATTCTCACCCGCACACAATCTCGGCTGGTCTAAACATGAAAGAGAGTTCCATACTGACGCAACGCGAGTAGCTATGTGCACGATTTCAGTGAATTGGCAATGACTGACCATTTGCTCAAGCTCTTGTCCAAATCATGCACCTTTATAAACGATTCTCTGTCGTAAGAAAAAAGGAATGCAAACTAGCAAAACTAGGCTTTCATCTCACCTGTATCATTTTTAACTGGGGAGGGGAACAGAATGATAAAAATATATACGCTCAATATGTCTATTCAATGCAAGGTAAGGAAGTGTAAAAGCCTTACGAACTCGAGTTAAACGAATCCAAACAGCTGTCATGAGCGAATACAATGGGTAAAAACTTAAATTTTCTTATGAAGATTTAACACCTCAATAGTTTCCCTGTAGGACTATCTAAGTAGCCATAAAACAGATGATTGTCACCATCGATAAAATGTTCTGCATTCCTACGTTATCAATGCAGGTTATCGTTAAGGTTCTTAGAGAAAGGTTGGAGGAATGGTTTACGCGGGTGCAGCTCAAAAAACTGGAATAGTTTTAATAACGTTCGAGTCGTTGAAATGCAGCTAGAAAATAGTCGTGACTGGCATGAAAGTGTAGCAAACACCTTCAACAAGAGTTTCGCTTTTTATTTTGATTTTTGATTCTTGTATGGCCGGATCATATTTTTATAGATACGTTTTCAAAATTATTTACTTTTTTATGCTGCACCTGTTCGTATCGAAAACGCTATTAAATAATCGAGTCAGTTGTCGAAAGTGTCTCAAAACAACACCTCATGCGGGAGAATAGAAAACAAGTCATTTATCTTACATGTATTTAGTTATATTTCGGCATGATAACTGTATAATCCTCTGCAATGATTTGTGGTCTCCTGGCACGTTACCCGCGTGTTAACAAGCAGCAGATACAGTAGGTGCCAAAAAAATGAGTCCACTAAATATCGAATGCATATTTTTAGTTTTGAACCATATCACCACTCTGTCACAACAATGTTAGGTTTTAAGTTCTCGAAAAAGCAATGTCAGTACATGGTATGTCCTCCCATAGCTTTCAAAATGGCTTCAACTCTTTTTGGCATAGATTTAACAAGATTTTGCAGTGTAGATGGTTCAATACTATGCCAACATGTAGAGATTACATCCCATAGCCTGTCCTGGCTTGTTACGTCATGTTTCACTTTTTCTCTTTTTAACTCATCCCATAAGTGTTTAATTGGATTAACATCGGGCGATTGAGGCGGAAATGCCATGAGCTTTAATTCACCTTGATTTTCTTTGTTCCTTAAATAATTTTTGCACAAGTTGGAGCTGTGTTTCGGATCGTTATCCTGAAGTAAGGTAAATCCTCTCCCGCATAACCTTTTGCCAGATGGTTCAGCATGCCTTTGGAGAATAGAATGGTATTGCTTTTTGTCAAGATTGCCTTTTATTCTGTAAAGACTTCCAACATCTTAAAGCTGAAACAGCCCCAAACTTGAATGTTTCTACCCCTATGCTTCACTGTGGACTTGAGGCACTGACTTGACAATCTTCACCACATCTTCGTCTCACATAAACACGGCGATTAATTCCATGTATTTCAAACTTTGATTCATCAGTAAAAAGTACTTTTTTCCAATTGTCTACGCTGTAATGCTTGTATTTTTTGGCCCATAAGAATCTCTTCCGCTTATTTATCGGGCGAAGCAACGGCTTGGAAGCTGCAACTCTTCAGTTCAGACCACTTGCAGCCAATCTCTATCTTACTGTTGTTTTGCTGATTGCTTTCTCTCAGGTGGCGTTAATTGACGATTGAATGTTGCTAGCAGTTGCTCGTCTGTTGCGCAAAGAACTTGGCTTTATAAACTGATCTTCTTTTTTTGTTGTTATACGTGGTCTACCAGGTTTTGGTAAGCTGGAAGAACATTGCGTCTTTTTAAATCTTTCCACGGTTCGCTGCACAGCTCTTTTGGACACTCCCAGCTTTGTAGCAACATTTCGTTGTACACTTTTTTTCCACAATTTTTCCAATATTGGAACTGGACTCATTTTTTTGGCACCTAGTGTATGTTAGATATTTTTTATTGACACATTTTCTTCCGCTTCCATCAATGCGATGGGCAGTTTTCCTGACGTGCAGCGATAAATCCAATGTTCGAAATGCATTTAAATCACATTTCACAAACATGCCAAGTAAGCAAGATTTTAATCCATGCATCGACGGTCGATGCTACGCCGCAGAATATTGAGATCGATTTTCATGCAATTAATGTTTTCGGCGAATGTTCTGGACCTATTGCGAAAAATTGAGCCGCGTCGTCTTTTCGAGATGCAAGTCCCAATACAGCATTTTGTATTAGGGGTTGGGAAAATCTCTTAAGGTGGTCGGTATAGATGTTTGGATAAACCTATCAAATTGAAATAGTTCTGTCTGTCTTAAAGAGATCCGGTTCAAATAGGATTGAGTGGCTGGCATTAGTTGTGAAGATTTATACAAAACACCTTGTTTCATTAATCGAGATTTGTTCCAACTGGGTGGTGAAAGCCATGCGTAATTTTCTGCTCTCTTCCGAGTGTTGCTGACGTATTGAAACCCACGCAGCCAGAGAATTTAATTAATTTTTTTGTTGTTCTTTGATTTTTTTCAATCAATACTGTTACTCTTGTTCAGCGTGCTGCATTGTTTATATAGTTAGATGTACGCCTTGTCAGACAATTTTTTTCAAAAATTTTTCTTAGCATGCACGCGCAATGTTTTTTGCGTGATCGCGAGCAAAAGATTGCTGCACTGAGGGGTGGGAGTGGGGAGATAGGAGATGGGAGGAGTGGTGTCCGCCTCCGCATCAGTTTGCGGATACGCCTCGTGAATTAAGTCTATATTATGTAAATGTGGCATGAGGCGTGCACACGTGAAAAAGAAGTCAATTTGGCTTGTGATTGTTCGTCGGAGCATCATGCCCTATAAAAAGAAAAGCGAATGGCGTTTTCGTCAGCTGCCTTGTCTAAAGAAGCAGTTAGTACCCTTTCCGTGTCATTTGTCGAATTCGTATCAGATATGACAGTGAGGCCGAAATCAATGATAAAAATCGTGCTTACTCGATGAAACGAACTGTTTTTGTATCTTCGCACGGTTGAACCACTCTCTGGAAATCAGAGCTGCATTTTGTGAAAACCTCGCGTTTTTAAGACGCGCCAGTTTAAAAGTTTTCGGCTTCTAACGGGAATAAAACAGTAACGCGACACTATCTTTTTCACTGTTCTTGCCACCCGTAGTGGATCTCACAGTACCTACAACTACTGTACTTTCTAATCTAAAGATGGATCAGTGATTTCAAATTCAAATTCAAAGCGTATCACAAATTTTTGACATCTGTCAAATATACATCGACTTGTTATTGTTGCGTGCCTCCAAAAGCGTAGAAGCATGATTCAGCAGCTAAACCGCTAAAACACACGGGTTTGAGTCCAGAATATTCACATCTCTGGTAGCCAAAGAGACCAAACATACAGCGTTCAAAAAAGATTCCCTAGTTTTGGTAGTAGCTTAAATCCTTCTTTGATAAGTTTGTCGAAAAAGTTTAATTTAGGAAAATCTACTTTGGTTCCATAATAGCTTTTCGGCCATTATGCTAAAATGAAGCGTCAAAAATATATGTAACGCAGATGCTTTAATCTCATAAATTTTATCATTTGCTTGTGATTTGTATCGTGAACGAGTCGAAGATTAACGAGCTACTATATCACTTTCGCATGGCGTGATTGTCATTGACAAGTCGCAAGTCATCATAGGAAAATGCACCAGTGCATTGTAACATTTTTGTCATGATTTGCTTAGATTCATCGTTAATTTGAAGACAAAAAGCAGATATGATAGTTTCCATTGTTTTATCTGCTTTTATCCCTGACTTTTTAAGCTCCTTTTCGAATGAAAAACACATGTGAGGATTTAGACAACTATATAATCGTTCAAGAGCAAAGGGAAAAAGTATCTTGCCCTAGCGCTACATTTCATCTGTAACACGGAGGCATTTTATGACTTTCTAAAGCAATTAAGACCTTCACTTATAAAAATATTGTAAGTTGCCTTCCATTTGTTGAATTTCAAAAGCAGCAATTAATATGTATGTCTGTTTCACGTCATTTCAGGTTGAACACTTAAAATATATCATTAAATACATGTGTTTCAAATCCGATAAAACAAATGCTGTAAACCGTCGTTATTTAGCCAAGCAAGTCGAGGTATTCGAGGAAACTAGTTATTTTTGTGGTTTTCGAACGACGACCGACCAAGATAGCGTTTAACAACTTCACAGTCGTGCTTAGAGTTCACAGGCTGTCGCGTCGTAAAACTAGTCACGATTTTGCGGTTTTGTAATTTTGACACCATTTCATAAGGTGCGATAATAATGTCGGGTATGTGTAGAGGATTTCCGTGGAGAAATCTTTTGTTCACACTACAGACTGATTTCTAAAACAACTTCTTTAATGTTTTACGTCACATTTGAAAAGCTGGCAGTATGGTAGCACAAAACGAAAATTTATCCATTTTGCCAGCTTCAGAATTGTTACTTAAAGTCTTTAATAACCGTATAATTGATGTTTATGAGTGTGGCGAATTGCAAACAAACCCTTTATACTTGATACATCCTGTTTTGTGAATGTGTACTTCGAAAAAATTACATCACCAATCTTTCTGAGCTCAATAACAGCGCTGAGAGATATTGCTGATTAGATGCTGTAACTAGGACCAACACAAACGTGACATTCTTCTACACAAACAAGCTGCCGAAAAAATATTTCAAATTTGTGCGATCTCAAACGCGATAACGTGAAAGGGTTTGACAACAACATTCCGAGAGAAATGATATGTTGTCTTTTAAATTAACGGCTACGGCTTGTTTTGCTTTCTTTCTTCGAAGTGAATTCATCGCTGAAATTATTCTGCTGATTTGATTTTCGCTGTGAAAAATTGTGTGGCAAAACCCTTCTTGTGCATTGCCTGCTAGGAGATCGTTCTCATAAAAACCAATTGAGGCAAACCCACATAAGAAAAACCATGAGGAGACTTTTAGCGTCTGATAAAAAATCAATGGCAAATCGGTTGGTCAAAAGTTGGAGTTAGGAAATTTAAATTGTACATGCTTAACGACAGTCCCCGTTGAAGAGGTCTGGACTAATTGGAAATAGAAAAATTTCAAAGTGTTTCAAATTACACGAGTTTCATCGGGGAGAAAAAAACTCTCTAATTTAGTCATTAAAGAAAAAAACAGCATTGAGTTTCAAATGCCAGCCGGGATGTCAAATTCGTACACTTGTATAATCAAGTCCAACATAAGCCTTCAAAAAACTTTCCCACTAGAATAGGTTTGACATTCGCATTCTGATTTGTTTACATTTCATTTGATTAAAAAGCCAATTTATAAACACGTCGAAAAGTTTTTAGCGCATGTTAAGCATCTGTTTACTTAGATTTTTAAATGAAACATGAATGAAATACAATATGGCCGTTCGTCATCTTTGCCTTGAGAGGTTATAAATTAGCTATCTTGAATGAAGCCTTAACATCTTGCAATTTATTAGAATAGTTTACTAAAATAAAAGAATCTGTTTGCATGGGATTTGTGCTTCGAGAACCTGCTGATATATTTCATTTTTTATGATTATGTAATTGACTTACGAAAGTACATAAGAAATCAATGTAATTGATCTCTTTATTTATATGTCATAGTGACCATGGTACATAAGAAATCAATGTTCTTGATTTCTTTATTTTTATAACATAGTGAAGATAGTACATAAGAAACCTATGCACTTGATCTCTTTATTTATATGTCATAGTGACCATGGTACATAGGACATCAATGTTCTTGATTTCTTTATTTTTATAACATAGTGAAGATAGTACATAAGAAACCTATGTACTTGATCTCTTTATTTATATGTCATAGTGACCATGGTACATAGGACATCAATGTTCTTGATTTCTTTATTTTATAACATAGTGAAGATAGTACATAAGTATGTACTTGATCTCTTTATTCTTATGTCATAGTGAGGATGGTACATAAGAAATCAATGTACTTGATCTCTTTATTTTTATGTTATAGTGAGGATGGTACATAAGAAATCAATGTACTTGATCTCTTTATTTTTATGTTATAGTGAGGATGGTATATAAGAAATCAATGTACTTGATCTCTTTATTTTTATGTTATAGTGAGGATGGTACATAAGAAATCAATGTACTTGATCTCTTTATTTTTATGTTATAGTGAGGATGGTACATAAGAAATCAATGTACTTGATCTCCTTATTCTTATGTCATAGTGAGGATGGTATATAAGAAATCAATGTACTTGATCTCTTTATTCTTATGTCATGACTGTGTGATAAGGAAAATGATCATATCTCTAAAATTATCTTTAAAAAATGAAAATGCATTAGTCTTTATCATTTTGTCATTTTGTTAGGGTGGTTGCCCTAACCACCAACTAAACCGTCAATGCCATATATTGTCCAATAAATTAATCAAAAGAATGATATCTTCATCAACTCTCGTAACGTTTTCAAATCATCGCTCCCTTTCGGCGTTTGATAAGATTAGTTTGCAAGCTTGTAAAAATAAATGACCGTTTCGCGACCCTGCCCAATTCCTCGCACATTTGTAAAAAAAACATAATAGTTAGCGATTCGCTGACAGTCAATATTGAACGGCCTTCGATGATAATAATCTGAAATGCGTGGGAACAAGATTCGAGAGATTGGCTTTTGATAAGAGGTGGGATGATAATGGCGTCTAAGAAGAAATAAGATTACAAATGGGAAAAGAATTTTATCAATCACGCTCGACACATTGAAGCGACACTTTTCTTCCCAGAGATATACTCTCCCGTCATACTTCAGAGTTTTGGTTGAAATTTAAAAATTAGCCGCGCAAAATAACTGGACACTTTGAAATCTTTATTGATAGAAGAAACGTGCTAGTTAAAGTCGCAGTTGTATGTGTAGCTACTTGCAAATTTTAAGACAGACATATACCAATTGTTCATGTCAAATATTCAACCAGAGAGCAAGACTGGACATTTTTAGTAGGTTTTTTTTGTATTTCAGTGCTTCACGATGCCTTTCGGAGTTGTTCAGAGAATATATATTTTTGGTATTTACCAGAACTTTGGATTTACAAGTTTTGTATACATGTTATTTATCATAAATAAAGGTTCAGGAATGAGTTCACTGTAGATCAATGTGACATGGACATTTCTTGATGGGCGTTTCATATTACAAATTGAAAGAGCGAATTGCAATGCCATACAATAATCTTTGAGTCGATCATTACAGCTTCAAAAGAACAAGGGTGATGGATGAGTCTTATATGTAAGAGAATTAAAGCTTGCTTGCAAATGCTTATGGTATGTGTGTTAAAGTTTTAATGGAATAAAGAGATCAAGTGCATTGATTTCTTATGTACCATCCTCACTATGACATAAGAATAAAGAGATCAAGTACAATGATTTCTTATGTACCATCCTCACAATGACATAAGTATAAAGAGATTAACTACATTGATTTCTTATGTACCATCCTATGACATAAGAATAAAGAGATCAACTACATTGATTTCTTATGTACCATCGTCACTATGACATAAGAATAAAGAGATCAAGTACAATGATTTCTTATGTACCATCCTCACAATGACATAAGTATAAAGAGATTAACTACATTGATTTCTTATGTACCATCGTCACTATGACATAAGAATAAAGAGATCAACTACATTGATTTCTTATGTACCATCGTCACTATGACATAAGAATAAAGAGATCAACTACATTGATTTCTTATGTACCATCGTCACTATGACATAAGAATAAAGAGATAAACTACATTGATTTCTTATGTACCATCCTCACAATGACATAAGTATAAAGAGATTAACTACATTGATTTCTTATGTACCATCCTCACTATGACATAAGAATAAAAAGATCAACTACATTGATTTCTTATGTACCATCGTCACTATGACATAAGAATAAAGAGATCAAATACATTGATTTCTTATGCACCATCGTCACTATGACATGAGAATAAGAGATCAAGTACATTGATTTCTTATGTATCATCGTCACTATGACATAAGAATAATGAGATCAAGCACATTGATTTCTTATGTACCATCGTCACTATGACATAAGAATAAAGAGATCAAGTACAATGATTTCTTATGTACCATCGTCACTATGACATGAGAATAAAGAGATCAAGTACATTGATTTCTTATGTACCATCCTCACTATGACATAAGTATAAAGAGATCAAATACATTGATTTAGGATTTCAAACATCGTTTACTGGTACTTTCCTCTGTCTTTCCTAAGAAACACAAAAGGAATGAAAGACCCTAACACTTCAGAATAAAACTCGTAGAAAATCTCTCATTACCTCAAGAGCCTCACAACCCCAAAGCATAGTACTATGACAGGTCTCTGGAGCAAAGTTTGTGGAATCTTTGTAGGATCAGAGACCATGTTGCGAACCAAAGTTTACACCGTAAAATTTTTATCATCAAAAACAGTACATTACATCCTTTTCGGCAGTTTTATCTCAAGTTTCGTCCCTCGTATTGCGTTAGCTAAACTAAATATAAAGTCAATTAACAAACCCTCGTCGACTTTTTCGTAATCCCTTGTTAACATAATGACCATCTCTTCAACAGGGAAAAATTGAAAGAGCACAGAGACGCCATATACCAGTACATTGCGAACATGAAGGAAGGCGTCAAGAGAGGAATGGTGCGCTCCGTTGAAGATTGCAAAGTCGGAGTTGATGCTGTTAAACATGCGTTTCTAGATATTTCCCTGCATGGCGAATCAGGTAACAATGCAACTCCTTTCCGCCGCTTACAATACCAATCATCAATATGTAAGTCAGATTTTAGTAGTTCATGCAATATACACGCAAACGTACTCTGTTTTTAATTTCTCCTCCAAACCGATATCAGCCATAACGTCGTTCTTATGTCATAGCTAGACTGTAAAAGTGCTGCTCTCAAAGTTAGAATAGTTTTTAAAACATGTCGCTGGTGTCCTAAACGACCACGAGTTTGCCATCAATTTGTGGAAGTGCGTTTTCTGTGTCTCGTGCGCTCAGTTAGTGTGCATATGAAAGAGCTTTTAGAACACGGGCATATGATTCGCAGCCAGATATTTTAAGTTTGAAAATTACTGTGATGGCTAATATGCAAGTGTAACCCCTTCAACAAGGTTATTTCTTTGTATTTCAATGGTTAATCTCAGCAGCATGTAAATACACGGAAAAAGTGGCTAAAAAAGCTTTCGAGCTAGAAATAATCGTTATCACTGTAAACTGCAATTAATCTTCTTAGTTTTTGAGCTGCGTTTGAACAGCGTGTTTTTGCTGCCGAATTTTCAACATATAACTTCCATTCCTTCACACCGTAATGGCTTGCGATGGTTGTTTCAGGCGTGCTAAGCAGTTGGTTCATGAAGTTCGTGGTCGCTCCCGACTTCCTGAAGAATATCACGGAGAAAGAGAACTTGCAATGGAGAAGCGAAAAGGGAGAATATGTGAACACGTCCGTTTCAAGATATTACGTCGAACTTGTCGGCAAGCCCATCGCTGACTTTATAAAGTAAGTGCATGGAGCTAATGCTCCAGGAAGAAATCGAAGATTTTCGTGACTGTATATACAAGTGTAAAACAAGTCGAAAGAATGCCAAGCAGGGGTCATTGTCCTTAGGTTTCTTTGTTTTCCAAAATGGGCAGTTCCAGTTGGAAAATGGGTATTTATAAAACCAAAAATGGGATGTTCTACATATTAAGTTTTGGGAAAACATGTTGGATCATCAGACGTGAAAATGCCAAAGCATTCATTAGTATCTTTTCTCTTGTATAAAACAAACTCAAGGATTTTTAGGGTTTTCATGGGGTTTTAGGTTACTTGTCCTTCAGAGAAAATTTGAAATGTCTAGTTTGATTTTGGGAATCATGTAAAGTGAAGACATGAGTTGAATGTTCAAAGGAAGGAAGAATTTTCGAAGAAGTTTGTTAATCGTGAGGAGAAAATAAAGAGGAGAAGGTTCAAAGTAAAGAGGATATAGTGTGTATGGACTACATTATTCCCCCTCTTCAAGACAACCCCCCTCTCTTCAAGACTACATTAGTTTCCCTCTTCAAAACTACACCATCGCCCTCCCTTTATGACTACATTATTCCCTCTCTTCAAGACAACACCATCCCCCTCTCTTCAAGACTACATTAGTTTCCCTTTTTAAAACTTCACCATCGCCCTCCCTTTATGACTACATTATTCTCCCCTTTTCTAGACTACACCATCCCCCTCGCTTCAAGACTGCATTAGTCTTTCCTCTTCAAGACCACGATCCCGTCTTTTCGAGACCACCGGTACATCATCTCCATCTCTTTAAGATCACATTATTCCCTCCATCTTCAAATCTTCAAGAGCATCAAGCCATCCTCTTAGGGACTAAATTATTTCCCCTATTCAAGACTGAACGATCCTCCCCTCTTCATATCATTCTTTCTTTTCAAGACGACAAGGACTTCCAGACCCTCCGCTTCGAAATTGTTAGCCACTCGATAGTGAGCGGCAGTCCCCCGAAGGACTTACCCTTTTTAAATAAGATTCGAAAATGATATTGCCATTTCTTTTGACCTCGTTCATAATTGCTTTGACATGACGACTTTACGTGTATAGGTTCAGGGGAGCATAGAGCATTTCAAAGACTACTGCGATGATACGATCAGTTGGCTCCATTCCACTACGTATCACACGGCGCTCATCGAAGGCTGGGCGTTGTACGCGGAAAATCCTCTCGTCTCTGAAACGGACATCTATGACGATAATCTTACGCAAAAGTACGGCATGCTGAAGTGGCAGGTTGGTGCACAATTGATTACTTTATCTAAGCACGTTTATAAGTCAACGACGTAAAATAAAGAAGTAATTTTTGATAGGTTGCAACCCAGCGCTTTATGTGGCAGAGAGCAACAATTATTATACCTTTATTCACCGAGAGCGCGAGGTCTTTACGGAGAAATGTCGGGCCGAAATTTTTTTGTACAGACCGAGCCCGTAGGGCTAGGTTTTTTCTAAAAATTAGAGGTGGTCGGTTATTTCTCAGTAAATACCGAGCAAGCGAGGTTGATGAAACGTTTATCATATTTCTGATCACATAATGCTATATGCAACGAAGCTTTCTTTCTTTTCTTGACTTCACTGTTTTGCAAGGACTGGCTTTCACTGCTCCACTTTTCGTCTGTAAAAAATAAATCAAATAACGGGGCGAAAATTTTTTAAGTCCTTTCATCGGTGGAAAAGTTGACCGTATCTTTTGCTCGTCATGTAGATTTGGAGAGCACTTCGGTTGATCCTCGACTCCGGAATCCACACGAGAAGTTTAACGCGTCAAAAAGCTTTGCAACTTCTCGACAAATACGCATGGGATAGCACGGACATTGCGCGCAAGGAGGTGACGCGTTACCAGAGCGTCTTTGGCCAGGCTACCGCGTACACCGTGGGACAACTGGGGATAACACAACTGCGCGAGGCGGCGCGTCAAAAACTCGGAAAGAAATTCAATCTGAAAGACTTCCACTACCAAATTCTGAGTCAGGGATCGGCACCTCTCTCTTATATCGCAAAGCACATCGGGAAGTATGTGCAATGCGTGCTTCAGCCTTTGGGAGATGGGTGCAAGTATATTTTGTCACCACCGAAAACCCACGATCAACACGAAGATCACGACGATCATCGATATGTTGCTGGCCGTTTGGCTAAGCCTTCGATGCCGCAACTCAAGCGTCGACACTACGTTTAAATGCCCTAAATACAGCCAGTTGTATGGTTGCTTTCCTGGCGAATTATTGAGGTCGGGTCTTTGCATCCTTTTGTTGCTCAGCCGGGGGTACACAGGAGTACACGCATAGGCTGGCAGGCACACGTAAAGTCCGCTTCATAGATCTATATTGTGTATAATTATTTTGATCGATTCGCACATGCTAACGTAATGGAAAATTTCCAAATTAAACCGTGTAGATATAGTATAATAAACTTGTAAACTTTAAATCAAGGGATTATAAGTGTTATCTGTCTAACGCAAGCCGCATGGTAGATGATCCACCTTCAGCTTAATTTGAGTTTATCCTGCTAATAATCGGATCCTGGCACTGAACTAAAATATATGGAACACTACCTGTAATAGAAAAGCCTAATAATTTTTGAAGCCGAATCTTACATCCAGACACGCGAGATTACATCCAGACACGCGTGTGTAGTTCAATCAATTTTCACTCCGCGAGAGAATCTCGAAACACTACACACGCGTGTCTGGGTGTATTAAGATTTGGCTTCAATTATTTGCTTCAGATAGAGTTTCATGTATTTTAGTTCGACGGATCCTGCATATCATTGTTTTCACTTCACTGAAATCACATTGCAAATGTTCATCGTAAAGATTCACGGTCTTATACTTCCTTCATTTCGCGTGGTTACCAGCTCTTACGCCAATTTTCGCTTGCACGTTCACTCGCATTTTTCCTCATTTAAGTCTTTGCATCCACAATGCTAAGGGTCTATTGGATGGAGGAGGGAGCCTGGTGTCGAAGGTTATCAGGTCATCATCCATTGTCAAATTTCTATACCAGGTTGGGGAAGACACTCGAATTTCCGACATTATTTTTTCAAGATTGTATATTTTTGATTTTTATTTTGTTTGAATTCTAACAAAAGCAACCTTACATAGCTGTCAATGTGAAACTGTCATGAACGAAACGGGGGGATTGCACCATCTTCTCCCCCCTGGCTACGCGCCTGTTTTCGTACACTTACTTTAGAGTGTGCTGATTTGAACATTGTTCCTCAAAATCTATGGTTCTTGTCCAAAATTTGTTATGACTACTGATGCAAGTATCTTATCTTCATAGCGAACTTCTCATTTGATTGGGACTGTTAGTTAGTCGGCTTCAAATTATAGCATTCCGGGTTCCCATATAAGGAATGCGCGGTCATGTAAACCTACAAGTATTGATGGATTATTTGATGGTGGTGTGACATCGTGCGATTTGATATCGAGCTTATTTTTACGTTGACGTTTCCTTTAATTCTCTCTTAAATTGAACAGTGTAAGCACGTCTCACATCTGCCGATAAGCGCGACAACGACGTCGTTGGCGTATGATTGATTGAAAAAATACAATATGACAATATGCATTCGCAAAACTTTAATTTCCAAGATTTTCGTTCACGTAGCGTGATGTTCTGAACTCTGCAGAACTAACACACGATCTAATGAAACGCTGGTGGGGAGTAAAAACGCCTCATTTCTACACACTTTCCGAGCACAAAGGGTGCTTGGTCAGATTGGCCCTTTTCCCCATTTGCGCGTCTTTTATGAATCTTAATGCATTAGCGTGCAAGAATAGAAGACGATGCAATTTAACTATGACGTCACATCCTTGAACTTTAATCATGTGACCAAAACTTTTTGGTGAAAGGGACGCAAAAGCAACAAAACAGAGAGTTTCCCTGTCCTTCAAAAAATTGCATTGGAAAACGGGCGCTGTGGCCTTTGTAAAGCCTCAAGATTGCTTCTAAAAAGCAACGCCTTATGGACAGCGATGAGGAAGACTTCATCTACGACGACGAAGACGAGGAAGCTGACGACAGTGAAGATTTGAGCCCCGATCAAGATGAAGGTTTTGACTCGAACTATGATATGCCGTGCTCTGCAAGTGTCGCAGACGATTTTACATACGAGGTCTTGACGCCAGACACTATCGTTTCCTACATGAACACGACGATTGACGAAGTAAATAACGTCTTCGAGGTTGGTTCTGCTGTTGTAAACTATCGCCATTAACTAGGGCGAATGAATTAGGTTTTATAATTTTATTATGATTACATTATGTATTTTCCTCGGGGTTTTTTGAATGATGCAAATTCGGGCAAACTATTGTATATCATCCTACGGTTCGATTTCCATTCATGAACTTCTATCCCGCGGCTCGAGGCGAAAATTATTGGTCACCAAAAAATGAGAAATATGTTGTGTTTATGTTTCAATAATTTTATGAATATTTGTTATTTGTACTGTGTACAAAGTGATCTCCTTGGACATTAATCGTGCCTATAGATCGTTATTTCGATGTACATTTTTGCGGTTGAAACCGGTAAGTGATTAGATTGGGAAAAGCAATTCAGAGCTGACAGAATTCACTGTTTTACTCTTCTGTTACGAATGGTTCAAAATTGTTATTCGCATGTTAATGATGCAAACGTGGTTGCAGTAGACAGGGCTTCATGTTTTAGCCGCGGGGTGTGTTATATTGCTGTTTGGGAACAAATGATTGCATAGCAGATGGCCCAGGGCCTTGTTGCCGGTCAATTCCCAGTTGATTTTTTCTCAAACATGAACGAGCCAGTTTCTATTTGGCTTCCTTTCCATAGTTACAATGTTCTTGTATGCTGTAATGTCAAAAATGCAGTAGAGAAGGGCTTTGTCTCTGAGGCATTTATCTTTGACTGCAAGTGTCAATGAGCAATGTGGAAACATTTTCAATTTTTGTGAAGTGCGAAGCCACTTAGGAACTGCAAAAGATTGAAATCTGGAGGGCTTGTATTCATTTATTCATAAGCTGATAATTTGTAATCACGATTCATTTTAACAGGAATTATAAAATAAGAACAATATAATGTGTGCAGTGATTGGTCAACAGATTGCATTAGCCTGCGCAAATGTGGGAAATCGATCTGAGTGCAATAAATTACACAACGAAGGAAAATTTGCAAATCAGTTGTGAAGAATAAAACATTTCAGTAATTTTTACGATGTTTGGAAATCATTCCGATGCATTTTGAAATCTAGTGCAGCAATGAGATCTTGGTGTCATGAATTTTTGTTAAGATTTTATTCACCAGAATTTCGTTTATTTTCAGCTGTCGAGACCGGTTGCCAGGATACTCCTCAGTCATTTCAAATGGGATAAAGAAAAGTTACTTGAAAGGTACATACCCTGTGATAAGCGTCACAATCATGATCTGTATTAGTTTACTTTAATTGTGCAAGGACTTAATGCTGTTGAAGTCGGACATCGTTCTATGTTTTTTTGCATTTCTTTGCCAAATGAAACAGGCATGAAATGTTCGTAGTTTTCCGCAGAAAAATCATCCCGCTTCATCACTTCCTTTTGAAAAATAAAAACATCCAGACAACCACATGACTAGCTATCTCGGCTCAACAATAAGCATGAGTAATTTAGTTTTAATTTCTCGGTAAACTAGAAATTTTTATAAAATTCATATCAGTGCTAGAGGAAGATTGATGATTGGTTAGGGTTAGGGTTAGGGTTGGCTTCTGGTATTCTAGTATGCAGGTTATAGTAGGTAGAAAACTAGGAATTTTATATGGTAAATTATGCATGTATGTATATATGAGCCACCCCTCCTATCTCGAGTTTAGTTATATCCAGTATAATAATCTTTTTGGAAGGCATAACACCTTAAGTGAAACAGATAGAGATATAAAAGTCAGCATGGCTTATGGCTAACATTGTAGGCTTTTCTATCAAACGCGAGTGCAAAAGTCAGTCGCAGAACGTAAAACTTCCCCCTTACTTTTTTAGGTGAGGATGCCCCGCTAAAATAATGTTTATTTCCGTTGCAAATGACGCAAACCACCTTGTGTTCTGTCTGAAAGTTTTCATCGATGTCGCAGTTGCTCGCATGATTTAAAGTGACCCTTTTGGCAAAAATTTCTAATTGCAATGTTAAATTTAGGTGTGATTTTCAACCTATCGGTGAAAAAAGTTTTTAAGTTTGTCAAATCGTTCCATTTTTATGGCTATTTAAAGTTAACCAAAATGTTCCTTTTAATGGAGCTTTTCCGTCGTTCGAAATATCTGGAACGACTTACCTTTGAGACGTCATGCAAGGGATTCCTCAATACAAGATATATATACTAACTACCTTGGATGACGTCAGAATTTGACTAGACCCAGACCTCATGCCACGACGGACAAGATCCATTGAAAGGCAACTTTAATCCTCCATAACAAGAAGACAACTTGACCAAATTGAAAATTTTTTTCACCGATGCGTTAGATATTACACCAAGTTTTTACATCGCTAATGGAAGTTTTTGCTGATAGGGCACTTTAAAGCAAATATGTTCGTAGATGTAAATCGTCCAGGTTAGTAGGGTCCTGAGAAGGACTGCTGTTGTTGATTTTGACTGACGTGTGCACAACCTTAGCAGCGGTCATCTTCTGAGTCAGGTGACTTGTTGTGGTCAAGTCACCTGACGCTTCTGAGTCAGGTGACTTGACTCAGAAGATGACTACAGCTGAGGTTTTCGAAACGTCGATCAGCATCAAAAGCAACAGTCTTTCTCAGTAGGTACGCTACTTTACTAACCTTGGGACGAACCACATCCACAAACATTTAACGATACTCCCGGGCTCGGACCATTTACTTTATAAAGCAAATACGTTTAAAAACCGCCAAATACATAGCTAGTATCTTAGTCAACACACTTAGTTTTTTTTGACTGTAAGGTGTTATCAACGCCTCGTATCCCATCCTTAGAACTGCTAGAGTTTACTACATAAATGCCTCGGGCGTTCATTAGGTCGTTGACCGTACTATACGAAACAAGTAATCATTCAGTACTGCTGTTTTCAAGATCTTGACAAACACAATTTGAGTTGAGTAAAAGGTGTTTACCGTGTTTGCGCATGCTTATGCAAACCGAGGAGACCTTTGGGTGAACTTGTGAGCAGATCTTTGCAAGCGCGAGACCGAAGGTCGAGAGTTCTCACAAACGTCTCCGAGGTTTGCATAAGCCAGTGCTAACTCGAAAAACATCTTTTATTTCTTGCACAAAGTAACAATAATGCGAAACAGATGAATTCAAAACAGATGTTTTTTAATTTTTCCTTTAGCATGTATTGTGACCAGGGATATACCGGGCGGGAAGCGAATTCTTAATATAAATATTAAAGCCCAGCAAAGTGCTTTTAAAAGAGCCATTTACTTCAAAAATATTAGCTATTATAATATTTATATTTAGCATGTATTTATGATTGATTTGCAAATTCTTTTGATTGATTTAATCGTTTGAGCTCAGATCGATTTGCGCAGGCTTGTGCCAACTCGACTACAAACCAATAAGCGCACGCTTTTTATTATTATTTTGTAGGTTCTACTGTGGTGATCAAGAAACGTTGTTCCGCGAGGCACATTTAGTAAATCCGATGTCCCAAACAAGAGCAAGAACGGCACATAAACGTTCCTCGCGATCCAATTCAGCGTCCACAGGCCCCATCGCATGCGATATCTGCCTACAAATGTCTTCTTCTCTGGTTTGTGTGTGTTTTTTATCGGAGGGACATTTGATGATGTCACTCTTGTGACGTTGCAATACGGGAGGGCGTGTGTGTGGGTGGGGACTGACATCTCCCAGGACTGACAACTGTAAACTGCATTTGGCTAAGGTGAAAACACGACTGTCAGATGTTGGGAATCTAGGTAGTCTCGCCAACTGCAGACTATAGTGAAAAGAAGATAAGCACAGTGGCTTAGCCCGCTCGCAGGTCTCCTCCTGGGAAGCCTGGATGGCGTTATTCATTGTATAGGACAAATTTTCTAATTTGTAAAAAAATTGTTTGTATTTGTCTTACGACAAAGAAATTTCGTAATCTTCGAAACAATATTTTATTTCAGTGATTGCTCAGTTCGAATCTTATATTCGTTGCTTTTATAAAAGTTTTATAAAAGGTTATATAAAAGTTTTAAAAAAGTTGCTATCCAATGGAATTAGTTAATGCAATTATTATTATAGCGCTATCCAGGCTTCGTGCAACCGGCCCGCATTAACTAATTTGCATTAACTAATTTGCGGGCTGTACATAATTTGCGGGCTGGATACGTCACTGCTTACACACGTAAAAAAGTGTGAAATTTTGATTTCTCCCGTAGCATTTTGCAACATTAACCAACCATGATTTTCGAGCATTTAGGCTTGAATAAATAACGTGAAAGAATAAGTACAGCTAGTTTGCACCACTGTATTTAAATTATTAAGGCTGACTGCAATTTTTTTGGCTTTCTGCAAAAGCAAAACAATTATACAGGTATCCGAGAAATTCCATATTTTGCTTACGTGACCTTACCATATTTTCATACATATTCCATTGAAAATTTGATCTTAATGCATGTTCAACTTTCTGATACGCGCTCATTCTGGAGGCTTGCTCGAATTTGCTGTGGTATGCAAAATTTCCAGGCTGTGCAGGTTATTCTGCACGTCATTGTGAACTCTGCCTTTCGTCTATATTTATTTTGATCTTTCAAAATGTCTACCCAGAATCAAATTGCTTTACGATTTGTTGTTTTAATCGTCCGTTCCTGCTAAGTAGGTGATTGCTAACCCAGTATACATTTAACGTTAAACTATTATAGGTATATATAATAGTTTACACCGCAACGAGACTGACAAGCCGTGGAAAATGTCACTCAACGCTAGAGGGACCGCCGCATGCATTATGACCATATATCTTTGTGGATGTTTTTGAAGACTGTAGATGATTTAAAAACTTTAATGCGCAACGTACTCCCACAAGGAACCGACCAATTACCGCCGACAATTTGAAATTAAACTGTTGTATTTTGTTTTGCCGTGTAGCTAAGATTCGAAGGTCTTGAATGCGGTCATAAATTCTGCCTACGTTGCTGGAAGGAATATTTGACGTCGAAAATTATGGACGAACAAAAAGAGGTAGGTACGCATGTGAGTAAAGTGGGATCGCTGCGACATAACGTGGTTCGGTCTAAATGTGTCAGCGGTGTGTGTCAATCTGCCCGCTAATGTTGGTCCTGGTCCTAATGTGCAACTCAGTCATAGTACAGTGAGTATACAGTAGAGCCACTCCATTGAATTTTTTCATGTGTTACGCATATCTTATTACGCGTGTGATTACCATAGTGGCAGCCTGTCAATTGCTTTTTTTGACCAATAGGAAATGGCCAGGCAGTAATGAGGTTAAATATACAGCAGTCAGTTGCACATGATGTGGACCTACTGTATATTTCCTCTACTGTGATGACCAATAGGAAATGGTCAGGCAGTAATGAGGTTAAATATACAGCAGTCAGTTGAATACGAAGTGGATCTACTGTATATTTCCTCTACTGTGATGACCAATAGGAAATGGTTTTCCCCATGATATTATATCAATATCTCTTATAAGCAAGTTGGCGGCGAGTAGTTGAAGTCTGACCGCTAACTCCATTTTCTTCTCTTGCAGAATATTGCTTGCCCGGCAGTAAATTGTGATATTTTAGCGAATGAAACTTTTGTAGGGTATGTTGGACTATGTTTATTGATTTTGATCTTAATGATATTGTGAATAAAACAACTATGACACCAGAGTTATCCGGGGGGAGCGTGCCATAGTTTTGCCGAAGGCGATTAGGTGATGATGGTGACAAGGATATTGAAAAAAGATGTTAAATTCAATTTAAGTAGCAATGATGAATATTCTATTCTATTTACACCTATTGCTCCATCGTAATCTTCTTCCCATCCCCAACCACAGGTCGCACCGTGTCCATCATGATACCATACCGTTCCTTGTGGTACCTACGTGCCAATTATGGCAGCATCACCCCAGTTTATACTATTGTCGAATCACTTTAAGTCGTTGTTCTTGTTTTGTAGAAGAATTTTGAGTGATCAAATAGTGAAAAGAAAGTATCATCATCTCATAGCAAATAGTTTTGTTGTTGTAAGTAATGGCTCCTCCTCTTACTTTGTTTCATTTTGTTGACTTTGAACAGCGAACGACGAAAACAGTATTTACACCACCAAAATTGCATACTTTATAAAACGTCTTGGTGTAGGTAGTGATGAATAAACAACAGAGAACAAGAACAGTCTTTACACTACCTAAAATATAAACTAAGATAACGTGTGTCAGTGTAGGTAGTGATGAATAAACAACAGAGAACAAGAACAGTCTTTACACTACCTAAAATATAAACTAAGATAACTTGTGTCAGTGTAGGTGGTGATGAATGAACAACAGAGAACAAGAACAGTCTTTACACTACCTAAAATATAAACTAAGATAACGTGTGTCAGTGTAGGTAGTGATGAATGAACAACAGAGAACAAGAACAGTCTTTACACTACCTAAAATATAAACTAAGATAACGTGTGTCAGTGTAGGTAGTGATGAATGAACAACAGAGAACAAGAACAGTCTTTACACTATCTAAAATATAAACTAAGATAACGTGTGTCAGTGTAGGTAGTGATGAATAAACAACAGAGAACAAGAACAGTCTTTACACTACCTAAAATATAAACTAAGATAACGTGTGTCAGTGTAGGTAGTGATGAATAAACAACAGAGAACAAGAACAGTCTTTACACTACCTAAAATATCAACTAAGATAACGTGTGTCAATGTAGGTAGTGATGAACGAACAACGGAGACCTTGAACTGTCTTTACTCAAACAGGCGATTCTTTTTGTTTAGAATAACCGTTTAATAAAATGGTGTCCCGCACCTGATTGTATGAATGCTGTAAAAGCAAGCTACACGGGACAAAATGCAGTGACGTGCTTATGTGGCCACGAATTTTGGTAAAGTTTATTAGAAATAAAGCCAGCCTAAGGAAAATTATTTTCTTTCTTAGGCACTCCAAGTTTTTACTGCTATTTCAAACAAAGTTTATTTGGTTTTTTTATCTTTTATTTACATTATTTAGCTTTGGTTGCGGAGAGCCCATTCACGAACCGGTGAACTGTAGTGTAAGTTTATATGAGTTTAGACACAATAACAGCCAGCCCGCGAATGTTGGTCCTGCTATTAAGTTTCAGGATATTGTAATCGTTAATTTCTTTTGAAGTCTGTTGTTTTTGCAGTGAGCGAAAACAGAAATTTTGCACAGCAGCACCAAATTTGCAGGCTGGCCACTCCGGTGTGACCACAGAGTGTTTTCGCTGGCCGCCATGTTGGTAGAGAAACTCATCTAAATTGAAAAGAATTATGTTGATTTCCCACCATAAACTATCCGCAAAACTGTAATGCTTAAGCTACCCCGTAAGCTACCCATATGAAGCCAGGCACGCGGTCAAATACACCGCATTGCAGCTTGTTTTTGAATGAACTTTTTTTGGCCGTGCGTGGAAGGATTGGGACTAGTCAATTTGCTAGCTTCAGGTTTTGGCGGCATTTTGCATTCCAGTTTCATTCAGTTCAGTGTTTCGCACTCTACTGAGCAGCAGATGTTTTAAATAGTCTAAGAACATGGCCGCTTTGACGTCAGTTGATAACATACCATCACCGTGAATCTTATGTATTCTTTCGAAGTCATGTTAGTAGTAAGTTGACCAAGCTTATTGCGAGTAATGTTTTTGGGGAAACACCTTAAATAATGTTTTTCATTTCTAAACTTAATAAGCATATCATGTAAAACAACATCTGTAAACCTTCCACTCGCTGTCCTCCTAACTGCCATGAGCGGCAAACGTCGAAGCGAGATTCCCGCGCTTGTGACCCGTACAGCCAGTTTAAAAAGTGAAAGGTCTATTATTTTTGATTATGGTGTTTCACTAGAAACATTGCTCGCAATAAGCTTAGTCAACTAATTATTAACATGACATTTCTGAATAGCGAGTGTGGCATTATTCGTTGATTTTCTATTGAAGTTGTTGAAAAAATGGATGAAGAAGTGCAACGACGATAGCGAAACGGCGAATTGGATATCTGCGAACACGAAGGTAGATCGGAAAATTTTTATGCATTCGTTTATGCACGCACACCGTAAAATGTTCGTTTTTTAGACATTGGGTTGTGGCTTAGCTGCGTACACACGTATGCCGAGCTTGGGCGATCGTTTTGAAATATTTTTGTAGAAATGGAGACTGCAATATCCATGCTTCGTGTTGTGCAAATGTTGGATGAAAAATGAAATAAAAGCAGTTGGGATGGGCTCTTTTCACGTTCCCATTGTATTTCCACTTTATTTCTACTGTATTTCCACTTTATTTCCACTGTATTTCCACTGTATTTCCATGTATTTCCACTGTATTTCTACTGTATTTCTACTGTATTTCCACTTTATTTCTAATGTATTTCTACTTTATTTCTAATGTATTTCCACTGTATTTCTAATGTATTTCTACTTTATTTCTAATGTATTTCTACTTTATTTCTAATGTATTTCCACTGTATTTCCACTGTATTTCCACTGTATTTCCACTGTATTTCCACTGTATTTCTACTGTATTTCCATGTATCCACTGTATTTCCACTGTATTTCCTTTATTTCCATGGTATTTCCACTGTATTTCTAATGTATTTCTACTTTATTTCCATTGTATTTCCACTGTATTTCCACTGTATTTCTACTTTATTTCCATGTATTTCCACTGTATTTCCACTGTATTTCTACTGTATTTCTACTGTATTTCCATTGTATTTCCACTGTATTTCTACTGTATTTCCACTGTATTTCCACTGTATTTCCACTGTATTTCCACTGTATTTCCACTGTATTTCCACTGTATTTCCACTGTATTTCTACTGTATTTCCACTGTATTTCCACTGTATTTCCACTGTATTTCCACTGTATTTCTAATGTATTTCCGCTGTATTTCCACTGTATTTCCACTGTATTTCCACTGTATTTCTACTGTATTTCAACTACATTTTTTCCTTTCCGACAGGAATGTCCAAAATGTCAAGTAACGATCGAGAAAAATGGTGGATGTAATCACATGGTGTGTCGTAACAATAATTGTAAGGTAAAACGGATTCCTTATTTGCATTGCGCGAAAGAAGAAAAAACTTGAAAGCGGTTACTCTTTTCACCTTGCAAACTTCGAAAGCAAATAGTAATGCAAATTTTTCCATTTCTTGTGGGAAACATGCCATTCTCGAATACAAACGGTCATCGTTTCACCGCGTGCGATTATTAATGACGTCAATCAAACATTGTAAGAGCAGTGTTTTCAATCATTTAGGCAGACTTTTGCTGGGTGTGCCTTGGTCCTTGGGAACCTCATGGATCGAATTGGTAAGAGATCTGTTGTTAAGTCTTTTTCACTCGCTGTCCAACTGCATGTTTTGTTTCTCAAGAACGTACGAGCTTTTACTTTCGCGTGATGATGTTTCCACTTTTTTTGAAAGAAATGAAATTTCGACAAAGCGGCCCGATGACGGACCCTAACTGTCTTCAAAGAATATGAAAGCTTACAATGTCGATATCTTTCTCCAATCTTAGGTACAGTTGTAATCGTTACGACGAGAAAGACTCGCAAAATGCGAGAGAGGCACAAAACGTAAGTTATTTATTCATTTTTCGCGATGAAGAATTTTCGTAGACTGGGAATTTTCACCAGCGGTGATATTTTCTACGACCGCCGTACGATTATTCAATTCCCGGTTTCCATTTCTTCATTTTTTCAGAAATCCAGATCGTCTCTCGAAAGATACCTTTTCTACTGTAATCGTTATATGAACCATATTCAAAGCGCAAAGCTGGAATTTGAGGTATTGTGAGATCGTGTTCGTTGTACTCGTACAATCGGTCCACGATTAGCCAATCAAAATAGAGGCACGTGCACAGGTCGCAGCGAATCACAATCGTAGAATATGAAAGGCCGATGTAGAGAAATGCAAAGACGTACATATTATTTACTGGCTTGGAGGTCCGAATGGAAAATATTTTCCCGAGTTTCAAAAGCGCCGAGGACGCTGGCCGAGAGATGTTTTTGAGACTGAGGGGAAATATTTTTTTATCCGGACCTACGTAGACAATGAAAAACGGATAATTTTTTCTGCTAAAGACGGCAGTCTTATTGGTTTGTGCAATCAAAACTTTGCTATTCGTTTTATTTTGGAAAACATCAAACTCGCGTGAAATAGATTATTGCGATCAAAAGTTGCCGACAATTTCCTTTTTAAAACAAAACAAAAGGAAGCAACTCTTTGTTCAAGCATATTTAGCTATGGGATTCGGTCAAGAATTTAGCAATAGGTCCGGACCGCGGTCGGATATCGTAAAATTCCGCCCGCTGCTACAGCCAATCAGAATGTTGGAAAGGTTAGGATCCCTACCGCTGCTTGATTTTAAAAAAGTAAGATATATTAAGTTAGTGAGCCTGAACCATGGCCAGAAATTCTTTATTCCCAGTGATTTTTATACGGACGAAGCCATGAAGGAGTTACTCCTATTCATATACTTGGCGTATGTTTGTATAATGTATTTCGTGTTTCTGAAGCATACCTTATTGCGTGAGCGGTTTGGGGGAAAGATTTTCAACTTGTGTTGCGCGAGCCTGCGATGTCGAGTTTTACTGCAGGACTTTTCCACAACTGTACAGGACCAAGCTGTACGTAGGTGTGTTTTCAGAGTCAGATGGCACGATGGCGTCTATAGAAAATCGTTTATCTCCTCGCTACAAATATTTTTTACCGACTAAAGACGAATCTGTGGTGCACGACGAGCCGATAAAGAAATTAAATCGCCTTACGGGAGGGGTGTGCCAGAGTGGGTGCAGAGGGGTGTGCCACATGGGGTGCAGAGGAATGTAAAAATTTTCATACAAAATACTAGTATACCGAACAGTCAAGCCTAAGCAATTGTGATTAGTGTTTTATGAAGAACGAATAGAAAAATATATCCACTGAAGTCTAATCCAAACTTGAGCACACACCCCACATTCCCCCTCCCCCCGCTTTGAAAAACTATCGTGGATCCATCTGCGTGAAGACTAATCCTTCGTCGAGGTCCTAAGTCAGATGTGCAAGGGTTTCGATACCAAAATATAATTCGAAATCGATCTTCTCTGCTTGAAATCTAGAGTCTGAAAACTGGAGCAAGGGAATTCGAGTTGACCTGTTGTATTTGTGTTCTTCTAGCTCGATACGAAGGTGACGTTAAAAATGAACGAAATGCAAAAATTTAACATGTCTTGGATAGAGGTACAGTATGCATGCACTACTTCACACTTTCGTCAAACCATAATTGCAGGGAAAGACTTGCTTATCGTGGTTTTATTTCTCTGATCGAACGCAGGTTCAATTTCTTAAGAAAGCTGTCAAAGTTCTTTCCCTGTGTCGTAATACGTTGAAGTATACCTACGTTTTTGCGTTCTACCTTCGAAAGAATAACCAGACCGTGATATTTGAGGTACGTCGAAACATGCACGTTCACTATATTTCCGCGAGTTGTCCATTTACTTCGCATATATATGCACGCAGGTAGAGAGTGTGTATGATCAATACGTACATTTGGGTACAATAGAGGGTGTGCTGAGCTGTCATTTCGTGCGAATGACGTTTTAGATTGTAATTTTGCTTCTCGAAGTAAGCATGCTATTCGCACATGTTTAAAGGATTCTGCATTTTAAAGGTTTTACCTACAATGGCCTAAGTTCACGGACATCAGTAGGATTAGCTTTAAACATCGCTTTTAAAATAAAAGCTGATTTTCGTCTGAGGTTTTTAGACTGCAAGTTAGGAAAATTTGAAGTCGCGAAGTACGTTTGTTTACCAAAGGAGAGGAAGGGGTGTCAAATGTCGTACATTAGTGAACGAAAGAGAGGGGGTCGCCAAATATTGTCGAAATATAATAAAAACAAGAGCACCCCTCCCTCCCACCCACTGATTAATCATTCCTGATGCATCACTTGTGCGTGTAATTTTTGAGTTTCTTTCGTCAAATCTTTCTTCATGGGGAGATGGTTCGAGCAATTCGAAAATTTCTTGTTTTTTCTTGCCGCTCGTTGTAGGACAATCAGAAAGATCTCGAAATGGCGACGGAGACGCTCTCGGAGTATCTGGAGCGCGATATCAGTTCGGAAAACCTTAGTTGTATAAAGCAAAAGGTCCAAGATAAGTACAGGTAAGAAGGACGTCTCCGATTGGACGAGAAGCAACCAATCACTCGAAACTACGGCTTAGCGGGTTTTTGTTAATCTTCAAAGATATTTCCATATCGATATAAATCTTTTAGCACCGAGAACTTTGTTTTAATTGGTCGACTTAAGTAGACATGTTTTGTAAATTTATGAACATTGTCATGATTCGTTTCTTCGGAAAGCTTTTGTTTTTACGGTCAGTGAATGACGAAAGATTTTAGCCGAAGACGAGTAAATAAACAGGTCGGTCACGTTACTTGTTTGCATAAGACTGCGCAAACCTGTCTGAGCTCAGTCGATTAACTCTTTTGAGACGGATCTTGCAGTGCAGCACGAATCACCAAACGAAATGTTTGCAAACTTTTGAAGAAGTCCGTCTCGAGAGGGTTAAATCATGTAAGGAGAATTTACTAAAGAATCGTGAAACCATGTTAACTGGTAATGTTAAAACATGTGCTTTCGATTTATATGCTTCTTATGGATATTGTTGATTTATCAAAGATGTTTACTGTGTTTGAGCTGACTCATGCGAACCTTGGAGACGTTTGCGAGATCTCTCGAGCAGGTGAAAGTCTCGACTTTCGGTCTCGGGCTTGCACTGATCAGCTCTCGAGTTCTCCCAAAGGTCTTCTCGGTTCGCATTACCCAGTGCAAACACAGTTTACATCTTTTATTTCTTACTTGAAGTTTGAACAACAGAATAATCGCATACTTCTCATGAATTGCAGATATTGTGAGATGAGACGAAATGTCTTGCTGGATCACGTCAACGAAGGATACGAGAGGGACTTTTGGATTTTCCATGATATCCCCTAACATATGCTTGTATCCTTATGTGTATATATAAGTATATTTATATATAAATGAGAGAGAAACGCTCGCGAATCCTGTTGATTGGCCGCATTGTGAGTGCAATCACAATCGGATCCTGTACGAAAAACTCGCTATCGTGCATATTTTTTTTAAAAAAAACATGTTTCTTGTCTTGACGATAGACTTGAATTCTTCGAATAGTTTAATCGTGTCAATAGTAACCCCCAGCTTGTGCGAGTTTGTTCATGGAGCGTGCACAATGTAAAGACTCCTGCGAGCGGTAGCAACCATTTTCTTTTGTATCATAATAAAAAGAACGAGAACATTGTTACGATGTGAAGATGAGTTTTTTAAGATGATAAAAATGCCTGCAGTTGTGGATATGGGATTTACTTCAGAATAATAGCTTCTTGTAGATTCTAAGAACAACGTTCTTGGTTAGAAATTTCTAAAGAATATTTAAAGTGCCTATGCATCGAAAGTTTTGCTATCCGAGTAATACTTTTATTGAAGAGATATTTTAAAATGACAATGGACATTCTAAACCAGTTTATGCATATCACTTTTAATTTTGAGATCTTGGGGTTCTTGCTTTGCTCGATTTATCTAACTTGTGACGTCACATTGCATAAGGAGAACTAGAATTGTTAGGTATGTTTACCGATACTTTACTTAACAAGGACAGAGTTTCTTTCATTGTGACGGGGTTAATGGTATAAAGTGCTGCCTAATGGTATCAACCTAAAATTGTCATGAAACTAAAGAGTATTTGAAACATTGTGGGAACTCATCATGCAACATGACGTCACAAGTTGTATAAATTGGAAATAACAAAAACGTCGATATCACGAGAATGAAAAGAGATGTACATTTACTGTTTCAGAAAGTACATTGTCATTTCAAAAGTTCTGGTCATTGCAAACATAATTTAACTTGCAAAATTTTCGTTTCATTGCCACTTTGAGAAATGAATTATCGCCCATAAATTTGATGTTGACTATTTTGAACGAAAAATGTATTTATAGTAAAGTATTCTGTTCATTGTGACCACATATGCATTTCGTCTGATGAGCTTAGCCTCCCCCTGCTTTATAAATTTGCAAAGTTCAGAACGGGGGGGAGTTTTAAAGCTCATTCGAACGTATCTGGTTAATTTTTTGCATATATGGTCGAAGTGATTCTTACCTAACCTTCATCCACTTCTGCTCGGGTGGCATTGCAATTGCATAACGCTGATAAAATTTCAGCATCTTTTATGTCATATTACCTGGAATTTGGTGACCTTGTCTAGCCTCAGAACTTATTTCTATAACTGAATAGACGTGCAATCATGAGGTTGCCGTAAATGTTACGATAAACGCCCCCAATCAAGTGAACGCTTCGTAACTAAAAAACGCTCCGTTTCGAAGCGTTAGTTTTGCATTAGATGCATTAGATGCAAAACTCACGCTTCGAAATATACACGCCCATTTATTCTACTTAATTTATCTGTGATGATCGTGGCCAGAGATTTGCCTGGCGGAAAGCGAATTTTTAATGTAATATGAATATGATTAATATACTGCGACGTTCGTATCTGTGTATAAACATGTATGTGAGGCTTTTGTTTGTATTAAAAATTGTCTTTAATAAGTTGAACTTTGTACTCGTGAGCGGGCAATATCATCCCATTTATTGTGTTGCATAAATTCTTACTACACCTGCGTAGAAATGGCGACAAAATTACCGTTTTATTGTGACAACGATTTCATCCGATGATTTTTTCTTTCGAAGTTAAAAGGCGAAAAAAGATTTTTTCGGCAACGATTTCTCGACGTCCGAACAAAAGCAATATAATGTTGAATCTTTTATGCAGGCGCTGTTTTTACTGCGGCACTTTGCAGTAATTTGTTCGTGTTAAAACGTCGCTCTGTAGATGTGATTTCACGCATAGCTTTGTCTAAGATATGACGTTCTCGAAGGCCGCGCCGGCGAGTGTGTCGGTCAAGTGATTATTTGATAAACGGAGAAGTGAAATTGGTCTACAACCGAACAATAAGGATGAAGTCAATCCGTCATGAGGCTCAATCCATTAATAGAAATGGTTCGTGAAAAAGAAGGGAAAACACGACATGATTTTTCCAGGGCCGTGACTAAAACTTCAGTTGGGCGGAGGGGTGTTTATTCATGTATTCTGTTGCGCTCGCAACCGTTTTCTTTTGAAAAGAAATTCACTTTGAAAATTGTGTTGAGCAATAATGTTACGAACTGGAGGTGTTAATTGAAAGCTTACTTAATTGAATTCGACTCGAATATGTCATAACTCATCATTTATTGATGTGTTTTTTGTAATTTCTCTTTTATTACGCATTTCATTGTCTTTTATTAAATCTTCGGAAGGAACCCTGCCATAAAAACATCTCCACTGGAATATAAGAACTTGCTGGCGGCCAGAGAGTATAGGGAGGCCTTGGCACAGTCAAAGACTGCAGCTTCCACATCTTGTAGATCACGCAGATGAAGACACTAGACTGCATGGTACTTGGAGTAAATAGGGACTCAAGTTTAAACATGAGATCATTCCTGATGAAGACACTAGACTGGGGTATATTAGGACTCCAGTTTCAACATCAGATCACTTCTGATGAAGACACTGCACCAGTGGTGTAGAAGTGGGGGGCGCTTGGGGGAGGAGCTCCCCTTCTACTTTTGAAATTGGTAATTTTAGAAATTGGCACTATTAACAAAAACGTTAAGAGAGCCCTCCCTCTGATAAATTTAGTTCTACAGCACTGCACTGCACTAGAGTATATATAAAGACTTAAGTTTTAACATAAGATCAATCTTAATGAAAACACTAGACTTGATTATATAAGAACTTAAATTTCAACATCAGATCACTTTTGATGAAGACACTGGACTGGAGTACATAAGGGCTCAAGTTTGATCGTCAGATTAATTCTAATGAAGACACTTGACTGAAGTATATAATGACTCAAGTTTCGACATCAGATCCACTCCTGATGAAGACACTGGACTGGAGAAAATAAGGATGTTTTAACATGAGATCACTATCGATGAAGGTTCTAGACTGCATAAAGTCATAATGTTTAAGCGTTATTTTCGATCATGATGATGCAAAGCTACCAAACTAGAATACATTTATGAAACCAAGTTTCAAGATCAATCAGATCACTTGTAACTTGGACCTTCTACGTGGAATCCAGCTTCGTGGAATTTTTGGTCTGAAATGTACAAAACTCGAACTAAACAGGGTGTATCAAAAAAGAAGACATTTTGAAATTAGCCAATGGTTGAAATTTCATGCGTAGTCGCTTACGAATCCCGCCGGTATGTTATTGAGCAGACTTAACTTTCAGAAGGTATATTACATTCCCAAGAACAGGAAAGCTTTTGAGCTTGTAATATAAGAGTCGTATTATATACACACGTAGCCGCCGATGCTTACACAACACGTGGGCTTGTCATACTGGGTGTATAAAAAACCTTCGGAAATAGATAGACTTAACGATATCAATCAATCAATATTTTTTCTCTTATCTAATCCATCTATTTACATTTCTGATTTTTTCAATTGAATGAAAGGCCTTCATCTGAATTGTGATTGATGTTAGTTCACCAAACACTCGCATAAGCAGATGCGATTTGCATAAGGTTATTGAAAATCGAAAACCCGTCATTTTTGTAATGATTTTTTGATTAAAGCCCTAATCACCTGTTCTTGCCAACACGGCACGAACGAACGATTCATATCATTGTTGGAAAAAATCCGTGGGCAGGAAGATTGGGACAGGCCCGGAGCGTGTGCGGACAAGAAAACTCCTACCACTGGTTTCAAATAGTCGTAACTGTCTTCTTTGTGAATTATCGTCGAGCTTAAGGTCAGTGTTGTTGTAGAAACGATTTTTTTATATCATTTTCTAGCTAGCTTCGCCTCCTAAGACTGTAAATTCTAAAAAATGTGACAATTACAAGTAATCTTTTTGAAAAATGCGATTTTGCTCGTGTTTAAACTGCTTGTGAAAAAGCTTGAGAAATCAGCCACGACTTTGCTTTGAAGTATACTCAAATGTAGCAACAGAGTTGCCTTTTTTGAACGATGCTTGAAACTAGGATAGTTCATATCGGACATGAGTCTCGTCTTTTAATATTTATCGAGTGCGAAAGTTTGAATCGTCGAGAGCTTAATCAGAGGATCTTCCCATGTTCAATTCAAGATCTAAAATCTATACGTCTAACTTTATGTCGACAAATACATGAAAATTGGCAAAGAGATGATCCACACCCTGTCGGGAAAAAAAGAGCAAAGCGCAAGGCTCGCACACCTGCCCCTTCGAACCTTATAAGGCGTAAATGCTGTCAACCTATATCGGAGTCGTAAGCCATAACCTGTGTTATCGCTGAGCTGACAAATATTTGACTTTATTGCTCTCTCTAAATCTTAAATTTAATAGTCGGCAACAATTGACGGATGTTTAATTCTATATTAAATCACATGCAGTCGTATCTCGCCAACGTCATCCAAGTACTGTATTCCTGTTTAAAATTAAGAGTAATTTTTACTTGACCATTATTTTCTGCTTTCTTATTTGAAGGAGACCTCCGTTTGGCTGTCTCTGTGTCTACCTTTCTGTCTAACTGTATATCTACTATTGTGTCTACCTTTGTGTCTAATTTATGTCTACCTTTATGTCTACCTTAATGTCTACTTTTGTGTCTACCTTTATGTCTACCTTTATGTCTACCTTTATATCGACCTTTATGTCTACCTTTATGTCTACCTTTGTGTCTACCTTTGTGTCTACCTTTATGTCTACCTTTATTTCTACCTTTATTTCTACATTTGTGTCTACCTTTATGTCTATCTTTATGTCCACCTTTATGTTTAACTTTGTGTCTTCCTTTGTATCTACACCTTTTAGGACAAAATTCATTTGTTCAAAAGCAGGTGTGGTCATTCAAGTTCGGTTTTCATTTCGTGATTGTTAGAGTGAAATCTGTAATTGAGTGAAGTCCGAGAGTCGAAGGGTGAAATTTGAAATCTAATGGAAAAACCAAGTGGGAAATCCAAATCGAAAAGTGATCATTGTATTCATTACATATGCACCCAAGATAATCTTGCACGATGTTAGGCCAAGTTTAACTCACGCCATCTGCTTTTTTCATTTGCAGATATCCCATACACGGAGGGGAAATGTCTTTACCTGGAACACCCATTGACAGAGAAAATTTTTCGTTGCCCACAATTCGCAAAACGAGATCGCCATTTCAGCCGTCTAAGAAATGCGTTCAATCTTCTGCCAAGAAGGAAGGCAATACATTTCGTAAACTGGTGTTGAGCTTCACGAGAGACACGTCAGCGCACGGCATCGGACAACTGGCGAATTCGAAAACACTTTTATCCAGGGTCTTTTGGTCGTTAGTGTGTATGGGTGCACTTGGCATGTTTGTATATCAGGCAAAGGGACTACTTCAGCAATACCTGTCCAAGCCAATTGCCACAACCGTTTCTGTTAGCTTCGAAAAGGTTTGTGGGTAGTCTGTTTGATACAGTGAAGAAAATTTTAATTTGACTTTATAACCGCTTTATCGGTGCACGGATTGAAACAATAGTATTTTAAGTTATTTCAAATCGAACGCCAACGTGGCTGGCTCCCTTCCCTCCCCCCAATTCTATTGTTGATCCCCATGGGACCAGTAAAAGTGCTCTACTGAAGGTGCAATCATTTCAAACACAAAAAACTACAGCGTTTCTCTTGCGAAATCCCGCAAAATCGACCACTTAAGGTCTCATACACCCATAACCCGAGTGCGGCGATGATTTACCTCTCTGCATGTGTTTTTATCAATCTTATATTATCCAAGTGGCGACAACAACTTGACAATTGTGGGGAGTAGAGTAGATGTTTGGCCTTATGACGTAACTTTGAAATCAATGGTGTTTTAGAGTTTATAACATGCATGTATGAATACCCCCTTCTTCATGCACACCAATCGGCGTGGCTACCCCTATTTATGCTAGGCAGATACTTTGATGTTCATGGTATGTAAAATAAAAGATTTCTACGGATATGAATGACGAGATTTTTTCAATACCATGGCGAAATTTGAAGACCTGCTACGCTACCATATATTTCATTAAACATTCATTGTAATATATCTTGCAAATTCGGCGATCGTTTTCAAATGGAGGGGGTAGTTGTATTGAGCAAACGATTTCTCTTCTAGCGTCTCGCATTCCCGGCCGTTACAGTGTGCAACCTCAATATGATACGCAAAGATGCCGTGCCGCAAAAAGTTCTGAAATTTCTTGAGAAAAATTATGAATCTTGGGCATATAATAACGGTTTGTAGATGACATCTCTATTACTGGAGAGATGAACATGAATTGCCTTCACCGGGGTACGTAGGAACCTTTTTATTGTTGGTGGGTTGCGGGGGGGGGGGCAAAATCTTTTCAAAAATTAAGATCATCTAGAAATGGCAATTTTACGGTTGACTAACCTTACCTTTTCGATTGTTAATTTGTCGTTTCAAGGATTTAAAACGTCGTCATTTGAAAAAGTTATCTCTTTATAAGAGTCGGAAGAGTCGTCTTTTCAATGTTCTTTGTCTCTACTTGTTTGTCTATACTTGTATCTCCCTCTGTTTCGAACTTTTTTTTCCCTTTCTGTCTACCTTCGTGTGTACCTTTGTGTCTACCTTTATGTCTATCTTTATGTCTACTACTTTTATGTCTACCTTTGTGTCTATCTTTATGTCTACTTTTATGTCTACCTTTGTGTCTACCTCTGTGTCTACCTTTATGTCTGTTCAGTACTATTGTAAACTTCTGATCAATCCTGATGAAAATACCAAACTGCATTGTGTAAATACGTAAGCACTTATCCTTCGTTATCAGGTTTAAAAAACACTCGACGTCGTCGAGATGCAACACAGACCACAGATAGTCCAAGTAACAAGATCAGTTCACATGGCAAATCTGAATACGACTCGTCTGAATACGACATGTACCGAGTGAGCAACGAAGATTATGAATCGAATTCGTACGATGAAGACGATAAAGAGGAGTTCCCGGATGGAGATGTTGTTGACGCGGAAATGAAACTTTTCTCGGAAGTCGAACAAATGATTGGTGAAATGGACGAAACAGATCTGTATGAACATGGCCATCAATTCAACACAATGATTCTTAACTGCAGCTGGAAAGGCATGGATTGCAAATCAGGGTATCAAAATACTCGAGTCGTTAAATGATCCTACAATATTTCCCCGCATATCTCCCCGTTTTTTGCTATAGTGACTAAAATACGACATTTTCATTGTTATTCGTAGTTAAGAATTCTAGCCAATGGCAGCCGACTTGTAAGTGGAAAATAAGTTTATGTTTTACAAAATATACGACTTACGGCTTCAAAATGACATAGCATTGAACATTCGCCATCTTGTTCATTAAGAGTCACATTTTACATTTTAAAGGTGGATTTTCAAATTTATTCTATAGTCCTCTCAGTGGTGCAGCCAGCCCTCAAATTTAATCCTGCTACGTAAATTTTTTTGTTCAATTCCTGTAGTAACAATTTAGATTTTTAAAGAAGTGACGAATGATAATGTCCTAAAATTTACATATAAAAAGAACGAAACTTGAGGGCTAGTTACGTTGGAGATATCATGACCCCTCTTTTCTCACCACACACAACCCTTGTGAACAACCATTTTGAATTCACAGTAAGTTTAATAAGCTGGTGAGTTCTCTCAACAAAATGATCATTACAATGTGCTATCATAGAAATCTAAGCAAGTTCTGGACGCGCCGCTGGAATAACAAATACGGTAACTGCTACACGTTCAACAATGGTTTTGATAAAGACAGTAATCGGGTTCGAGTCTTGAAGGCCACTAAACCAGGACCATCTCAAGGTACGAAAATGGGTAAAACTCGTGCCAGAAGATATAATAACTCTGCCATGCACATTTCGTTTGGGAAAACATGTGTACTTTAAGGATTAGTTATGGACTATTTAGGACTTGTGCTCATAATGAATGTGGAGCAAGAGCAGTACATTGGACCGTTCTCAGTTGAGGCCGGTGTTCGTGTTTCATTACATGGTCAGGGATTGATGAATTTTCCTCATGCAGAGGGTTTCAGTGCATCCCCTGGCATGTCGACTTCAGTGGGAATCAAGAAAGTAAAATGTTGTTTGTGTTAACGTTTATGATAAAGAAAATACTGTTTTTTTCTCCGTTATTTATTCATCACTACCTACACTGACACACGTTATTTTAGTTTATATGTTAGATAGTGTAAAGACCGTTCTTGTTCTCTGTTGTTCATTCATCACTACCTACACTGACACACGTTATCTTAGTTTATATGTTAGATAGTGTAAAGACTGTTCTTGTTCTCTGTTGTTCATTCATCACTACCTACACTGACACACGTTATCTTAGTTTATACTTTAGATAGTATAAAGACTGTTCTTGTTCTCTGTTGTTCATTCATCACTACCTACACTGACACACGTTATCTTAGTTTATATTTTAGTTAGTGTAAAGACTGTTCTTGTTCTCTGTTGTTCATTCATCACTATGTACACTGACAAACGTTATTTTAGTTAATATTTTAGGTTTTGTAAAGACTGTCCTTGCTTTGTTGTTCATCCATTACTATCTACACTGACACACGTTATCTTAATATTATAAATAGTGTAAATAGTGTCCTCATTCTATTTTGCTCATTCATCTCAACCAACATTGACACATGCTATTTTATTGAACAGTTTCATTGTCATATTCTTCAGACAAAGATTACCAGATTGGATCGATTCAACAACAAAAGTTGCCTGGCTCACGATCAACTACCGAAGATCAACATTTATCGACGTTTCAGAAACATCACGATATACTCACAACAGGTTGTGTGAAAGTTTAAAATAATCCAAACAAAAGTACCACGACTTTCTCAACGCAGATAGCCAATGAACAGTTTAGATTATCGATAAACAGAAACATCACACCCTACTCACAACGAAGTTAGGATCAATCACATTCATCAGAAGTAGAGAAAATCAAACATCAAAATTGGTGCACCACAAACATCATATACATTAAAATATCATCATACATGACATACTTTAAAATATATATCATCATACATTACATACATTAAAATGTATATCATCATACATCACATACATTAAAATGTTTATCATCATACATTTCATACATTAAAATGTATATCATTATACATTACATACATTAAAATATATATTATCATACATCACATACATTAAAATGTATATCATCATACATCACATACGTTAAAATGTATATCATCATGCATTACATACATTAAAATTCTACATCAGAAATGTCGGATCGTTTTCTATATTTTGCGGCGGGGTCAGACGGGCTAAGTCTTAAGGATCGTTTTTATTTGGTTGAATTCAACCAGATTATTTCAATTATTGTTTATTACTTTTTTCTGTTGAATTTTCTAAACACCTCGTAAATATTTATGGGGGAGGGGAGGGTGCAGATGCAACCAGGGGCACCCCTTAGTAACGGGCCTCAACTGCTGCCATGTTTTGTCCCTTAGTAAAGAACTAGGTCAGTTCTTCAACCTCACCTTAATTATTCACGAATTTTTACCTAGGCTTGCCTTCAATCGTGTCTTGCTTTGAGTCAACGGATACGCTGCAAGTGTAGTGAGGCATCATATCCCTCAACTGACCCTTGTGATCTCTTTAATACTGCAACAAGTACGTTGTTCTGTTCCGGAGTTTGTTGAAATCTCCTTCGACAAGTTTGTTTAATTTTTCATCTCAACTCACGAGCTTTGAATTAGGTGAACTTTGAAAGCATTTTCTAGGTACTTCTTGATTGGCTTAAATCAAGCGGCAGGCATGAGCAGTTCGTTTGTAACTCGATCTGCGCAAATATTTCGGCGTTCACGCTGTAAAAGCGATAGATTTTAAAAAATGAACAATGTTAATGTCTTCAGTACTATACATAACGTGAGAAAATTTGCAAACGGCTTCTGCCACTACTTTGAGCAAGTTTAAAAACTTGGCGAACGAACCAATCCATGGATCTAATGCAAATGTGTTTTTTTGCGCAGATTTATGTCTTCGCAAGGTGAAGAATTTATTCAATAAAGACAAATTACCCTGTATACAAAGCTGTCGTCAGCCCTGCGAGTGAGTATAATTACGAAGGTGCAAGAGCCTATTTCGTGAATAGAGCAGCAGAATTATCTTTTACACGTTTCAACTCGAAAAAAATATTACAGTTCTTATTCTCAGTCTTGTTCTCATTACAAGCTATTTCAAAAAAGGCCAGTTCTAGTTTCAGGAAGGCGGCAGATCGATAATTGAGGAGGGGAAGTAGTAATCATTTATCCATGCCCTACTGCATTAGTTTCCATTAATATCGATACGAATTTATGAATACGAGCCTCCTTCAAACTATCAATCTTCTGCAATTCCCAGTTTTTATACCATCGTCCTACTTGTGAGCGTTCTTTTAAGCTGAAATTGCTCGCACCAACATCTTCAACAACCTCGAGTGACAATTTGCACATCTGGCGTCTGTCTTTTTTTTTTAAGAGAGGAAGTGATTCAGAAGACGATCAGCTCGTCAACATGGCCTTCGAAAGCCTATAAGGTGAAGGATTCTAATCACATTTTGCTATACACGCAAGGAGTGCGTTTTATACCCGTATTTGCTTTAAATGACTTTTTAGTGGAGAGCAGATGAACAATATGAATTATTTTCTTCGCTTTTAGAAATATTTAAAAGAACAGGGACTAGAGGACGGGGATAGGTGGATTGAATTCTATACTTGTGATTGTGTTTTCAATCCAAATTTTCATACTTTAACGAATGTTTCATCTTTCTTAAGCGAAAATCTCCTACGGTTGAACGTCTTCTATAGCGAGCTGAACCATGAAAAAATCGAAGAATCCTTTTCATATGGGGTAAGTTGGCATGATGTCAGTCGCGTAATATATTTGAAAATCAGTGACTTTAACTTTTAAACGAGAACTAAAGTGTTTCAGCGTATAAAGTTATTTTCCCCATGACCAAAAACATGGATCATACATTTATAAAAACGTAAAGAATTTTGGAAAATGTAAAGAAAGTTTGAAATTGAGCAATTTAACTAGTGCCTTTACTGCGGAAGTTTGTGTGTGTGGGGGCGGGGGGAGGGAGGGTTGATATTTGTATACATATGTTCTACTGCATTAGTTTCTATTGGAATAAATTTTGATCAAGGATTATAAAATATATATATATTTGAAAATACGAGCCCCTCAATTATCAGTCTTTTGCAGCCCTGGCTGTATAGTGCAATTGCCAATTTTGAAGACAGAGGTAAATCGTTAAAATCAACCAAGTTATATTGTAAATATAATTTTCCCTGTTTGCATCCGTTTAGAGCATCGACCTGAAGGGATATTCATCTTGTGGAATTCATCTTTACATAATTCGTTAATTTCGCTTGTTCAAATGTTTATTGTTTATAGTTCATTAATTATGTTTATACTGTTTATAGTTTATATAGTTAATATAGTTAATATAGTTTATACAGTTTATATATTTTTTATAGTTTATAGTTTATATTTAATAAAGTTTATATAGTTTGTAAAGTTTGTGTAGTTTATATAGCTAATATAATTGATATAATTTATATAATTTGTACAGTTTATAGTTCGTTAAAGAATTTTACCTGCTAGCTAAAAGCTGAATCACGTAAAATTTACAAATTCTAAAACATATTTCCCAACAGGGAAAGAACACATTGACATGTGTTGAGATGTAACATAATTTCTTTTCTAGACTGTGAACTTGTTGGCGGACATTGGTGGACAACTGGGGTTATGGATAGGGATATCTGCGATCACCGTGTGCGAGCTTCTACAACTTATTGTGATGCTCTTTGCCGTTTGCTTATGGAAATTGAAGGACAGTGGTCAGATTGGTGGAGCTTCCGCTTATCACTGAAAACGTCAATGAAGCTAAGATGCATGAGGGAGTCCAATGAAGAAGAATTTGAACTGAAATAAAAAAAAACGAAGACACATATATATATATCTGGATATACGAAGCTGCAATGAATTGAAATCAAGGGAGACGAGGTATTTTCACACGATTTAAGGGGACAAACTTTACAAAAGATCCCACGATGTCTCTCAATCTCCATAAAATACCTTCGCTCGAAAGTTGCAAAGTATTTTATTGTACTACCACGAACTTTTTAAATATACAGCATAATTCTTCTGTAGAATATGTCGTCATACTATATCGCACCGCATTGTACTTAATTTTAATTCATTGTGCAGCTTTATTGTATTAAATTGCACTACATTATACTATTTTCTACTGTATCCTATAGTATAAAGATATTGCAAAGCGTAAACCGCTTGAAATGATTTTTTGCTCTGGAATAGAAATCAAGGTACTCGCCACAAAAGTAATAATCATGCGACAATACGAAACAATAATGTTCGTGGAAGTGAGGCTTCTTTTAGAAGTTCGCAGGCAGAAACGTTCTGTCAGTCGTCCCTAACCGTGGCTCAACGTAAAAAAATATAATTTTTGCTTTTTTTTCGTTTGCCATTCCAATTGTCAAAAAAAGTTCCAAGCAAGTAACCATGTATCCCAGTTAGAACAATGTATAAAACTCTAAAAACTAACATTTCTAAGTTCGTTCAAATTGCTTTCTCTAGTTGAAATTGATCCATGCAATTCATTTGACGTCTCAATGTCACTAAGAATCACATGGTGATAGTGGGTTGCTTCATGCATCCATTGTTTTTGTGTAAAACCAGATGTTTATAGCTTTTCAATAGGTGCACTGTACATTCGTAAAAATACAACCATATTTTGCGCATATTATCTTCATAGCCATGCCATTCGATTGTTTCTCTGCTACCATGAAAATCAATCATTGTGTATCATAATATCATTTGTGTGTAAGTTATACGACAGTATGGTAAACATACCGTAGAGCCACTCCATTGAAGTTTTTCGTGCAAAGCATATCTTATTATGCATGTGATTACCATAGTGGCAGACAGAACAGTCAATTACTTTTTTGACCATGCAACAGGAAAGATGAAATAGCTAATGGCAGCAAATATAATCTATTTAAATATGCAGCAGCCAGTTGCTCAAGAAGTGGACCTACTTTCCATAAACTGTGATTTTACAGGGTGTAACAAAAAAGAAGATTCAGAGGACGACGTGTTATAATTTCAATGTTATATCATGCTATGCCCATGAGTGCATAAAATATTGTCAGCTACACGTGTATTATTAAATATCTTTGTTAAAAGCACAACTATTTTCTTTTACTCGGGAATTTTTCATAACTTCTAGAATCAAAACATTCACGCTGTATTGCACCAACGTCATGGCCGCCATGTTGGTGTGCCTTTTGAAAAGAATTTTAACGAAGTTCTTTTGTTTGGTGCATCATTTTGGAACACCAATGTGAACGCAGCACAATCACGGCAACTCGACATAAGCGTAAAGGCTGATTTCCATTAACGCAAATTGTCGTGCGATCGACTTTTTGCGATCACTTTTCATTTGAATTGTATGCGGCAGTGTGAAACTGTTGTGGTCGAGAGCTTACAATTCAAAAGAAAGTGATCTCAATTTGCACTGAATGGAAATCAGCCTTAAAGCGAGACAAAATGAAATTGAAAAGATAAGTTGAACAAAGATTCCGATGTCTTTGTCTATTATAAATCTCTAGAGGAAAATCGACAAAAGTCTTTGCGTTCATGTTTATTTTCTCGAGTGAACAGGGCAAAAATGTTAATGAACAATGGTTATATGGTGAGAGATCGAATGATTTTCGCGTAACTTGAGGATGGCGATTAGTTGATCGATAAAGTTGGGAGGAAGTAGAAGATCACGCAGAGGGGAAGAATCGACTAAAGTTTATTGGAAGCGACTTTTAACGAAAACTGAACGTTACCATTGGATGTTCACAATGCAAAGTTTCATTCAACGACGTCAATCATAAAGAAATTTTTGTCAATAAATGTACCGCAACATTTCCATATTTGAGCATTTGAAAGTGTTCCACCATTGTAAGCTTATGTTTTTCATATAAAACTACTGCAGCAAGTAGCAGGAAAACGCAACAGACCAGATATTGGAACGCCATACACAGTGGCTTCTTGTAACAGCTTATTTGTTAGTATTATCTTGACAACATGGAAGGATGAATGTTGATATGAATAACAATAACATTTGATTAGCGAGGAGGGAAGATAAAGGCTACTGCGAAATTTGCTGTGGAAAAGGAAGAAGCGTAGTCATATATACTCGATCATTTCTAAAGTTTCAGTTTGATATGATTCGCTGTGCATTTCCAGACAACATAGCCGAATACCAGAACGACAAAGACGCTAATACCTTTTACATATGTAATGACGAAACGCTCATCGGTGAGGCAACCGATGAAATAAATGACAACAATGTGAAGATGCTCATTTCATTCACCTCGCTTCTCAATCCTTTCAACTATAACGTGTCTTAACCAACACCATATACATTCAACATTGTCTGAAGACTGACGGCAACACAATATGCACAAGAGCAATTCAGGAAAATCATTTTTTGAATAACTATTGATACCAGTTGCTGAAAGAAATCATAGTACTAATACCGTATTGAAATATGCTGCGCGAACCATATTGGTGTATCATATTTTTTGTTGTGTGATCAGTCTGACTCTAAATGATTATTTCTGACAGAACATTGATTTGTTGTGGTGAAGATGTCAATGGTTTAAAAGTTGATTCCACTGATGTTTTGTCCATTTCCTTGATTTTCTTTTTTTTATCATTACTTTAAACACAATATCATAAGTACATTAAATTTTCCATCTGTTTTGAAAGCACTCACTGGTCGAGTGTGTAGAGTGAGGCTTCTCAGGTTGGGATGTGGGGTTCGAAACCTTCGAGGGTCAGTCCGTTGTTGTTGGGCTTGGTGTGTTGAGCATAAGACTTGCAGTGAACGAGTACCGTGAATGTCAAGAACATATCAAGGGCAGAAAATAGTGTACACAAGGTGTACAAAAGGCATTTCTATTCTTGATTTTTCTACAATGGAATGCGAAACTTAGTATATTTTCAGAAAAAAATCCCACACAAAAAAAAGAAAATGGGATCTGTTGCAAAAATTATGCCCTAAAAAAATAAGTCTTTTGATTAAATTTTTCGATGACTTCCCTCGGGAAGTCTTTTCTTACATTTTTTAATAGTCAGGAAACAGAGGGCAAACTGAACGCCCTTTCACATCCCCTCCTAACCTCAACCTTGCACTTGATCCTCAATCTACAACCCGAACTGGGACGACGACACAGTGACGAACCAAGGACGAACAAGGCTTTCTATATAAAATATATCATTTGGTCTGTTGCTTTCCGCTGGCACACGACTTGATAAAAGTGCTTACACTTGGTGGTGTAAATTGCTAATCGACATCCTTTAAACTTGACATGGAGAACTTTCAATAATTTAGCGTAAAATTTTTGTTTAGAATCGCTACCAAACTTGACTAGATTTCTTCCTTCCACGTAGTTTCTCATTAATACTATAACCTCTCACAAATACAGGGTGACCCAAAAAGATTCGTACCCATGAAAATTTCAATTATGGCTTTAATTAAAAAGCTATTTATTTCAAATTACAACCACACATCATTCAGTTTATGGAAGACTATTCACAAGAGTTTCGGCTATTTCTGTCAATTTTTAGTCAATTTATGGCTTTCCCAAGATGCGTTCCAAATGTCCACCGTTTCGTTGCAAGCAAACCTGTACTCGTCTGGCAAAGTTTTGAATCACTTTTATACACTCCTCTTTCGGGATGGCTCTTATTTTTGAAGAACTTAAAACTGCCATCACAGCAAAAATAAGAGCCTGCGTCCAGGAAACTGTTTATATTTTCAGTAGCAAAGCTAACCATTGCTAATCACCAACAATGAAAGTATTTTTGTGATCATTTACTGCATGGAAAAACAATAGTTCCGAATGAATTTTCTGAAGAAATGAATAATAGTTTTGCCTAAAGTCTGCATGCACGATTAGCTGCACTTTAAATTATACAATCGCATTCAAAAGAATCAGACGGGAAAAGTTAAACACATAAATATTTACCCACCCACCCCAAGTTAGCGCTCTCTCTTATAAAAATGCTCCTATTGAAAAGATAAATACCTGACTTAGCACAAAAAAAATGTGGAGAAAACTTTGCAAGCGATTCAGCGAACTTCACAAATGTTGATTTCATAGAGTTTGAAACTTGAAAAAGAATAAAAAGGCACGCTCTCGCTATTTCTTGCCTTCGTTTTCATTTGCCATGCTCGTCTTTCACTGGTATTCTTTCTAATTACCATACGTAGAATGGTGTGCGTTTTGTCATTTCATGTTAAAAACTTTAAGGAACATTGTCCTCAGTCCTCTGGAGCTTTTAATTTCAATGTCAAATAATGATGTATTGAATTGAATTTATAATACTTAGTAAATGCTTGTGGTGATTGGGTGTTTATTTTTGGCAATTGGAATGGAAAACATAACAGAAAAACTGAGATTCCTTCTCGTCAAACCATTGTGATTTAGGGCAATTTGCAAATTAGTATATGTGGATGTAAAGATAGTAGTTATAGTAAGGATGTTTCTAGCGAGTGGGATAATATATATATTAGAAATCTGATGAACATCAATCACAAAAACGTTTCTTCATTGAGAAGTACACTTTAATTGGCAATGCCTACCGTAAATTGCGGCACCATATAATACGCTGTACGCATCATGTCAGCAGGATTGTGGTTGGTTCAACCATTTGCTCTCGATGGTAATTGTTGGAAGAGTTAGAGTCTTCAAATTTGAAAGTTTGAGTAACTCTGTCTTTCTCCTAGATCTCTAGGAAAGCGCCACACCGAAAAAAAAAGCTTGAAACTTGATAACCGTAACTGGAAGCTTGCTTTTGCATTTACTTATGAATAATAACAAGTATACACGCAAAACAGACAGTGCCACGGCGAATAATGATTTCACGCATCTTTTATTCAGTATCATAAATCGCAAACGAAACGGCAAACCATAATCTTTTTCGGAGGGCATGTTCGCGGGAGATGTGGTCAAAACTCTGCATGTGATGGAAGCGAATGCAAGATGACGAAGGTCAAACATAATTAGACACGAGAACATGACCACAAAGTCGAAACAAAATCAAACTCAACTTTATTCTTCGGCAACAAAACGATGGTAATCATGCCTTGATAGGTTGACATAATCTTTCGCTGTTGCATGAAATTCCGAATTAAGTTTACTCCACCGCACATGCTCAAATGTATTCATCGTCTTTTGACATTTGCGGCATTCAAAGTTTTGCTGGCAAAAAGATCACAGTCACGCCTGATGGCTGCAAACCACTACGACGTTTCTGGACTTTTTAAGAGATTGCAAGTTGAGACAAGGCGCTGCGATGTAGCCCCATGCGTGCTTGATGTCTTGAATTATTGACTAAATGTATATTGCAAACTGACGTTATTTTGGTAGAATTTTAACAAATGGCGCCTGTAGGATATTTACCTCCAGCAGGGCAAGAATATTGAAGTAAAACCTATAAAAGATTTGCCGAATATATAGACCAGAATGCGACTTCGATTTCAATATCTTTACTAAAACGATACATTAGACACTAAAAATCCATAGCCTATTCTCCATGAAACATTTTGTAAAATTTGTCACGAGAGAATTTAGACTAGACGAAAATTTACATGTAGTCTCGAAGAATTGTCCTGATATGGAATTTTAACAATGGGAGAGGGGCGGGGGGAGGGGTGACTTGCCCTCTAACACAAACCCGTTCGCAATCAGTGTAGTTATAACATTTTGGAATGAAGAGAGTTTTACCAAAAATATCTGTAAAGTTAAACTTCGTAGAATAAATAGGTCGCATCTCTCGAGTGTACTTGAACGAGAGAAAACAATCAAGTATAACGACAGGTCAGTATTTTCAAACATCGGAAAAAATCGGTGGGAAAAACTAGAGATGGAGAAAAAAATAATAATAAAATTTGACGCATCCCACGCGATACGATTTAGGTAAATGTACAGATAAACACAGTTTCAGACTTGCAAAATTTCAACTTTCTCTTCAATGGAGTCTTGAAGATGAAAAATGGTGTTATTGATACAAAGGTTTCGAAACACAAAGAAAAGTTTATGCAATCGAACGATGAAAACATGCGTTGGACATTTGTCAATTATTCATTCAAAATGGGATTTTACAATGAGAACTTACGACGATGAAAAGCATAAATATTTCAAAGGACCGAGCTCGCAGGCATAAATAAAATATACGTTGCATCATCGATTATTTAAGGGAGAAAAACAATATAAAAGAAAGGATTCCTTAGAAATCAGTCTTTCGTTGATAAGGCCAATAAAGTGGCCATTTATGCTCATGCACGATAGTCTAAATAGTCGAAATGAGAGCTGGCAGACGGCCGACACAGACATCTGCCAACAACATAAGCTAATTGCCTAGAGCCATGACAACCGGAGTCAAAAGCGCCGGCATGAAAGTCATAAGCCATAATGAGGACATTGATTTTTGGAAACTCGACGACTTCATCAATTCACACTCTTTTCGCCGGATGAAAACTAAATTCCAACTTTTCTTTTACGATCGTTTTGTTTTGATACTCACACCGGTCGAGAAGACGTTACTGGATGTAATTTACACGGATTTGGACATTTTCGTTGCCGTTTGGGAAGCGGAGAACTGTCTTCCAATAACGAATTCGGAGCGAGGTCGTGGAAGCGATGACCGACGTGAAATAACCGGAGTGATTGTGACTCGGAATGCATGTTCAACGATTCCATTTGAAAGCATTACAAAGGGTGAATGGAGAACAATGAGTGAAAAAAATATATTCACACGTGCCAGTTTGAAGGATGTACGTGCAATAGGCATGCTAAACGATATATGTAAAAATCCAAAGGAAGACCATGGGCGAACTGAAGTGCACATCCACTCAAAGGATGAACTATGTAGGGAGAGTAATTTCGTAAACGATGACCTCACTACGACATCTGGAATGTGTGCAGATTTATCGACCGATACTGACCAACATCTTGGAGGAATGCGGTCGTTTGATGATGTGAGCACGAAAACCGGATCAGAATTCAATACGAGCTGTGTTATCGACATGAAGTCCGGAGTGGAAGCAGACTGGAGGAGGGATGGAGTCGATGAAGCGAGAAATAAAGACTTCAGTATGACGCTTGCACTGTCGTTAAGAACAGATAAAACAAACTTTGACCATGTTAAGAAAGACGCGAAACATGACCAAGAACCAAGCACCGGGTTGCTTTCGAAAACGAAGCACAGAACCAAAGTGCGACAGAATTTGATTGTCGCCGCAATTTTGCTGGCAATTGCGAACTTTCCAAATCCCGTTGTTTCACGAGCTGAAAACGAGCTTTTCACGAAGGCATTAGGCCACTGGGTGATCTCGCAGTTCATGCTACTGCCTTTTCGGATGTTCGAAAGATTTGCAATGATGGAGGAACTGATCGTACAGTACGACCGTCTTTCTCAAGTTACATTACGTAAACATAGCAAAAGAACCCGAGAGAATGTAATGGAAGCAATGCAAGTTGTGACGGGGACTGCTGCCGAGAATACAGCAACAATTGGCATCGAGACTACGGCTACGTCGCTTGGTCACGCGGCCGCAGGCGTCGTGTTAGCGGTATTTGTTGACATCGCCGTGACGGCCAGCATGTTGGCACGTGCTAAAGTACGCAAAGACCGCGGGAAAATCACCGTGAGACAATACAAACGTGAAGTACGTGACCGGATATTCCAAACCGGATGTCAGTTTGTCGCCGGCACAACCGGCACTATCGTTGGCCAAATAGTAGTGCCAGTGCCCGTAGTGGGCGCGGCCATCGGTGGGTTCGTTGGCAGTTTGGTAGGACTCGGCGTAAGCAAGGGTGTGACGAAGATACAACGGGTGGTGGAAAGGTTTAAAAGACGTAAAGTGCTGATGATGATCAAGAACGAGCACACTTCTAACACGTGAAACATGGCTGTGGCACAGTATGGGGAATATACAGTAGGTCCACTTTGCTGTGCAACTGGCTGCTCTATATTTAATTAGATTACTGACTGCCGTCAGCCATTTCATCATTCCAATTGGTCAAAAAAAGCAATTGACAGGCTGCCACTATGGTGATCACACTAGTAATAAGATATGCATGGTACGAAAAATTGGAGTGGCTCTACTGTATATTCATTATACTGCGACTGTGGGTCGAGTCAATTTCTCAAGCACGTCCTTTATTTTATATACAATTAATCCAAGACACCTGGTACATATCATAGCTGGCAAGGGAGGTGGGGTGGTGGCGGGGTAGATACTGGGGTTTGCTTAAGCGGATCCAGCGTTCGTCAAAATAAATTATGGCCGCTCAATATTAAATTCAAAGTATTTTCAGAAAAACCCTTACTGGTTTTGAATTTCTAAAGAATATAATTTTACCAATGGATTTGCCTCTAAGGTACTTAGAAATGTAAATACATGCCAAAATGTGCCGCAGTAATTTATTTTGACTTACCCTAGATCCCCCACTGGGAGTTGGTATATTTTGTTAGACACTCCAATAATTTACAGTAACCTCGCCTTAACGATTCTCTACAAAATTAACGTAACCACTCGTCACTTGAAGTGCTTATGAAACCGAAGTTTCCATATAGTTTTCTTAGGGTAATGCAAAGACCATTTAAACGACGTACGGAACCATTTCTCTCTAGAGAAATTCAATCTTGTCCATTATTCAACTAACAGCACTGTGACATCACATTACGTAATTAGATTTAGGAAATGGTAGTTTTCTGTGACGGTGTATAGGTGCTTTTGCTTTGCCACCTATACACGTATTCATATATTTAATTCGACTTGTAAAAAATAAAATGTTTTCACGATGATAAAATGAAAGTTCTTTGAAATGATATAATTCAATGTAATGCCACAATGATGTTATTTGTTTATCGTAAATGATCCAATAAACGCTTCGTATTAATGAGCGCCCCAAAGCAAGAGTTTGTGATAGAGCCGGCTCTCGCTATTATGGTAAGATTATAATAGCGAGTCGTGGAATGGGCTCAAAAATGCGTTTAGTATTATTGCCGAAGGCAGAGTTTTTCCAGTCCTTCGCCGAGTTTCTATAAGATGTGAACTCTGCAAGCATTAAAATGAGTGTTATTACACACCTTGTGTCCTCGTGAATCGGACATGTGTCCTTGTTAACTAAAATATGTGTCCTTTACAAAAAAGAATCGAAATATATTCTAATCTGAAATCTTGTCACGAGGTAGTAATGGGAGCTTTTTTCAATTGATTTTGGCATGAATTTGCACTGAAAAAGGGGCGATTTCCGGGAAGAAAAAATTCAAAAACGATCTTAATTCGATCGTTTACGTAAAATGCTCGAAAGCAAAAAAAATATGAAGAATCAATGAATGCGAATGAGCTGAAAGTTGAAAGATAATGTGAACAAGGAAATCGACCATAACTCACTCGTGAAAATGCTCAGGAAGTCAAAATTGTCTTTGTAAAGATTTCTCATTTTTTAAAGGCATATATAACCAATATTTTGCTATGCAACTTATGTTTTCATTATATGAAGCAATTGTATGAAGCAATGTGACGTCAGACGTTGTATGAAGCAATGTGACGTCAGAAGTTGTATGAAGCAATGTGACGTCAGAAGTTGTATGAAGCAATGTGACGTCAGAAGTTGTATGAAGCAATGTGACGTCAAAAGTTGTAAGAAGCAATGTGACGTCAAAGTTGTATGACGCAATGTCAACCGACAATGACGACATCACTGAGAAGTTAAGTGCTTTATTGTGTTACTCACATATAAATAGAGTCACCTAAAAAACCAGTCGAACAAAACATTTAACGTCAACACCTTACGCATTAGTTACACCATATTCATCAATAAAAATACTATTGTGCTATAAATACTGACAGATGAATATCTCAAAGTGAATCGCTACATCTCATACATCTCATATATCCCTATTACTAAATACAAGCTTTCTTTCAACAAAAAATTCACAAGCGATAACCGTGTCTTTTCAACAAAATTATGAGAAGAAACAAAGACACGCGCTTTTAATACATACAACAACAAAAAATTGCAATGAGAACGAGTATATTCAGACTGCGCATGCTCACGGAAGAATCTTTGCACGGCGGACGTAGGTCTTCGGTGGGGCCTGCTGTTAACAAAACGACAACACCAGTGCTACGCATAGATTCTGAAGAAATGGAAGAGGTTTCAATTTTCGAAGATGAGTTCATCTCAGTTGAAGGAGATGCCATTTGTTCCTTCAATTGCGTCATGGCAGCTGATTTGGTTGCCTTCTGCGCATGCGACGACATGGTGGATGATTTCATTGGCTCCAGCGCTTGCGTCGACATGGTTGACGATTTCATAGGTTCCTTCGCTTGCATCGACATGGTGGATGATTCCATTGGTTCCTTTGCTTGCATCGACATGGTGGATGATTCCCTTGGTTCCTTTGGTTGCATCGACATGGTGGATGATTCCATTGGTTCCTGCAATTTCGTCATAGACATTTTGACGGTTGGCATCATTTCATCATAGGTAGACATCACAGGTTCATCAGTTTTCGAAAAATTTCTCTTCGTCATTGGCTTACTTGACATCAATTCCGTTCGAAGTAAGCCTGTCGTCGAGAATGCAAAGGAAGTTGTCACCGCCATAAGAGGTTCAGTAACAGAGAGAACTTGTGACGACGAGTGCTCGAAGGCGGAAGTGGATGCTGGCATCATCGTCGGTTTTGCAACTGAGGGCGTAGGATTGAGGCTGGGGCTTGGGGACGAAGACTTTGCCGGAAAGAGAGTGTAGTTAACTTTGCATAAGTCGGTAGAACAACATCCATACTTAAGGCACGTCTCGCCGGGTGAAGTTTTACAATGCTCAAATCGGTTACAAAGACCAGGAGACTGGCATCCTGAATAGAATATTATTACACTTTCAATAAAATGGACGGCACACCTTTGAATTTCTTAAAAAACACTCTAGCAGTAGGGAGTTCACGATCACACAATTTCAAAGTCGAACAATGGGGTTGACCAAACTAAACTAAACACGACATAGATCGGAGCACGTGATCTTGCTATACACAGCATAGATCGAGCATGCGACCTTGCTGTACACAATATAGATCGAGCACGTGATCATACTATACAAGGAATTGATCGAGCACGCGACCATGCTGTACACAACATAGATCGAGCACGTGATCCTGCAATACAAGGCATAGATCGAGCACGTGACCTTGCTATACACGACATAGATCAGACAAGGGACGTTCTCTACACGACATAGATTGACGTTGCTCAGCATTGCCAATAAAATTATTGCTTTAGACAAAGAATGATCGAAAAACAAAACACATTCACCTTCGTCTACTTTAATCCATAACAAACAGCTGATGGGTGTAAATTATGAGCTTGTGATAAATCTGGTAAAACCATTTTGGTTTCTATTCACTAGTCACTAACTAAGTGCAGTAAATACTTTCTGAATACTTTGTAACATACTTATAACTTTTTTACAGTACCCCCAAGGAAACAGTGTGTTTAGTGGCATAAGAAACGCCGTTGACTATCGCTCACGAAAAAGAAGAGGGCAACAACGGGCCATGGTTTTAAGGCCAAAATATAAGAGCACGTAGGAGTTAAAGTGTGCTTATCGGCAAAAACTTTTATTAGCGATATCAAAACTTAGTGTAATATCTAACGTATGGATGGAAAATTGTTTTCAATTTGGTCAAATTTTCTTGTGATGGAGGTTTAAAGTTGCCTTTCAATGGACCTTGTCCGTCGTGGCATGAAGTCTGGGTCTAGCCAAATTCTGACGTCATCCAAGGTAGTTGGTATATGTATCTTGTATTGAGGAATCCCTTGCATGACGTCACAAAGGTAAGTCGTTCCAGACTTTTCGAACGACGGAAAAGGTCCATTAAGAGGAGTATTTTTGCTAACTTTAAATAGCAATAAAAATGGAACGATCTTACATTGTTAAACCTAAATTTATTATCGCTGTTAAAAATTTTTGCCGGAAGGCGCACTTTAAACGTTCATCAAATTCGTTTCACTAGTTCAAAACAACTGCTTCCCGTAGTAAAATTACACGGAGTTTCCACATATCATGTTAACGCACTTCATGCAATTGCCAAATATCACAAAATTTTTAATAATTGCAAACAGATTTGATGTGTATGAGTACTAAATCCTACCCCCCATGAACTTTTTAAAATTATGGAACAACATTTCATCTTCATAATATTGACTTAATTGTTTAAGTCATGCAGAGCATCAGATTGTATTTTTATCTCATTTTCAAAAATTTGCCCAATAACTTCCTGTAACTTGCCCAACTAGATGAAAGATTGGGGCAGGGAGGGGTGTATCACCCCCATACCCCCCCCCAGACGTTTTGGCATTGTATGTACTCATAATAGCCCCACATTGAATCAATAACAAGCGAAAGGCCAGCAGGAGCCTGAAGATAACAATAAAACAGCATGCATGAAATAATCAAAAAATGACAGAAAAAAGGAAACTAAAGAAAAATCCGAGAATGGCATGCATGCACCTTTAGGTCAGCTCGGTGGGTACCTTATTTTCATTGGGAAAATAGTTGTGTGAGAAAAATCCCAGCTTGAACATTTCATCTGCTAAGTTTTGTTGTACAATGAAATATTTCATACCTTTCTTGACTAATATTGAACCATTACTTGTCCTAACTTCCGCAGCAAAGCAAATTCTTCTCCCAGCACACTCTGTTATAGGTTTATTGAAACATAAAAAATCGTGTGCACATGAGCAATTCAGAGACAGTACACCTGAATAAAACAAAAACAACATCAATACACACAAAGTTACAGTTTCAAGATTTCTTCCAATGTAAAAGTACGCATAAAAATCAAAGCTTCATTAGATTTAAATGAAGAAATAAATGGACGTGTATTGAACATGCAATTTTTTACAAGATTTGGTCTGATGAGCTTGGACTCTCCCACCTGCTTTAGATGGTTGAAAAATCAAGAACAGGGGGGAGTTTTTGAGCACATCCGATCTAATGTGTTTGCATATAAGATCACACTGGACATGCAAACCAAAAATGTTCCCTTCATCATCATGCACTGCGAAATTGGTCCTGCTATGTAAATTCTGGGTTTGCTCGCTGCACTAACAGTAAATTTCAAACAGAGGAAAGGAATAATAAGGCTACGAGACTTATATTGCATAACCTACTGTTGTGGGTTGGCTAGGCCACTACAGCCAATTGCTGCCAGCAAGCAAGATAGCTTTTCTGACATTCAAAAAGTCATTTCGTAATGGCTTTTTGATTTTGATATTTGTGAATTAAACTACAAAGTGAATGGACTTTGAATAAAGCATTATAATTTACGAAACAGCTCAAAAGCATGTGGAGTATGTGGGGGAAACCTTTCTCTAATATTGGATTGACCCATACAAAAGAAATATGAGCTTGAAAGATGGGAAGGGGATAGCTTTTGAATTGAGAGACATCTTTTTCAGTATGATAAAAAATGTGCCACATCAAAGTAAAACTTTTGCCTTCCGAAGTATAAAATAATATAAAATAGTAATACATTTTGAAGTTTAGTTAAGTGAACACAAACAATATTTAAAGCAATGATAGTTTTGTCTGACTTCAATAGTTTCTTTTTCACAGAGAATAATAGTAGGCAAAATTTATGAAAAAATTGCAAACAGCTTCAAATTACTCGACATAATTACAAAATGACAATACCAGGCATGCACTGATTGGTCAATAGCTGACATCACATCAGCCCATATGCGAACTGGGGAGACCTTTGAGAGAGCTTGGGTGCATAGCAGGGTAATGCCAAGTTCAAAGGTCCTCTCTATTGCTTGTTTGCACAGTAAACACATTATATTTCTATAGTGAAACACAGACCTTACTTTAACTCGCTCAAGACATTCTAGAAAAGAACTAGTTTAATTTCTTGCTCTACTTCAAAAGCTGTCTACATTAAGTCCGCCAATGGCCATTGTTATTTTGCAGTTTCAAAAGGGGCAAAGAAACCAGGAGTTGTTCAACTTGGGACGGGCTGGTAAATTTTAACATTGCTACCCAAAATGCATAAATAATAAATTATTTATCTCAAGAAAATTCAATGTATTCCAATCAAATAGTTCTAGGCATTTTTACTGCAAACCAAAATTTACAACCCTTATACGTAGAAGAATGCAGCAGAAAGAGTATGGCTAGCTATGAAACAGTCGCTTCCAACTATGTACAAAACCTGAATTTCCAAAATTTGTCATTAATATCACCATGACATTACTTGAATATTCAAATTTACTGCACTTATAAACATGCAAATCAATGTGAATTATTTTGCCGCTTTAGGCATTCCCACAACTCAACTTTCTCACATTCCTTTACAAGAAATCTGGAGAACAAATTACATACCAGCAAAAAACGATGCAAATAATAGTACACCAAACATGTTAGACCAAGCCATACCTAGAAAAAGACAGCTTTCATTCAGTTATTGTGCTCGCAACAGGCTTACAAGCTGAGTTTGTGATGGTCAATGTTTATTATGATGTAATTTTGCCAATTTTGTGATGGTCAAGTAAAAAATAATCCGTCGAATTCTGTCACAATCCGATGCCGAATTATGTCAATTATGTCGCATTAATATTGTTCGGTTATTTATAGTATTGTGCAACTGGAATTTTGTTTTCAAAACTTAACACGCGAAACAAATAAATAATTAAAAGCCCACGTATTATCATTGAATTACATCTCCAAAAGATTTTCAAGAACATATGCCACAAAATCCACAGCGGTATTCTCGCAGTTCAAAGAGCATATGAGTCATTCAAACGAGAAAAAAAATCCATATCGAAATTTGGCATGCACGTTTAAAGAAAATTCCAAAAGCTTCCTTCGGAACTTCGAACGAAGAAAGCAATGAACGTACAATGTGGTACCGCCAAATTCTCACTAAAATCACAAAGCTTTATGGAAGGTCAAAGCATTTGACACAATCACATCTTAGCATTAATCATTACGTAAAATCCGGGATGAAGTATCAAAGGGAAAATGGAGCAAATAGTAATTGAACGAAAAATAATGGTCAATTGTCTTTCATGACAGACTTTAATTCATGTAATTTTCGTTACTATACAAAAAGGAGGTGACATGTCTTTACGTTTAAACATATTTTGGCTTTTACACAACATTTAAGTGGATGTTATGAAAGCAAAGCTCAAACAAAGTCGCACAATGAACATGAAATCGATAGCACAATACATAACGCTGACTCGCTTGAAAAGCCGGTCGATGCCAAACATAACGCCTTCTTCAAACGTACGCGTAGCATTTTTTGTTATACGAGTCGTGGTTAGCCGTGAAAAAGCGTACACTTGCCATGCAGTTCAACAGCAACAATTGTTTAGGAAAACACTAACAAAACAACGACCCAACAATGGATAACTACTATATTACGACATCAAAAAAAATGGATTTACAGTCGCACATCAGTTAGAACAAAACTTTCTACTAACCGCTGCGTTTTAACTCGTCGAAAAGGAACCCAGTTGAAGAGACGGTTTGAAGCAGTTTTCAAGTTCCTTATATCGTTGGTAACTCGATATGAGCTAAAATTGCCAATGGCGCCTTTTGTCTTTGTGTGAAGGGCATGCAAATGCAGAATGTACGGAATTTTCTAATAAATTACCATAATTTATGACTTGGTAATGTGGTAAATGACGTCATGTAGAAGGGTCAGTGGGTCAGTGGTCACATTGTTTGAGAAAATATTGCGCTTACGTTAACTTTTCGTAATTTGTTTGAGAAAGACTATTCTACAGTATTGACCAAGAAGCATATCCCTCACCACGGGTGGGAGGCTTTAGTGTCATAAGTGAATTTTTTCGGCCGTGCGTGAAGAGATTGGAACTAGTTGAATTGCTGGCTTCAAATTTTGGCGAGCCTCAGAGTTTTTCCACAGCTCATCTGTTTAGGACAAAAAATACAGATGCGATTTATTATTTATGTTTTTATTGCCGTCCACGAAAATCATAATACACAGTGTTGATCAAATAGCGTGGGGTGGGGTGGGTGGTGATGGGAAGGTTAGGGAGTGTTTAGTCAAAATACAACAATAATAACTTTATTTACACACGGTACTATTTCACTGAAGTTGCAATTGTTAAAAAAAAATGAAATATTGATCTTCCAATGCCTCTAGATGCTGGGTTTTCAGTAGTGGATCCAGCGCTCGTTCTAATAAATTATGGCCGCTCAATTTTAAATTCAAAGTATTTTCAGAAAAACCCTTACTGGTTTTGAATTTCTAAAGAATATAATTTTACCAATGGATTTGCCTCTAAGGTACTTAGAAATGTAAATACATTCCAAAATGTGCCGCAGTAATTTATTTTGACTTACCCTAGATCCCCCACTGGGAATTGGTATATTTTGTTAGATACTCCAATAATTTACAGTAACCTCCCCTTCACGATTCTCCACAAAATTAACGTAACCACTCGTCACTTGAAGTGCTTATGAAACCGAAGTTTCCATATAGTTTTCTGAGTGTAATGCAAAGACCATTTAAACGACGTACGGAACCATTTCTCTCTAGAGAAATTCAACCTTGTCCATTATTCAACTAACAGCACTGTGACATCACATTACGTAATTAGATTTAGGAAATAGTAGTTTTCTGTGACGGTGTATAGGTGCTTTTGCTTCGCCACCTATACACGTATTCATATATTTAATTCGACTTGTAAAAAATAAAATGTTTTCACGATGATAAAATGAAAGTTCTTTGAAATGATATAATTCAATGTAATGCCACAATGATGTTATTTGTTTATCGTAAATGATCCAATAAACGCTTCGTATTAATGAGCGCCCCCAATCACCAAAGCGAGAGTTTGTAATATAGCCGACTCTCTTTATTATGGTAATATTATTATAATAGCGTGTCATGGAATGGGCTAAAAAATGCGTTTAGTATTATTGCCAAAGGCAGAGTTTTTCCAGTCCTTAATCGTTTACGTAAAATGCTCGTAGGCAAAAAAATATGAAGAATCAATGAATGCGAATGAGCTGAAAGTTGGAGGATAATGTGGAAGAACAAGGAAATTGACAATACTCACTCGTGAAAATGCTCAGGAAGTCAAAATTGTCTTTGTAAAGATTTCTCATTTTTTAAAGGCATATAAAACCAATATCTTGCTATGCAACTTACGTTTTCATCGAACAGAATCTATAAAATGACAGCGGACTGTCAAAAACGATTCATGCATATCTCTTTTCATCCTCGAGATTTTGAAGTTTTCGCAAAGACCGATTTTACAACATGTGACGTCAACTAAAAAACCAGTCGAACAAAACATTTAACGTCAACACCTTACGCATTAGTTACACCATATTCATCAATAAAAATACTATTCTGCTATAAATACTGACAAATGAATATCTCGAAGTGAATCGCTACATCTCATACATCTCGTATATCCCTATTACTAAATACAACCTTTCTTTCAACAAAAAATTCACAAGCGATAACCGTGTCTTTTCAACAAAATTATGAGAAGAAACGAAGACACACGCTTTTAATACATACAACAACAAAGAACTGCAATGAGAACCAGTATATTCAGACTGCGCTTGCTCGCGGAAGAATCTTTGCACGGCGGACGTGGGTCTTCAGCTGATTTGGTTGCCTCCTGCGCATGCGTCGAAAAAACTTGTGACGACGAGTGCTCGAAGGCGAAAGTGGATGCTGGCAACATCGTCGTGGGACTGAGGCTGGGGCTTGGGGACGAAGAATTTGCCGGGAAGAGAGTGTAGTTAACTTTGCATAAGTCGGTAGAACAGCATCCATACTTAAGGCACGTCTCGGTGGGTAAAGCTTTACAACCGTAAAATCCGGAAAAGGAATAACAAAGCTGAGAATCCTGGCATCCTGAATGGAATTTTATTACACTTTTAATAAAATGGACGGAATCCCTTTGAATTTCTTAAAAAAAACTCTAGCAGTAGGGAGTTCACGATCACACAATATCAAAAAGTCTAACAATGGGGTCGACCAAACTTAACTAAACACGACATAGATCGAGCACGTGACCTTGCTATACACGACATAGATTGACGTTGCTCAGCATTGCCGATAAAATTATTGCTTTAGACAAAGAATAATGATTGAAAAACAAAACACATCGATGTTCAATTCATTCACCTTCGTCTACTTTAATCCATAACAAACAGCCTGCTATAAGATATTTACCAAGTAGCAACAGCTACATTTCCACAGCATTTAGAACTGATTCATCAGCTTACGATAAATCTGGCAAAATCATTTCGGTTTCGATTCACTAGTCACTAGTTACCAACTAAGTGCAGTAAATACTTTCTGAATACTTTGTAACATACTTATAACTTTTTTACAGCACCCCCACGGAAATAGTGTGTTTAGTGGCATAAGAAACTCCGTTGACTATCGCTCACGAAAAAGCAGAGTGTGATAACGGGCCATGGTTTTAAGGCCAAAATATAAGAGCACGTAGGAATTAAAGTGCGCCTATCGGCAAAAACTTTTATCAGCGATATGAAAACTTAGTGTAATATCTAATGTGTGGGTGGAAAAAATTTTTCAATTTGGTCAAATTTTCTTCTTGTTATGGAGGTTTAAAGTTGCCTTTCAATGGACCTTGTCCGTCGTGGCATGAAGTCTGGGTCTAGTCAAATTCTGACGTCATCCAAGGTAGTCGGTATATATATTATGTATTGAGGAATCCCTTGCATGACGTCACAAAAGTAAGTCGTTCTAGACTTTCCGAACGACGGAAAAGGTCCATTAAAAGGAACATTTTTGCTAACTTTAAATAGCAATAAAAATGGAACGATCTTACGTTGGAGTTAACACCTAAATTTAATATCGCTGTTAAAAATTTTTGCCGAAAGGGGCACTTTAAAGTTCATTAAATTTGTTTCACTAGTTGCTTCATAATCAGAATTTTTATCTGTCACCACTGACGCTAAATCAAAGTCAGTTTTGCAAGCAAACCTTTCCACTTTTGCTTGGACAATGAATTGGAAATGCTATAAAACTATATGCCTAAAGTAGCCCTCTTTTAAGTTTATTTAAAGAAGGCATCTTGACGTGGTGCAACGCGAGAATTTTGTTTGTTAAATCCAGGTGGAAAACGTATTGTTCTCAACTTCTCATTTACATATATGTTTGTGTAACGGTATTTACCAAGTGGCTAAGGTTAATATCGAATTTCCTTCATTATGTTTGTACTCTTTATTGTCCATTTATTACAACCAGGGATAATTTTCAACAATGCATACATGAGTTCATCATACATTACAAGCTAAACACATCTAACTATACGTTGATGAAAACTATACATTGATGAAAACTATACGTTGATGCAAACTATACGTTGATGCAACTATACGTTGATGCAACTATACGTTGATGCAAACTATACGTTGATGAAAACTATACGTTGACACAAACTATACGTTGATGAAAACTATACGTTGATGAAAACTATACGTTGACACAAACTATACGTTGATGAAAACTATACGTTGATACAAACTATACGTTGACACAAACTATACGTTGATGAAAACTATACGTTGATACAAACTATACGTTGATGAAAACTATACGTTGACACAAACTATACGTTGATGAAAACTATACGTTGATACAAACTATACGTTGATGCAACTATACGTTGATGAAAACTATACGTTGATGAAAACTATACGTTGATACAAACTATACGTTGATGAAAACTATACGTTGATGAAAACTATACGTTGATGCAAACTATACGTTGATGCAACTATACGTTGATGAAAACTATACGTTGATGAAAACTATACGTTGATGAAAACTATACGTTGATGAAAACTATACGTTGACACAAACTATACGTTGATGAAAACTATACGTTGATACAAACTATACGTTGATGAAAACTATACGTTGACACAAACTATACGTTGATGAAAACTATACGTTGATACAAACTATACGTTGATGCAACTATACGTTGATGAAAACTATACGTTGATGAAAACTATACGTTGATACAAACTATACGTTGATGAAAACTATACGTTGATGAAAACTATACGTTGATGCAAACTATACGTTGATGCAACTATACGTTGATGAAAACTATACGTTGATGAAAACTATACGTTGATGAAAACTATACGTTGATGAAAACTATACGTTGATGAAAACTATACGTTGATGAAAACTATTGCGTAATTCAAACAACATGAACTAATCTGGGTTCAAACTCGGTTCAAATGAACACATGTATGTCTGTCTTTTTTTCCCAGTGAACACTACTAACCCAGGCTTGACCTGCGTTTAATTCATTCTACTTCTTGACATGAGAATAGCCAAATCCAAAATAAACCTGGGTTTTAGTATTCAGCACACGCAAGAAATTAACCCGTGTTAATGTCAATTTTACACGGATAACAACACGGACTAATTAACATGTACAATGATGTGGAATACAAGCATACCGCATAAAAGAATTAAATGTTGCGAATTAACGATAAATTGGCACTATTGGCTGCTTTCGTTGAGCTTACAAAACAACTGCTTCCAGTAGTAAAACTACACGGAGTTTCCACTTATTATGTTGACGCACTTCATGCAATTGCCAAATATCACAAATTTTTAATAATTGTAAACAGATTTGATGTGTATGAGCACTAAGCCCTACCCCCCATGTACTTTTTAAAATTATGGAACAACATTTCATCTTCAAAATATTGCCTTAATTTTTAAGTCATGCAGAGCATCAGATTGTATTTTTATCTCATTTTCAAAAATTTGCCCAATAACTTCCTGTAAGTAAATGGTTTGTAAGTAAATGGTAAACGATCTACATTTACAAACATGTAACTTCCTGTAATTTGCACGACTAGATGAAAGATTGGGGCAGGGGGTATCACTCCATACCCCCCCGAAAGTTTCGGCATTGTATGTACTCATAACAGCCCCACATTGAATCAATAACAAGCAAAAGGCCAGCAGGAGCCGGAAGATAACAATAAAACAGCGTGCATCGTATATGAAACTAGGAGTTACTATCGCAAGGGAATTGCTGCCCCTCCACCAAGTAAGGTAAAACAGTTTGGAAACTGCTATTGCGTGTTTTCCATCATTTATCATCTGCCATAAACAATACAATAATGAATGGTAAAAATAAAAATACAGCAAGAAACCGCAACAACTCGTATACTTTGTCATTGCATAAAGACAAGCTAATTGTGTCATCTTTTATTTTCAAATTGTCATATAAATCAATTTATAGAAGTAGATGCAAGAAGTAACACTGTATGTATGTATAATTATGCTAATTTCAAAATGGGATAATTGGATGAACAGTTTTCAAAGCTCATTTTACAAAAATTTGCATATTGTCATTTAGAACTCGGCCAATAACAATTAAATCATGTTAACCGGAGCTTAAATTTGATTTTGTAAAATATGATTCTGTAAAAAGCCACATGGTTGATGTAAACATTGTGGACATTTGAACAGATTTTAACCTTGAAAAGTTTTTTGACTTTGAAAAGACATATGGTTCCTATTGAAAATGTTTCATATTTGTCAAAAGCTTAAAGTTTTGTTTGCTTAAATATTTTAAGACAATTCACAATTCTGATTTTGTTCTTTAGGTTGAAATAAAAACACGGCATGATTTCTTGTTTGATTTGTGTCATTTTCTTTTAGACTGCTTTTTGTGAAGCTCATTCGCCTTATTAATTGTAACCTGAGAGATAATTGTAACCTGAGTCTAGCGCAAATCAATTTTTTGCAATACAACCAATACAATATGATGCATGGTTTACTCGCCATGTTTAATCATGATCGTGACCATTGAGCTCTATAATAACTGGAGGGGCAAAGGGGCCTGGGCCTCGTGGTCAAAAACATGGCGGTAATGGCGGATTTTGGTTGTCAAAACTTCCACTTTGAGAAAAATTTTTAACATTCGCTCCCTCCTGAATCCGGAACACTATTACTGCTTATATTGATGACAACCAGCGAAAACAACCACGATACCGTAAGCATAAAATATTGAAAATAATGCTTCAGGTTTTTGTGAAATAGACACACACATTTAAATGAGGTAAATCTACTGTAAAATAACGTATATTTTGTCAAGTAATGCTTTAGCTATGTTAGAAATAAATATCAAACGGCATTCTTTACACTGTGCAATACTTGTGTTTTGACTATTTGTTAACAGCTGTGCAACTGTCTTTCTTGAATAGATGGGTAAATCTTAGTTAAAATGTCCAAAAGGAGTTAGAAAAGTTAGCTTACCCCTACGACTTAAGTCGACTGGAAATATATTATTAGTAGGTATGTATTTTTTGAGTTTTTGGTAGGATTGATTCTGGGTGTCTTATAAGGTATTATGATATTCTGATAAATCTACTGAGAACTTATGAAGAAAATATCTTGAACTAGGAGAGCAAAAGAACGAAATTCAGAAATTCTATAATCATGTTGCTGGTTCTGTTTTGAGCCAAGATATTAGAAACTGGATTGTCATTGAAAACCAAGGATCTACTACTGAACAGAACTACATTAATTTCCCATTGAAAATAATTTCTTAAATTAAAGTGCATTGGTTTCTCTGACATAACACTTTTCTTATTGCTGCATGAAGGCAAACCTGTTTTAATAATTATAATGTAGGTGAAGATTTTAGCATGTTGTATAATTATTATACAGACATTATTTATAATATTATGGCCTTGTGTAATGTATGTCAAGAACTTATTAATTCTCAAAATGCTAACCTTCTTGCACTACTTTTCTCTCCTTACAAATTACAGTTACCTATACTAATTTTTCTAGGTTCAAACAACTTGAAAAATTTTTGAATTTTACATTATGCCTTTGAATTTTTCTTTTTGTCTTTTGGTAAAATATCAGTAAATGACTTAAAATCAAGTTTATCTAAAATAGTATTTTGTACAAAGTAACTATACATAGTTGGAAAAGTCTCATGTTGAAGGCAGATGTGGCTTCTTTACTAGATTGCTACTCTTATTCTTTTAAATGATATCGTAATTCTTCAAAGACATAAAAGTTCTTTGTCATCAATTTTGCTTCTTCCACATTCAACTTCATTGCAACCAATGCATCTTATGTGAATTTTTAATCACCTGGAATTGAAAAACATATGGATTTTGTCAGATGATGCAGTACTGTATTTAATGTTTCATGCATGTCATCATAAGCTTTTCTTGAGCAAATATTTCAAGGTAGGAGCAAAATTTGGCACATTATTGAACAAAGTAGTTTTTATCTTGATTTTGATGTACTAACCTGTTTACTACACTGTGTAACAAACAATTCATTTACAGAAACACCAGATGGCATTTATAAAACTTTAGCATAAAGCAAACCTTTACACACCAACAAAATGATTGTCCATAATCTGTCAAATTGTCCAGGATAGCTGTTTAATACAGGTATTTTTTATTGTACAACATGTACCAAAGAGCTCATTAATCCTGCACTGCATTTGATTTCAATACAGCTCTGTTCTTAATATTTGCTTCATGTTTTCAGAAAAATATGAAAAAATCCTCTATTTCTTGGAGGTAAAGTCAGTTGAAACAAGGAGTTTTAAGACATGCATATCTCGATAAGAATTGGTTGCTTTGCCTCGTCTAGCAAGCGATTAAGTAAAGAACAAATAAGACTGGATATACATAACTTAAATTATAACTTAGAAGTAAAAACATTCACAAAATATATACCATCACACTTCAAGTATTGACTTAAAACAAAACACTGAACACTTTAAATGGTAAACAATCTAACGTTGCTCACCGGTGTCATGAAATGTTTCCTTTTCTGGCATTACTTCAGCATCCGTACACCAAACAAGTTTGCAGCATGTTTTAAAAATAAAATTTCTAAAAGTTTTTGTGCTTCGCATTGAAATTTTATATAAGCGCAATTGTGCTTGTCAAATCCGGATGGGCGAAAAAAATTTCATTTTATGAGCCCGCGTCTTTCCGCTGACTTTGACAACCAAAATCCGCCATGTTTTTGACCACGCGGCCGCGCGCTAATAATTTATAGTAATTTCGTTGACGTTTCCCCTCCAGTTATTATAGAGCTCAATGATCGTGACTAAAACACCACACGAGTATATACGAGTACATACGAGTACATACGAGTAACACACGAGTACATACGAGTAACATACAAGTACATACGAGTAACATACAAGTACATACCAGAAACATACAAGTACATACAAGTAACATACGAGTACATACGAGTGACATACGACTATTTTCTGGTCAACAAATGAGAAACAACACAATTTCTTCAATACATTGATATTTGCGTTTATTTTTCCTTGTATTTGTGTGGACTTTGGGGCAACCATTTGATGGATTTAAATGCTGAAAAGGTATTTTACTTTCATACTACATTCATTTGTATGTTTTAGTTGAATTTGTTATAGATATTTTGTCGATGCGATTTGCCAGTATTTGAGCGCTTTTTGAAGCACTTTCACGTAGGAAATACATATTTATGAAAGCGATTATACATTCATTTTGACTCTGAAGATGACTACCGCTAAGGTTGTCGAAACGTCAGTCAACAACAACAAAAACAGTCCGTCTCAGGACTATACGTAACAGTGCAACTCTCATTTAATTCAAATATATATAATGTAAATTTATTTCATGTAGCACGTTTTGAAAGCATTATTTATACGTTGTTTATTTAATCGCTTTCATAAATATGTATTTCCTAGGTGAAAGTGTTTCAAAAAGCGCTCAAATACTGGCAAATCGCATCGACAAAATATCTATAACAAATTCAACTAAAACATACAAATGAATGTAGTATAAAAGTAAAATACCTTTCCAGCATTTAAATCCATCAAATGGTTGCCCCAAAGTCCACACAAATACAAGGAAAAATAAACGCAAATATCAATGTATTGAAGAAATTGTATTGTTTCCATTGAACTAAATATAACTGGAAGGCTACCTTCTGATATATCGGTAACACACGAAATGAGGCCAAAATTTTGTGTGATCTGACCTCCAGACACGCGTTTCTGGTAGTCAAATCACGCGAGTTCGGCCTCGCGATGCGTGATTGGAAGGAGTGAGTAAAGAGTCTGAACGAATAAACTACATGTTTTGGCCAAGCTTTAGAAAGGAAAATTACTGAATTTATTTAGTTTTGCTGCGTTTTCTTTTGATATTAATACAGGAAATTTAAGTTTCTTGCCGACCAAATAATTTTTTACCCAGAAGGCTTACCGATGGCAAAGGATTGTGCTCGGATATTGGCGAAAACTTTCAAATGTAAAAATCCCAATGGGTAAGTGTTTATTCATTGTATTCATAAAGTGTTTACACATTAAATTTATTCATTGTTAAACAAGATTAGCTTATTGAGTCGGTGCCTGTCGCTTGTTTTGCCTTTATTTACGATCTCCCTCGTATATTTTTTACCGTAGTTGAAAAGACGCAGTGTGAAATATTTGTCTGCGATATGCTTTGTCAGTTGAGTTGCTGTGATCGTCTTCGATAACAGCCTCGTTAACACCATCTTCGTGATCTCTGAATAGAGGAAAGGTCGATTCCAGATTAAAATGTTGGCAAACTGCAATAATCATACTGTTCTTCAACTTTGCCCTGTTACTAATATGCTGATTGTCGTTGCCTGTCACCGTTGCTTTGAAAACGTGTTCGCAGAACTCTATACAACGATACACCGCTGTGGATGGAATCTGTAAACCACCGTTGTTCACGAAGTTGACGAAAGCTGACGCTTTTCCAGCTTCATGATATTTTGTGGCAGTATAATCATGGTCATCTACGGATAACGATTTTGGTAAAGGACAAAGGCATCGTTTGCATTCTGGGCAAGATAAATTGTTGACTAACTTCGAAACTATGTATCCTGCAATATAAAATATAACGTTCGAAATAAATTCGCTGTTGCCTTCTTGGAGATGTTGCACCATTGCATTAATTTTATTGTCAGTGTCTTGGGCAGCAGTTTCTTGTGACTGATTATGTAATGTGGGTGAATGTTTTCTTGTACGAAAAAGTGGTATCAGGTTGTTGCAGCCAGTAAAGTCCAAACAGTTTGCATTTTTTGATGCAGTAATGGCATTTCTCATCAACATTTTTCAAGGGCATACTTCATTTGGAGACTGTTGGGGTTGTTGTTCCATCCACCTCTTGAGCGAATGCAGGAAAACAGGAGTTCAATATGGTCCTGTGAATATTTGTAGGTTAAGAGATACTTGAATGGATTGATGGATGAAGAGAGCATCTGTGTTGCCATTGAAATAGTGGATTTGATGCAGGTAACAAACCCAATTACAAATGTTTTGCTGAGATGTACAAATTGGTTGAGAGGAAGCTGTGTTGGTTTTTAATGATAGTAAATATTCTGCTGATGATGATAACACTTCTTGCCATGTTTCCTGACTTGAAAGCCGAAGAGGTGCCTTAAAACCCTTACCCAGTGGATTCCGGGAATTAAGGATGTCAAAAAGTCGGTCGATAATGCTAATAAATGTCACTGTCCCATTACTGCCAGAGAAATTTGGTTGTTTAGCGGATTTGTCTAAAAACTCAATAGCATTTGCCACAGAGGAGCTCAATGTTTGTGCAGCAAGTCGCACATTCATTTTGTGTTTGTGAAAGTTAAGGTGATTACTCGTAAGTTTGTTTGTTAGGTTTAATCCTTCTTCCATTTGTAGGTTTTGAAGTTGTTCTATGTAACTCCACTTTATAATGTTTTCCTTGCCATCCTTAAAAGAACCAAGTTGGGCCAGTGCATTGCGTGCAAGCTTTAACATATGGCAAGGGTCAAGAATTACAAACACATCTTCGCCAGTAGTTGGATGGGTAAATGAAGACCGCATTTCATCATATGTACCGTTAAAGTTGCAACCAAGACTTTCAAATGTATGAAGATTTACAGCAGTACCATCAGCTGTTACAGACCATACCTTTAAACCTGCCTTTGATGCCTTTTCAAGACATTGTATTACCAATGATGCTTGGTCTTTACCATTGATTTTGTCAACCAAAAGTACCCAACGGGCATTTCCAATGACTTCTGGTGCCAACTAATAAAAATACTAGTGCCTCAGAAGCCAATTTCTCTGTTTTATGATTAGGAGTGTATCTCCAAGATTAACAAACCCTGAATACTGGTCATCTTCTGATTCCATATTGTTTGTTTTCAGATTGACATTGCATCAATAACCAAACAGCAGTCTCTGGAATTTGGGGAAGCAGCAACTTCATTTGATAGTGATTGGAATGCATCTTTAATGAAACCAGGGTCACATTTCATGGACGAGACCATTTTTCATCAAAGATGGATTGGGTAGTGGAACAATGGATCGAACATATTTATAAGCTTTTGGAGAATAAAAATATAAAGTAAGTGCAAATTCTTTGATTTCATCAGAGTATCTTCTGCCTGAACGAGGACATTTTAAATTATCTCTAATATTGTATAAAAATCCCAACTGAGTATCATTGAAAGTGGACAAAAGACTTTCTGCCTCTTTTGAATTGATCACCAACTTATCTTTTAAAATCTTGACAACTTCACCCATGGTTTCAACCTTTGTTTTGTGCGTCTCAGTTGTTGTTGCAAGTTTCAATTTTTGTTGAAGCTTATTTTTAAACAAATCTCTTTTTTCTTCTGTAGATGTTTTGGAGATTTTTTTGGGTGGAGAAGTTTCATCAACGGAATCAGAGGTAGCTGCAAAAGATCTTTTATTTGAAAGCTCGAGTCTATTCAGCAGTGCTTTGAGTGGGTTGTAGAAGTTGAAACATTTTGAACATGCAAGCTATTGGACATGGATGGTATGGCATACTTTTTTAGTCGGCATTTGCCATTTTGTGAGGGGGGGACAATGTAGTCAGTTAGTTGAAAATGGTCACTGCATATACGATGTGCACTTTTTGCTGTCCATGGTACTTCAAGATGGTTTACTTGTTGAACAAAATGCTCCCATAATTTTATGGCTGCCTTGTTTTTCATGGGAAATCTGTAATACATATAAATATTCATGATCTAGTATTTTAAATATTATACTTCCAGTAATTTCACTACAAATCCTTGTCCAGTTAAATAAAGTTGTAAGCCCTGTACTAACAATATGATACCAGTTATATCTACTTTACACTTTTACTGTGAAAAGTATTATTTTATTGCAATTGTGACCAGCTAAACAAATAAATACTGTATATGACTAAACTGTCAAAATATAGAATTTATATATGTTAGTATTTAACTGAATTTTATTAAAATTTCATTTTTGTAGTTGAAGCATGTTTAATCTTTCCAAATTGCAGTTTTGTTTGATGTCATTTTTTCAACTTATGTATTGGAATTTTACCTGTGAAAAGCAACAGTTTCTGCACCTATGTGGTGAGAAATAGCCCTGTTCCTGCACCCAATTATCACACATGTAAGTGGCATGTTTACTGAACAATCCTGAATACTTATCTTTGTCCTAAAGACGACAATTATGCAGTGAAAAATAACTTTTGTTTGCAAAATCAAGGAAATATACGCTCTAACGTTAAAAAAAGGACTGGGGTGAGAAGAAGCTATACTTGTTTTTCTTCGTAAATATTACTTTAAAACATAATTTTGCTAACGTTCTGTTATGTTAATGTCATTATTGGTTTAACGTTTTTTAAGAAATTTTTAAAACAATACCATGCAAATTTGCAAGATGTCAAAATCGCATTTGTCGAGGCTTGTTAAGTTTGTTTTTTTTTTCAAAAAAGGCACGATTGCTTGATTGATCTATTACCGTAATCAAACTTACTATAAATGACCTGGAAAATTTACATTTTTTGCAATTTACTTCCAGTTTTTTTTCATAGTTTTTGCAAAATCCGCTGTCAAAATGACTAAAACACTGACATATTTTGTTTTGGTCGTGTTTATCACAAGCGTGGAAAGACTGGGAACGATACTGTCGACTTAGGCTTCAAATTTCCGGGCGAAGGTAGCCTTCCAGTTATATTCATTGAGTTCAATAATAACTGGAGCGGCTATCTCAAGCGCGGCCTTAGATATCTGCTGACGCCAAAAAAATGGCGGATTTCGTCCGTTGCCGCTGAGATTTACCGAAATTGATCGCTTTTCCGAAAATTTCACAATTTCCCACTCCCTCCTGAGGAAAGAGAGAAGAAAATGTATGTGTGTATTTGGGATTCGTCAAGCAATTTTTTGATGAAAATCAAGGTAAAAACCTCAAATTCATAACAGCGAGTCAACTGTGGTTGTCAGTTATGTGCTACTACGAGGATGCATTTATAACTATCGACGAAAGAGCTATATGTCGGCTACACATGTATGAATGCAGATGTGCGTCGTTTTTTTACCAACGTCGAACTTGTTTGATCGATTAAACTCTTTAGTCTATACAAAAAAGTATATCATAGTTCATCTCCACGGTTCACGAGAGAGAAGTTAGCTTATTTGTTATCATTGCTATTTTGCTTCTTTTCATGATGCAATGGGCAATGGCTTTTTTCGCCACAATTGTTGGATTTTTACTTGTTTCTTTAAAAAAAAGTAAATATTAAATCTCTGGATATTTACGGATTTTCTGTAATTGAGTTTCATATTAAATTTCAAAAAGACTCAAGTCTGCATAGGTTTGGTAAATCAAAACAAACAATATTGTATAGAAAGTACTTTAAGTAACCTTTTTGTGATGTTCTGAAGTGCAACTGCATCAAATACTTGTAAAGTTGTAGCACATTTTGATTTTGTTGTATTGATACATGAATTGGGCAAAATGCAAATAATCATCAAAACACTTGTGCTTCCAATGGTGTTTATAATTCATTTGTAGTTTTAATACTTCTACCCTTCTTTTTCACTTTGTTTTGTTTTTCCTATATTTGCAAATAAGTACACAATTTGAATGATTAACACAGTTTTCACCTAAATAATAAATTTCATAAGCAGTTGGTAGTGCATTTTGTTCTCTGAGTATCCACATCTGGTGTTTTGTTCATACAAGAATGATGAAGTGCAAGTAGATATGTCATAGCAAGGCAATATAACCAAATGAATCAAATACCTATAGCGTACTTTTATTCTAGAAGCTTAAAAGCTTTTAGAAATTATAAAGTTATTGGATTATATTAACCATATATCATCAATCTCATGAAAAGAAATAAGAAGCAAAAATTTGTAGGAAAGCTTTGAAAAGTGAAAACTTTTCTTTAAAAAGTAGCAATAATGCATATGATAAATCTCCATTCTGTACTTTACTAGGTAAATAAGCTCAAACTGTTTCTTGAAACAAAACTGTAATAATGAAGAAATATACAGTACAGTAACTTTGAAAGTTTCATCACTGAATCTTTAATGCTTCAGTGTAGTGCATTAGATATTAGTAACATTTATACAACACTCAACTAAAATGTTTTGATAAAGATATGACTTGATTTAAACATAAGTTATATAAAACCCAATGGCTTATACAGTTTGATGCTTCACATCTGCATCAAGTCATCAATCTCAGTACAAATGTTTACATAGACTTTATGGCTTTCCCATTTTATATCTTTGTGAATTGACATTTCATTAAGCATCAAAACACACACAACCTTGCCATCTTTCTTGGTTCATGAACTTTAACTTCAAAGCATTCAAGGCATCCTTAGTGAATCCATTGTCTCCATCCCTAGAATTTGACCATGATCAAATTAAATAACTCTGATAGGGCAGACGATAAATCAATTATCTTTACAGCATTATAATTTTTTAAGACTCTGCCTGGTCAATAACATCTTCCAGTCATCTTTACTCCTTGGTCTTCCCTGCATGTTGTCAGCAAATAGAACAAAGCAAGCTCTGCTCCAAATCATGGGTACTCTTGGGGCTGATCATTTCGTTTTGATACTTACTCACAGAGCAAAATGTGTGCAGGGTCTTTTTTGCTTTAGGGAAACTATTTTGCAAATAGATGGGTAAATTTACGACTTCATGCAGACTTTAGAAAAGTATGCAGAATTTTATAAACAAAAACAGGAAAACATCAGTATATTTGGCGTTCAAGTCAGTCTTAAAAAATACGATCTTTAATATTTTTATGGCTTTTAAAGTGCATGTATAATTGCTTTCAGTTTTCAATCGTTGACGGACTAAAAACTACAACTATCTCACCTGTGAGAAGCGATATGTTCCTTTTGTGGAAACTACGACATCCAACAATTGAACGATTGAAGTGTTGGCATTATAAAGAAATGCCAAAAAGATATCGTCACAGAATATGGAACTAACGATATCGTGTTGGTTTTGAAAAATTTTATAATTTACTATATACACCAGGGGGAGGTCGAGAATATTATTTTTCTGCAAAGCGATCATTTCAGCGGAAATACGTCCGTTGGCCGCCATTTTTTTGGCGACCTCGCCCCAGTAAAGATAGCCGCTCCAGTTATTATAGAACTCAATGGTTATATTTAGTTCAATGATTGTTTCTCATTTGTTGACCAGAAAATAGTCGTATGTCACTCGTATGTACTCGTATGTTACTCGTAAGTACTTGTATGTTACTCGTATGTACTCGTATGTCACTCGTATGTACTCGTATGTTACTCGTATGTACTCGTGTGGTGTTTTAGTCACGATCGTTTAATCATAGCATTCCAATTTCTATCCAATCGGCATGCACAAACGACGCGCAGTTCACCTTATATGGAGGTGAGTGCTTCAATGCTCAATCGATTCTCGTCAGTCATACGTTTTCATCATAAAATTAAAAGATAAATTCCTTGCCATTTTGAATGAAAACATTTTTTTGATTCTTTTAAATGTCTTGATTGTTTTGATTCTTTTGAGTTTTAAAATGCTTTTGATTAAAAGTATGATACGTTGTTTACTCAACCGAACAATCGTCCGCATGTTTACAAACGTAGAAACGGACAATATTATAAAACTGTAGTTTTGTTTCCATTATTTCCTTTATAACATTTTGATAGAACCTTTTTCCGATGATTCTGTGCGACTGCGATAAAATGATGTATAGTTATCGCAAAGAGCAAACGTTTCATCATATTCATAATTCATATTTCATGGTTGAACTCGCACCATGCGTTTAAATTATTTTGACGTTTTGTTAAATCCACACCGATATTTCAAGTAATAGTAAAAGCTCTAACGAAAATAAATACATGCTTACACTATATTTTGCTCACCGTCTGACCATAGAGCGCAAGATAAAAAATGTGAACCGACCTGGCTAAATACGGCACGGTGAATCGATTTCATGTGTTTTCGCCAAACGAGATATGTGTAATTGATGTCGGTAATCACTGATTTTGGTATCTACTGTATAACGTTGTTTAGGCCGCATATCTATTCGGATTCCAGACATTTAAAATCAAAGAGAAACTGACAGGAGTTCCGAAAGGTTCTACCTTATTGTAATTGTTCTTCCCCCCTCATTCCGTAAAAATCCCCCCCGGAAATGTTAACAGGCAGAACGACACAAATCGAGATTTTACCTCTATATAGGTCGAGTAGAGGAATGGGCCGAGACATGTCAAGATTAGTGTGCTGCCACGCTGATGCGTGGCAGCAATAATCAAAAAATGACAGAAAAAAAGAAAATAAAGAAAAATCCAAGGATGGCATGCATGCACCTTTAGGTCAGCTCAGTGGGTACCTTATTTTCATTGGGAAAATAGTTGTGTGAGAAAAATCCCAGCTTGAACATTTCATCTGCTAAGTTTTGTTGTACAATGAAATATTTCATACCTTTCCTGACTAATATTGAACCATTACTTGTCCTAACTTCCGCAGCAAAGCACATTCTTCCCCCAGAACACACTGTTGTAGGGTTATTGAAACAAAATACACCGTTTGCACATAAGCAATTCAGAGACAGTACACCTGAATAAAACATAAACAACATCAATACACACAAAGTTACCGTTTTAAGATTTCTTCCAATGTAAAAGTACGTACAAAAATCAAAGCTTCATTAGATTTAAATGAAGAAATAAATGGATGTGTATTGAACATGCAATTTTTTACAAGATTTGGTCTGATGAGCTTGGACTCTTCCACCTGCTTTATATGGTTGAAAAGTCCAGAACAGGGGGGAATGTTTGAGCACATCCGATCTAATGTGTTTGCATATAAGATCACACTGGACATGCAAACCAAAAATGTTCCCTGACCGCATCATAAATACAGTAGAAAAAAATGTGTTCTTAAATTTTTCTCATAAAACAAAAATTTGACCATGGTTAGTCAATGCCTTGCATAGCCAAACACTGAGAAATTGGTCCTGCTATGCAACTTTTTCTGTGTTTGCTTGCTGCACTAACAGTAAAATTCAAACAGAGGAGAGGAATAATAAGGCTACGAGACTTACATAGCATAACCTACAGTTGTGGGTTGGCTAGGCCACTACAGGAATTGCTGCCAGCAAGCAAGATAGCTTTTATGACATTCAAAAAATTCATTTTGCAATGGCTTTTTGATTTTGATATTTGTGAATTAAACTACAAAGTTAATGGACTTTGAATAAAGCGTTATAATTTAAGAAACAGCTCAAAAGCATGTGAAGTATGTGGGGGAATTCTTTCTTTAATATTGGATTGACCCATACAAAAGAAATATGAGCTTAAAAGATGGGAAGGGGATAGCTCTTGAATTGAGAGACATCTTTTACAGTATGATAAAAAATGTAACACATCAAAGTAAAACTTTTGCCTTCCGAAGTACAAAATAGTATAAAATAGTAATACATTTTGAAGTTTTGTAAAGTGAACATAAACAATATTTAAAGCAATGATAGTTTTGTCTGACTTCAATAGTTTCTTTTTCACAGAGAATAATAGTAGACAAAATTTATGAAAAAATTACAAACAGCTTCAAATTACTCAATGATATTACAAAATAACAATACCACCTGTGCACTGATTGGTCAATGGCTGAGATCACATCAGCCCATATGCGAACTGGGGAGACCTTTGAGAGAGCTTGGGTGCATAGCAGGGTAATGCCAAGTTCAAAGGTCCTCTCTATTGCTTGTTTACACAGTAAACACATTATATTTCTATAGTGAAACACAGACCTTACTTTAACTTGCTCAAGACGTTCTAGAAAAGAACTAGTTTAATTTCTTGCTCTACTTCAATAGCTGTCTACATTAAGTCTGCCAATGGCCATTGTTATTTTGCAGTTTCAAAAGGGGCAAAGAAACCAGGAGGTGTTCAACTTGGGATGGGCTGGTAAATTTTAACATTGCTGCCCAAAATGCATAAATAATAAATTATTTATCTCAAGAAAATTCAATGTATTTCAATCAAATAGTTCTAGGCATTTTTACTGCAAACCAAAATTTACAACCCTTATATGTAGAAGAATGCAGCAGAAAGAGTATGGCTAGCTATGAAACAGTCGCTTCCAACTATGTACAAAACCTGAATTTTCAATGTGAATTTTTTTGTTGCTTCAGGCATTTCCCACAACTCAACTCTCTCACATTCCTTTACAAAAAATCTGGAGAACAAATTACATACCAGCAAAAAAAGATGCAAATAGTAGTACACCAAACATGTTAGACCAAGACATACCTAGAAAAAGACAGCTTTCATTCAGTTATTGTGCTTGCAACAGGCTTACAAGCTGATTTTGTGATGGTCAAATAGAAATGTTTCTATAAAATCTCATCTTCTACATGTTTATTATGATGTAATTTTGCCAATTTTGTGATGGTCAAGTAAAAAATTGGCACCTTATTGGGCACCACATTCAACACAACAATCATCACAACATTCATCACCACATTCAAATAAAATTTATCATTCAAAATGATAAATTGAAAAATCGTCTTTAAAAACTTTTTCTAGCAAATACAACAGTAAAAAACAATTCTTAAGTACTTATTAATATTTTACTGTCCTTAAACATCACAAAGAAAGTATAAAAGTCAAGAAATTGAAGAAAACACTAAGCTTTAGGTTACAGTGTACTTTTCATTTCTGTTAATTAGCATATAATTTAAAAACTACAGTGTAAAATTTTTTTAAACTTGGCCAGAATATAGATAATTATATTGTCTAAAATATATCCAAAATCTGGAGAGTGCACAAAAATATAAATGTAGAAAATCATCTACAAAGTCGGATACACATAACATAATCTTATATAATTAACTTCCTATATCCATGTAATTTTGCAAACAAAGGCCTAAAAATAAAAAACTACGCAGTAGAACTTTTTTAAACTTTTGCATATTGTAGATATTTTTATTTTCTATAACATATCCAAAATCTGGAGAATGCACAAAAAAATAAGTTGTAGAAAATCATCGACAAAGTTAGGTGACACGAATACGCGTAATATGATCTTATAAAATTAAGTTGAGAATTCAATATCATTACTAAACAAAGGCCTATAAATAAAAAACTACACGGTAGAATTTTTTAAACTTGGCCATATTGTAGATATTCTTATTGTCTATAACATATCCAAAATCTGGAGAGTGCACAAAATATATAAGGAAAAATATTCTTTGAGAATGTAATAAACTGTAAAGTTGGCACCACATTCGACAAACAGCACCTCATTCGACAAACTACACGGTAGAATTTTTTTAGACTCAAGTATATTATAGCATTTTATATTTTCTAAAATATATCCAAAATTTGGAAAGTGCACAAAAATATAAATGATAGAAAAACATCGACGAAGTTGGATGACTCAAATGCGCGTAATATAATCTTGAATTATTAAGTTAAGAATTCCGGTTCTTTAACAAACAAAGCCCTATAAATAAAAAACTACACGTTACAATTTTTTTAAACTTTTGTTTGCAAAATTACATGGATATAGGAAGTTAATTATATAAGATTATATTACGCGTATTCGTGTGATCCGACTTTGTAGATGATTTTCTACAACTTATTTTTTTGTGCACTCTCCAGACTTTCGATATATTTTAGAAAATATAATTATCTATATTCTGGCCAAGTTCAAAAAAATTTTACCGTGCAGTTTTTAAATTATACGCTATTTAACAGAAATGAAAAGTACACTGTAACCTAAAGCTTAGTGTTTTCTTTAATTTTTTGACTTTTATACTTTCTTTGTGATGTTTAAGGACAGTTAAATATTAATGTCCTTAAACATGCAGTTCAACACCGACAATTGTTTAGGAAAACACTAACAAATCAACTACACAACAATGGACAACTACTATATTACGACATTATCAAAAAAAATGATTTACAGTCGCACATCAGTCAGAAGAAAACTTTCTACTAACCGCTGCGTTTTAACTTGTCGAAAAGGAACCCAGTTGAGCAGACGGTTTGAAGCAGTTTTTCAAGTTCCTTTTATCGTATGAGCTAAAATTGCTAATGGTGCCTTTTGTCTTTGTGTGAAGGGTATGTCTAAGGCAGAATACACGGTAACTTTCTAATAAATTACCATAATTTATGATAACTTGGTAATGCAGGTCAATGACGTCATGTGCAAGGGTCAGTGGGAAAATTTAGAAAATATTGGGCTTACGTCAACTTATCGCAATTTGTTTGAGAAAGACCATTCTACAGTATTGACCAAGAAGCATATCCCTCACCACGGGGGTGAGGCTAAAGAGCCATCTACCGCGAAAGACAGAATCCTGGGACAAATTTCAAAAATTCAAAAGACAAAATAATTGGGGAGGGGGGGAGAGTGTATAAGTACACCCTTGCGGATGCACCTCTCTGAAGCCTGAAGGAGCAAGCTTTTCATTCTATTTGTCTCTGTTTTGTTGGAACAAGTGTTAGGAGCTAAAATACTGCATACATTATCATTTACTAGTTCATTGAGTCTGAGTTCTACTATTCGGAGAAATAGACATAACAGTCATAGTGTAGACCTAGACTTGTTAATAGATAAATAGTAGACGAAGACCCCCGGATAATATACGTAAAACGATCATAAATTAACATTGAAAAATTTGCAAGCAACGAACGTTTTCTAAAAAACAAGCCATTTTAATGTTCATTGTTCGTTCGATTATTACAAATTTGTTTCGGTCAGTCTTTAACCCAGCGATGTGCCAATGTCTCTGCTCTTTGCACGAGAATCGATTTCTTCTTGTCGTTCTTCGGTCTCGTTTTGGCGCACTTTTACTCACGATGATCCCGAAAGGCTTCGACCAGTCTGCGTTTCATTTTCATCGCTATGTTCCTTCACGCAAGTAAAGTGGTTTTGGCAAAACAACGTCGTAAATCTCCACAGGTAATCTTCACTTCGTTGCCGCTTTCTTACGCAATTCCTCTTCGTGTTTTTCCTCTTTACTTGAATGAGGTACGGCACCATGTCGAAGTTGAATATCGCACAACAACTGCAGCGGCTTTCTTAAGATCTAACGCCCAAAAAAATGCTTCGTTATTGGCATTTGGCATAGTGAAACGCTACAAAATACTTTCCTAAGGCATACATTGATAAAAGTTTGATTTTGACACTTTTTTGTAGAGAAACTAATGACAAGTTTGTGTGCGTACATTTGATGCTAAAACAATGCCAAAATCAAGTGCCCATTAGAAGTGATCAGATGTAGGCGCTACCCTTCATGCACTCCTCCATCGAGTCTTCAATAAAATACTTTAATACTTCAGACTAATGTCTTAATCAACATTAATGAACTGATGTAAAAACGAGAATCGTTTAAGCTGTAGTGTACTAAGTATTTAACCTAAAAACGCTCCTCTAAATAACTATTCTAGTGATGCACCGATATCGGTATTTTCCCTACTCATAATACCGATATTTAGACATTTCATTGAAATGGAAATACATTTGAAATGAATCATAGTCATTGATAATTGTGCTGGGAAATATGGCTGCAGTGTAAATAATCATTTTGAATTTTATATTTTTTATTAAATGAACAGTCACTGGTGAGCACAACATGGCATACTTTATGATGTTTGAGTTTCGTAAAATGGCATAAAATATCGGTATCGGCACAATAGCGGCATTTTAATATCGGTTAATCGATATATCGGTAAAATCCTATATCGGTGCATCACTAAACTATTCTGGCTACGTAGTGTAGCAGTTGAAGAGCTTTCAAAATAAAAAATCACTCCATACATTAGCTATTTCTTCCCTTCCTTCCAATATGGACAAGGCTGTCGCGATCGCCTCCAGAGTGGAAAGGCTCTTTCGAGTTGGCTGCGTGCGAATGACATAATCACTTTTCAAGTCCTCGTTCAACCGCACCTATAGTATACGAATGGCGGAATTATTTGATGGGTTTTGCGACGTCTTAAAAAGGGTATTTGAAGAAAACGTTTAACTTGGGTATCAGCTGCCGGACTTCAGTTACAGATCAAAGAATTTTTGATTTGTTTTAACATCAATCCAATACAGAGATTGAAAGATGAAAATCGTAATTTCTGTATCCCGGCTTCTATTACAGATCCTACAACGTGGATGGAGCTACAGATGGAGCTTCAAGGCCTTCAGAGTCCAGATCGTGAATTGTTTTCACAATGCCGGTTCATGGATCCCATGACTCAGCTCATGAATTATTCACACGATGCTGGTTCATGGATCCCATGACCTAGCAGCTCATGAATTATTCACACCATGATGGTTCATGGATCCCATGACCCAGCTCATGAATTATTCACACGATACTGGTTCATGGATGTCATGACCCAGCTCATGAATTATTCACACGATGCTGGTTCATGGATCATTCTTAACTCATGTTTACGCTTCATCCAAATTATCAGTAATATTGTTGCTCAGTTGTCAAAAATCGTTTTTTTCCGCTTTCCTGCCAACTACTATAGTACTTCTACCAAAAGCAACTCCATGTGAATTTTTTTAGGGAGCTGGGACCTCCCAACACCCCACACAAATGTTTGGCCCCTGAACATAACTTCCTAAGATGACTATCATGACATTCAACAATCAAATCAAAAAGTTACTAAAGAAACAGAACTAACCTTTCTGGCATTTTGCAAAATTTCATTTTTTTTGAATATCTTTCGAGCTTGCCGCCAAGTGCCATCTGGAACAACGAGGTTATATCTTAAATCTCTGTCCAGCTGCTTTGCTACCTCACGCAAATCTTCTGCTAAATAGTAAAAATAAAATGCTCAATATCAATTTGCAATCGCTGACCTGAAATGGAGGCGGTTAAAAAGAATGCAGGCTGTTAAAAAGAATGCAGGCTGGCTACGAATGCAGGCTGTCCCTTGAATATACACATGGATAGATGAGCCAGAGATGGCACATACCAGAAGCATCTGGATACAATACGAATGTTTGTTGTTGCTTTAAAAGATGATGAAGCACTGCATACTTCTCCCTGGAATACCGCACATCATTGTACACAATGCATTTGTCTCTGGGAAGGCAAGCTGCAACAATGGGTACAGTTGTTAGAGTTCTCTGTCGCTAAAGTGGAAAAAACAAATGCATGTTCAATTTACGTGGCATTCACTCCACAACAATAGATGCAGCTATGTTTCCCTACGATTTTATAGGCATGCAACATAATTGGGAAAAATATCTTAAAACATCAATGTCTGTATAATAATAACAATACTACATGTGTGCTGATTGGTTTATAGCTGAGTTTGCATTAGCCTATGCAAACCAATCTGAGTGTGCTGATTGGTTTATAGCTGAGTTTGCATTAGCCTGTGCAAACCAATCTGAGTGTGCTGATTGGTTTATAGCTGAGTTTGCATTAGCCTGTGCAAACCAATCTGAACTCAATCAATAAGATGAACTGATGAGAAATTTCAAATGAATTATCGAAACCTGCAATAGAAAAATTAAAAAATCTGTCAATGATCTGCTCACGAGTTCTCTCTCCTTGGTTTGTGAGCCGGCTTATGCAAAAACAGTAAACATTCTTTACTCATAACTACAATACACGATTTCATCTTGGCAAATTTAAATGGCAAAGGAAATATTGTAAAAATTGTTTGCTTGATTGAGGCTCACCTCCTCTGGATGTTGTAAGACATAAATCGTTGTGGAAATATCCAATCTTTGTTCGGGGAATGCACAGCAAATGCACACCTTCTTTGGTCGCCTTCAAGAAAATCAAGGTCTTGTCAATCTTTAGCATTGACCTTGTTTGCATGATTGCAAATTGTACTCACACCCTCCCCCCGGCAAAAGCCAAGCTTTTTTATTGTGACAAATACTGTATCCTATAAAATATCATCTTCTACATGTTTATCGTGATGTAATTTTGCCAGTTTTCGTGGTTCAAAACTATGAGTTTTCAGTTAGTTTAGAGCTAGACAAAAGCTGAAAAGCAATAAAGAAAGCATGGCTGCAGCATGGGCCTTCATGGCCTGATGGCTGTGATTTAAGAGATAATCACGGCGCCCAATGGGAGATTTGAAATGAAAACACGTACTTGCAGCGACAGCAAATTGGTCGCTTTGAAGGAAAACTCCGCTCGCAATTGAGGTAGCTCTCATTAGGCAGAATCGTTTCCGTGTCTTTCGATAATTCTTCTTCGCTATCCGCCATTAGACAACATACGAGGATCTATGAGGATGACAGCGTGATCAGCGCTCTATTCAATAAAGACCCCAAGTATCCATCAAGTATCCAAACCTGATCCTGGAACTGTGCTGTAGAAAGAAACGTAACTACAGAGAAAATGTTTTTCTTCGAAAAACGAAAACGAAAAGGAGCAAAAGGAAACTTTTCGACCACCTGAAATAGTTTGAGACACTTCGCATGTGTTAAAATCATGAAATTACACCAGATATTGACCGGCGCTGCGAACACTATTGATAATTCGGCGTCTGTTGCATACGGCTGTGTTGATGACTATCCCTTTATAGTGAGTAGCTCCTACATCATTAAATTTTGAATTTTCTAGCTTTTGCGAATCATACGAATAGACAAAACGCTCAAATTCTTGTTATAAGAACTGATAAAGTGCGTTCAAAATCAATAAACTTTCACCAGTGACGTCACATGATCTGATTGTTGGGGTTGTGTAATGATAATGAAAATAAGTATATGCTTCAAGACGCTTTTAATGATAAGTAAAATGCATTAGCACTTCGCACTCTATTCTCACGGAGAAGGGACCTTTAGGCTGTTGTGCCAATGCTGACTCTTCTTATTCTTCACAAATGCAGGTATATATCTCCGGCTGTGAAGTCGTAATCTTGGATGGTAGATTTCAACGTGTTCAGATTGTTATAAGTCAGTGTGCAGCAACCAATCATGTCGGACTGATATCTTGTTCCCAGATTGATGGCAAAGTAAGATGTCAGAGATGTTTTTATACTGTTGGCTTAAGCATTATCACCAACTTGGTCTTAAGTTCTGTATATTGCGCATCCAAAATTTTAAATTTACATGCACAAGAGTCTGGTTTTCTCAATACTGTCTTCAGCCTTAATATCTTGGGTATGCAGTACTAACTTTTCAGACTGGTTTTAAATAGTCCATTTGTTAGTAGTGCTCAAATGTTGAAACTCCAGTCGTTTTTGTACATTCCAGTCCTGTGCTTTTATCATGAGTGACTGATAATGCAACTTAAGTCCTTATCAACGCTCTTGTCTGGTGTCTTCTTGAGAATCTAATGTTAAAACTAGAGTCTTTACATATTCCATGTAATGTTTTCATCAGGAGTGATCTGATTATAAAATAAAGATGGTTTCAGCTGTGGTCATACATATATATCACATTATATACTACTGTCTCGTGTCATCACTAGTTGCAATTTGAAATAAAATATCGTTCATATGTTTCATGTAGAGGATTGAATCCGCAATTTTCTTTACTAGGAGCAATTAACCAAGCCTTCATATGAGTCAGAACTGAAAAAGATTTTCCAATTTATTTTAAGATTGCAGTTGCTTATGGAAACTGGACAAGAATTTTCGGAGCAAGAGCCAGTTGCGACCAACAAAATGAAGTATGCGAAAGACGATTGCATGCTATATTTTTCCCATTTTTTTGCACTTGCCTTTTGGATAATGTGTGTTTGTGCATGTTTAAATGCGACAATTTATCTCTATTTATTTTTCAAGTCTTTGCCTTTTCAATGGTTTTTGACATCAGAACTTTTCACCAACTACACTCAGCATTGTTTGTCATGGGACAGAGATGGTAAGTATGTATGAATTGGGATACTTATAGATTGTGATGGTAGGCTAGCTTTCAATGATAGGATGATTATAGATAGACATGGTAGGTTTAAATGGGATGATTACATGATGAGATGGGAGGTGTCAAATGGATAGTTACAGGTGAGATGGTAGGTAATTGATAGAGGTGGTAGGTAAGGTGTCAATAGGAGAATTATGGATAGAGATGGTAGGTAAGGTGTTAATAGTAGAATTATTGATAGAGATGGTAGGTAAGGTGTTGATTGGAGAATTATGGATAGAGATGGTAGGTAAGGTGTTGATAGGAGAATTATGGATAGAGATGGTAGATAATGTGTCAATAGGAGAATTATGGATAGAGATAGTACGTAGGTAAGTTGTCAATTGGAGAATTATGGATAGAGATGGTAGCTAAGGTGTCAATTGGAGAATTATGGATAGAGATGCCAGTTATCAGTTTGATAAATAAAAGTGTTTTCATTAGGAAACCAGGAACGCAAGCATTGTAGCTTCAAATAAGCCAGGAATGGTGCTTCAATGAATTCCTATAGTAAACAATATGCAACATGCATATTTTAGTTGCTTAAGTAAGGATCTCATCTAAGATCTTGTTTATTCCTAACGTTTATCACATTTAGGATCCTGGTAGTATTTTGTAGTAACTTTCATACATAAAGCGAAACTTGATTTTCAAGTGCTTACGTATGCTTTTCCTGTGCAATTAGGATTGTTTGCTAAGTGTTGTCCAACCATAGGCGAGCTCTGGAGCCAGTTTAGTGAAACCACTCCCCCCCTGCAGTGTTCGCACCGCTATAATATGTTATGTCAGTATTAAAGAATGTAATTTGATGCAGGTCAACGATTGCTGACGGGGGGTGAAGTCCTTGAAATGTGGGTCGAGTCCGAGCAAAGTACTGCGCAAAATGTGACGTGGAAAAGCGTTTGGCGATGTGAAATACCCCACCCGGCGTTTTGCATACAGTTCTCCTCGGACGGATCGTATTTTGCTACATGTGGAAAGGTATACGAGTCTTGGAGAGTACGGAAAAGCGTTTACCGCATGAGATATTGTTGGTATTCGGGGGTGACTTGCAATTTAATAATATGGCTACTGAGTGTTGATTATTGATTGAAATGGGTCAACTGCATACGGAAAAACGGGGAATTAAGAACGGGGGTTTTGCACTGGAGTCGATCACAGCTTTTTGAAGTTGTGAAAATGTATTTGAGCGAGAAATTTACCGTCAATGTGCTTGCCAGAAATGCTCGAAGAGACGAGAACAAAATATTGCACATTTTATTTTTGTTTCCACTGGGAAATTTTATTGCAACGCTCGACGCAGGCACGGTTACGCAGTTTTCCGTTTTTCGGTTTCATACGGCACGCCTCATGTAATCTGCTACCAGGCCTAACTCTGAAGTTCTGGAGCGAATACACACGTACTCGAAGGATCGTTACATGCAAAACTAGTAATAGCGTTACAGTAATTGAGACATCGGAAATATTCTATAAATTGATAAAATTTCGGCTAATTTAGTATGTTATGTATGTATGTAGCTATTTCTTCAAATGTTATCGAGGTTTTTTGTGACACACAAATGTCTCTTTCCTTAGAACGATTGTCTTGTGAAGATTTGGTTCGAGGTAGAAAAAGGTACGTACTTATGATTACAGATAACCCATTGAAAACTGATAAAGTCTTCCTTCTTTCATCGAAAGTCAGAGCGCCGTTGGATTGTTTATAATTGTGTGTGTGTGTGGGGGGTGGGGGGGGGGGTGGGGTGGGGGAGGCCCATATTCATATTTCCATGATATATCGTATAATGCTCCTTTGAAGTCCGTTGTTTTTTACGGATTATAGTTATATCGTTCATACATATAAATGACCCCCCCCCAGAATTAAAGATATTCCTACCGACCCAATACATGCGTAAATTGGAAAATCATATTATTAAACAGATAACCTCTGATTGAAGCTTTTACCCCTTCCCGAGTTAAAGATTTTTCTACCGACCCAATACTTGTGTACATTGGAAAATCATATTATTAAACAGATAACCTCTGATTGAAGCTTTTACCCCTTCCCGAGTAGCAAAACGACACTTGCCGCTTGCATTTTCTCGCCATTGCTTTTGTAGAAAGTGAAGGCAGCAACGCTGGAATGGCGTATTACGATTTCCTCTACATTCCACATCCGAGACCTGTCACTCGATTATCTTGGAGAAAGACAAGCTATTTAATGCAAAGGTATGTTGGACGGATAACGTTCGCGAGCAAAACCCGCAACGAGTTTTATTTCATGTGAAATGTAGAATCATTGGGTGAAGTATTTCGTATATCCTTCTTTACCATTCCCTATCAAAGATCTCTGAGTGTAGAAGTTGTTGGAAGGACATGACAAACTTCTACTTTTGCGGGTCACACACGGGACGTAGCGCATTTTCCTTTGTTATCTCTCGAGCGCGGATCAACGCTCATTTGACTGGAGGGGTGCGGATTTCCCAAGGGAGTGCATCATTGTCGTAGCTAAAGGTGTAAGGGCCTCGGCCTAATGCAGATTCATAGGCTTGCGGACGAGTGAACCTTGCGTAATGGAAGTGTTGTGAGCTTTGTGTGTAATTTGAGGTCTTCCTCGTCCTTAATTTTTTCCAAATGTGTCTCTGAAAGTCCTCGAAAAGAGCTTGAATTTCATTATTTTAGCATTGTAGTATATGTATAGCACAGGTTTGAACTGCAGGCAGTGTGGCTAACAAGTCATTTCACTTGAATAGAAATGTCGTGGCGAACGTCCTATTGACGTCTTGTGCGGACAACATATGCCGTTTGTGGTGCGAAACTATCGAAGAAAGATCGATTTCGTCTCCCTTGGAACCGAGCCACTCCGAGCGACAGCGTCTTATCCCGAATTCGAGTGCGGACGCCACGAGTGGTGGCGACTCGTACGACATCAGAACGAAATACCATTTTCACATTGCGGCAAGCATAGACCCGAGTAAGGACATACCTGTCATGTCGACCGTTTCTTTCTTCTCCTCGGCGGAGAACCATAGTTCTTTCGTACTTCATTGGGTCAATAATAAGGAAATGTACATCACTGCCGTTGCCAAGTTACTCCTAGGATCGCCAACCGTCGTTGTCGATGTGGAAGCGGACAACACAATATCTGGAGAAACTGGTAACACATACACTCACAGCCCGTACGTGGACTTGACCAAAGACGAGAACGTAGGACGGGATGGTAAGATTTGCCTCATCTTTCATTGTCATTTGAGCATTGGCAAGAATTGTGTCTCCAAATCGTAGTTTTTGAAATGTCTCAATTAAGTCTTTGTCACCTTTGATGAATCATTATTTGCTGACGATTCATCTTGATCGTCACCAACTACTTGTTAAAATGGATGTCGAAATAGATCAAGGCAGATGATTCGCTGTGGCGACCTCTGGCAAGCGATAAACCGGAAGAAGAAAGTCGATAGCTGTCTGTGACCCATTTGGCCCTTTATATGTCCGTATTATGTCCGTAAGAAATGTGCCGTATTATGTAGTGACTCCCAGCCGACAATTTAATCACTAATTTTTAAAATATACTCCAAAAAAAATATCATTTTGTGGCTAGAGTTATAATAGCAAGGGACAAGATTTACAAGCGACATTTTGACTATATTTCAAAGTATTTATCAACCCCAGCCGAAATATTACTTTTAAATCTCGTCTCTTGCTGACATAAGTCGAACTTTGAGTTTACAAGATGATATTTTTTGAGTATGTTTTATCTTGTCCTCACCCCCCTTATGCCACCCTCTCCTCTCATTTCAATCCATCTCCGTGTTGAAACTTCACCATATTCTTTTATTTACATGTCCCTAGTTAATGACAGCGAAGTTTCTTTCGAAGGACTTTCAACGAACTCCAAAGATTTACCGAAAGATCGATCGAGCGTCGGTGGAAACAACTTCTTCGCTCAATTTGATGGTTTGCTGCGAGACTGGTGCAACACACCAGACTCCTTGCTGGCCATCAACCCGGCAGATGGCTCCTTGCTCATGTTTCTTGTCGACTCACTCGACACCACTCTCGACGCCGATTTCCGACAGGCGCAAATTAGCTTCTCCTCGTGTATTCCCGACGTTTTCCCACCTGCCGATGCGCATTCGCTGTTACAGAACGTCATCCTCTATCGTTTGCCTGACAAGCTGAGCATTCAAAGCGTGAGCAACTCAGAGCACACGCATTTGTACGGTCGTTACGTAAAGACATCAATCGTGAATAAGACTTCTTCGAAGACGTCGTTAGTTTTAGTTGAAACCGGCGCCCATCCACCCGTCTCCATGATAACCACCCACAAAGATGGTTCGATGAATCAGTGGCAAATCGATTTCGCAGACGACAGTGCGTTCTCCACACTCATTTCTCTTTCTCATGTCACGCGTCTGTCGGGACATCGCTTCCCTTTGACGGGATTGTTTCCGCATCCCTCGTTACCTATACTGCTGTCGGTTTCAACATTCACGGCGAAAGTCGAAGACTCGTCGACCTTGAACGATCAAGATGGGCACGAAGATTCCAAGGGATCTCCACGTGCGGTCCCCTTGACAAAACTCGAGAAAAGGTTTACTTTCACCGAATTCATTCTGTGGCAGTGTGATTGCGTTTTTCAGCTTTCTCAATCTGGCGGTATTATGGAGCTAGCAAAGCTCACATCAACTAGCCCGTGTGCTTTCGATAAAATCGCCTGGTTACCAAAATTGTTCGTTCGCCCTTTGCTCACGTTTGATTATTCTGTGCCCCTCTCGGCCAAGTCCGTCGCTCCATGTGCGTGCTTTGTTGCCCCCGACGAGACGGGTTTGTTGTTCTACAAGGTCGTTTTGGATGGACGAGCTCTGCTCGAGTTCCTTTCAGGAAAGCAGAATCGACGAGCCGATCGAATGGCGAATTTTAACAGTGACGAGGAAGGAGATGAGTTTAGCATCGATTATCCATCTGTGTCCACCATAAATCATTTAGTAGACTGCATTATAAGCGATCAGTCTGGGCCTAGGCCCGGAAGCATCCTTCGACTCTGTCGACTCAGAAGCTCGAGAAATGTTTTGAAAAGTCCGCTGTTCTTTCACGTGTTCACCGAGGATGCGATTGGCAAATGCCGTTCAAGCGATGGGATAACGTCAACCAGAGACGATCTGCTGGAAGATACTTTTTATTTAGTGGCTTTGGATAATAAACAGTTGAATAGCAGTGATTTGCAAAGAACATCTCGGCACGAGGGTGAAATCCGTACAATGGTTCACATGTGGAGAATAAAGATTACGACCATTGATAAGGAAGATGATGGATCCTCAGGCGAGATGTCATTTACCCCGCAAGATCCCTTGCCTACATTTTCATTCACGGACATCAAGGAGAATGTAAATTGTGGCATACGATCACGTAAAGTTCTTACGTCTTGTCTTGACCTCCCGGCTGGCGTTTACGTTACTATGGCAACGCCTTCTGCCAACACTTTATCGTCAGTGTCTGAAAATCGTGTAGGCTGCCTGCCCTTTTTGATATCAACATCTTGCTCTGACGGTGAGATTCGATTCTGGTCGTGCCTTGCTCGGGATTCCTCTGAAGGCACCTCCACTCGATATTCTTGGTGTGAATGCTCAATGAAATGTCCTGGCACTAGTGCGAGAGATCAAAATAAACGAGGGAATACCGATGGAGTACCCGTGGCACTAGATTGTGCCAACACGGGGAGGGTGGCAATCGTGACGCGTCCAGGTGGGTACGTTTAGTTGTAGAGCTGCGCCATTTTTTATATCTTAACTTGCTTTTTATTTTCGAAAGCGAGAAGGTCATAACAATGAAAAGCGTTCGGGACAACTTTTGCTTGGCAAGTTTAGGTGGACAGCTGGTTTTGCTAATCGGGCTACCGAAGCGAAGTGTTTAAAATTCGGTTTGGTTTTCCTGTCAATTCGACGATCCAATCAAATCTTTCTTCGATCGTTTAACGCGCGAGAGCTGCCCGGCTAGTAATCACGTATTGCTACATGTGACATTGCATTACCTTGACGTTTATTGCGGTATTTGGCTACTGTCATTATACGTGAATATATACCTTACGATGTTCTCGAGTAGCCCGTGTGAACGCCTGATAGGCGTCTTTTATTATTTTAGTTTTTTAGTTAATCGTTTTAGTTAGTCGGTTTTGCCTTACAAGCGATGTTCAATATAGTGGCAAGAAGATTGCCGGGCGTAAAGCGGAGTTTTTTTATGAATATGAGTGTTCAACGTATGATTTTTAATCTCGACGTTTTGGTATAAAGGCGTTTTTAGTTGTCGCTCGATTTAAATTGTTGCATCGTTCTTCTTTAAAACCTTTGTTTTCCTGTTGAGAAATTGCGCTAACTTTTCGACTGTGACGTGAAATTGTTCGTGGCATGTTTGTTTCAAGTAAGAATTCTCTTGAAAGCCGTGAAACATATTATCATAGCTGTCTTTTTCTCTGTCTGTGCAGTTTCGGTGCTACTTTTTTGTGATTTTCTCCAGTTTGAGCTTTGAAATCTTTATTTTACTTGAAATCTATGTAGAACCAGCTGAAAATTCAGAAATTATTCAAGGAAAGTACGATGTTGTGATATGGGAAAGCGAATCAAATGGAAACACTGAATGGATCGTGGAGGATGCATTTGACATCCGAAATGCAGTTGCCAAACGAACAGCAGAAACCATACAACACGCATGCGTGAGGTGGTTCTCCTGCGAGAATGGCCTTTTCGTGCTAGCCGTTCGCGTGGGACGATTCATACATCTCTACAGTCTTGTCGAGAGTTTAGACGAAGTACCGAGTTTAAAGAAACGTTCCCCAAAGCATCGTTATAATAGAATTACAACGTTTGAAATTGGTAGCCCATCAACTCCAAGTGATTGCGGTTAGTACTGATACTACTTGAAATTTGATTGCTTGACCAATGAGAAGTGTGTGTAAATCGTTGAAGTTTGTTTGCTTGACCAATGAGAATCGTGTGTATAAACCTTTGAAAGTTTGTTTTTTTCACCACTAAAAACTGTGTGTGGAAACCTTTGAAGTAGTTTTTTTTCTTGACCAATGAAAACTGTGTATATAAACCTTTTGAAGTTTTTTTTCTTGACCAATGAAAACTGTGTATATAAACGTTCTGAAGTTTGTTTGCTTGACCAATGAGAATGTGTGTAGAAACCTTTGAATTTTGTTTTCTTCACCAATGAGAACTGCGTATAGAAACCTTTGAAGTTTGTTTTTTTCACCAATGAGAACTGTGTGTAGAAACCTTTTAAGTTTGTTTGCTTGACCAATGAGAACTGTGTGTAGAAACCTTTGAAGTTTGTTTTTTCACCAATGAGAGCTGTGTGGAGAAACCTTTTAAGTTTGTTTGCTTGACCAATGAGAACTGTGTGTATAAACCTTTGAAGTTTGTTCTCTTGACCAATGAGAACTGTGTGTATAAATCTTTTGAGTTTGTTTGCTTGACCAATGAGAATGTGTGTACAAACTTTTGAAGTTTGTTTGCTTGACTAATGAGAACTGTGTGTAGAAAGCTATGATGCATGTGACACGTGCCTATATGCATATGCTAACGATATTGTGGCCGAAAAGTCCATAACTATTTTAGAAGATTTTTTATTTGAGAAAATAAAAACTTCTCGATGTGGGCATTTTAAGCCACCTAGCACGTGTGTGATAGTGGTGTAGGCCATTTATTACCAGAAAAACAAGTATATTCTTATGGAAGGAAACGTACTATGTTACAAAAGCTATGTAACGGCATAAAATCTCAACGAGAGTTATCAGACTGAACAAAAGTGTAAGTTTGAAAATATACTGTATGCGATTTTCGTCTTTATTCGAGACAACTTTGGACAACAATGAAAAGCTTAACACCGAGTAGCATCATGTTGTAGTTGTAGACTTCTTTTGTAGATCATCGAAGGCAATACGTTGACAATAGCGAATTATGAAAAATATGTGCGCTATCTTACATGAGAAATTGAAGAAAGAAGATTACATTTCTCCATTTGTATTTTAGAACTTTTCATTTCATTTGTCCGACGCGGTTTGCTAGTTGTGGGGATTGGTAACGAAGTTCATGTCTACTCTCAGTGGAACGGTAATATAAGCGGGGACACAAAGTTGATCGTCAGTTCCGACGACTTTCGAAATCCAGGCCTCTTTAACGAAGTGCGTCTACGAAATCCGACACTGCCTCAATACCATCCGAAGTATTTGATCGAATTGCTGGATTTCGGAAAACTGCGAAGAGCTCGTGCCATATTAAATCATTTGGTAATTTTGAGTAGTTTCAAACCACGAACACGTCGAACTAAGGAGTTCTCTAGATCATCTATTACCGGCGATTGAGATCTACATTCTGTCTGAAAGCCATCTTCAAAGTCAATTTATAGTATTAACGTTAATATTTTCAAATCATACTCTAACATGACTGTGAAGGTGGCATCCGGACAGTTTGTGGAAAGGCTACTCGCCAAATTAAGACCATTCTCAAGACCCCATGCATGTACCCATGGGTTGGTTGCACAAAGTCCGGATAGCTTTAACCATTTGACAGTGACTTTTTCGTACGTAATGAGAAGTGCTCGTGAAACAATCTTTTCATGTCATCGATTGTACAATTTACATCGTAGATTTTTCCTTATCAAGCGATTTTTGAAACTTTTTGAATCATCCGGGCCTCGTGCATCCGGCTCCTAATAAGATCTATTTCGGATTATTTGCAATTCGACGACTAAACACGCAGTACTCAACTCTTTCAGGTTCGCTGTATTGCTGGTGAGCAAGCAACGCAGGCAGCGGTGTACAGCAACGACGATACTTCACGTAAAAGAACACGAAGTGTCATCGGTGCATTGAATCTAGGGACCTACTACTCCAGTGGGCAGGGAGAAACTTCGGTTAGAGCAAGTGACTTTAGCCGCCATCAGTATAATGTTGATTGCATTCCACCTCTGCCCATTTTCAAGTTGCTGGCCGCTGACAAAGATGATAGCGGTAACACAAATATGGGTGAGTGCAGGCTCAGGTTGCAATCATGATTTTATGGAATTTTATCCACATTTGTTCAATTTTTTGTCTTACAGATAAAGCAAACGCAGACTCCAACTCATCGAGTGATCGTGTTGAGGAAACCGATTATAGTGAACTGTTCAATACTTCATTTAAGAGCAGTTTTGATAATTCGGGTATCATAGATAACCCTCCGGTTTTACAGAACTCCCGCAGTACTTCGTTCAGTCCTGTGCATTTTGGTGTCGGCCAAGCCCGACTGCTCTCCGAACATTTGAGTCGAAAACAGCTGGCGGGCCTAACACGAATCGAGCAGCTAGAACTGCAAGCCCTCGCCGATACTCTAGCGACGACCAAAAATGATCTGGAGGAAGACAACTCTGAAACTGAACAGGGATTGACGTTTGTGAAAAAGTGTGACTTAGGTATGTTATTGTATTTGTGTGTACTTGTCGGATCGTGATCAATAGTGAACAGTGAAATCGAACAGATCTCGAAAGGATTGTTTATCGGTGGGGATGAAAACTGTTCAGGAATTACGGCTCAGGAATAATTTTAAGCGATAAGTTCTCACAAAACGGTGGTGTAAATGTCACGCTCTGATGTACTAGTGCGATTCGTATCGACCATTTACAGCCAAATCTTAAGATTTTGCAGGTTCGTGCAGGACTTAGTCTCCTCGTGCAAAAGCTCTTCGTTTTCACATTGTGTTCTTTTTTGTGAGTTCTATCAAAAGTAAATTGTTCTACGTCAGAGATGGATCCCGAATGGTTTTTGCTGGAGGCATGCTTTAACTTCAGATTAGATTTCGTGAACAACCAGTTGTCGTACCTGGTCAGAGTTTTTTTGTTAAATTCTGTTACCTTTTTACTATCATTGGTAGATTTTTGGAAGTTTGCTCCATTAAACGCCCATCGCAATTGCTTTTGCTTAATTGTTTGGTATGTTAGTATTTTTTTATGGAGATTAGTATCCCTCCTGCATCTCCTTTGGGCACGAGTGGACCCCCCCTCCACCTCCGCACTTCTCCCCTAAAGTCCATCTCTCTTATTCGTTACCTGAGAGTGGTCTAGCAACATCTTTACCCATGCTGCGTGTAGTCGGCCATAACTAAACAATTGCATTCATATCTTATTATCCATGTCGAATTTAGCTCAAAGTATATTTATCGCACGTTTCAATTTATTCTGAAACAAGCTCCTTTTGAATCCCACCATGTTAACTGATACAAAATAAATTTTGCCGGGTTGAACACTCCGCAAGCGTCTTGTTTGAGATGTAGGTTTCTCCGGAATGATTCGTAGCTAGTTTTTAAGTGATATATACAGTCATCGTTTTTGAGTAGATTGCGAACATCTGTTGACGTCATCTCTTGCTTTCAGCCAAAGAGGGAGTCACTGGCTTCATGGGGGGACCCTCTGGTGGAGGTGGAGGATATGCTACGACTGGAAGTGTTGGTGTGACGGAGGGTAGTGGAGGTGACGCTGTGGACGAATGCGGATTACGATTCCTTTTGGCGATGAGGCACCACACATGTCTCCTGAGATCCCTTCCATTAGTACCCAGGGCGCAGCTCGAACTCCAGGTGATTTTTTTGTAGATGTTTTTGATTGTAAATAATTTATCAATCGTGAATAGCGTAAAACCATCCCTAAACAATATCACTGTCAATTCAAATTCTCGTTATGCAATATGCCGTCACTGGCCGTACAAAAATGGGGAAATTTTAAACAAAACAAAAACTTCAACATCTTGAGAATGGAAAGAGACATGTACAAACTGTTTTAGAAATCATGCTGTTGATTTGAAAGCTCTGTTTATCACAAATATAATAAAAAAGTAATTGTTTTGCTGCGCGAGCACTTCAAATGTCCTTCATATCAGGGGCTGTCTTCGTCCAAGTTCATCTGGGCCTTTCATTCGGACACGCAAGAGGAACTGCTCGCAATGCTTCCTGGGATGATTCGAGGCGAACCAACGTGGAACGAACTGAGACAGTATGGCGTTGGATGGTGGATCAAAAGCAATGAGACTTTAAAACGACTTGTTGAAAAAGTAAGAATGCTTTATGCTACATACCGCCTTTGAATATCTATTCTTCAAAGAAGCTATTTTTTTGTGAAAAAAAACTCCTCGCATGCTTCAATCTAATTGACTTTTCCAGCACGTTATTTGAATGACAGCTGATAATTACAACGCCGATAGTCTTGCTTTCGAATAGTGTGCTCAAATTTCATGAAAATCGAGATGTTTTACTCCGCTGTTGAATAAACCTTTCTCGATGGATATGTTTGGATTTTTTGAATGCATTTGGATATACCAACATTTTTTCTTAAGTCAAATACTTTTTCAATTTTTTGATTTTTGCCTAAAACTACTATTTCGTCCACCGGCGTGTTCTGAATTTGTTGTCAAAAGACAACAATAATGTAAGATTTAAAAATGAACTTAAAAAAGACTCAATAAATGTTCAATATGTAAGATGTTCAGTAGAAGTTTAACAGTTTTTTGAAATTTCTGTTAATTCTTTTCTCGTTTTCTCAAAACTCCCAAAAAAGGCCTAGGCAGAGAAGTTAGTAACCTGAATACGTGACCGTTTGAATATAATGGGTACGTTCACTCGCCTTTTTTCGGATCCCTTTTCAGGTGGCTAAGACGAAGTTCAATGAAAATCAAGATCCGATGGATTGCTCGCTCTTCTACATGGCGATGAAGAAGAAAACTGTCCTGCGAGGCTTGTTCAGGTTCAAAATCTTACGAATTTTCTTAGGAAGAAGTCTATTCAAAGCTCGGTAGCCGGTTCTGCTTTGTAGCGTAGCGTTGGCTTTACTGAACGTTAAAAGTGCCGTCCGTCTTCCTTCTAAAACATCTTTGATTAAAAACGTCATGTTTACAGAGTGAGTGCCAACCATTACGGATTGCGCGCGAGATCGGCCATTTTTGAAGCACGAAATCAACTGGCAAGAGTATTTAGTCCTTTGTAATCGCTCCAATCCTTGTTCAATTATTCATTTTCCAAATAATAATAGTCAATACATGCGATTCTTCAATTAGTCTGATAGTTTAATTTGTAAAAGGGTAAATTGCGAATCATCCAATACGGCGAGACTTCCATATCGTCACGTTACTATTTTTTATGCCGAAATCATTTTTGTGAGTTTTGAGAAAACGAGAAAAAAAAATGATAAAAAATCAGTGAAACATTTTTTCGTGAACATATCACATTTGAACATATGTTTAGTCGTTTTGATTGGGCAATCGACTTCGTCAAAAAATACATTACACGCCAGTTTGGCAAAATGGCAGTTTCATTGAAAAAATTCCGAAATTGAAAAATTGTGACTTAGACAAAAAAGTTAGCGACGTGAGGATATGAAAAATTGAAAGTAAACAAACGAGCGCAAAGCGTTCTTCAATATTTGCCGGTTAGAAGAGCAATCAAGGCACAATATGGCCAATGCGCTTCGACTCATTTTCTTAACATAAGGAAAATACCAAGGCACGGACAAGCAAGTAACCCACTTTTCCACCTCTCTCTCTCGTTCCAGGACTCAGGGAAACTCGAGGATGGCGACTTTCTTCGGTAACAATTTCTCGGAGGATAGATGGCGAAAGGCGGCGTTGAAAAACGCTTATTCTCTTCTCAGCAAACAGCGTTTTGAGCACGCCGTGGCGTTTTTCCTTTTAGCCGACGCTCTCTGGGATGCTGTGAGGCTGTGTATCAGTCACCTAAAAGATATTCAACTTGCATTGGTTGTTGCTAGGCTATACGATGCGGATGCCGAACTGCCTACCTATAAAAGAGTTCTCAAAGAATACGTCTTGGGCCAAGCGGGCTGTAAGGCGGAAAAAGGTAAAGGGTATAAACGGTTCATGGGTTAGAACCATTGAACTAAATGTATAACTGGGCGGCTACATGTAGATAAACACGCTTGTACTTGCAAAATACGCGTGTCTTGAGGGTAAAGTTACGAATTTGACCTTACTTCTTTACTGTCATAAGTGAATTTTTTCGGCCGTGCGTGAAGAGATTGGAACTAGTTGAATTGCTGGCTTCAAATTTTGGCGGGAAGAAGCCTTCCAGTTATATACAGCTCAATGGTTAGGACAAAAAAGACCGATGCGATTTATTATTTATGTAAATAGCGTGGGGTGGGGTGGGTGGTGATGGTAAGGTTGGGGAGTGTTTAGTCAAAATACAACAATAATAATAACTTTATTTACCCAAGGTACTATTTCACTGAAGTTGCAATTGTTAAAAAAAATTGAAATATTGATCTTCCAATAGACTGACTATGTACAGAATAAAAGAAAATGAAGAATAAAAAAAAACAAATCTCAGAATAATTCTGTGCGTACACTAAAAATCTAGTTATATCGAACTAAATACATACTGTCCGTTTTTAAATTTTATGCAAAACACCTAAAGTATTTAGAAATTTAGTTTAAAGAGGTCGAAGTATTCAGAGCCACTGCACCTCTATACGAAACAGTTTTTTTTACCATAGTTTGTTCCAGGCTTCGGTGGTGATAAAGTTTTTCGTTTGATGTTCACGCACTGCCTTAGTTTCAATAAAAAGATCCGTAAGATAGACAAGAAGTAGACTGTTTTTTTACATGATATGATTGTAGTACATTACTGATTATTTCTTTGGACGCACAAATTTCGTACCTCTAGTTTATTAAGTATATGAACTGACCTATGGTCATAAACACGGTTTGTATTAATGCGGTTGTACCTTATTTTGTATGACAGACCCTAAACAGCGCCATACTTGTGAACTTCCACCGAAGTCCTTGCTCACTTCTCACTCGCCTTTGATTTCCGATAAAGTATATCTGGAATTGATGGGCCGAATGTTAAATTGTTCATTTTTTAGATCCGTTCTTGCGAAGTATAGCGCACTGGCTGACAAAAAGTTACCACGAAGCTTTGCGAACCCTGCTTCTTGACTCCGACATCTGCGAGGCGGATGACGAGTACAACGAATATGCTGCGTCAGGAAGTCCGGATATCTTCAACTTCTACATGTATCTCCGAACGCATCCCGTTCTACGCCGAACGCAGTTCGAGAAGAACACGAAGTCTAACACGCGCCGAAAGCAAAGAAACGTAAGTCAATCCGACTTCATGACTTATTTATTTATATCCCAGTCCGCGTACAGGAGGTTTGAATGCATGAAGACTACGATTACTTTATGCATGCATTTGATATTTTCTGTTTTCTTCGATATTGTTCAAAGCTTCAGCTTCTCTGTAAGAAAAGCTTAGTTTTAAAGCGTCTGTTTTTGCTTTATCAACATGTAGAGTACGTTATCGTTTTTTTGGTAATTTGTACATTTGGTTTGAATGGATGGAGGGGAGTTTTGGAAGATAATCAGTAGGATTACCTTTCATTATTTGTATCATCAACGTTTCTGTTCGTTTTTTTCCCTTGCCTTTAAAGTGTTCCGAAAATGTTTAGTTTTATGGAATCTGCGGCAATTTTGTAGCAAATCACCAGTAATTATTCGTTATTCGGACCTTTTGTTGTTTATTTTCTCTTCGTTGCGCAAAAACCGAGTACAGTCTCTGCGATTTAACAAAAAACCCGACGACCTTCAACGACATCGTTTAAAATTGCTGATCAGGTGGAAAGACATTTTTGTTTTTCGCAATGCCTATAAGCAACAGAATAGTAAACAATCATGTCGATTTTTGTAATGGTTATTTTTCATCAACTGTTGCATGCTCCGTGTTACATGAAGTTCAGTTATTGCTCATCAACTGTTGCATGTTCCGTGTTACATGAAGTTCAGTTATTGTTCGTCAACTGTTGCATGTTCCGTGTTACATGAAGTTCAGTTATTGCTCATCAACTGTTGCATGTTCCGTGTTACATGAAGTTCAGTTATTGTTCATCAACTGTTGCATGTTCCGTGTTACATGAAGTTCAGTTATTGCTCATCAACTGTTGCATGTTCCGTGTTACATGAAGTTCAGTTATTGTTCGTCAACTGTTGCATGTTCCGTGTTACATGAAGTTCAGTTATTGCTCATCAACTGTTGCATGTTCCGTGTTACATGAAGTTCAGTTATTGTTCATCAACTGTTGCATGTTCCGTGTTACATGAAGTTCAGTTATTGTTCATCGTCTTTTAATTTAAAGGCTTTCAAGGTCACCCGTCAGCAGAGCGTTAGCGAAGTGGTCATGTTGACGTCACCGCTGACAGCTTTCGAAAGACAACTGTATTACATGACCGCTCAGCATCATTACAACACGGGCTGTCCTGACCTGTCCTTGCAAGTGTTGTTGGATCTTCCTCCCCCAGAAAATGACCCCGTCTCGGTAGGTTTCTGTCATGTACAAATGGTGTGTTTGTTGGATTCACTTGAACACGTTTAACAGTGTGTTTGGGATTTTCTTAGAAAACCGATGGTTCCTCTGTTTCCAGTGAATTTGAGGAGCGTTCTACCGATAGGAACGAGACCATGATCAACACGGGTACATTAAATGTGGACTGGGGAAAGCCACTTACGTCTAGCAATTCGGCTCATGATCGGTCCCAGTCTTTATCTGGGCAACCACATGAAAATAGGCAGAGCAATGCCGATTTTGATTGGTCGCAGCCCGTTTCTCACAAACTTGCTAGCAAGGAAAATAAAGCATCCGATTTTGATTGGTCCCAGCCCGTTTCCGGGACACTTATGACAATTGGGGAAAAAAGCTCAGATGTTGATTGGTCACAGCCTGCTTCTGGCCCTGATAAAATAAGCTTTGATTGGTCGAAACCGATTTCGGGGGTTTTGAATGGCTATGACGAGACTGATACCGACCGGTCTCTACCTTTATCAGGAACAGGTGATGACAATACTTCAAGTGAACAAAATAATGATAATAAAGTCAGTAATGAACTTAATGGTGAGGACTTCCCGGAGGCACGTGCAAAAGGTGGCACGTTACACGCGAAGAAACACGCAGCTATCACGCAGAGGTTGAAGTTCCGCGCGTGTTTGAAATTAGTTGTGGACGAGCTATGTAGCCTACCTCATCACTGCGAGATAAACAATAAAGACTTGAGGTCCACGTTTCAGAGTTGGTTGAAGAAGGAGGTCGATCTCATACATAAAATTTGTGACATTGAACAAGATTACGCGTCTTTCGAATCGTTGATGTCACTGATTGTCACCTCACCTACAACGGACAGAGGTCAGTTCTTCATTGTTTCTCAATTAGACAGGGAAAGCTGCACTGGCGTCAATCTAACGTTAATTGGGCGGGGGAGGGGTGAGGGAGGCATATTCGTATATTTTACTATACCGGGCTGATTTCTTTAGGAAAGGAAATCGCTTTCAAACTACATTAGCCGTGTGTGGCAGTACGTATAAAGATGGTCCTCCTCAATTAAAGTTTGATTTACGCCTGTGGAAACTGTTTCAATAGTACATAATAGTACACAATAGTAAACAATAGTACATAATAGTACATAATTGTACCCAATAGTACATAAGGTTTTGAATTTCAACACCAGATTACTCCTGTTTAAGACAATCAATCGAAGTCATAGTTTTGTTATGGCTCACGTTTCAATAAAAGGAGATCCCTCTTCACTCATATACTAAGTTCAAATGTATAAGGAATCGGTTGAAAATGAAAATTGCTTGGTAAAAACACTAGACTGAAGTATTTAGGGGCTTCGTTTTATCACGAAATCATTGTTGCATTGATCGAGAAACTGAAATAACGTACTTTACAAATACCACTGATGTAGTCTGCCGAAAGACTCTACTTTTATGTTAGAACACCCTTCCTATAAAATCTTAAATGTTTTTCTCTTTATCTGAAGATTCATTCGGTGATCTCGTCAGCGATTCAGCGAACGACAAGAACAACTTTGCGAAAAAGGTCGAGACCTCTGCCCGCCATATCGAATGGCTAAAACAGAACCAACCGTTGTTGAACATCCTTCTGAACTACTGTACCTTACATGGCGCCTCAGGTGGAGATGTTGCGAGTGAGTTCATGCTTCTTTGTAAAGCTAGAAGTGATTCAACCTTTGTTGTAATGTCTTTTTTTAACAAATCAAACTATCAATTTTTGCTATTTTCCAGCAATGAAGCTGGAACTCTTGATACTCATCCACGAAATGGAGCAGCAACGTCACCTCATGTCGCCGCTGTACCTTACGTCCGCCGGCTCATCAATTCCTCCTCTCATTCTTGCAACTATGGTATCGACCTTTTCGCTCGGCGCCAGTCCATTCACCTATCTCTCGGCCATGACGCAAGACATACTGAAGTATCTCACCAAGTTACCAGGCCCCCCCAACCCGACTCAGCCGCTGGAGATGATGTCCGTGTTGCGAAGAGTGACTGCCACGCTCTCGGCATGTGTGTTTCAGAGTCTGATGTGTGGAAACTGTGAAGTTGAACAAAGTATGTCAAGTGAGTGAGTCAAATCAATTCACCGAAAGTGTTCTCACTAATTCTTGTGTTGTAGAGGGGGGAGGGGTCGAACTTTGAAGTTTACCTAAGGGACTATTTCTTCAAGTTACTTCTCCTTATGTCATCCTTTGATTTTGGGAAGATGAACTTGGAAGTTTACCACTAAGAACCCTACTGCTGCCAGCAACTCCTCCTTTATTTGTCATTTGATAGGGGGGGGAGGGGTGGAGTATGGAAGTTTACCAATAAAGGTACTACTACTACCAGCAACTCCTTGTGTTGTCGTTTGATAAGGAAAGGATGAACTTGCAAGTTTACCAATAAGGTTATTACTGCTGCCATCAACTCATCCATGTGTTGTCATTTCATGAAGAAACGGGCGGAGTGGGGATGAGTAAAGTGCATCTATTGGGCAATTACTGCTGCCAGCCCGTCTCATTTGGTAAAAAGGGTTAGAATTAAAGGTATTCGGAAAGGTCACTGTTCTTGCGTATTCCTAAAATTAACAGAGTGGCTATTTTTTCTCTCCAAAAGCTGTAGCAGTGTAGTAACACCGTTAAAGGAGAATTTCAATGCCTGTGCGTTCTTTATAAAAGTTAGCTTTTCCCAGTTCTTAAAGATTTAACCTCAAGCCATCAGTTTAGTAGCTACTGTATGATTCGTTGATTATTCCTTTTTTTTATCGTTGATGTTTTCCTTCAAGGTATTCACAACCCGGAAAACTTTCGTGCGAACGATCTTTTTTCAACCAATAAAGTCAGAACACCAACCTCCTCTCCCAACAAATGGCCAGGTGTTCGCCTACTGCGGTCATTGCTCATTACGGAGGCAAAAGATAATGCCACTAAGTTGAAGGTAGGTATGCGAGATACATGAGTACACAACAGGATGCACACTAGGATAATGTTGGAATTCAGTTGTTATTAGTCTATATCAGTTCATACCGTCACAAGCAGTGTGACCTTTGTCATAATAACTTGAATAAACAAGACGATGCAATTTGGAGTACTTTTTCTGTTATACGTTTATGTTAGCTCAAAATTATCATGTTATTGTGTTGTTTCTTATACAATGTACGATGTATATAGATACTCGCTTTGTACACTTCAGGTTCTCCTCTCGGAAATATGTGTAGCGACCTTCCTGAGCCTTCTTGCGACGGCCTGGAACGAGAGCGATCCAAAACAGTTGTACTGCATCATTTCGAACAGTCTTACCGTTGACATGTGGGGAATCGTTTTTGGTGGCGGATGCAAAGTGATCAAGCAAAGTGCACCGCTGAACAGTGCAGATGAAGACAGCAGGCGTCAGTCATTGCCGATTTCTCAGTCACAAGGTGTGGATTGGGCTGCGAAACGAAGACAGTGGAATTATAAATTACTTCCCCCGAAAAATGTGACAAATAAGACGGAGAAGAAAGTAGAAGACGAGGAGTTTTTACCTCCTCAAATGTCGCTAATGGATTATTTCCAAAGAAAGGTATAATGTTTGTACTGTATTTAGGGGAGGAGGGTATGGTACATATGTAGTCAAAAAGAACTCTTCAGGCTAGTGAGAGGAGGACATGGTACATATGTAGTCAAAAAGAACTCTTCGAGCTAGTGAGAGGAGGACATGGTACATATGTAGTCAAAAAGAACTCTTCAGGCTAGTGAGAGGAGGACATGGTTCATATGTAGTCAAATAGAACTCTTCGGGCTAGTGAGAGGAGGACATGGTACATATGTAGTCAAAAGAACTCTTCGGGCTAGTGAGAGGAGGACATGGTACATATGTAGTCAAAAAGAACTCTTCGAGCTAGTGAGAGGAGGACATGGTACATATGTAGTCAAAAAGAACTCTTCAGGCTAGTGAGAGGAGGACATGGTACATATGTAGTCAAAAGAACTCTTCGGCTAGTGAGAGGACGACATGGTACATATGTAGTCAAAAAGAACTCTTCGAGCTAGTGAGAGGAGGACATGGTACATATGTAGTCAAAAGAACTCTTCAGGCTAGTGAGAGGAGGACATGGTACATATGTAGTCAAAAAGAACTCTTCGGGCTAGTGAGAGGAGGGCATGGTACATATGTAGTCAAAAAGAACTCTTCGGGCTAGTGAGAGGAGGACATGGTACATATGTAGTCAAAAAACTCTTCGAGCTAGTGAGAGGAGGACATGGTACATATGTAGTCAAAAGAACTCTTCAGGCTAGTGAGAGGAGGACATGGTACATATGTAGTCAAAAGAACTCTTCGGGCTAGTGAGAGGAGGGCATGGTACATATGTAGTCAAAAAGAACTCTTCAGGCTAGTGAGAGGAGGGCATGGTACATATGTAGTCAAAAGAACTCTTCGGGCTAGTGAGAGGAGGGCATGGTACATATGAAGTCAAAAGAACTCTTCGGGCTAGTGAGAGAGGGCACATATGTAGTCAAAAAGAACTCTTTGGGCTAGTGAGAGGAGGACATGGTACATATGTAGTCAATAAGAACTCTTCGGGCTAGTGAGAGGAGGATATGATACATATGTAGTCAAAAAGAACTCTTCAGGCTAGTGAGAGGAGGACATGATACATATGTAGTCAAAAAGAACTCTTCAGGCTAGTGAGAGGAGGGCATGGTACATATGTAGTCAAAAAGAACTCTTCAGGCTAGTGAGAGGAGGACATGGTACATATGTAGTCAAAAAGAACTCTTCAGGCTAGTGAGAGGAGGGCATGGTACATATGTAGTCAAAAAGAACTCTTCAGGCTAGTGAGAGGAGGACATGGTTCATATGTAGTCAAAAAGAACTCTTCGGGCTAGTGAGAGGAGGGCATGGTACATATGTAGTCAAAAGAACTCTTCGGGCTAGTGAGAGGAGGACATGGTACATATGTAGTCAAAAAGAACTCTTTAGGCTAGTGAGAGGAGGACATGGTACATATGTAGTCAAAAAGAACTCTTCAGGCTAGTGAGAAGAGGACATGGTACATATGTAGTCAAAAAGAACTCTTCAGGCTAGTGAGAGGAGGGCATGGTACATATGTAGTCAAAAAGAACTCTTCGGGCTAGTGAGAGGAGGGCATGGTACATATGTAGTCAAAAAGAACTCTTCGGGCTAATGATATCGGATAGTTATGTTTGTCATCCGCGCGGAAGATTTTTTAACTTCATCGACGGCGAGCAAACTGGTGCAAAGCTGTAATTAACGCAAGAAGAAGAACAACTAGTTATTGAGTACATTGTTATTTGTATGTTGTGCAACTTATATTTTATGTTTCGGCAGTTTGTCCTATTGCTACTTTGTTCAGCTATTTTCATGCTTTGGTGCGGTTCTTTTTTACTGCTTGCGTATCTACTCCTGCTCAATTTTCGAAGCTTGTTTTTCATGTTCACCGGCGGTAAACAGCTTTTCACGATATTCTATCTTTTAGCCAAACGAGGGAACGACCACATTGTCTCATTACGATAGCGACATGGCGTCTTCGGATTCCGAGGATGAAGAGGAGGATGGAATAGTCGCCTCCGGAGTGAAGAAGAAAAGGGAAAAACCACGTGATCATCTTGATCTTAACTCCTTCAGTTGGACCCTAATGAACTACGCCATCAGTGCTTCAATCTGTCTCGATTTGCATCGTTTCCTTGCAGATGTTGGTCTGGAGGTTACAGGTTGGCTATGAAACGCGTTGCCACGTTGTGGAATAGCGCTCACGGCAAATTTGATGGCACCCCGGGCATGCGCCCCCCCGGGATGTTATTGCAAAGCTCCGGGGATTGAGTAAAATTTTTCATTTTCAGACTTGCCAATGGTCTCGCCTCTCCTGCATTCGGCTGTGAAAATGTTGGATCACTGGAAACAAGTTTTCTATGACAAGTTGAAGAAATGTGATCGTCCAGCGGATGACTACATTCCCTTACATTGTGTCGATAAAGATGACTTTCCTCGCGGTGGACCCACGTTGATAAAATACAAAGCTCTCATCGATCCCAACAATACACCATTCAGGTAATCTTGCGGTCCAGTGACCTAGAATCCAATCTCCTAGATATCTGACGCCGTCAAAATTCTATAGCTACGAGCGAGGCAAGCCGCCATCTTGAAAGATAGCAAAACTGACGATATTTACGACTAATCGCTGCTTTTCCTGAATTGATGTACAGCTGCAAAGTTAGTAGTCGAGGTTTAGTTTTTAAAATGTTTGATAAGATTGGTTTTAAAACTTTCTTTTAGCTTGTTTTTCATTTTGCGTTTTACATTTGCCACCTTTCAAGATGGCGTCCTACACGTTAGTTAGACGTCTGGGGGATTGGGTTCTAAATCATTGTTGCGGTCACGTTGTCTTCACGTGAATGGGTAATGGTTTTGCATGTTTCCCCTTTTCGCGGTCGGAAAACAAGTGCCGTGAACAGTGTGGTAAACCGCCTGCACAAGTTTGATCTTGGTATGAAAATTTGAGATTATTAGCTTTATTGCCTGACTTAGCCGAAATTCTGTAGTTGCGTGTGATGCATGTTTAACGGTTTATGAAAAATGAAGCGAAAATCTTTCGCTCTCCGCAAAGTCATTGAGTTCTATGAGATCTTACATTTATGAAATAGAAAACGTTTTCCGAGTTTCTGTAGCGTTATGTCAACACGCGGGAAAGTTTGGGAGAAATGTGAAATTGCGTGGTTCGACTGGTCAATAAAATACCCCCTTCTCCGAACTTGTCCATCTTTGTCCATCTTCCTCCCTTTTTGCCACGATTCGATTCTTGCTTTAGGTCGACGAGCTCGACAGCGATTCCTGCAAAACGATTATGGCATACTTTGGTGACGAAAGAACAATTGCAAAAAGTGTTCCTCGATTTTGCCTTCCCCAGAAATAGTCTCAAGACGGAACAACACGCTGGCGTTGTAAGTGTATTTGATCATATATACTCCCGGTACTCCCCACTATCCATTCCCCGAAATCGTCGTTTCGCCTTTTCGAAAATGCCCGAATGCTCCAACAGTAACAGTTGCCAAAGAAGTTTATATTTGTAGATGTAGATCGTGCAGGTCAGCGGAGTTCCTAGAAGGACTGTTGGTGGTGGTGTTGATAAGGTTGTCGAAATGTCGGTGAACACCAACAGACCTCGAGACTCTACTGAACTTCACCTCCAACATTTCCGAACATGTGATGATGCTCTAAACCCAATCACTTTACGAAGTGTTTTACAAATAAATCTTTCAAACTTTTCTCACTACTTTTTCAACTATATCAAATTCTTAAAACAATACCTGTCGCCGAAAATACGATTGTTGGGAAACCAAACACCCACTTTAGCTGTTTGGCGTTTTGGTCGTTGTCAACTGCTACAACTCCGCACTGGGTTGTAAATGTGTCGAGTCGGGTACTTCATGTAAGGTCTTTACAAACTTGTGTTACAAGCAGGTTCGTACGAAACTCGAATCTCTTTCGATGTCCTTGAATTTCAATTGTAAAATTCGAGGTCTTGAATACACTTGAATTTATTAAGATGTGCTTGAAAGTGCTTGAATTCAAATTTTTTCGATCGAAATTTCGTAAACATGTCATCGCTCAAATTTCTTGTCAAATTTAGAGTTGGAATTGTATCTTAACCCTTTATTGCAAAAAAGTAACTCGTTTGCTAAAGGGTTGATGTCAGAATTTCGAAGCGACCAACTAACATGGCAGCTTTCAAGTCATGTGAAAACAGACCCTTTACTCGATTCATTAGAAACAGTTCTTTTGATGTTTTCTTAATTTAGATGTGTATTGTGTGCAATTCAACCTCTTCCTGGTTTATAAGTTTTTCAAAATGTGTCCTTGAAAGTCCTTACTTGAAAGTCCTTACTTGAAAGTCCTTACTTGAAAGTCCTTACTTGAAAGTCCTTACTTGAAAGTCCTTACTTGAAAGTCCTTACTTGAAAGTTCTTACTTGAAAGTCCTTACTTGAAAGTCCTTACTTGAAAGTCCTTACTTGAAAGTCCTTACTTGAAAGTCCTTACTTGAAAGTCCTTACTTGAAAGTCCTTACTTGAAAGTCCTTACTTGAAAGTCCTTACTTGAAAGTCCTTACTTGAAAGTCCTTACTTGAAAGTCCTTACTTGAAAGTCCTTACTTGAAAGTTCTTACAACTACTTTAGAATTGTACGAACATTGTACCAGGTTTTTTAATTTAGCTGCTTCTGCGCCCAACACAACTGACACATGTGTGAATGAACTTTAGTTTCATGAAGAATCTTATTTATTTTTGAGTACTTTAAACAATGCGGTGCGTTACAGGTCGACGAAGAACGCACAGACGAGAACGAAGCGACAGTTTTATACAAAGACAGCGAGGCGATCAACTCGTTTTGCGTCAGCAAGACGATGGCGATGCGTGTTGTCGTGGCAACGATGCGTGACGTGCATGAATTGGATATTTCGAACGCGATGAAAATGCCGCGCGCATTTTACGTTGACGAATTTATCTCCGATTCTGAGAACAGAAAAAGGTAACTATCAATACTTCAAGTAGGCGAATTATAAATCAATCTAATGGGCACTTGGAATTAAGATTGAAATCCAGTAGGGTATACGATGATGTTTATGAATTAAATGGCATGCTTGCCTTACAATAGATAGTTGAACGGTGACCGTAGATTTCTTCTCTGTGGAATCCAATTGTCTTTTATTATAATCTGTAGTGACCAAGAAGAATACACCATGGTCTACACTGGAACAGATACGGCAAAACCCGTCGACCATAATATTGGAATATCTGCTCAATCTGGGGTCGCCTCATCTGTGGTACGAGAACAGTTGATATAGTGTGGCCGTACGCGCAATTTTTTCCACCAGATTTTGTTTGACGAGCTCTCCCACCTTTATATAGTTGCAACGTTCAGAACAGGGGAGAGTGTATAAGCTCATCAGACCTAATCTTTTAAAAAAATTTGCACATATGGTCACACCGAGTGATATTTATTCGTCGTAAATAAGAAATACGGAGGGTTTAACAGCTCTTACATTTCGTATGTTCTCATCGAGTTCAAGGGCTAGAAAGTCGCATACATTCTCAAAGCTCGGTGCTCTGGAAAGGTTTGGTACCCCACACACACATAATGCGACCTTTGCCATTTAAACCCAAAGCGTTCTTTCAGACTTTCGCTGATTTGTGTGTTGCAAGTTGTTCGATTATAACGCGGGTGGGAGATTCTTTGCTCATCAAACCGAATCTAGTAAACTGAAAATGCACATTTCGCCATGCTGGTGTTTGTATTGCAACGTCGACAATTGTCGTCTCTTTGTAACGATGTAGTGCTGTTTTTTTCAGATGTTCAGAAGGAATGTTTCCGGTATCAAAAGACTCGAAGAACATCCCAACTTGCCTTATTGTACGTATCGACTGAGGTGAATCCCCCCCCGCACCCCTGCCTTCACTCAGTTTATCTAAATCATCCCCCGGAATGAAAATTTACGGAGTTGTGTTTCCCGATTTGATGAAGATTTGAAATGATGAAGATTTTTGATATTTCACTCTCTTGAATTGGCAGATTTAGCCGGCGGCCACGATGGAAGTCTGCGCATCTGGGAGCTTGGGCACGAGCATGAGATAGCGACGTATCGCGAAAGCGGGAAATATCAACGCGTCACGAAAGTTCATTTTAGTCAACACGGTGGAAAGGTGAAATGCTTGTGTTTAATTTCTGCTTCGTGTGGCTACATTTTTTTTATTTATCGAAATCTTATTGATCATAGGCTTGTTGTTCAAACGTTTTCTTTTCTATTCGTAATATTTGTTGGTTTTGAACTTCGTCTGAATATGTGTTGAACTCTACATCTTTTAAAACTTGGTGATAACAATTTCGGTAACTGTTGCAACATACAATATTATGTACATGCGTAAATCGTTTCGAGAAAACTGCTCTTTGTACGACTTGCTGCGAACAGGAAAACGAATTGTTTCTCTCACCAATACAAGCGTACGGAACCGATTAATGAAGTATTCGTTCATGAAATTTTTAAATCGTGTATCTTTTCTTTTCATTTTACGTAGTTTGGCGTAATCGATTTCGGTGGACAGCTTTCTCTCCATCAGTGTATGAACACATCGCGAACTGCAGCTATTACAGTAAGTGGTGATCTCGTTCCCAGGCCCTTTTTCCTCCTCTGGGTTTCAAGAAACACATGAGTTTGACGAAGTGATTCAGCTTCCGTACAAAATTATAAAGAACTAAAGACTGATTTTTAAAATTATTTTCAATGTCTATGATTGCTATCCAGAGGCGTAGCGAGAACGTTAATTGGGGGGGGGGGAGTAAATAAAATTTCAAAAGAAATCAGTAGGACACAACTGAATATATAAATATACACCACCCCCCTCAATTAACGTTCTAGCTACGCCTCTGTTGCTATCTCTATTATCTCTTCGATTTCATGTTGGCCATTGACCCAACTTTTTCGCTCCCTAACGAGAATTGATGAACGTTCCGAGTAACTAAAACAGACTTCAGCTTTCTTGTTTTATATTTGTCGAGCGAAAACACGAATCAAATGGAAAACGTTTTTTAACGACGTATATTTTTACTTGCACGGAAATCTGGTTTTATATTTGTCGAGCAAAAACACGAATCAAATGAAAAACGATTTTTAACGACGTATATTTTTACTTGCACGGAAATAAGAATACTGCCTTAAAGCATGTACAGCATATGATATGTTTGCTGAAAGGTTTCCCGCGCTTTATTTACGTATTTATCGACGGACTTCCATGGTGGTCTTAGTTAAATTTTTATGTTTTATTTTTGTATCGTTTAGACTTTGAAATGCCACAACAAACAAGGCAACGATTTTGCTTTCCTTGGATCCACAAGCCTCCTCGCCACGGCAGGATACTCGAGTGACGGAAAGTGAGTAGTTTCGTGTTTTATTCTTAAATATCTTAAATATGTTAAATGTTTAATAATGTTAAATATTAAATATGTTTTATTCTATATGTTACTATCAAGTTGTCATACAACTTGGGAATAAACAATTTAATGAAATATACCAAATTACAAATTATTATTTTCAAGTTACGTTAAGGACCGTTTGGTCCCACGTGCAACATTCAACAACAACAATTTGTCTTTTACTCTAACTAAACAACAACACCCTTTCAAACGTCACTTCCTGCTCCCCATTCCGTCCAAAGTGGCAAATCATACGGTAGCCACACTATAGTTCACCTTGGCGAAATTATACACGTTTATCTTCAGGAGCAGATTCAAGGTCTTACGTATTCATTGCTTTCTTTTTTAGCAATGCCTGTCTTTGGGATACACTTCTACCACAAGCATCTTCTTTAGTACATGGTATGTAATTCTTAACTGTCTCAATGCACTGAGAGAAGTAGTGTCTCCGAACTGTGTGGAACGGTTTTTAAAAACAAAGAACGAGAACAGACTTCAGGCTGTATAATATAATCTAAGATAACATTTGTCAATGTGAGTGATGAATAAACAACAGAGTACAAGAATTGTCTCAAATATAAACTAAGATAACATTTGTCAGTGTAGGTAGTAATGAATAAACAACGGAGAACAAGAATTGTTTCAAATATAAACTAAGATAACATGTGTCAGTGTAGGTAGTGATGAATAAACAACAGAGAACGAGAATTGTCTCAAATATAAACTAAGATAACATGTGTCAGTGTAGGTAGTGATGAATAAACAACAGAGAACAAGAATTGTCTCAAATATAAACTAAGATAACGTGTGTCAGTGTAGGTAGTGATGAATGAACAACAGAGAACGAGAACAGTCTTTACACTACCTAAAATATAAACTAAGATAACGTGTGTCAATGTTGGTAGTGATGAATGAACAACATAGCTCAAGAACTATTTTTACACTACCTAAAATATAAACTAAGATAACGTTTGTCAGTGTAGATAGTGATGAATGAACAACAGAGAACAAGAACTGTCTTTACACTACTTAAAATATAAACAAAGATAATATGTGTCAGTGTAGGTAGTGATGAATGAACAAATCTAGAGATATTGTACAATAAAATTTTCAATGTTTAGGTTTCAACTGTCACGAAAGTGGATCCCTTTGTGTCGCTTACGTTCCGTGTAAAAGATTATTACTATCTGGGGGTCGCAAGGGTGATGTTTGTATCCTTTTTGCCGCTTACAGGGGTTTGTCACTTGTCTTAAACAGTGGCAACTATCTCGAGTAAATGAGACATATTTTAACATCGAGAATTTTTCAGTGACAGTGAAGTTTTCGTTCTTAACATTCGCCAAGGTATATTTGATTTAAGACAACGACAACACATGCAAACGTTTACTGCGCATGACAGTGACGTCAAAAGTATCGCAGTTGACGAAAGCGGGGAGTTCTTCGTAACGGGATCCTTAGATGGGGACATTAAGGCAAGCGTCTTTCTTGTTGTCATTTACTGTCAAATGTCATTTACCATCAATTATTGTTGTCATAACTTGGTGAACACGGGAGACGGTTGCACTAAGCTTGGATAGCGCTCTCCTTTTGGATGGTAAAATTTTCAAACTTGTAAAAAAAGTGTTTATGTTTTCGTTACAACAAAGAAATTTAATCTTAGAAGCAAAATTTTATTTCAGCGATTGCTCAGTTCAAATTTTATATTTTGCATTTATAAAAGGTTTTTTAGACATTTGAAAAAATTTGCTCTCGAATGAATTAGCTCTCCTTATCGAGGCTTCGTACAACCGGCCCCTCATCTCTAGGTTTTAAAACCTGTTGAACTCTGGGTTATAGTTTGCCGTACCTTGTAATCTACACAACGAAATAACAAGGAAAAGATGTCGGATGATGTCTGGTTTATTGTTGGTTTTGTTTGGGTTATAAACTTTCCCAATCTTTAACTTGAAAAAGCTTACGTTATTATGCTTTTTTTGTGCGATTTCCTTTACACATATTGACAGTATGTGAACAATTGCCAACGAAACACTTATTGTTGGTATTCAGCTCCCCCTCTCCCCCAAAAATTACCTCCCTTCCTTTTTTGAAGGCAGAAAAATTTACGTCACCGTTCTTGATGGATTATTATTTTACTGATTAATCAAGAACGGTGACTTAAATTTTTGATTAGTATTTTACCATTAATAATTATTTCACTGCCCCTCAATGCAAACCTCAGCATGTTTTAGTTTTTATTGTAAAATAAAAACAATAAAACGCGCGCTCCGATTGGTGCATAGCTGAGTTTGCGTTAGCTTGTGCAAACCGATCTGAGCTCAACCGATCAAATCGATCTGGATTGATTATAGAGGAATGACTAGAGTTAAAGCGTTTGTTTTAATGTATCTGTTACGCATTGTTGTTATTGTGTTATATAAAAAATAAAAAATGTTTTTCGTGTTTTCACTGGCTTATGCGAACACAGTAAACATGTTTTAGTTCTAAAGTAAAGCATAAATATAGAATAAGCTCCTATTCTCTACGGGTGTGCGTTGTTCTCTACCATACACTATTATGAAAACGGTTTAAGTTTTCAGACAGTGTGCACAAAGTAAAATTTTGAAAGTCTTCCATTCCCCAAAATCGCCACACATACACAGTGTTTTATGCAATGACCTGTTGTTAGGTAATGAGAAAAAAACGAAATCATCTTTCGCATTTTTTCAGGTTTGGAGTCTCCATTCTCATAAAGAGCTTCTCTCATATCCTAACGAGCACGGGAGAAGCAATTATCAATTGATTAAACTCGGCACCCAAGGCGTCCCACGCGTCAGCCTGCAACCAGGCGGTCAATTGTTTTCATGTGGAGGTGACGGTACACTAAAATTTCGGCAGTTGCCCCTAACGGATCTGATCGTAAATTCACCATTTTGAAATGTCGTACGTAGGTGAAGAACACTGAACTGAATATATAACTGATTGGCTACATTTTGACAAACATGACTGTACTTGCTCGTGAAGTCATATTTCACCTTCAAACACGCATGTCCCGAGGTCAAGTCCCATTTTTTTCCGGCAGTGCGCGAAAAGATTGAGACTGGTGGAATTGCTCGCTCAAGTTTTGACGTGAGATAGCCTTCCAGTTGTATTCAGTTCAGTGGTTAAGAATGATGTTATTGACAGACGCATCGATATTAATAATGAATGAAGTAACGTCGTGGTATGATTTATTTAAAAAAAAACTCTTATCGAAATCTTAATATTTAATCGCAGCACAATAAAATGACCGATTTCTCAAAATAAATACTTTCTAGTCACATTCCCAGGTGCGCCGTCGCGCCAGATCATTGACGCAATCTTAGCGATTGCTTGTCTTAACGATTGCTTGTTCGCAAGATATCTTTCCAATTCTTGCCAAGATAGACTCGACAATGTCCAAAGTCAGATAAGCAGATTTCATCGACTCCAAATGCTCGGCAGGTGTACCTGCGCCCAGGTGACTTCCATCCGCCGTAGTGACATCGAAAGCGGTCACGTGCGAGTTGTTTTCTGGAACCAAACCCTTCCCACGACCTTCCTCGTTTTCTCGAATCAAAGCGTTTATACCTTTCTTGCTGAATTGAACGACATCTCTTAACTGTTTCAAATACGTCGCTTCGATCCTCGTAAAGTGAGTGCGAATCTCTGTTCGGTTTTCGGCGTCTCTTATCAGCAAGAATCGAAGTAGATTCAACGCGGATAATACTCTATTGCTCTCTTGTACTATACCGAACTCGGATTCCATTGATTTTGGCGAAATCTTAAAGATATCATCAAGAAGGAAAGTACTCAAACTTCTGCCAAGAAACCACGATACGCCGTCCACTCGTAAAGATTTGTCGATTTCCTCTTTGAGGATTAGGGTTAGCAGTTCAGCGAATCCGGATTGGATCTCTCCGTGATATAATGTCCTAAGCAGCCTGTACTTTCCCCTAATTGTTAAGGCATCAACGATTTTTCGAAATCCTTTCAGAGCCTCTCGCCTTATAACTTGCTCATCGTTATGCAGCATAATATTTCTCAAATTGACGACCGTGCCCAGGAAATTCTTATCATCTATGTAGGCATAGCCGATGGTGTTCTCCTCGACCGAGTTCAAAACCGATTCTAGCAAACAAAGACCTTTCGAGAGCACTGCGGTTCGCCTGCTCGAAGTCAGCGCGTTCATGTACACAATGTTTGTATCCAACGCGTACTTTGCCGTTGTCACTTGAGGTAAACAGAAGCAACCTATGCCAAGAATATATATCAAGAATGCAAGACAACCCAGCCCGACTATCGATAAGTCATCATTCCCCACGCCGTCTTCATCGTCTTCATCCGTCCACCTCTCTTTCAACTTTTTTTCTTTTCGAAATCCGAACTCCAAAAGACGTTGCAAACTTCCATTTTCAAGCAAACTTAGAGAGTCGACGATTTCGGTTGATATTTCGTGACTCTTCGTCGAAACGACGCCTCGCGATTCCTCCCGATCGATATTCAACTCGAGTAAAGAAATCGGGCATTCCAAAAGGTATACGAGAAATCGTAACAGAGCATTTTCCACGTTTTTGTCATCTCGAGATTTTGCCGCAGTCAAAAGCTTGTCGCGAGTTTTCGTCAACACGACTCGGACGAATTTCAAAATTGCTACGAGAATGTCTATGAAGTCGCTAGGCCTATCCGTACTTTGCAGATTTTGTTGAATGGACGAGAGGAAGTTGGTCAGTATCATGCTGATTTTCCCTCTCAGTCGGCCGAAAGGCTCCCTGATCAGATTCAATAGCAGCTCAAACTTTGGAAAAGATGGTTTATCAGTAAAAAGTTCATTTAAACTTAAGCATATTTCTCGTGCATTACCCGATTTACAGACAAGATATAGCAAATGCTCGTGCTTTCCGTAGTCAAAGGAGTTCCTACAGTCATCGGGAATGACCTGAAAGATTATTTTCACTAAATCCCAAGCTGCAAAACACAACAAACCCCAATTTCTAGGAGTGTTCAAGAAAGTTAACAAGACGTCGAGTTGTCCTACTTCGAGGCTCTCGCGAGCGGCAATCAAAAAGAAATTGCTGTCGTTTCCTTTATCGTAGTGCTGAAATGCTTCTTCCAGTTTAGTTTTTGCGTCGTTGTTTGGGCTGTTTCGCTCAACATGATTCATTTTCACAATAAAGTTGATCACTGATCACCGTCGTCTTTTGACCGCCATCTTGGATTCTTTTGGCAACTTGATTGGATTTCAATCGTTCAGAAGTTAGTGGGAAATATGACAATGACAGTGAACAACCGAGTAGTGGTAGGTTTCTGTTTTTCACTTTTGAAACTTTTTGCTTTTAAAATTTGAAATTATTGGCTCTAGTTTATTTCCCACATGTATTAATGTTCCATTTGATTATACATATCATTTACACAACTATGCATTTTGTAAATGAATCACGTGGTCACCATGGAAATTCCTGGTATCCTGCAAATTTGTTGAATATCATTCTGAACGATCTGTTTTCTGTCTGAGAAAATTTAACTAGTAAAATTAACTTTTTCCCATCTGATTTGTAACGTTTCCGTGAATTACTTTTAACTGAAATGATGTAAAACTTCTCGGGCAAGTGGCTGGCTAGCACATGCTTGTGATGTCTGACGAGCTGAGAAAGGCAGAGAAGCTTGTTCAAATTGCCTGTACAATGGGGTACACATCTTTGAACTTGAGTCACCAAAATTTGACTATTTTGCCATCTTCCATCAGCAGGCTGATAAAACTGAAGGTACTAATGCTAAATGATAACAACATAATCATGCCTCCGGGGGAACTGGTGTCGTTAACCAATCTCGAACACCTTTTGCTTGACCATAATCAACTAACGATGCTACCCACTGGATTTGGTGAACTAATGAATCTCATAGTACTTTCATTAAGTCACAACAATCTAGCATTCCTTCCTTCAGAAATTGGAAAACTGAATCACCTCTCTGAGCTTTGGCTCGTTAACGTTCAATTGATTGCATTACCGGAAGAAATATGCTTACTGAAAAAGTTAATCAAACTTGGTGTTGGAGAGAACTTGTTGAGTGGTTTGCCCGAAAACTTTTCCTATCTTCAAGCTTTGGAATGGTTAAGCTTAAGGAAGAATCAAATCACAAGCCTGCCAAATGATCTGCACCAACTGAAGCATTTGACTTTTGTTGATGTTTCAGAAAACAGACTACAGCACATTCCTAATTCATTGCAAAGATCAAAAAGCCTTAGTTATTTGAAGCTGTCACACAACAATCTTTCCATAAGACCAGGTGATTTTTCCAAAGGATTTCCCAGCCTGCACAAGCTGGACTTAAGACACACGAATGTGGAAACTTTGCCCAAAGGAAGCCTGAAATTTGAGGTGTTGTTGTCTAATGCAGGCTTCGATGACATGAAATGTAAACCATGTTGAATAAGGTGTATTAAAGACTGATCATGAGTTTCCAAAAAGGCTGTACTTTTTTCAAAAGATAGTTCTGTTGATATTTGAGTGTTTTATTGTGATCAGGAAATACAAATACAAAAAATACTTACACAAATAATACAGAAAATACTTATAGTTCATGGGTTCCCTAACAAAACACTTATGCTCCCAGCAAATAGTACTTCATACAGTAATAACATAGCGCGTACTATTACGTAATGATTCAATACTTCCGATAACTAATAAGTTCCCAGGACATTTGCTGTTTTCAAAAAAGTTTAAAAACACTACGTGATTTGCTTCCCACTACGGAATGTCCAGCTGACGCTTTTCACATTAAAACACAAACAAAGTAATTTGATAATGTAGCCATACATAGTAACTAATGATGTTTATTTTAAACAGGTTTGCTAAAGTTAGTAACGAGAACGTATTTAAACAAACATGAGAACGTATTTGCCGAAGATAACAAATTTCTGTCAACAGAGGTCTATTTTTATGTTTTCTTGGCGCACACGCCATTTGACCCTTGGATTTTATAAATCAAATGCGTTCAAAACCATAACATAGAAAGCATACTCCTTTTTTCGCAAAAGCGGTTAGCGGTAGTTTGCAATTGCCTGATATGCCAGATGGTAATAATGAATCAATGGTCGTGTTTTCGTAACGTTTGTTGTTTTGCTTTTGGTTCGAGTGACAATCGTTGGAATCCTTTCATCTTCGGTCGATCCAAAAATATTTAAGTTTTCTCACCAGCTAGGTCCTCCGGCTCAGTACCTCTTATAATTGTTACAGTAACAACAAAATTGCAATGACTGCACACTGAGTGTCGGAAGGGTCGATAATCCATGATAACACTCGCTGCCATATATGGTATGACACTTCGCGCATGCGCAATTGAACTTGCAAATTACAGACACAACATTCACTTTCGTATTGAGCTGATGGAACTACGAAATTGAGAAATATGTTGTGATTTTGGAGCGTACAACATTGCGACGTCGCTTGTGGATGATGCTTGAGGGCTCATTGAAAGGCCACGTCCTTGCCTTCAAGCATTTGAACTTCGAGAGGAATTGTGTGCAACTAATGCTGTAGTTTATACGCCGAGATGCGTATGCAAGTGAAACTTGAAATTGGTCACAAAGCGGCATGTCGAACCGAACCAACTGCACAAGGCTTTACCCACGATTGGACTGTGTTCGTTCGTGGTTCCGAAGGAAAGGATGTCTCACATTTCGTCGAGAAAGTTACCTTCTACTTGCATGAAAGCTTCCCAAGACCAAAGCGAAGTGAGCATTAGTTAAATCTTTTGCTTGTGTAAACATTTAATTTGAGATCTCAGGGAATTCGAGTATCTCCCCATTCATGATTATAAGGGGCAATTATGAACATCCAAAATTTCACATGGGGTTAATATTGTGACCGTTTATAGACCCGTTTCTCACGAAAACACCCGCCAAATTTTCACAGTTCAAGCTAAGATATGACATTGTGTCGAATGGTATTTGATATTTTATCAGTTCTCACGTTTGAAATTAATCCTTTTTGTCCCCCATACAACATTTCTGCATGTACTCTAAATATAAACCAATCTCGTCAGATCATGTGCGATGCGGAATTTTTGGGCAACGAAATTGTACATGATCCATAGATGAATGAAGAATTTATACGAAGTCAAAATATAAGAGGAAGAAGGTCTAGGAAAGTGCTTACCGAAGTTAAATCAGAATCGCTCATTTTACTCTTAATTGAGTGATCTAATTTTCCTCGATTTATATCATAGAGTTCAATGCTCTGAAATAAAACTTGAATGCACAAAGATTCAAAACTACTTGTATAGGATTTTATAATAAGTTTAATTTGACTATTTCAGTTTAAACTAGGATTATTACAGTAGTATATTGTATGTGTTTCCTAGTTACTGATAAACCTACTGGAAAACTTTCATTTTTTTGGATTTCCCATATGACGTAGGACATTTGCCTTTATATCCCTGAGAAGGATGGCAAAAATCTATCGCAGCTTTTTTTCAGATAAAGTTACTTCAAGAAGCAATAAGTATCCTATGCTTTATAACTATTCTTCAGTGCTGTCCATGCTTCACGCCAGAAATTACAACAGAATTGTTAAACACTTGAAAGGAGAATTGCCCAGTGCTTATAAACAAAAGATTACTTTTACCAGCCTTGCTTAAATTTTATGGATGAAATTATAAAGAACGAACCTCTTTATGTTTTAAGTGTATGAACATTTCATGGTAAAATCTTCAACAACTGGAGCCCTGCATTTCATAATCTGAATCATGCAATTGCGATCTAACCCAATGTGCCTTTTTTTCTCTAGTTGTCAAAGAACCTCCGTATAAAGTAGATGAATCAGGATATGGAAGTTTTGAGTTGAAAATTGAAGTGTGCTTCAAGACAAAGGATGAGCCACGTCGCGTTAACTTCACATATGATTTATTCCTACCCCTAAGTGGCTATCCACCCGTCTCAAGTGTGCGTACGGAGGCTCTCACCTTTACCCATCCAGCTGACGATTTCATGAAGAAGTTGATTAAAGGTGGTGGTATCCCTATCTCGGCCAATGCCACCAGGTTTGAGTTCGCTAAACTCTTGTATCCCCCCCTCCTCCTGTGTCTATTCACGTCATGCAGTAGTTGCCATTTTTGTTATTTACTTTTGTTAAACAACCTTCGTAATTTGGTGATGATGCTGCCTTGTTGTAAAATTTAAAATGTTTTACATTTTGTTGACATATAGTATCTCCTTGATTTGACTTGTGTTATAATCCTTTATTATCAAAGTGATGCCATCAATCTAAAGTATCACCCTAAATGGCTCATTCATATGCCATCCCAAAGTGATGCCATCAATCTACAGTATCACTTTGAGGTGCCCACCTATGCTACATGCTGTCCCTTAGGGATGCCATTAACCTGGGTTGTTTAGTCCAATTGTGGCCCCATAGGGATGCCATTAACCTATGTTATTAAATCCAATTGTGATCCTATAGGGACGCCATTAACCTACGTTGCTCAATCCAATTTTGATCCCATAGGGATACCATTAACCTATGTTGTTCAATCCAATTGTGATCCCATAAGGATACCATTAACCTATGTTGTTCAATCCAATTGTGATCCCATAGTGATGCCTTCAACCTATGTTGTTCAATCCAATTGGGATCCCATAGTGATACCTTCAACCTATGATGTTCAATCCTATTGTGATCCCATAGTGATGTCATTAACCTATGTTGTTCAATCCAATTGTGATCCCATAGTGATGTCATTAACCTATGTAGTTCAATCCAATTGTGTACTACATAATTACGTAATACGGTTTCTTAGATTTCTCATTTTTTCTGTTCATTTTTACGTACAGCAATGGGATTAATAACGGTCACGCTTCTGGACGTGGTGAAGATAGGAACGAAATGACGCAAAAGCCAAGCAGTAACTCAAATGGCGTGACGGAAAACGAGAGGCAGATGAAGAAAGCTAAAGTTTCCAAGCCTAAGGCGAGTTCGGCAGTCGTCGGCATGAAACGTCCGTCGCCGTTGCACGAACAAAACACGACCGACGGTATTCCGAGAAAGAAGAAGAAAAGTCAGGATGGCGGGAACGTGGCGGGCAAAACAAAACATTCGCATTCTGATTCGAACAGTTCGTATTTGGAAACGACGCAGAGCTTGACGACAGAGATAAAAGATTTGAAACTTAAATTCAAAGCATTGCCGCCTAAGGAAGGCGCGGACAAAGCTGAGAAGAGGAAAGACTCAGATGGTCAAAAATCAAAGAACTCTCATGGCTCGAAGAACAAGGAGGGAAAATCGCAAAAGGCCGAGGGCGATCACAAAAAACCTTCTTCCGAATCGACCGAACGGAGCAATAAAATAAAGAAAAAGAGCGGGGAAAGGACAGAGAAAAGCCGAAGAAGTGCCGAGAAAAAGGAGAAGTCTGGCAAAACGAAGAAAGATAGAATCGAAAAGATGACTATTCGGCGTAAATCGAACGACAGCTGGGCGAACACCGAAGGCTCGGATCTGATGTCTAATGTTCTAGCCAAAAATAAAAACATAGGAAAATTTCTTAGTCAATTATCTACCGACGACGAGGAGAAGGTTGACATTTCGACCCCGTTCAAACAAGATATCTCACCTACGCTCGCTAAAAATCCGAAAGAGAAGGCCAATCACCCTTTGAATTCAAAAAATGACTGTTTACCGCATTCCAGTGGTAAATCGTCACACTCGGACAAGTCGAAAGCGTTCAGATCATTTCAACCCTTTACGAAAAACGGTCCCAAAGAAGCGAGTCAACACAAGGAGAAAAATGCGATCAAGAGCGCTCATGTAAATACCATAAAAAACCAAGAAAAGTTGCTTGTGGACGGGGAATACCCTCGTCAACATGAAGAAAGCACGCAAGATTCGCTTCTCGATTCAGAAAAGTCACAGCCTAGTCACTCGATTAATCCCAATACTTTGGAAAACGGGTAAGTGTTCGCATGGCGGAGCTTCTTTTAAGTTTTCTTTTCTTTATGACGTCATCTTGTCGAGGTCGTAGTCCATCCACTCTACTCTCTACGATCTTTCTTGGGCGATTTACACTGTAATTCTGTTGTTCTTCTTTGCTCTAAGTGTAGACAACAGTTAAGATTCTACAAAGTACGGGATAATTAGCGTGTCTTTCTGTAACTTTACCTTAAAACATGTGCTGTTAAAGGTTTTACTATTCTTCTCGGGGATACATAGGCAGTTGTGATGCGTGATATGATTATGGCACATTCTATCCGCAGCTTAAAAATGTTTTCACGCGGGCTCAATTTCTGAGAATCGCCCTTAAGACATCCGTATATACAACGTGTACAAGAAAGTGCGCTCCCGACTATCACCATAGTGCAATGGCGACTCCTGCATTTGGGACACAGGATGTACGGTCTCCTTTCATAAGCCTTGTGCAAGCGCAGTTAACACTTTTTATTTCTCAAATATACATAGCTAGTTCTATTTCTAATTTACATGTATTTCTTATTGCATGTTGAAGGAGAGAGTTGAAAACGAGAAGTGACGGTGAAGTGTCTAACGAGGAACTCTACGATCTTCACGAACAGATATCGAATTGCGAAGACAGCGAATTCCTTCAAAAGATCGTCGACGTGATCGAAACGACGGGCCTCTATACCGTGGCGGAGAAGACTTTCGAATTCGATCTCTGTTGCCTGGAAAAATCTACCCTTATCAAGCTGCAAAAATGTTTGAGCAAAAGATAGCTGTTTCTCTCTCCTCGCCAGGAGAGTGACTATGAGCCCGTGAGGACTTTACGTATGGTTCACGTGAGCCTCTTTGGGTGGATGTGTTTACGTCATGTTGTCGTGATGTTGTGATGCACATAATTAAGGTTTACGTGGTTTTAATGTATTCACTTGGACAAGTGATCCATGCGTTGTTCTGGAGTATCCATTTTTATCATTTATGCAGAGACCACACGCAATTGTGAAAACTTGGGTTCCATACTTCAGTGTGCAAGTTGAGCTCCGCCAAGACGTAATTTGGGTGCTTGGAGAAAATTTATTTGGAGAATAATTTATCAAGGCGACTGCTCGTCGTATATACTTTCTCTTTCATCCCTCGTTTGTGTGTAAACGATTCTTCTAACGTGTTATGCTATCAATAGAAATCAAGCAAGCGCTTGGAAAGTGTTGTGTTTTAGCGTGCCGTCAATGCGTTAGTTAGCCGTCTTCCCGATGCATTGTGCGCCTGCGTGACAGGCTTCACACTCGGCAGGCAACAAACATGCTTCGTTCCCTTCTGGGCGTTTCTTGATCTGTAGTACATTCATAAATTTGCAACAGCTCTTGCATGTCGTAGCAATGAATTTCCCTATAGAAGTGTCACAGATAAAGCATGTTAGTTTACTCCAAGTATTCAAACTAATTTTATTCCCGCAACATAGGTAATACTATGTCATGGGCTTGTCGTCTTTTTTATTTGATATGTGACGTCACCGGTGCGTCTACATCTCTTGACTTAACCATATTTGTTATTCAAAACTTGCATCAAAGATTTCCACGAAAAATATATATTATATTATTATATATAATCTATGTATATGTAAAAGTAATTTATGCTCTGTAGAATTTGTAATTTGGATTCACTATGCATGCCGACTCCGCACAGTACATCGCGATTCGATGCTTAGAGCGATTAGAAAGATTCCTTTCATCTGTATATTTTATTGGAAAAGAAATTATCTCATTTTGTTATATGGATTTAAGAAAATCATTTTTTTTCGATTGCGTGAATAATTAGGTGTGAAAGAGGGGTAATCATCAATCATTTCACAAGTTATAACCGGAAAAAAAGAAATGTTCTATTAAAAGAGGGATCATCAGGTTACATACTGTTTACAAAACTTGGATTACCTATACAGGAAACGCGAGACGTGTTGCTTTCACTCCGCTTTCGGGTATATCAAACAAGCATGCGCAGTGTGGACAAAGTTTGTTGATAACTCCGAACTTCCGGTGTGAGAGCGAGGACCGAGATATTATTCCAAGGCAAATGGCAAAGCTTCGGTAGAATTTTCTTTCGGAAAAAATTTTGACCTAGTTCGTCTCACCTCGAGAACAGACGGGGCAGCGATATGGCCGTGTGTTTAGAGAGTGGGTCAAGCTATAACATTGTATCGAGAAATGGTCAGAAAACGAGTAAATCGTTGTTTCTCGTGAAGCTTACCGATTCATGCCTAAAAACACTTAAACAGCTTCAAGATTCGACGGGAAAACTGAAGGTAGGCAAATCGAGTTTTCTGCGTTTTATTATTGTAAAACTTTTAAGATACACACTACGTTTTTCTCGAAGGTCATTCGACTTCAAATTGTATTATTTCCTGGCTTTAGGTCACTAAAGGCGGTACTGTAAAGCAACCCTCTATTCGATTCAGAAAATCGGCTAAAGCTGGGGTAAGAGATGATAAATTTTGTTCGTTCGTCAGCCTAGTTTATTTGTTATAGGGAGCTCGTAAACAGCATATTCCTACAAATAAGCTTTGTTTCAATCGAGCGTGTTGCCGACTGGTCGTACGTCTATGTCCCGAAGCTGTAGAATATCGATGTATAAATCTGATTTGAGTTTTGACGCTGGCGTACTGTTTTATTGCCATTGTGTTTTGTCTATCGCCAATTTTTTATTTTTCGCAGAATTCGCTTATTGTCGCTTCTATGCCGCTTTATGCAATTGATGATAAAAAATTTGAATGCCTCTGAGTTAAACGTATATAGCAATTGAAATTAGAAATGTAAACAGCTTTATTTAAAGGTTCTTTAAAAAAGTTCATCTGCGAAAGCTCATTTGGAAGCGATTGAAAAAATCGATATAACCGTATTTAATATACATTCTGTTCAACTGTAATTCTCGGATGTAATGCTTTCGCCTGAGCGTCATCGAAATTCTGGATGTGCAAAACACCAACCAGTATTTGCTTTCGTAAACACCGACTAGACAAATGGCTTTGAAATGCAGTTCATTCGAGCGAAACAATGCGCCATACACAATATCGACTTTTCTTCTATTTAAAAATAACACATTATTTGGCGAATTATTAGAAACTTCGGAAGATACGTTCGTCTAGTAGCCTTTAGTTCGACGCCATTCATCACCGTCTGCCTGTTGTCTTTTAATCTTTGAAGAGATAGCACTTTAGCGCTCTTGCTGATGGATGTTCTTAAAGCGTGACATGCATTTCAATGGTTGCCCCTTTCCTCCTCAGATTAATATCGTAAAAGGCGACAAGCCGTCTTCATTTTTATCTGTTCAATTGTTTATCTTATTGCTTTCAGCTGCTGCTCCCCCATCGCTTTTGTTTTGAATTACAATGCATTAATTAATTTTGTGATGAAAACTTTTTACTTCATGTAAAGCGCTAAAAATAGCAGGTGGGTTAATGGGAAACTTAGTGCTCAGATACGCTCGAATGGCGATTGTTGGCGGAGGGGGAGGTGTGTATGGCGGTCTTGGCGGCTGATACTTTTTTGTAATTCCCGATAGCCGTTGTGTACGTTCAAACTCGTTTCAAGCTGTTTTTCAAATGAATGCTGCAGGAAGTGGCAGGCTATAATTAAAGCTTTTGATGCTAATACACGAGCATATTGCATGCAGGGGCGAAACTAGAACGTTAATTGTGAGGTGTTTATTCATGTATTCAGTTGTGGCCTATTGATTTCTTTTAAAAGTAAATTAATTAACTCAGAAGAAACCGGCAGTGCATTAAGGAATATATGAATGCCCACCTCCTCCCCTCACCCAACGTTCTAGTTTCCCTTCTGGTTGCAAGTCGAATTTTCTCACATATATATATGCAGGACGGTCGCTTAACTTACCTATAGCCAGTCTCAAATAACCGCCGCCCTCCAACAGACGCCTCACCGGTTGATAAAAATGACCATCAACTCTCTCTCTCTGTAATTCCCTTCCCCCTCCTTTAAACGCCCCTTTCGTTGAAAATTGTTTGGAAATTGGCTTGGCTCATTTGCATACGCGTTATTGGTTTATTCCACTTTACTGCACATTCGAATTACAAAGTCACACTTTTAGCGTTATTATCCCATTCGCGCTTTACTTATGTATAGAAATATATTATTAAATGGAGAGAAAGACCCGTAAAACATTTAAATTTTCAAGCTATATGAAAATGATACGGGTAAGTTAAGCGACCGTCCTACAAAAGAAGTTACAACCTCTGCAAATAGGGCTGTTGTGTCAGTTGACATACTTAATAAACTAGAGCGGTAAAATTCGAGTGTTTAAAGAAATAGTCGACTATGTGCTACAATGTACCATTTATAAAAACAGCCTACTTCTGCGTATCTAAGGGCCTGTTTATATGGAGCCGGGTGACTTGGCCCTTATAAAAGTGAATGCATTTCCTGATACATCGTTTATATGACACACTGAGTGGCTCGCCTTGCAGGGAACTCGGCTTTTGCAAGCCGGCTAGTTGGGATGAATTTTTTCCATATAAACGCATTTGCCGGGTTTCTCGGCTAGGCAAGAAGACTGTATCGTTTATACGCATGCGTAATTAGGATTGCCTCTATAAAGAACATGGCTACTAAATAACAAACTTGTTGAAGAAAAATGAATAGAGGTGGTAGCCGAGTTACCCGGTATCTTTTGAACAGTTCACTTGCTTTACCCGCCTTCGTGAGTTACTCGCCTGGCCGGGTAACTCGGCTGCATATAAACAGGCCATTGTAGATCTTTTTATTGAAACTGAGGCAGGGCGTGAACATCAAACGAGACACGCCCATCGCGACTTTCTCGCCATCGAAGCCTGGTGCAAACTTTGTCAAAAAATCTTTTTCGTAAAGTGGGGCAGTGTCTTGGAATAGTTCGACCTCTTTGACCTAAGGTTCTAAGTATGTAAAAAATTTTAGAAATAATTTAAAAAAGGAATTGCATGCATTTGGTTTGAAATCATTAGGTTTTTAGTGTACGTACAGAATTATTTCCAGATATGTTTTTTAATCTTGATTTCTTTTTTTTTCTGTACATAGTCGATCTATCGGAAGAGCAGAATAATTCAATTTTTTAATATTTGTAACTTTAGTGAAATAGTAAATAGAGTTCTTACAACGAGCCAACTTACGGCTTTTGTTTTCCTTTAGAGGCGTTGTCCAGTTTAATGTACATACCACACGCCAGTTCGCAATCGAAGTCGAACTCGTAATGGTCATTGTAGTTTTCTTTTCTTAACTTTATTTGCTCGTTTCTATTAATTTCCGTTGTTGTTGTTGCATTATCTATTGATTTGCTTATGCTATCTACTGCAAAATAGACGCTTCTTCCTTTTCAACATGCTTCGCTCCCTCCCCATAAGCGCCCATTCAATTCTCATCAGAAAGTTCATTAACCCTCCCTTCCCTTACGTGTATTAGAAGAAATGGGCTACTTGTGAATTTTATTTGGTTTATGGAATGCTCTATCCTAAGAAATCCAACCAATTCCACTGTTTGAAATTTGGAATACTCAGCGTAGGAAGTTATTATTACACGTTTATAAAAATTGACGTGGATTAAACCCAAGTTAGTTATGTCATGTGCATTAAGGCTGATTTTCTATTCAGTGCAAATTGTCGCGCGATCGACATTTTCCGATCACTTTCTTTTCACTTGTAAGCTCTCGACTGGAACAGTTTCACACTGCTGTACACAATTCAAAGGAAAGTGATCGCAAAAAGACGATCGCGCGACAATTTGCACTGAATGGAAATCTGCCTTTAGGCTTTGAAACTAACTCACGCATCCCTGCAATTGAACATCCGGCTTTCGACTCCGCAGAAGAAACATGAACGCGGGCGCATTTTTTCTAGAATCACGAATGTTAGTGTTCTAATTAGATTTTCGAAATCATTTGCAGACTCTATTCGTTCCCTCTAAAAATGGAAGTGACAACGACGGAACGCGGTTCAATTTCACGTGCTCCAACCTATTCATGGCAAACAGCACGATCGGTCTGGATTGCTTGCAGCAGAAGAGGGACGATGGCAATTTGACGTTGCTAGGAAATATCTGCGAGAAGATTACCATAAGCGCTAACAATGACAGTTACGTAGCTACAAAAACTAGAATGGCCGAGGTGGAGAAAGAGCGCCAAGGAAGCAGGTGAATGTCAGTACAGTTCGAGTGTCTAGGTTTTCTTGTTGCGTTCCTTAGTTTGAGGAAGTTGTTGTATTCTGGTATCTAGATTTCCCCATTGTGTTCGTCGGGTTGACAAAGTTTGTGTTGTGTATTCTGGTATCTAGATTTCCCCATTTTGTTTGTCGGGTTGACAAAGTTTGTGTTGTTGTATTCTGGTATCTAGATTTCCCCATTGTGTTTGTCGGGTTGGCAAAGTTTGTGTTGTGTATTCTGGTATCTAGATTTCCCCATGGTGTTCCTCGGGTTGGCAAAGTTTGTGTTGTGTATTCTGTTATCTAGATTTCCCCATTTTGTTTGTCGGGTTGACAAAGTTTGTGTTGTTGTATTCTGGTATCTAGATTTCCCATTGTGTTTGTCGGGTTGACAAAGTTTGTGTTGTGTATTCTGGTATCTAGATTTCCCCATTGTGTTTGTCGGGTTGACAAAGTTTGTGTTGTGTATTCTGTTATCTAGATTTCCCATTGTGTTCGTCAGGTTGACAAAGTTTGTGTTGTGTATTCTGTTATCTAGATTTCCCCATTGTGTTTGTCGGGTTGACAAAGTTTGTGTTGTGTATTCTGTTATCTAGATTTCCCCATTGTGTTCGTCAGGTTGACAAAGTTTGTGTTGTGTATTCTGTTATCTAGATTTCCCATTGTGTTCGTCGGGTTGACAAAGTTTGTGTTGTGTATTCTGTTATCTAGATTTCCCATTGTGTTCGTCGGGTTGACAAAGTTTGTGTTGTGTATTCTGTTATCTAGATTTCCTCTTTGTGTTCGTCGGATTGACAAAGTTTGTGTTGTGTATTCTGGTATCTAGATTTCCCCATTGTGTTTGTCAGGTTGAAAAAGTTTGTGTTGTGTATTCTGTTATCTAGATTTCCCCATTGTGTTTGTCGGGTTGACAAAGTTTGTGTTGTGTATTCTGTTATCTGGATTTCCCCATTGTGTTTGTCGGGTTGACAAAGTTTGTGTTGTGTATTCTGGTATCTAGATTTCCCCATTGTGTTCGTCGGGTTGACAAAGTTTGTGTTGTGTATTCAGGTATCTAGATTTCCCCATTGTGTTTGTCGGGTTGACAAAGTTTTTGTTGTGTATTCCGTTATCTAGATTTCCCCATTGTGTTTGTCGGTTTGACAAAGTTTGTGTTGTGTATTCCGTTATCTAGATTTCCCCATTTTGTTTGTCGGGTTGACAAAGTTTGTGTTGTGTATTCTGGTATCTAGATTTCCCATTGTGTTTGTCGGGTTGACAAAGTTTGTGTTGTGTATTCTGGTATCTAGATTTCCCCATTTTGTTTGTCGGGTTGACAAAGTTTGTGTTGTGTATTCTGGTATCTAGATTTCCCCATTTTGTTTGTCGGGTTGACAAAGTTTGTGTTGTGTATTTCGCTATCTAGATATCAACATTGTGTTCCTCGGGTTGACAAAATATAACAAATATAACAAATAGATATAAAAAAAGACAATGTATGCCAGTGTAAGTAGTAATGAATGAACAACAGAGAACAAGAACAGTCTTTACACTACCTTAAATATAAACTGAGATAACGTGTGTCAGTGTAGGTAGTGATGAATGAACAACAAAGAACGCGAGCAGTCTTTACACTAAATAACATATGAACGTGGATTAGGTACGAAAAATGAGAACGACTAATGAAGAGTGAGAACCTTCCAAGGTCACAGCCAAAACTACAGACAAAGTTTGACGACATACATTGATAGGAAACGTGTTTTCTTTTCCTTCTTATCTCATCCTTGCTTTATTTCATCGCAGAGCTAAAGTGATTGAACTCTCCAAGAATGGCGGTGAGATTTTCCTTCCTACGTTGTTCAACTTCGATCAGTACGACATTCATGATTCCGTTCTTTCTCTTTGTCAGCAGTGAAAAAGACCAAATGGACTGTGCAACCGAATGCGATGCAAAAAAAGTATCTGCGTAATGTCAGCAAATGCAACAAAAACAACCAAAGCTCGAAGGGATTAAGGTTCGCTCGTTCTCCTTCGTTCGATTTGGAACTTCTCATTTATATCTACAAACTTTTTAGGGAAAAAGTTATCCATTTGCTGGCGTTGAGATCGTTTAATAAACTCGAACTGAGAATGAGATTGGAGAAAGGTAGAATGGATAGAACGTTTAATGAACCAATAATTACCGTTTTGTGAACTGAGTTAGTATTGAAGTTGCAAGGTTATAGCAATTATTATGGGTCATATGAAAGTATGTTATATGCAGTGCGGTACTAGAGTAGTATAGTTTCGAGTGCAATTACGGATAAACATTGACAAGTGAGTTTTTCAAAGGCTGAAGCGAAAATTTATTCTAGAATTTCAAACGATTGCAATCCACCTTTCCGACGGTAGACACACGTGTCGAAAATACGAGATCAAATTACAAAATTCGGACAATCAAATAGTCGGTTATGTAGAATACTCGCGATAAAATAGAAAGAAAATGCTCTTAAGGCATTTGTGAATCTGATACTAGTTATTCAGAACGATAATTTATAAAGGCAGAAGGCGTAACAGAAAGTATTACCATTTTGGGTTAGAAAAAAGCATAACGATCGAAGGAAAGCGCGAACACTAGCATGTTGTCGCGCTAATGACTTTTTTGTAAGGATTGTTACGGGCCTTTACGGCGTGACTTAAGAATATCCAAGACGGATTCCAGCTGCATAAAGCTCAAAAAAGCAAGCCATACGTATTTTTGAACTGTTATTCGTATTACATGTTGGTTTCGCTGTCTTATAATCACTAATGACTGTTCTAGTTTCATTTATGAGATAAACAAAAAGATAAAATTCAAAAGCAAAAAAACCCGTTTTCGGTCCATGCTTCCCCGATACCTTCTTAAGCGTAAGGCACTAGAGCGCCACATGTTAACGTTTCGGTAGGAGATTTCGGCCCCTCCACGCTATCCTACTTGGGAATGCAAATGCGTAGCAAGCTTCCACCCATCAGACGCCGATATCACCTGCGATAGGCTTTGCAGGGAGAGTGCGGTCGCGACCGAAGTCTGGGCCCCTAAAGCCAATGCATACTATATCGCACCCAGCTTCCACTGCTAGTTGACATCTACTATATGAAGTTTTAGATTTATATATATATATACATAAATTCAAAGGCTTACTAAAGTTGTGGTATTATTAAAGTCACTACTGCGCATGCCCAGATGATTTCTTTGATAATTTGCGACTAAGTGGGCTAATTGCCACAAATGTAGTGCGAGTATATATAGTTAGTCGTTGCCATGACTATGAACAATTAGTCGAGTGGACTGCGCATGCGCAGATGATTCCTCTATTAAATTGTTACTAAGCATGCCATTTACTTCAAAATCGGTGCTAGTAGATGCAGTTGATCGTTGCCATCACCATGAACTTGGGCAGCTGGTTAACTCAGGCAAATTGCGCATGTGCAGATCATTTATCTGAAAATTTTTGATTAATTACTGTGAGCGAGCTAATTACTCCATAATTGGTATTAGTACATCCAGTTGGTCGTTGCCATGACCATGAACTTGGTGATTTGGTGGAGTCAACCACACATGCTTAGATTAATTCTCAATTAACTTGAAATTGGCGCTTGTAGATGCGCTGAGCAAGTTTTCAATAATTTATTTTTGGCTTGCTCTTTGTCTTCTTAAGCTTGTTTTGACAAATGCATATCAAACTCATCAACGCTTTGTTACTGCACTTTTAATATCCTTGACAACATAGAGATGTTTTTGTTTTTCTCTATAACTTTGTATCTGCATATTGTATGTCATATCCAAGCTTTACTTTGATTTGACGGAAAATGACTATAAATTTACTTTATTTACTTAAATCGTGGTAAATATACTACTATTTTACATATACAATACTATGTCCGACTATTTGATTTAGTCCGAATTTTGTAAATCGATCTCGTATTTTTGACACGTTTGTCTATCGTCGGTAAGGTGGATTGTGGAAATCTTTGTTCATTTGCAACTGCCGCTTGAGAAGTTTGTTTGGCTTTCCGTTTTTTTTAGTTTCTTTACCATTCAGAAATCAGTATTTACAGTGCACGTACACTTTACTGCAGTGCAATTGCACATTTTCACAGATAAACTGCACTACAATCGACCAATCACAATCGAGAAATACCTCAAAGTCTGCTATGAATTACGTAAGCATAAAAACTTGCGTATTATCAAATACAACAATTTTCAAGATTTAAAAGTTCATATAAAATTTATAACTTTTTAACGTAAAGTTTTGATCCATTAATTTGAGACTAAAGCAGACTAAACTATCTATGAGATTGCTTTACATGCGCTGTATGGGATGAAAGAATTACTTTAAAAAGATGTGCATGCCGACGTTAAGCCTGGATTTCCTAACCCCACCCAGGTCACGATGTTTCTTTCTACCAGAAATATCGTCAGATCTCGAAATATCCCATAATCTGACTGCGTTGTAATTTCCTGGAAGTTCGGTTTTTCCGTTGCCCGAGTAGTTGCCGTCTGTTTCCGAATGCAAACCCGCGTAGCATTATTTTTGTATTTGTTTCCAATGAGTTACATTTATCAACCTGCATTTCAGACGGGGTGAAGCTGAAAGATGCCATGAGTGTTTTAACCAATATTCTTCAGCAGGTAAGGGAAGAAAGTCGTTGGTTTCTGCAAACCCTTTGTTACAATTAGCAATATACAGAGCCACCGAGGATAATGTGGGGCCCGGGCCAAAATTTTGTCCTGGTGCCCCGTGACGTCATGATTTCAAATAGCAAACGTCACGAATGGTTTCTCCTCTCAATATAAGTATTTCCCCCCGAATCATAATGGGTTTTCGTACGTTTTTAATGATTTTCCCTAACATCAAAAATCGTTTTTCCTTCAAACATTAGAGTTCTTCCTTACAATGTAAGTGGTTTTCCCTAATCTAAAGAAGCATCCTTTCGTTTGGTTTCTTGCAACTGCAAGCTCCGTTGTTGCTAAATGTGATACTGTGACCTTGCTAAAGCTTGATCATAGGAAGAAACAATGGGTTAGGGATATTGCAGTTACACATGCGCTTGTTGTTGAATCAAAATTACAAAATGAGATGTGTCGAAATATGTTTTGACCATGCTTGTTCATTTGCATCGACGTTATTTCCAGGTTTTTTGAACAGATAAATTTTCTTTGTTCTCGCAAGACTCAGACATACACGAGCTGTCTTTTTATTTCGTCTTTCTTTTGTTCGGCTCTTTTTCCGGTCGGATTTTGTCTTACCTACGCGAAGTTCTTCACTAACCAAGTTTATGTCGTATAGGTGTCTGTCATGCAGGATAACACATACTCTCTCAACCGTCATTTGTACAGCGAAGTTCAGGTGCGTATAAAGCTCGTAGAAGTTTTGGGGTACGAATGCTAAAAGCGTTTGTTGTTCATTCAAACTACAGTTAAAGTGTTTATGACACGAAATTTTGCCGCGATGTTTTTTGATCGCATTGTAAAGGCAATTTAAAATGACTTAACAACGTCTTTAACGGAATTGTAGCTTTTTTACTTCGTTTTGAAGATATATAACTTTTCCTTGGTGTACAAATAACATCGTTATGACATCACATTGCATAATTAGCATTAGGAAAACAGTTTTTTGTCGACAGTCGACGTTAAAGTCAGTAGCGGTTACAGCGTTCGTCAAAATAAATTATACAGCTTCTTAATTTTAAATTCAAAGTACTTTCAGAAAATCACTATTGGTTTTGAATTTTTAAAGAATATAATTTTACTTATGGATTTGCCTCTGAGGTACTTAGAAATGTAAGTATGTGCCAAAATGTGCTGCAGTAATTTATTTTGACTTACCCTAGATCTACCAACGATTAAAATATCCAACTTTGGCATCTTTATAAATGTTCTAACGATGTTGAAAATTGATGTGTTTTTTTTGAAAGTTAATTGTGCTCTGTGATGTCATAAAGATGTCATTTGCATTAAGGATAAAATCAAATATCTCTAGAAAAAACTGCCACAAGTCAATTGTACTGATGAGATTGTGAAGTCTTTTTGAAAGTTCTTTGCAATGCAATCAAAAAAATTGTGATTACATTTTGTGTCATAATGTGGCTGAATATCGAAATCTTTTCATAACACGAGCAAGCTTGCAAGCTAGCTTTGTTTTGTTGTATACCTATTATTTTTATCGTGGCTAAATAACAAAATCTTTACATAACACGAGCAAGCTTGCAAGCTATAACATCCAAACGAAAGAAATTAAAATTGAAGAAACTCTCCCACTCTTCATTTGACTTATCCCACTAATCCCAACAGTAGCGGATCTAGGGTAGCTACGTAGAGCAAAATTAATTCTAGAAGCTCGTTTTGAATTCAAAAAACTTTTTTAACAACTCTGTTTGATAGAAACTTGTAAAGAATATCTATGAGATTTTCTAAAATGGGATTTTCAGTAATGTATTTTGAAATGGAAATACGTTTTTCGGTGATTAATAGTGTATTCTGAGCCACCCTGGATTTGTGACTGTCAATTAGTGTATTTCGTGACGTTGATTTCTTTCTACCTTTTTTGTCAAGCTGGTTGTTTTTTTGAGACTGACAACAGAAGGGCTACGTTTTTTTTATAGATTAACGCCAAAGTTTTGCAAAATTTTCTGTTTAAAATCCCATAATTTTTTCAAAAACTTTACATTGAGCCATTATCGTCCTTAAAATCGTTTCCATGCAAGGCCTTTCCCGATTTTCGTTGTAAGGCCCCGAGGTATAGATAGAAATGCTCGCCTTATTTGAAAACATGTTTGATGTGACGTGTAGTCGATCAAATTCTATTGTTGTGCGTGTTTGAGATAAAGCGTTCTCTTTCGTGTGCATTTCCGTGCTTTATTTTTGGTTCGCGTGGTTCGTTATTATTTTCAGAAATAACGCATTCTTGGTTATCACTGTTGTGTTTTTTGACAGGTTGACACTTGGCCTGGATACAGTGATGAAGATCGAGAAGCCGTTCGAAAGTAAGTCCATTGTTGTTGATGAGTACCAAGGGAGGCGGAACATTGATAACTGTGGGGAGGGTTATTATTCATATATGCATTTTTTACTTTATTACTTTCTATTGAAATCAATTGTGTTTACGGATTGTAACATATGAATATATGAATATAGCCCCACCCCCCAATTATCAACGTTCCGCCGCCCTTGAAGAGTACGGTCAAAAATTTCTTTATTTTGTTTTCAGATTTGAACATTCGATAGTTATGTATTCTGTTACGTTTTGATTAGACTTCATGTTGTTAGGAACATCCTGTTGCATTATAAATAACCTTCATATTGTTAGGAACATTCTGTTACATTATGATTAACCTTCATATTGTTAGGAACATTCTGTTACATTATGATTAATCTTCATATTGTTAGGAACATTCTGTTACATTATGATTAATCTTCATATTGTTAGGAACATTTTGTTACATTATGATTAACCTTCATATTGTTAGGAACATTTTGTTACATTATGATTAACCTTCATATTGTTAGGAACATTCTGTTACATTATGATTAACCTTCATATTGTTAGGAACATTCTGTTACATTATGATTAACCTTCATATTGTTAGGAACATTCTGTTACATTATGATTAATCTTCATATTGTTAGGAACATTTTGTTACATTATGATTAACCTTCATATTGTTAGGAACATTCTGTTACATTATGATTAACCTTCATATTGTTAGGAACATTTTGTTACATTATGATTAATCTTCATATTGTTAGGAACATTTTGTTACATTATGATTAACCTTCATATTGTTAGGAACATTCTGTTACATTATGATTAATCTTCATATTGTTAGGAACATTTTGTTACATTATGATTAACCTTCGTATTGTTAGGAACATTTTGTTACATTATGATTAACCTTCATATTGTTAGGAACATTTTGTTACATTATGATTAACCTTCGTATTGTTAGGAACATTCTGTTACAGTATGATTAACCTTCATATTGTTAGGAACATTTTGTTACATTATGATTAATCTTCATATTGTTAGGAACATTTTGTTACATTATGATTAACCTTCATATTGTTAGGAACATTTTGTTACATTATGATTAACCTTCATATTGTTAGGAACATTTTGTTACATTATGATTAACCTTCATATTGTTAGGAACATTCTGTTACATTATGATTAACCTTCATATTGTTAGGAACATTTTGTTACATTATGATTAATCTTCATATTGTTAGGAACATTTTGTTACATTATGATTAACCTTCATATTGTTAGGAACATTTTGTTACATTGTGATTAACCTTCGTATTGTTAGGAATATTTTGTTACATTATGATTAACCTTCATATTGTTAGGAACATTTTGTTACATTATGATTAACCTTCATATTGTTAGGAACATTCTGTTACATTATGATTAACCTTCATATTGTTAGGAACATTTTGTTACATTATGATTAACCTTCATATTGTTAGGAACATTTTGTTACATTATGATTAACCTTCATATTGTTAGGAACATTTTGTTACATTATGATTAACCTTCATATTGTTAGGAACATTTTGTTACATTATGATTAACCTTCATATTGTTAGGAACATTTTGTTACATTATGATTAACCTTCGTATTGTTAGGAACATTTGTTACATTATGATTAACCTTCATATTGTTAGGAACATTCTGTTACATTATGATTAACCTTCATATTGTTAGGAACATTCTGTTACATTATGATTAACCTTCATATTGTTGTCGACCGATGACATTAGATAGCTCATTATATTTTTTCTATTTAGGAAACTTGTCGCCGAGATGGGCTCGAGCGTCGACCGACTGTCCCCCGGACCACTAGGATTGCCGTTACCGGGCAATGTACGTTTAAATTTTTCAAGTCAGTCGAGTTTTTGCGCTTGAGATCCGTTGAATTTCAATGGAGATTTTATTTGAAGCGACATTTACTTCCTGTTGTTAATTTTCCAAAGCAATGGTAGATATTTCATGAATTATGAAGTTTGGGGAGGGTGAGATAGTTGAATTCAGGTCAACGTATGTAGAACTAGCATTTAAATCTTCGCTCCGATGAATTGTCAACTTAGTCTCGATTGAAAACTTGCTCTAGATTATCGCAATCTGGAAGGCCTTACCTTATATGCACTGCATTTGTAAAAATAAAACGGCTCAATTTCGACAAAGTATTGGTTGGGTGAATCAATGAACCTGAATCTTCCTATTTAGCCTGGTCACCTTCTTACATGTATAACTTTTTGTATAAAAACGTCTGTGTGTTTCCACTTTGTTATCAAATAAGGTCTTCTTTGAAAATTATTATGGGAGAACCCACTCTCTCGGCCAAGCGCCGTTTTTCCGCCACTGCATCCGTTTAAAAATTGCAATTTGGTGTTATTTTTATTCCCAGGGCTCAAACAAACGGCCACTTGCCGGAAACAATGCAACGGGTACAAATCCCGCTGGGAAGAAACCTCGTATAGCACATATCACCGCGACGTCAAAGACCGAGAAGAAAAGAACCGAACCTTCTCCGCCGAAGCTTACGTCACAACCGCCTCGGAATGTCCCAGAGGGACGTGCGAGCCAAGACCAATACAGACCAGACCACGAAACGGAAAACAAGAATTCGAGTAAGATTGCGTTGTTCATTTTCGATGCATGCATCGCTCAAATTTTTGTATTCCTGGGTTGCAATGTTTTCTGTGACCATGGCAAGGAGGTGGCTTGGCACCCGCGGTGTTTCCGGACTGTGGTCTTAAAAATTCCATATAGCGTGCAAACCCCCCTCCCCCCTACATTTCCACCAAAATAAAAGTTTCCCGCTGCACCTGAATGTTTTTGAAATTTGCATTGTTTTTATCACGTGTTTTCATGTGACGTCATAGCGGCCATGTTGTTCGGTTACTTAATTCGTTGATCCGTTGAAATTCATTTTCCGTCCATTTTATGCGCATTTAGCCAAAGACAGCACGAAATTTCACAAAACTGCAAATGCTACCGAAGATAACGACGGAAACAACAATACGTTCTCATATTCCAAAACGGAGGCGTCAACGAAAGAAGATTATCTTCAGTTAGTATATGAAAAATTGCTAGTTTTTATTTTTCTCGCGTCTTCATGAATGTAGTTGTGTGCCTTAGCTCCGATTCTCTACTGAAATGTTGCTTTGAATTTAATCATGAAGTCGCAATAGACTTATATCATAACCTAGTATTCAACTTGAATTATATAACCTAGTACTTGATTGAGTCATAACTTAGTTTTGGTCTAGAAAACACCGTATTTACTATGAGTTTTAACCCTGTCATTATTAGTGTCGGCCATTGTTAGTTATTGTCATTTTATATCAGGCGGTATCTCGAGATTAAAACTTACGAGCAGCGATGTTCTTATAAACGAGATTTTGCCAGAGAATACACGGAGTTCACCGAAACGAAAGAACGTCTAGACTCCGTCACCAAACAATTCAACGAACTCAAAGAGCGATTAAAGAATTTTCCCGAGGGAAGCAAGGATGCCGAGGTAGATAATTACTTTGTTGACGAATGAATTACTTAAAAAAATCTTGCTGAAAAATGCTAAAAAGAAACTTGGCCGTTTGAATATTGCTTATAAGATAAGGTGAAATGTTAGGTTCGATTATGCTAAGTTTTGCACGAAAAGATTACTGTGTATTTTCCGGGGGGTGGCAACAAAATCCCTTAGATTTATCCGCCCCCCTGCTATGCTGAACCCTCTCCACTAAAGTCAATGGTTTGAACCCGGGAGTATCGTTACATGTTTGTGGATGTAGATAGTTTCAGGTTTGTAGAGTCCTGAGAGGAATGTTGGTGTTTACGTTGACTGACGTTTCGATAAACCTTAGTATTAGTAGAGTCCTGAGAAGGACTGTTGACGTTTCGATAAACTTTCGATAAACTGACGTTTCGATAAACCTTAACGGTAGTCATCTTGACCCCGAGTCTTGACACTTGACTCTGAAGGTGACTACCGCTGTACGGTTGTCGAAACTTCAGCCAACATCAACATCAACACCATCATTTCTTCTCAGGACTCCACTGACCAGGAAAATCTACATCCACAAACATGTAACCCTCTCAACTGCCGTACGACGATTTTCGATCGCGTCTCGTATTCCCGTTAACAAAAATACGTTGTCACTTGCAGGAACTACAGGAGGAAATATTTAAAGTATACGAGGAAAAAAAGGTGCGTGCGACAGTTTATGACGCAATTTTTTGACCGATTAAATAATTTGGGTGGGCAAGTTAACTTTTTGTGGATGTTAAACGCAGGAACGTAGGAACGTTTTCAATATTGGAAAGGGGGGGCAAGAAATTTTGTTTAAACTATTGAATGTTTGTTGAACGCTGACGTCGCGAGGATCTTTGAAGCCGTTCTTCCATGATGTCATTTTAACAAAATTAACAAAGATATACATCAGAATCTAGTATTGAACTTAAATTACAACTCAGTATTGAACATGAACCACAAAACTAGTATTGAACATGAATCATAACCTCGTATTGACCTGTGGCATTACTGCTGGAGTTAGCATTCCAGTTTATATGACAGTTCACCGTTTGAAACTGTTACCTGAAACATATTAGATTATGCTATCAATCGAGTGCAAAACTAATTTTAGTACATATTTTGTGCATATTTCTGTTTTGCTGCAAATTTACGAGAAAATCGCATATTCCCTCTATGACTGGTTAAATACTCATCGCGTTTTCCCATTATTAAATGACGCATTTTCTATCTCATTCCAGGAGGGTTGGACGAGAGATCGACAGAGACTAAATTATCTATACCCGAAATTGAGCCACATCAAGAAACTAGTTATTCAATACGACCAAGCTCACATCGAAGCATCTTAAATAGATACGTCATGTAAGTGGAGAAGAGAAATCTTGACAATTTCCTTTGTTCCCTCCTTCGGTAACGAGACACGTCTCCCACGAGTCAGTATTTCCCAAATATTACGTAAATTTATTGTAGGCGGGAGGGGGGGCGTACCCGTTGAGTGAAGTGATAGTCCGTGTCGGCTTTGGAGGACTGGGGTACAGTCGTTCACAGATCGCGAAATTAGTGCAGAAAAGTCTGACGACATCAAAATTACAAATATCGCAATAGTTGTAGTTAGGGCTCGTGATGCGTGGCCACAATTGGCTTTAAACTTATAAGCAGAGATTTGAAATCTTTTTTCTAGCTTAGATTTTTCTTTCTTTTTTTTGGCATTAAAAATCTACGCTCACAATGAACGTTGTCCAACGATGAGCGACAGCCCATATATTCGCATAACGCTGCGTGAACGTCACGGCTGGGATATGGTAAACGGCTGTTGTATGAACACCTATCGACTTGGTTTAATCTGTGTGCTCGGTGTACCTAATCCGATCTCGAGAGTCGTAATCTAGATTAGTTGATCTGCTTTTTGTAACTATGCTTTGCCACTTTGTTGTTACTGTCACTGTGCCAAATATGAATCAAAATCAATTGATACAACTACTGCAATGTTTATAGCTTTAATTAATTAGTTGATTTGAACGATAACTCTAATCCTTTGTGGAATGTTTGCCAATGTATTAACCACATTGGTTATTTGTTTGTCGAACCGACGCTTGAACTGAAAAGATTTTTAACTACGGATTTGGTTCGTCAAATTTTGCTGGCACTTCAGGCATGCAGACAGCTCGAGCGCTTATCGCGTTTTCTTTTGTGATTCTTTAAGAATTATTCGACATCAATTTACTCGCGGCCTTAAATCAAAACGCCACTTGATTGGTCAGTTCTTTCGTAATCATTTTTGAGAAGAGCTTTGATTGGCGCGTTTATTTATTCCTTCGCCCGTAACCAGGTGTAAGACGGGAGAAAATGAGAACTGACCAATCAGGTGCGCGTTTGATTTAAGGTCGCGTCGACACCTTAACTATGGACAAAGTCTTCAATGGAATAAGAAATGTAACGTGACGAGAAAAACCACCAAAGCCAAGAGGATCGAGCGAGTTTCCAAGTTTCCACTACCAGCTGTGGTCGTCGACGTCATAATGACTTCCACTGTCCCGTCGAAAGGCGACGTCGGCTTCTCCGAAGATATTTCTGGTTCGTCGCTTGGTGAACTGTCGCTGTCTGTATCCGAATGTGCTGTTTTGACCAATCGAGTTGAGCTTTCCACGTGAGGTGATAAGGTGGAGTCACTTGTGCCGTTGGGAGTCGAGGTAGTATTCAATTTGTCGAGGGACGTGATCACATCTACTTTCGGTGTGCTCGAAGTGCTTGTAGTGCCCGATCCGTCCACGCTGTCTGGGTCGTCAGGATACAGAACACAATTTCCACTGTATTTCTCATGAAGGTTCGACACGATTTCTTTCAGTGTTTTATTGCGAATGTCGTCAATTACTGGAAAACTAGATGGAAAAGTTAAACAATTAAAATAGTTCGTCACTTATTTAACCCATCTGATCTTCCGTAATTTCTCACCAGTCGTCGGTATTTCTTTGCTCGTTGTGAATGTCAGCAATCGTCATTATTTTTTCTTTTTCGACTAAGTATTGAACATTGCCTTGAAAAGCGCATGTGCCATGGTGAATGTCCGGAAAGAATAACCCGAGAATTTTTAAAATAACTGTTTAGTAGCTAACAGGCGCAAACTGTTGTGATTTCATTGCTGTCATAGCAAAGTTAAATAAATACATTATTTACAAGACTAATTAAAATACATCAAGTATTTTTAATCCTAGAAAAACAAATGTTATGTGAAAAGCATTAAAATTTACAATATATATAATAGCGATATTAATGAATAATCCAGAGTGGAAATACATTTATTGCTCGCAACCATCGGGCTTTTCTTCAAACTCTACGTCCTACATTTAGATTTATAGAATTGCTCTACATTCATTCTCGTCTTTTTTTGTTTAACTCGCGGTTAAGTTAAAGACATCATGCATTTTGGTCATTTGTTTGCTTGATTAATGTCCTGAAACAATTCTTTTCGGAAGTCTTGGGTTATTTTTAGGCCATTCATCAGAGCAATTGCACTTTTCAATACAATATTTCGATTCGTCACAAACGGCAAGATTTCTATTTTAATATGATTAACAATCGTCAACGATTTCTCAATCATCAATAATTTCTCACCAGTCGTCAATAATCTCTTACCAAACGTCAATAATGTCTTACCAAATGTCGATAAAGCATTTTTGACTGTCAATAATTTTCGGCCAATCGTGAATAATTTCTGACCAAAAGGTCGATGGAGTACTTTAAATAGTCAGTAATTTCTTACCAGTCGTCAATGATATCAAAGCAATCGTCAACACTGTACTCAGCAACCAACTCCGTTTCGTCCGCGGAACAGTAGAACGGCATACAGTATAATTCCTGGATTTTCGCGATGCATTTTGCTGTGAACATTTTGCTACCGTTGTCAAGACGAGCTTTAACGAGATCGTGAAAAAATTCAATGTTTTCGTACTCAACGGACGATCTGGCGTAGACATTCAGTAGGTTTTGTGGCATCTAGGAATAAAAGAATTTCAGGAACTTTCACATGTTGGAAGACATGAATTATTTCGATTCCGCACAACTTGCTTCATGAAGTATAAGGAACCTACTCAAAGAGACTATGGAGCTGCGTTTTTCGAAAGATAGTTAAATTGAGAAATGTGGACTACACGTTAATTTGGTGAAATTTCATGGCCAATCAGAATTGAGGCCACACGTGAAACATTTGCAGCCAATCAGAATCGAGATCGTATATTAAACAATTTTAGCCAATCGGACTCGAGATTATACATGAAGCAATTGTGGCCAATCGGAATCAAGGTCGTTTACGAAATATTGCAGAAATAAAAAGTTCGTGTGCCAGGATATCTCTATTTTTATAAAAAAAAAACCCTATTTTTATGGATTTCCAATGCCAGAGAGTGACTGCGATGCATTTTCTCGAGCCTTAAGCTCTCCTCATGGACCTTAAAGTAATATGTTGCACTTGTAACTTTTATTGTGAGCTTATTAAAATAATTATCACTTCGTCATTTGTAGTTTTTAAAGTGGAACTATGATCTTCGTGTTTTCTTTCATTTAAGCCAATTTGACTTCGTGTTGTGACTGTAAAAAGAAAAAAAATCGTATCGAGGGACCATTTATCTTTTTGTGGAGGTTTAAACATGATGTTTTTTATTGCCGTTTTGTTTCACGGCGTGTTTGAGAGCCTGGAACTAGCGTGACGTAATAGGGTAATCTGTTCACATCTACAAGCATGTGTTTGAATAACAAATAGTTGGTGAAAGCGTTTTCTCGTTGAATTTCAAAGCAATTATGCCAAAAAGGTGTTTCACCAACCAAATCTCTCACGAAAGGCGTTGATTTCCAAATATACATTCAAATATAAAAATAAATATCTAAAAACCTTGGCAAAACTGCTTAACCTTCCAGTACTATTTTATAGATGTAAACACGTTTCTGAGCTGAAGTGTTCCCTATCTACGTCACACTTATCGCGGTTTCCGGTTTTTAGAATTACGTTCTTGGTACACGAACGAGTCGACTTTAAAAGCTCACAAAACAGTAAAAATTAATAAATTTCGTTTGACAATCTGCGTAAAGCACTCTCTGTGTTACAAAGTTTTACTTTATAAAAAAAGTCATAGTTCCACTTTAATTTGTAAATAGTATACACATCCCTTTTGGAAATGAACATTTGCTGAAAAGGATAATGTGCTTAAATATATTTTCTCGGAACTATCCATCAATCTATGTGTCTATCTATGACACGCATGATTCGCTTTTGTACCAAGTCGATTATCATTTAGTGAACAAGTTTCGTACTGTATGTATATTAAGTTTCGAGTGCATTCTCGAGTTGGCTTAAAACGTATAGTCGACAGGCATCAATCATCGCAGAGATTCATTTGACGCGAATTAAATCCTTACTAAAGATTGACTATTGGGGTCATGATTTGCGCGCTTACTGTCATATGTTTTAAAACGGGACCCCTTCGCTCTTGTCTCGTTAATTTTCTTCGCTGAACGTTTTGTTAGCTACTTAACCTGGTACAGTTACAGTTAGTTTATCGTCTTAATGTAGCCAAATTTTTTACGATTAAGTGTTTGCTCTTGCTTCAGCATTCACGTTTTATTAAACGCACTCTTGGTATTGCAAAACAGCCATTTTCGGGGCCCTTGAAATGATCAACAAATTGCGCACAGCATGAACCTTTCTTTAAAGCGCAATCCTTCAGTTTGAAACATCATTGAAAATTGTTCATTGCTACAATAACAATTGAATTCTCTTAGAAACAGGTCATGGCACTTTAACCCATACGATATCAATGTCGTGAAATTTTACTTATATGTTGTACTTGGTTGGCGGGTGAATAGAGTAGTAAAATTTTGTACAACGCGTCAGAACCGATTGTTCCTCGCGTTTCTTGGTCGTGGTGTTGTGTCGCAACGCGAATTTCATGCGTGTATTGTTTTCGCGTGTGCGAAAAGTCTCGAATTCGTGTTTTGGTGAACTTCGCAAACTCAGGTGAAGGAAATTTAAATTCAGGAAGTTTTCAAAGTTACGAAAACAACAAGTCGTTTCAGTCGTCCGTTTCATTCACGAATAACCGGGCTCCAACCTAGCGTGACACAAAATAAGCAAAATGAATGTTCAGCGTGCTAATTTTTTCTTCCGGATTGTTTTCGTAAAATGCGCACGTATGCCACCCTAAAATAAACAGATTCGGCCAATTTCCCTGCAAAACACTTGTTATGGGAGTCGACTGGATGGAACGCGAACGCCAAATAGAGATCGTTGACGTAACGTGTCTTTCGTCAAGCTGCTCATTAATAAAGTTGCGCTCGAGGATGTGATGTTGCCAACCATTGTTCGCAATTATTTTTAACTTGTTTACATTCCTGGAAAACCGCATGTGACGCTCCCTTCTCCTTTCTTCATACTAAGAGGGTCTTTAAAAACAATTTCTGACTCGACGCTTCAAAAAGAACGCGTATGACTTTCGCTCAGGATCGGGATTTCACGCCGCCTCCTGATTATTTAAGCTCTTCCAAAAGGCCATCTAAAGCGGTTTTTTTATCATCGCGTCGCTCAAGTAGTAGTTTTAAGTAGTTGTAAACGTACGTTAAATGAGACGAAGAAAAACATTATGACAGTTCCTGTGATTCAGCTATGACGTAAACTAAACTGCTAAAGAAAGTTACAACCGCGACAAGATTAGCACGCGTCTCTTGTTTGCGTCAACACAAAGGCATGTGGCTCTTCGAACTGATTAGGCGAATGCCGAAATGGAAGAAGACGAACTGTGTTCTATTTCCATGCTGTTTATTAAATACTACTTTTTGTGTGACATGTTTACTTAGTGCACGTACGCTCGTTTTGTTTTAACATTCCATTATAGGTGTTTTTGTTGTGAAGCGCGCGCGCCATATAATGAAAGTAAACACTGCAGAATTTACTGTAAACTCAATTTACTGTAAACTCAAACTGTTTAATCGAAGCTGCAAGATCTATATCAGACAAATCTGTAAATGTAAGTAGTTTTCTAACGGGGGGAAAAGCGCCATTACCTTTGATTTAGGCTGCGGGCAACTTCCATTGATCCTTGCTGTTGGCATCACACATGCGTCGAGTGGTTGCCAGCCGATCTTGAGATCTTTGCAAAGTCCTTCTTCGACGCTATCTTTCGGGCAAATCCTGTCTACCTTCGAACAACTTTCGGTGACGTTCTCAAAGTATTTCGTTCCGTTTTCGTAGCAACGCGGTGTTATCTTCGAACAGTAAATTTTCGTCAACGTTTGCGCGCAATCGTCGCCTAGACTGTACTCGGCTCTCAAATCATCTATCGTTATGTTCACCATCTCTGCATCCGTTTCATATTCCACAGCCAAATCTGAGTTCAATAATGTCGCAGGACAAGGCGGTCGACTTGTAACTATCTCACATCCCACACGACTTGTAACGACTATCCGATTCGACAATCCCGATGTATAGGCATCGCCACGAGCGTCAGTGATGAACAAAAAAGCCAAAAATACGGCGCAACTCCTGAGAACGGCCATTTTTGTGTTCGTAAACAAAGCGCAGATTGTGAATGATTTAAGCGTTGAGTAACCAAAGGAGTATTGGGTAACGAAATAAGCCGAGTTTTTTAATACATACCTTAGTAATATGATCGTTGTCATGCTACACCTATTTGACTCGTGCCAGTCCTTGAACAAACACGCGACCGCAAAGTCAACATGAATTTCGGATGCCGTGCAATTAGCTTATCAACGTTTTGCACGAAATTTTATCTAACAGTTTTTAAATATAGGGCGCACACGAGAAAATGGACAAAGTAATAATTCACCGGAACACCACCAGTGTTATTATAACCGTAGTGTAAATAATTAAGCCCTACCCCATAAAACAGCCAAAACAATAACTGCACGTATGGTATTTCTTACAAACTATCATAGAGATAGCGTTTTATCTTTAATGTAAGACATTGTCAAAAACATTAGTTACACATAATCATTAGACGTCATCGTGTAGTTTATCCTTGCCACAACTGCAAACGGATAGCGTGAAAAATACTTTTGTGTATGACGGTGCTAAAATATTGAACTCTCTTCCAAATGAAATTATAAATTTCACTTTGTTCTTTTTGTAACTACTTTACTGATTGTTGTATCTTTACTATAGTATGTATCTTGTATTGCTAGCACAATACATTAGTACATGTAAAATAACTAGTATCAATTTAATTGTAAGTTTCTCTTTGTCTCTTCTCACGCCGACCGTGGAAATCAGGACCAGTTGACTGGGTTAGCGTTGGTAATTAAAGTTTTTCTGGCCATCTGTATATCTAGCTGTAAAAGTCAGCTAGGTGAATCAAATGAATATGAATAAATTATACAACTATTTACAAGGTATTAAACGACAGGTAACGATGGGATGAATCGGGTCGAAGCAGGAGGAGAGGGATAAAGCCATTCTGTACTTTTAGTTACTTAGTGTCAAAATAGATAGGGGGGTGGGGCAAAGAGTTTGGGAGGGGATCTATTTAAGGAAACCAATTTTAAAACTTGCTGTTCGTCAGATAACTCTTTAGCTTCTTAGGGGATGTACATATGAACCCAACTAGCCGGGATTCATTGAGGCGTTAAATGATTTCGATGCATTGGAAGGGAGCAAAACTTCAAGCTTAAAAATTACAACTGTTTGTTGAGCACCACAAGTCATTCCTGTTGAAATCCTCAAATCAGGTCAAACCGGTTGTTTCTATTTTAAGCTTTTGCGTAGTTATTAAATCAGAATATTGTGAAATTGGTCGAGAAGATTTATGTGATGATAAGTTTTGAATCGTTTTCATTTGCCAAAATCATTTAACGCCTCACAGTCACTGAATCTCGATTAGCCGGCCTCATATGAACAGCCCCTAACTGAACAATAGTGAGATGCATATCTGCAAACAATAAAATTTGTTTTGGAGGGGCCCGGCATGTTACCTCATGTTTTATTGCGAAGCCATCGTCAGAGAATCATATAAAAGCATTTCAATTCGTACATTAACATATGATTACATACTTTGAATTGTAGCTTAACTTGAAACATTTTCCATGTCACCGTTTGAATCCGGGCACAGAAAAATGAATATGAAGTAGCTCCACTTCGCTGTGCAACTGGCTGCTACATATTTCTTTAGATTACTGGCAGCGGTCGGTGATTTCGTCATTCCTAATGGTCAAAAGAGGCGATTGACTGGCTCTCACTATGGTTGTCTAGTCACATGCGCAATAAGATATTCGTGATAAAAACTTCAGTACTTCTTTTTCTCTTGACCACGATTGAAATCATTTGAAACAGGCTTGGTCGAATCTCCAAAGGGGTCAGATACGATTTTGTGCGCAAGTGATTCGTCACAATTTTGTCTTTTGCGAAGATTGACATGTGTATAAGCAATTATCCTAAGGTCCAAAACCGTTGCACTTCGTTATCAACATCCCATCTTTGTATTTTCTGTATTCAACGCAAATTTTGTCATTAGTTCGCGTTTACTTGAAATTCTCCGCTCCCAGATCGAAGTCGACAATGTAATCGCAAAAATTTACGACTTCAGCCCGTTCAATGTAGTCAGGGGGGGGGGAACAGACAAGGCTATTCACACAAAAACTGTAAATAGTAATTAAAATAAATTTAGAGTAACAAATTTTATCGAAGGCGTGCACTAAACTATGTACGCGAAAACGAAACAAGTAACATCACTTATGCTTATAGAAGGTTTTGCAATATGTTACGTCACGGCCGCCATGTTGAGCGAATATGACAAAGGATTTTTGCTTGTTTATAATTAAAATTTCAACCAACATGGCGAATATATCTTTGTCCTCTGAGTCCTTAGGGAACGGTTGCAATTCACCTGTTGTAGTTGACGATATTAAATACGATTTAGTTAATTATTTAACGAGTTGTTGCACGCCTTTCGTAGTGCAATGATTAGCATACACGGGACATACAGACAATACAATCTTGTATTTTACACATCTTTCGTCGTCTTAATTATATTATAATAAAGTTGCTTGTTCATTCTTTTCATAGTATAATGTACAAACAAAAGGCTGTCGTTGTACAGCTCAAGGAATTAGAAAATACAATTGTTAGCTGCTCTTATGCATGGTGAATCATATGATCTTTAGCATATAGCTAAGATGAAAACTATACAATATTACATTATGTATGGTAAAAGTGCTGTTCAAAGTCGATATGTAAATGAACAACAACAAGTGCAATGGCAAAGTGTTTGAATAATCGAAGCGGAGAAAAAGAAAAGAAGATTGATTGAAGTCTTCAAGGCTATTTGGTAACAGCCGACAATTTGGATATAAACTGACTATATAAACTAAAAGGAAAGTAAAACCTTTGTCGATATTTGTAAGAAGTTAGTGTTCACAAGAGACCACGTAGAAGGAAAAATCAAGTCAAGTTTGGAAACGAATTTGAAGAAAACTACGCTAACAATGAAAGCTGTCAATGCAGAAATGCAACCGTGTCTAACAGAATATCAACATATTTGTCGGTGAATATACTGTACCATATTTAATGCAAGGGAACTGATCATATATTAAAGAACGTCGTCGTCACGACTGTACATAGTGGTTTCTTATAACAAAAACTTACTTCACCTAATACTTAGAGAAGAATGTTATTGTAACATTTGAGCAAGAAGACATTTGAAGTCTACGGTAAAATTTGCTGTCAAAAAGGAAGAATGCAGTCTTCAGTTATTGTTTGGTTTGACTAGTGGGATGTTTACGCCATTCCAAGACAATATACAGCCCAACATCTAAATGATGAGAAATGCATTGTGTCTAATATTTGATCGTGTTTCAATTTAAAGAGAAGTAGCCTACTAAACTGGCATTCTTATGGAGATGCTCCTTCTTTTCAGCTCGTTTCACAATTCTTTTTAGGAAGACATCGGCTGCTTTACAACAAACATTAAAGCAGAAATTTTCTGTTCACCACCATTAGGAAAACGACATTCTGGAAATCCGCAAGGAATTATTGATGGCCGCTGCCGAAACAAATCTGCACTGCACAAGCGTAGGGAAGTATTGTACAAACACTCGTACTTACGTAGAGTATTTGCTTCGACGTGTTACATGATATTACTGAGATGCCATGGCTAGAAACTATTATGTTTTGTCGTTGTGTGGCAAGACTAAATATAAATGCTTTTTGATTTATTTATTGTCACTTTACGAATTAATTTTTTTATTATTGCTTCAAACACATCATCATAAATAGACTAAATTTTCCATCGGTTTCCAAATCACTCTCTGGTCGAGTGTGTAGATTTAGGTTTCTCAGGTTGTGATGTGGGGTTCGAATCCTTTAGGGTCAGTTGGTTGTTGTTGGACTTGGTGCATTGCACATTAGTCTTGCCGATAACAGCGAATGTTAGGAAAATGAAGTTAGCCAAGTGAGGGTAGTTAATAGTGTACACACTGTGTACATATGGCAATTCTATTGTTGGTTTTTCGGAATGCGACACTTAGCATGTTTGCAGAGTAAAATCCCAAATAAAAAAAAAGAAAAGCAGCCCTGTTGCAAAAATTTCCCTAAAGAAACTAAGTCTTTTGATCAAATCTTTCTATGACTTCCCGAAGGAAGTCATTTTTTAATCGTCCTTATCGAACTCTAAGCAATAAATGCTTCATCATGAAGAAACAAGAGGAACAAATTAAGTCCAATGGCATCCATTGACATGTGGTGACTTTGTGTCATGACGCGCATGTCCTTAATCAATTTTGTCTTACTTTTTCCGTCGTTATTTGTAATAAGTCATTTCAAAATTTTCTGTCGATTTTTATGTCTACCTTCATGTCTACCTCTCGTCTACCTTCATGTTTACCTTTTGTCTACCTTCTTGTCCAACTTTATATCTACCTACGTGTTTACCTTTTTGTAGGACAAAGTCCTTACTTTATAGATTATGACATTTAAAAAATCGTGATTTGACACTCAATTTTATACATTGTCGTGTTGTAAATCAAGGCAATGACGCGCATGTCTTTGGTCATTTATTCTCATCTAATGGCGTCGAGAATATTTTGATTTTATGTTTAAACTAACAGAAATATTTCTATCATCATAAGCCGTTACTGTTGGTTGCGCACAATTAAGTTTAAGTGACAGGGGCACTTTAATAATTCCGAGCAAGGACATACAAACCCATGAAATTTCGTCTTTTTAAGATATCGTCTTCTATGTATTGACAAAGGTTTTATCAACGTTTGTGTCTTCCTTTTAGTCAACCTATGAGTTTACCTTTGTGTTTACCATTTCGTCGCAATGTGAAATCACAGTTTATTTTAATGTCGCATTCTACAAAATAAGAACTTTGTCCCACAAAGGTAGACATAAAATTAAGGTAAAAAAGAAGGTAGACACTAAAGTAGACAATCACATAAAGGTAGACACTTAGGTAGACATAAAGGTAGATATAAAGGTAGACATAAACGTAGACAAAAAGATAGATATAAGGGTAGACATAAAGGTAGACATAAACTTAGAGATAAAGGTAGACAAAAGGTAGACAAAAAGAAAGACAAAAAGCTTTGAAATGACGATTATTAAAAATCACGACGGAAAAATGGTCTTTTAGCGACCCTTTTGAATGGACAAAATTGATTAAGAACATGCGCGCCATGACCCTGATTCACCACATGGCAATGCATGACATTGTGCATACTTTATTCTTCTTCTTTCTTTGTGATAATACATATATTGCTTCGAATGCTTTCACTCGACTTGTCGCAAGCCAATATTCTTTATAAAGTTCTATCTTTTCAATGATGAGGTAAAGGCATTTGCCAAAGATCTTATTACTTAAAGCCTTATGTAATGAAAGGCAATAAATGCTGTTCTGTCAAACACTTGATAAGTTTCCATTGGCATCACATCTCTCTCGCTTGGCTGAGTGGTACAGGTAGGTGACGGATTGGTGATCACTCCTCCTCGAGTTTAAGAGCGCGTCGTTCTCTTTAGCTTTTTACAGTTCAATAAAACGTAAATAACTAAAGGTAAAGTCATGGCTAATGTAATTCCACCGTAATTGCATGGTTCAAGTGTCACAATCCATTCTCGAAAAATCTACAATACACCTCGTGTACACTATCATCTACCCTTACTATGTTCTTGACATTCACGGAACTCGTTCACCGCAAGTCTTATGCTCAACACACCGAACCCAACGACAACCGACTGACCCTCGAAGGATTCGAACCCCACTTTCGTAGCACGTCGTTTGGGTGTTGGGGTGTATCGTCCAAGAATGTGGTAATTAGCTCACGACATATAGCTATCAAAGCAAAACTAGAGAAATGTGTAGGTATACGAGAACATTTCTTTCCTGTTCCACAGCAAATGAGACGGCATCATTTATATCCTCTACTCGGCCATTGCGTGTCCTTGTCAAAAGAAACCACCGTGGGTAGTGGTGACGGCCTTCTGTAACTTCTGATCTGTCGCGTTCTTTGAATATGGTGTTCCTGACAAATCTAAGATCATTGCACACGCTTATATTCGTCAAAACATTTCCTGGAACACTTCTCGAAACCATCTCTATCTTGAATCGCAATAACTCGCTTTTCTAAAGTAAAACATAATTATTTGTGTCATTTCAAAAACACTCTCTCTATATTTTTGTTCAGATACTGCACCCGTACTTAGGTATGGAAAATTTGCTAGTTACGTACCTTAGTGTGAACGAGCTTCGCTTTACTTAACCGTTTGCTTTGTTTCAAATTCGTACACTTTTATAATTCTGCCAACAATGTCTTGTATATCTTCCTCGGTCTTGTCATCGCAAAACACCTATTGCAAATAAGACGTACAGCCCACGTTTGCCTTCACCTTACATTAATAGTTACAACTCTGACTCTAGCCTACCTCTGGCTCTAGCTTATCTCTGGCTCTAGCTTATCTCTGGCTCTAGCTTATCTCTGGCTATATCTGGCTCCGGACTGCCTCTTGCTCTAGCTTATCTCTGACTCTAGCAGACGTCGGGCCACAGCTTATCTCTGGCTCTAACATACCTCTGCCTCTAGCCCTCCTCTGGCTTAAGCTATCTTCTGGCTTTAACATACCTCTAACACTGGTATGCCTTGTTATTGATATGGCTCTAGCTAATCTCTGCCTCTAACGTACTGCTGGGTAAAGCATATTTGTGGTTCTATAGCTTACCTCTGGCTCTGGCAAACCTCTTGGTCCAGTTTCCAGTCCACTAACTAGCTTCCGCCTAACTCTGGCTCCATCTTACCTATGGTCTAGCCTATCACTGGGCCTAAAGCTACGTTTAACTAAAGATTCCCTCTGAATCCTTAATACCCGACTTATTGCAACAAGTTTTTCAAGCATCATCAAAACAAGACAATTGCGACATTCCAACATACGTACCTGCCACCATTTCTTGTCAGCGGTCTCCATTGGTATTTTCAACCCAGTGCACATGACGCAAAGGTATATGACAGCAACAGCAACGCACGCTGCAGACTCTTCTAAACACAGCGTCGTGTGAAAGAAGTCGCTCAACACACACCAGCACATTTGAGGCAACTGCGATAACTCCCACGATTCTTCCTCACACCAATCTTCAAGGCTCTTCAGATAGTGCAGCATATACTACAGAATGAGAACGGCTTCGTGTCAACAGTGGTTCCTTATTTCACATGGATACTTTTTCAAAGTTTCAATCAAGAGAGAAGATCTTGCATAGCCCCAATATTACGAGCAAATAAAGGGTTTTGAAAAGAAATTAATGGGAGACTGCCAAAAAGACGAGTGTCTTAAAACAGGGGCGCCATAAAAGACACCCAAAAATTTCTCTTGTTGCAATAAAACCACAGGAATAAGGAATCAATATTTACAAAGAAGGGACATCAGTAATGAAACGTATGTACAGAAAAGGATATCAGCAAGGATACGTATGTACAAAAGGATATCAGCGAGAATATATACAAGGAACATTAAGAATTTCTCACATCATTGATAGCATCATCAAATCATCTCTTCAACATAAAAACCTTATGCGGATTGTCCACGGCAACCTTAAAACTAAGAAGCCGCAAAAACAACAATTCGCATTTGACTATGCTGTCCCTAAGACGCCAGTACTTATCGGCAATATCAATTGGTGGTTTATTTTTGTTGAGAATGCTGTACGCCATGTTGATAAGATCTCGCAGTTTACACGGATTCTCCTCGACTTTTCCAGCAAGATAGAGCGCCGTACATCCTACGACCTGAAAGAAAAGTCCCTCTTCAGAATGTAGCAATTACATACCGCCAAGTTTCCATTCAGGCAGCATTGCCTGTAGAAGAAATGCTTACAAAAAATATGTTCCAAAAAAGAACAGCACGATTGTGTTTAACAGCTCATGCCACAGAGGTTAAAGACATGTTTCCCAACATAATTGAACACTTTTATCGCCAAAATGTGTACTGCTCTTCTCTGCTTCTGATATAATAAAAGTCTCTCAAACCAATCGAATTTCATGGCTGATCTCTGGAATCAGCGTGTGAAAATTATTTTTATGAAAGAATGTTCATCAAAAGTCACAATCAAATCGATATTAGCTTTAACATGCAGCTACTTTTAGTCGCTAAATTAAAACAAACACTCCATTTCAATCAATATGATGCAGCAGTTCACTAATATCTTTTAAACATGCATTTATTGTAACTTGTTGTGTACTACGACGTCGACTTTCTTTTGTTCTTAAGTTTTCATCAATGTTCGAATCAAATTATAAAACATCATATTGATGTTATATTATAAAGAATGGAAATTTGCATCCTACTAATCAGTAACATTTCCTTCACTGCATATCGCTTCAAAATTTGATGTACATCTTTTAATTTTTGCCAAATTGTACATGGCACATTCACCAGATGAATATATGATGAATACGCTTCAAAGGTAATGCAAAACCTTTGATATAGAATAAAAGTTCTGCACAGTCGTCGTGGACCTTTGAGGTTCATGTCTAAGTTTTCCGGAATTCAATGACGATTCCTGCTTTTCAAACTTTTTCATGTCTGCTGGACAGTTATATTAATCAAAACATACACAATAGACAGATTCATAAAATCACATTTGACGCAGTCCATTTCACCAATGGGAATTCAAATCATTACAAAAAAAACAACTTGATGCACTCACATGTGCAGTGGCATAGCAAAGAAGGCAGATCTACGGGGCTCACCACCACCCAATGAACAGAGGAAATGCCTTCACAAAAACACAAAAAATGATGGCAGAAACTAGGAAGGTGGCAATACCTCCTTGACTACCCCTGTTACTATTAATCCCAACTGCTTATGAAAGAGGAAAAGCTATAGGATAATGGAATTAGGGTGATAGATATTAAAAACCTGGCTCAATTTTTTTTGGATTTGGGGTGAATTTAGCATGACAATAATAGCATGGGTTGTAGACATCTCAAGATTCTGATCAAAGTATTCCTATTTTAGATACTAAATTTACTTAAGTCAGGTAATGACGATTTTTCGTAATTATTTAGTTTTTTGAAAATCATAAAGTAGGTCAACTTTTTTCACTAAGAAATTTTGAAATTGAATTTAAGGATTTTGACAGCTACTTGTGTTTAAGTAATCATTAAGATTCATGTTTTCCTTTAACAAATGACTTTCAGAGTTTTAAATATAAATATCAAAGCCCAGCAAAGTGCTTTTAAAAGAGCCATTTAATGCATAAAAAGAGATATTTATTTAAAAGTGTAACGTTTCGTCTTGACTCTCAAGACATCATCAGACAATATTGAATTACAAGTATAGAGGGATATATATATAATAGCTATTTACATAATATTAAATTACATGGTGGGATGAAAATGTGTTAGTAAATATTGGATAAGATGGTATGACGTAGGATAAGTAGAAACATGAAAGAAACAAAAACACAAAAACAAAACACAAACAATCACAAAGTATACAGACATGAGGACGGACGAAATTAGATTAAAGCAACTGAAGGACAATGGAGGTTCCTTGGATGTTAAGAGATGGTTGCATTTTGTTGATTAAGAGGCTTTCGTGAATAAGAAGTTCTTGTGAGTCTGAGCATGAAGAAAGTATTTTAAAATCCTCGAAGGTGGCAGTGTGTCCTGTGGATTTAAGGTGTGATAGTATGGAGGAATGATAGAAATGTTTAGAAAGTTTACCAGTCAAAGGGGTGATGCTCAAATGCTCAGAGTTATGCAAAATCACACCTAAACAACACATAAAATCAGGATCAAGAGACAGCGGGAAAAAAAATTTCACAGATGGGGCATGCCCCATGCCCCCCCTACCATCTTCGACATTCAAAAGTATGCCCCAAAAAACGTTATGTCTGGCTGCACACATGATGTGTCAAATTAATAATTAACTACACATCTCAGTAGCGATACTTACATTGGCATCAAAATTGTTAAGGTCATCTATCGCTGCCATAAATCTGTGATACAAAACACATGCAGATGCAATTGTCACTTCGGATAACTTCAGATAATTACCTACAGATGAAAACAAATAACTTCATAAAAATATGCATCAAAATTCTAAAACCTGCAAGGCAGAGATTGGGATGCAAGAAAATTTAAAAAATACACAAAATGCTTTTTCAGTTTATTATAGCAATCTGTGGTGCTTAATTCTTTCACAATTGTCACTTTCATGACTTTATATCTTCTACACAAGTGGGCATCACTGCAAAACTATATGTTACAGTGGGGGGGGGTAGCAGTGAGGTAGAGGGGTAGCAGGGAGGTAAAGGGGTATCAGGGAGGTAAAGGGGTAGCAGGGGAGAAGACATTTGCCCCAAAACTTCTCTGCAAAATTGACACAAAATATTTCACGTAATGGAACACACTGCCATCACTGCCTGATATTTTGAACACATTTGCATAAAACAGAGAGCCACTGAATTATTAAAGCTCAGTAAATCACCACATGGCTGACACGTGTTGTATTTGCTGCCCCAAATGAAAGTCGATAATGCCGTAATATACTTTGAAAGAGGCACGTTGCAATTCTACATTGCTGTAGCAATTGAGCATGTCACTAGAATTGAAATCATTCAATAGAACGTCTGCATCTAACAATACAATGATACAATCGCCAATAATGAATAAATAACAATTCAATCGCCATTCGCCAGTCGCCACTATGTGCTGCTAACTGCATAGAAGCTAACTGCTGCTAACTGTACGAAGAAATCTAAATTCGCAACTTTGAAACCATTGAAAGAAACATACCTGTTTCCTTGATGAACAAAGTAGCAGCAAAATGATTTTCAAGCTGCAAACGTCCTTGACATTTCGTTTTAATATATTCCATCTTCTTCTAATCAAAGTTTTAAATCGTGCTTCGATGACAAATAAACATATAGTTACTGATACATGAAGTATGGCAAAAGCCAGTTCTTATTTCGGTAATTTTAGTGCGACATTTTTATCCGGTATAATCATTTATACTGGAAAACCAAAAACCATTCAAATTTCAAAAATATAATATTTTTTCACATATTTTTCGGCCTGTTTTAAGTTAAGGTTTGAACTCAAGTTATTGGCATATTCTCACAAGCCGAACCGTGATGCTTCTTGCTCAGGAAATCAAAGTGTTCTCAAGATTTGTCAGTGGCCTAAGACAACGAGCGAAGGGATAGTGAGTATTGTCTGTTATTTGTTATGTCGACTTAAAAATTGAAACGTCCGCGGTTTATTTGGCTTGAAGAAATATTAACTTTATTTCATCTCATGCCACATCTATAAGTTGAATCTATCAAGGCAATCTTCATAGCTGATTTTCTTGAAGAAGTTCGTGCAAAACCCAAGAAAAACAACACAACCCAAGGACCACCAAACCATTAACCCTATCTTGTTTGCAGCACCTGGACAGCAGTTGGCTGGGGGTCTTTGGCGGGCGCTGTTGGTCTTTACATGACAGATTGGAAGCTTGTGATGCAGTATGTTCCCTTTGTCAACAAGAAATACGATCATGAAATACCGAGCTAACAATTGGCCGGTGAGTTTCATGTAGAACAAATAGCAGTGTCGTAGCAAATGTATAGAAAAGAAGAATTTAGTAAATAATTTCCAGCAAAACAAGTTATGAGAAGTTAAAGAACCAAAATCATCTTGTGGAATTTCATTCCCCACCCCCAATAGCAAATGCTTGCTTGTTTGATGGCTGTCCCCCCCTCGACTTTTATCATGTTCCTAAGGTGTTTTCCTGTTAAATCCAACTATTGGGAAATTGTTGACAAGTTTAGGCATCATTTTTAATTGTGTGCTTTCATTATTTTCAGGAACATTAATGCAAATGCAAAATAAAGGATGAAACTGTATCATAATCAACAGCTTGGTTTTTTATGTTGTTCAATATTTAAATAATATAATATTTCCTTATCAAAATGAATTGTTTAATTGAATCAACAAAAACTAAAATCATTTTTAGTTTTTTGAGCGAGTGAAATCACATTGGGGCTGAAAGGTAAGTGTGCAAGCTGTACAAAAATACAAAATGTTTAAGATTTTGCGAGTTTGGTGTTGAGTAAGTGTGCCCACTTGCTGGTGAAAATAGAAACTGCAAACAAAAAACAGCCAACAATATATTACATTGAACAGTACCAACCTAACTCTGTTGAATTTTTTATTCAATGCATTTCTTCTTATGCTATTGATTATCCTCAATGACAGCCAGTCAATTGCCTTTTCTAATTAATAGGACCACTGCGCTTTCTAGCAGTAGCCTTTAACTAACTGCATAGCATTGAGTTGCACTGCGAGGCGTTCCAATTGTTTGCAGATGCTGGCGTCTAGTGATGAAGAGAAGTCTGCAGTTCTATTCCAATAATTGCATCCAGCTTGAGGTGCAGGACAAGTCAGTAGACAGCCATAACTCACCAAACAGAAAAATTGCTTAAAAAAATGAACTCTTCTTGTATTATGCTTTTGCTTGACTTCGAACTCTTTGTTCAATCGAAATCTTGAAGAACTATCGTCACGTTTTGAAAATGAACTGTAGACAACGAGTACCTTGAAAAAAATGCCATTTTCCAATTTTGATTCTTTACCGCCTTTACAATCATAAAAACTATCCGGCGAACGAAAATGTTCTTTATCAGTCTTTCAGTCACTTCTATCGCCGAGCGGGAAAATGAAACGGCCTTAAAATGTTAACTAAAAATTGGTATTGTGTTAAAACATATTCCTATTTACAAGTGATCTTTGATCAACCATCAATTATATACACGATTACGTAGGTTTCTCGTATTATACCAGCTAATACACATTTGTAATCAGGTTTTGTCTGATCAAGTTTTCCAAGAACATCTCGGTGTAAACCGAAACGAGCGCGGAAGTGCGCAACTAAAACTACTTCGATGTGCGTGTATAAGACAAGGCAAACGCCTGGCTACGTGGAGCATGTTACATCCCTTCCCGACTTGTACCTAACCCACCGTCCTCGACTGTAGTAATGTGCACTCTCGCAATTTCCAAAGATCGCGAAGAATTTCGGACCACTCAAGTTTTTCGTGATGCATTTTTTTCTATTGTAAAAATAACGAGGGACTAAATAAAAGATAGAAAAATACATGAAGATTTAATTTGAGAACATTTTATGTATCTATTTCGATTGTAAGTCCGCATGAAAAATGAGAGTTCTTTTTCGGTACATCTGTACCGTAGCAATCACCGGTCTACAGTGCCCTTGACGGTAGCAATCTGATGATGAAAATCAAGTCCTTATATTCTCCAGTCTTGAATCTTCATCTGGAGTGATATGAAGAAACATGAGCTAATAAATACTCCAGTTTCGAGTCTTCGTTAGAAACTTGAGTCGTTTATACACTCCTCTTAGGTGTCTTTGTCAAGAATGATCTGATGTTAAAACCTGAATCGTTTATATACTCCAGTCTAGTCCCCTCATCAGGAAAGATCGGGTATCGAAACTGGTGTCTTTTATTTACTACAGACCGGTGTCTTCATCAGGAATGATCTGATGCTTCGTCTTGAATCCTTAAATACTCCCGTAGAAAGTATTCAACCGTAGCAACTTAATGTTCAAACTTGAATCCTCGTATTTTCAATTCTAGTGTCTTCAACATGAGTGATCTGTTTGGAAAACTCGAGTGCTGACGTACTTAGCGCCTTCATCAGTAGCAATCTGATGTGGAAACTTGAGTTCTTACGTATGACAGATAAAGTTATATTTTGCGACAAGCAATCTTTCACAACAATTAAAACTACAGTAAATGCGATACGCGAGTTAAGTTTGTTTACCTAAGCTAGAACGAACTCCTTTTATTTTCATTTCGAACAAACTTCTTAAATCCTCCACAGTCACCTCGATACCTTCAACTGTTACCTGTAAATAATCATACAAAATAATGGCGATGTGCACCATTTTCCCGACTGAGATCGCGCGGTTATAGAAACTAAGGTGATTTTAAAATACTTGTACACTCCAGTCTAACAACTTTGCTGAAATGATCTGATGTTAAAACTTCAGTCATTATTATTGTTCCAACAAAATATTTTCATTTGGATTGATAAGATTTCTGTCGAATTCTTTCAGTGTCTTAATTATGTCTTAACTATGTGGTAATTTGTGTCTTTACACTCCAAGCTAGAAGTGTCTTTGTTCGGAGTGATCTAATGTTGGACCGTAGTCTTTTATAAAGTCCAGTCTAGTTTCTTCATCAGAGCTGATCTGATAGTTGAAACTGCAGCCTTTGGTACAGTTCAGTCTAGTATCTACATCAGGAGTGATCTAATGTTGAAACTGGATTTTTCATATAATCCAGTCGTGTGTCCTGATTGGGTAGTGACCTCAAGTTGAAAAACTGTAGCATGTTCCAGTCCAGAGATACTAGTCATGGAGGATCTGATGTTTTATGTCGAATTTCATCTAAATTTAGTCGACGGTCCTCATTGAAAACGAACAGATCTCAAATATTGAATACTTGAACACAGCAATTTACACACGAAACAGGATACATATACACCCGGGGTGAAATACATCATGGACAATAAAAAACGTTATCGCAGGCTCATAAATATTGTTAGAACTTACCTTTTTCCCAGAAAGCGAAATGTATTTGAAATTGGCACTGCCCGTGTGCGTTCTATTTCGTAAGCACTTGTCTTCTGCAGAGGATGGATGTTGGGTAACATTCATAGAATAATTGCCAGTGACATTCAGTGGACTAGTTCTGCTATTAAAAATCACAAAGTATCAAAAAGTTGAAGAACGAGCAACAACAATAACCTATCTCCAAGTAGACGCACGACGTAGTATGAAGTGAAAAAAGGGGATGTTTTAAAAAACTATCTCCAGCTAGCTTAGTCTTGAATACCATTCACTGCTTGGTCATAAAAACGATTATCATTGTTCCCTGCTTCGTCTTCAAAGATTTCCTGCTAGTCTTCAAAAATATGTTATGCATGATATGTAAAACTATTCCTGAAAAGTCTTGAAAACTATTTCGTGCTTGATCTTCGAAACTATTCAGGAACGACGAAGATCGATGATTGAGGAGGGGGTTCATACTTATGTGTGCATGTTATAATTCGTAGAAAACAATGGATTTCAAAGGAGCTTAATACAGCATATCATGCATACATGAATAATAGCCCCCCCTCTCAATTAACGACCTTGGGCAGTCCTTACTATTCCTTTCCGGGTCTTCTGAAGAATCCCCTGCTTTTAGTCTTGAAAAGTGTTCCCAGCTCAGTAATAATATTTGTTAACAACAAGAGTGAGAATTAACTAACTCCAGAAAAAGCAAAATCACACTGTTTTTTGGGCATCGTAACAATCATGCCTTTAGCTAAACATTACAGTGTGGTACACGACCTAAATGAGGTCATATACCAGATTGGTGCCATTCATAAAAACATCAATCAATCAAAACTACAATTGCGTTAAACTGGGGAAAAATCATACAAACTTACGACGACGTTTCGCTTATGTCACATCCGACGCAGTTATCTTGATGAAAAGAGCACAAAAAATTTCTCCCCGAGTTATATCTCCTGTAAGTACCACTAAAATAGTAATAAGCCACGTTGCATTTGCCGTCGATGACGAAGAACTTGGGCCCGCGAATACCATACGCTGGACGACCACCGACTGCGCACCGATCGATGTTCAGATAATAGCGATCGGCTAAGAGGCAATTAAGGAAATCAGTCAACGAAAAATTCGAATTTTACCTTGAAAATTTTCTACATCTCGCACATAAGGACTACGATCCTACCAAGGTCACAAGAGAAAATCAAGGACTGCGAGTGGAAGGAGAAAGGAAATAGTTTGGTAATGATTGTATGTTATAGTTTAGTACACGCCTAGTAGAGTTTGTTATTGTTAATTTCTTGCTATTAATCGAGCGAGTACAAGGTAGTTCTCAATCTGGGCGGTTACCAACGAGTAATCTTGCTGAATAGCGAGTGAAACTGATTATAAACTTTTCAAGGCTACTTTCAAAGTTGGGTGTTATCGAATTCAGGAGACGGTATACGTGCTTTATACATCATGAGTGACTACATTCTTCACTTGGGGTTTAGTCATTTAACATACCTATAATAAGTGCTGTGTTTCAGCATATGGGACTCGTTCACTTAAAATTTATAACAAAAAATCTCGGTAGAGGGAACTTTCTGTCTGTGTGGTGTTTTATGTACGATGTATTTCGGACCTACTTTCTAGTAGGCAGTACTTTTTAGTAAGGACCTACTTTCTAGTAGACATTACTTTCTAATACGGACCTACTTTCTAGTAGGCAATACTTTCTAATACGGACCTTCTTTCTAGTAGGCAATACTTTCTAATACGGACCTTCTTTCTAGTAGGCAATACTTTCTAATACGGACCTACTTTCTAGTAGGCAATAGTTTCTAATACGGACCTACTTTCTAGTAGGCAATACTTTCTAATACGGACCTTCTTTCTAGTAGGCAATACTTTCTAATACGGACCTCGCACCGGGCTGAACTTTTACGTTATTTTATTACTTACTAGAATCGTTCTTTTTCCGCACATACTTCTCATCGAGCTTGTCCTGAAGTTTATCGAATGTAAATTCGATTCCGTTAACGCGAGGAACCTAAATCGAGGGAAGAATCTCCAATTGGTCATAATTATCCATTGATTTGGCAAGGAGGAAAGTAGTAAATGAAGTTGATCATAACCCCAAGCCGGCTGATTGGCTTCTTTCCATGCTAAAGGCTGAACCTCACTTAGTCTAATAACCACCTCCTATCCTGGTGGTTAAATCCTCCAATCACGAAGGTTGGACGATTCCTAGCCTGGTGGTTGGTAACTGCCTAGCCTGGTGGTTGGCTACCTTTTAACCTGGTGATTGGACATCTCTTAGTCTGGTGGTTTGCTACCTCCTATCCTGTTGATTGGACGTCTAGTTTAATGGTTGGTTACCTCCAATCCAGAAGGTTGGACAGTAAAGAATTTTTATACAGCTAAAGTAAATTATGAATGCTAGTTGTAAAGCTGTACTGTACTTCCTTAAATAATCAGCGAAGCTTCAGAAATTATGTATCCAAACATTTCCAACGACGAGCAAGAAACGCGACTATTAGCACGTTAACAAAACCTTTTTCGAACATGATTTGAATTGAAACTTCCCAAATAGAGAATGAACGCAAGCTTGGCAAGCCGTAATAACAAGAAACCGTTGTGAGAAAAACGGAAACTTACCTGGAAGTTGAAAGTTGTAAATGTGAACGACGACGTCGAATCGTCGACGGAGCCCATGGAGCACCTCCAGTATCGGTATGCAGTAAGTGGAGCATACACCTGATACAAAAACACACCAAGGAGGCCGAGGAAGATAAAAAATATCAGCAACTTCAAACCAATACCTGAAACAAAGCGAAGAAATACGTGAACAGCCAAATCTATACCAAGCGTAATCAGCAATCCAATTGAAAAAAATTTTCCGGTTCATTCGAATAGTAAGTATTCCACCTAAACTGGCTGGTATATTGTCTGAAGTAGTATCTCACCCCAATTACAACATAACAAAAACACGTGGTTTGTGACGAAGGGCCTAAAACAAATATACAAGATACCTGACTCCGAGAGTTACGTTAAACGAAGCCGTTATTTCACTTTTGGTTAGTCAGAAAACAATCTTAACTTTGCATCAAATGTCGAAAGTTTAACACGTGGAGTAAACACACGATGGCGTTCGTCAAACTTTGATGGATTACTATGAAACACAACACGCGTTGACAGGGAAGGACATGTTTACATTTCGAACATCTACACGTAATAACCGACTGTACAGTGGCTAACGCTATTTGCAAGGATGGCAACTTTCAGAAATCTCAAATATCCCTTAAAAAGGCGGAGAGCTAAAATGAATCCATAAAATTAATATCTTAGCTAAGGGAATATAGTTTTCATTAAATAATGGCCAATAATTAAGGGTGCAAGCGACATTCAAGTTGGGTCGTACTGTGTAAATTTGTTTCGAAATATTTACACAGCACGAGCTAGCCTTCGAGCTGTAAGCATGATAAAATGACCATCATATGAACAGGACTGTACGAGCTTCTGGTGGCCACCCACAGGTCCATAACGCTAACTTCAATCTCACCTCTAACAATAATTCGCTTTGCAGTAAAAATCTTCTTGTCTACATTTCCAAGAACGTCAACGCGCATGTCACTAAGAGCCTTGGTCGTGTGCTGCGTCTGAATACTCAGGAGAATGGAAACGAAACACGAGACAAGACTGACTCGTCTGGACTAACGTTGTTCACCGTTTCCAGCGATTGACCAATCAGTGTAAGGTCTTGTGACGTCACTTGTTTGATCACGTGTTCCGGCATAGCCATTCCCGGATATGAATTTATGGATGCATAGATACGCTCGCCATTTTCAACGACACCTCTCACCTTGACTTTGACCACGCCAATGACGCAAACAACATCTGTGCGCTCTGAAAATACAGAAAAGTCTCTTGTGATTGGTGAATTCCCAGAACAGCCGGTAAAACTAGCATTTAAGCGTGAACACAGCTTCGTTTCAGATGCAAATAAACAGAGCAACATATTCACCTTTATCATCGTCCCCAGGAGTTTTTCCTTCGATCCAAGCGGAACGGCTTATCACACCCGCCAACTTGGCGTGAGGTGCATTGTCGCATGTCAGCTTCCGTATCTCGCTGCTTCCGTCCTCTGGATTCTCGAAGAAGCCAATCAAATCGCCTTCCTCCAGCTGCAGACTGTTCGAAAAGCCCTTCAGTTTGAAGTGATACGCGATGTCGCCACGTGGCGTCTGAATGGGATTGCTGACTTTCAGCTGTTTGATGTTCGCTGTGGTCGCCTCGAGGTGATCCGTGATCACTTCGGGAAATATCGACGAGCCTACAGGGTTCGAGAATCTTGAATAAGAAATCATAATCACAATCCACGACGGACGGGCAAGAGAAGCAAAATCGCGAGCAAGTAAAAGTAGAACTTCTCATTTCAAAGGCAACTACTCTACCACCATTTGCTATTGAGTATCACCAATTGAGTATTTTCATTGAAACATTGAAATTAAAATAAATTATTAAACGCGCATTCATTGACAAAAAACAAATAAAAATTTTTAAAAAGGTCCTAACACTTCCATTACCCAAGGTTCACTCAACCGCAAACCTAAAACTCACAATGGCCAGAGGCTCTTGCAACATTAGCTAGGATAACGATGCACCCCCTTGGAAAATCGGCACCTCTCCAGTCAAATGAGCATTAACCCCCTACTAAGTACTTCTAATCCTCTAACCAAAAACCTTGTACGGGCAGAAAGCTCAAAACGTCGTAAAAGTGAACAGAATACTTACCGTTACTAAGCGGACTTGTCGTAATATCTACACATAAAACACAGCAAAGAACATATTTAACTTTCTATGGAATTATGACAAAATGACAAAAATCAACTGTTAAGTGTTTTACCTTGTTCGTCCATTCTTAGACGCTTTACCGGTCTCTTTGTCAGTTCTGGCTCAACTTTGACAGTTGGCTTTTCGCACTCTTCGTAAGAAATTTCTGTATCAAGAAAATGTGGAAAAGTCTGTTGTCTCTCTCGTAATATGTATTGACTAAGCTAAGACCTTGTTTACACTTTGAATAGAATAATTTAAGGGACTGAACTTTCTTCGTATAGTCTGACTGACAACGTCTGCATCAAACATCAGGAGTGAAGAGTCTAGTGCCCTCATCAGGATTGATGGGACATTGACGCTTAAGGCCTTACACCTCCACTCTTGTGTCTTCATCAGGAGTGGTAGAAGATTGAAGTCAGACCTTTTATATCATCCAATGAAAAATTGCACCGAAAATCTTGTGCCCAAACCCCCACTACTTTCACTTGCTTCAGACGCCTCTGCTCATCAGATGTCAGATGTTTAAACTAGTGTTTTTATATGCTTCCAGAGGTAATTTGACTGCCAAATTGTCCTCAAACAATTCAACATCTGCAACAAGAGTCGTCTATTTTTGAAAGTTAAACCTGCATATACACCAGGAGGATTAATGATGTGTGCTACGAGCAAAGAAACAATAATGATATTTCCTTACCGGCTGTCTTTGGTTTGCTTTTCACTTGAAACGAATCGCTGTAAAATGTCCTCCAATTGTTCGCATCTTTAAAAAGCAGCTTCAGTCCAACGCGAAAAAGATTGCGCTCCTCACCTTTAACCTTCGAGAGTTTATAAACCTCGCTGCCTGCGTCGTCTAGATTCACTTTAATCCAATGATCATTTTTGTCGGTCATGATATTCAGCAATACTTGTCCGACGTTGTCTTTGATAATATGCGCAGCATCGGGTGACCGCTCAACGAATGCGGACTTTGCCTGTTGTGCCAGCAAATAGTTGGTTCATACGATTTGTAAGATAGTAAAAGCAGGGAGGTAGCAAATGAGAAATAGTCTTGGGATGGGGTGACATATGGAGTGAGATGAGCTGTGATGTGGTGAAATGTAGTGGGGTTAGTTGATATGGGGTGACATGTAGTGAGGTGAGGTGGCAGAAACATGGAATAATGTTGAGGTGGGGTGAGGTGAAATGCAGTGAGGTGAGGTTAAATGGGGTACACGAGGTGGGGTGAAATGACGATGGGAGTGGCTAGCTCATGTTATTGACATATGGGCATTAGAGTTGCCAAAAACAGGTCTTTGTTAAACTTTGTAAAAAATTGTCTCGTAGGTTTTAGTCCAATCGTGTAATCTTAAAGTATATGGATGTCGAATTTGAAGACAAAAAATCAACAAAAATATTGATTTCCATGTACTTATTCAAGGGCATATTTACGGAGATGTCGAATTAAATGTATATTATTTGAGTTTGCCATCAGCCAGTCACTTTAAATCCTAATCAGATCTCTTTAAATCGTCATCCAAGCACCGCTAACTAACCGTTCTGACTTTCCCAATTTCTCAAATAACACAACCGAATAACAATGCGAAGTTAATTCAAAGTCTAAAAGTGGTTTGCAAAGTTCGCGCTTCATCCAATCATAATGACCTTCCATCCAGACTTGGTAATTTGATTGGATGACATGCGAACTTGGAAACCACCACGAAAGTGACTGCAACAAAGGTTTTATGATTTTCCCGTATCTCATATAACAATCTGTTTCGTCGAAAATAATGATTTTAGGAAACATACTTGCACTTTGTCGGGATCTTCCAAATATATTCGAACAAATGCGGAAGCATAATCCAGTCTTTGTTCTGACTTTCCTTGTAGGCGACACTGTCCTTTTCATAGAACGTCTTGAGATCCACAAAAGTGACAAATGCCGAGTCCACTTGCGCTTCCAACGACTTCGGCTTTTCGAAAGACGGTATTTTCGCCGGGGGAAACAAACTTTGCGTTAAAGGGTTGTCGATGTCATTTTTGTTCGCCTCGTACGGAGGAGGAAGCGGAAGAACACTCGATTGGTTCTGCACAGGCATTTGATAGTTTCCTTGTGGGTTGACCGGTTGAAAATGGTTCAATCTCGTTGTGCCTTGGTTAGACAGAGCGGGGATCGACGCAATGTGATTGGACGCCACGGGATATTGCCTGTTGTATAACTGAATGTGTTCCATTTGGTTTTGGGGTGCAGTCTGATTGTGGTTCACATCCTGAAGTTCCAATACTTGATTTAAGTGACCATTATTGTACGATGCTTGTTCGGCAGCAGTCAGCATACCGTATAGTTCTTCAAGTGCCGCTCCTACAGCAATTTGCACGAATTAAATACTACATTTGACGACTTACAGAAGGGAAGACGTCAACGATACATGTGTTGCGTAAACGTCTAAGGTAACATCATAAGAACCAGTCAGAAACATAAGATTCCCCCATATTAGTTAAAAACGGATTTCAACCATTTTCAAACATCATTTTTAATTTTCATCAAGCAGACGTTGACACCTGAGGAGTAGTCTGCCGAAATGCATCGTGTCGTTTAATTTAGAACTATTGGGCTAGTGCTCTTTACTTAAAACAGTTCTTTTAAGAACTATCAACTTATAACATCATTCTTAAAAAATCTTGCTTACACCAAACGGGTGTTCTTAAAGAATTACGTTGGAAATCGCGACGTAATTTAAGCAGTCGATATTATATTCTTATGTCTGTTTACACCTAAATAAAAATGCACTCAAAACATTCGCCAAGCACAAAAGATTTTCCTCAACACAAACGTCGAATTAAAAGCTTATTATGAATAACATTTACTGGCTAACTTCGCTTCGAGAACCTTATTGCATGACATGTGGGAAAAACAGAAAACAAAGAAGACGCAACTTTCTAAGGTGCTTGCGAACATCAGTCAAGCTACTCAAATGGAAAGTCAATTTACGCAGTTTGCCGAAAAAAATAGTGGAAATGTCTCGAAAGACCTCGAAATTTCCAGTTTCCGTAGTATTTGTACGGCTAATGTACAAATTATGTACAAAATCCCTGCTCTAATTCTTTAAGTTCCTCAAATTGAACGATGACGCAGAATTGTTGAGAAAGTTCCACTGGTGAAAAATGGAACCCGCATAACTTAATTACAAATGCGTTGAAATTATTATCTGCGCCTCCGCGATTTGTTAGTGTTTATACAGTCAAAACGCTAAAAAAAGCTACTAGTACCATCATAATAAACTGATTTTCGTCTCAAATTTATCACGCAAGAACTTTCTAAAGTCATAAGCGACATAATCCGAGTTATATAAGCCACAAAAACGTAATTATATTTTTTTACAAGTTGCGACAAGCATTTATGAACTACCGTGAAAATAAATTAAACCGGGCAGAACAAAAAGCTATTGCAGACTAAATTATCTTAAGCAGATTTCATTTGTGATTTCAGTTAATGCGTTTGTAACTATTTGCCTGTTGCTAAGAGACTGCACAACCACGCCCATTCATGAAAAAGGCAAGTGCGTGAATAGCACTAAAACTAAATGCAATGAGCTTAGCTAACAATGTTTCGTCATATCGCAGCAGGCTATCTCCAAGTCACGTGAACTATGACATCACGGAAACTGACTTTCAGAATATTCGCAAGACAGCGAAACAAAATGCTTCCTTGTGAGGAGATGAATTTTAAGATGAGCAAACGAGCACTGTTTTGCTGGCATTGCTTTGGTGAGTTGATAAAAAAAGTAGCAACTGTTTGTGGGTACCTACACTCCCCCCCCCCATTGAAATTATCAGTCAACCCACATGTCATACTTCAGTAAATACAACTTGATAATTGATTGCTTGAGCAACATAGAGTAGAGACTGAAGTGTGCTGACAACAGTTACTACAATGTGAGATCAGGCATTCCCCAACTAAACTAAATTCACACACCCCCAGTTATCCATTAAGGCTATCAGTTGTTATTACCATCAGTTAGAAGAGGTCAGCAGTTTTTAATAGATAAATTTCAAGAGTGGTTGCAAACTAATACAATTTGCAAAATAGTGCCAAAAAGGAAATGAAGGGAGATTGCTTTTGGGAGAAAGGCCATCTTCCTTTCAAAGATATGCATATCATGTTAAGATTTATATTATGTATAGTCTCCGCTATCCTTCACTGAAGCCTCTTGGGGAAAATAAAACAAAACTAGAAGTAGAACTACCACATTGACAAGTCGCAAGACCATTAAAAAGCCTTTGAGACACTCCCGAACCTGCTGGGTTGAAGGCTCCACTAAAATGTCTTATTAGGTTTATCCTATATTTAGCTTCCCACATTGCGTTGAAAGGTGTTTGAAAATGTCGGGTGCCATGTTTGGTATTATATACTCTACAGGAGTAATCATTGAGAAAACATCTTAGCAAATGATTATTTCCCTTTATAAAAGTAATTTGGTCATCACTAGGCAACCTCATGTAAACCAACAAATCACTCTATCTGAGCCCCCACTGAGATGGAAAGGTATTTACTGCAAATGTATTTGTTTGCTCATTCACTTTGGAAAAACAACAACGATCAGAATTAATTTTCTTAAGACGTGTAAATAGTTTTGGGTAATTGGGTATTCTAACGCTTAAGACATTTACTTAGTCACGAGATTCTAACTTCGAACATCTGTCAGATTGTCACAATTTTGCCAATTACTGTAGCAAATCAAGGAAAATAGACAATGTACTACATTCAGCCGCGTCAAACATTTAAAAATACCTCCAATAACAATGGTATTGGTTTTGAATTTCCAAAGAATAGCGTCTTGCCTGCCGATGGCATTGTTTTAAGCTATTTCGAAATGTAAATAAATCCAAAAACGAGCAGTTGTAATGACCTATGATTTAATAACCAGAGTCGATTAAGGCCTTCTCGTCTAAATTAGCCCCTTATATTCGCATAAATGCATAAAAGACAAAACGTTAATATTGGTATTCTTTCGTAAAGTTACTAAATAGCTGTACTTTAATCTACACAATAGTTTCAAATGAGTTGTACCTTCATCGATGCACCACACGTCTTGATCAGAAGTCGGAAAATGAGGCAGAGGGTCAAAACTTATGCCGTCTTTACTGCCCAAAATACGATCCATTTTTGCTTCGATTCGAAAGAAGTTTCCGTATCAAATATACCACTGCAAACTTCCAAAATGGAATTTTTCATTGAACAACTTCCATTCACTCTTTCACACCATATAAGAAAGTCTCATTCATCACGTCAAATGCTTCGAGCGAAGCGGATAACCTTCCTATAATGGGCCAATATACTGAAGCCAACTTTCCAGCGTGATTTTACACCTGTACTCTTGCCTCACGACGGTTGAATAAACCTGCCACACTCCTCGAATCCAAGCAAGTTTCTTTTAATCGTACGCGGACAAGAAAACCGTCAAACTCGAAGAAAACAGACTCAGATAAGTTGGTGATTTATTATTTTCGCTGCGTTCAGTACAAAGTCAAGGAAACTCGGTTAATTTTCTCCACCAACTCTTCCTGTATCTATTTCCTGGCCAATCACGGAGCCGTATTCACCATGCATGACATCACTAACATCACGCAAATATTGCATTTTAAATTAATTAGGTGATAATATTTCCGAAATCTTCGTGGGTGCCGTTTGTTCGAGTCAATATTCTAAAGTTACGAGAGCGCCTGACACGTCGTCATAGGCTCTGCTTCAAAAATGACGAGTTTTTGATTTTTTTTCATTTGAGGTTTCGAAAAATGTCGGAAATTCATGCTGTGTTGGACCAACCCACTTGACGTGGGCGAAATATCCATAACGAGTTCCTTTGAAGACAACCACTTTGGCTTTTTCCTGTTTTCACAAGCTTAAGCCCAGCCGTTTATCACAGAGAACTGCAATCGCCCGAAGCAAGATATTTTTCGTGTTAAGTAAAATTCAACGAAAATTACAAAGCTGTATCTTCATAGTCCGTGGCGTGCAACTAAACAAGTTATAGTTTCTAGTTGGATTTCAATAAGCAAAGTTTCATCAGTAGACAAAATAGTTTAGTTATCTCGACGTGAAGGAGATCATAAAATGGCAAAATGTTCGTGTGTCGTTCGCTGAAATAGCGTGACTCGTAAAAACAGCTTGAACAATAACAGGTGCATTTATGCCCATAATTGCATAATACAGCTAGCTGTATCAGATATTACGCACATTAAAACTTTTTTCAAGACAGAAAACGTCATCTACGTTTGTTACTAGTCAACAATAGTCATATGCAAATTGTAAATAATTTTTTTTAATTAAGAATGAAACATCGAATAACAATTTTCCAACAGTAGAATGTGATAAATGTTATCGCACAGGTTGAATGTCGCAAATGACTGCTTGTTCGAGAAATTTTACCCGGAATTCAATGAAATGGCTAGTTCATCAAATTCTTTTAGCAATTCGCGGCTTCTTTTGTCGGTTCCAATCGACCTTGTCCCTCAACCCACATGACCGTTCAGGTTTTAGAACAAACAGAAAAACCTACGGGCGCAAACAATCGTTCAATAAAGCGATCTTTATAACATTTCTCATACAACAACGTTTTATAAATACAAGACTTTTCTTAGGTATGTGCAGTGCTGAGTTAGTAAAAAGCGAATGACAAATGATTTTTTTGACTATTGACAATGCAGAAAGTGCGATCTTAGGTCATAACTTAAACTTAGAGTTTAATTTACAACTATGTTTTATTTATGTATACACTGATGTTATGTTTTATTTTATATTTTATAAAATTGTCGTCTGGTGAAGAAAGATTGCAGGCATCGACTCTTGGATTGATACATTCGATTTCTTGGTGAAAAATTCAAAAAAACAACGCTTTCTTAAGCTCACGCACAGTAAAAATTTTGTTTCTTACCGGTGGCGTAAAGTCAGTCCGCTTATTCACCCCTGCGAAGCAATTTTTATCAGTTCACCAAAAACAATACACTTCCATATAAATAAATGATTGTATAGTCCTTAAATTTAGCTACTGTGCAAGATTAAAATTTGCGGGATGCCGACTTTGCCACTTTCAATAGGAATCACTGTTGGCAACTTGTTTGCCGCTTTTCCATCGTCCACACAGACGTATGATGATTAAAGATATAAGTTCGATCAGCTCGAACACAGTAATGACAGAAACTCCAATCCAGAGGCCCAACTGACCACCAATATCCGCCAACAAATTTACTTCCTAAAAGTGGAAACGTACAAAAACTATTGTACTTGAAAAATACAAGTAGGCATCACGAGGTTGAAGGATTTTGCTCAGCTTAGCGGATGAATCGATGCTGCACATGAATAAAAGTTGATTGTTTTACTTATTTCGTCCCCAAGCCACATAACTGAAGGTCGCTGTGTATAAATATATCTTTCAACCAGTTTAAATATTGATATTAAAAGCCATCAGCTTTCTGGTTTACTTTGTCTTTAAAGTCATCAGCTTTCCGCTTTACTTTTTTTGGTTTTTTGAGGATTAACGAGCGCGTTGAAAACTAAAGCAACATAAGTCACCTCGTGAACAACCGAGGGTGCATTAGAGCGAGGCTCGGCCCACTTCTGAGAATTTTATTTCAGTGAAGAGGGTTCAACCCCTTGACAATTCTTCAAGATTTCGTTGTTTGAAACCTTAAAATTATGGAAATGAATAGTTTTTGCAGAAAAAACCAAACTTTTCATACAGGGCACAACAATAGCTAAACCAAATTTCATTTTTATCGTTTCGGAATGAACCGGTGCAGATGGGATTGTAGCAGGATTGGTGGAATTTTTTGTTTTGAAATTGCAAGCTCGCACAGCGTTCATAGTTTCGAAAAAAAATTGGATCCTCGTCACAAAACACTAGAACATCACCAAACAAACCTAACAGAGTGTTACAACATCGCCAAACAAACCCAACAGCGTGTTACAACATTGTCAAACAAACCCAACAGCGTGTTACAACATCGCCAAACAAACTCAACAGCGTGTTGCAACATCGTAAAACAATCCTAACAGCGTGTTGCAACATCGCCTAACAAACCTAACAGCGTGTTACAACATCGCCAAACAAACTCAACAGCGTTTTGCAAAATCGCCTAAAAACCTAACAGCGTGTTGCAAAATCGCTAAACTAAACAACCAAATGGTTGTCGGAACTTTGTGCAATGCATGTATAGTAAAACTTACACTGTATGTAAACTTTTCTTCGATTCTTTCATAGGTAAGCTCGTTGTAAAATATGTTCAACAGCAACGAATTCTGTCTATAAATTATTAAAAAGTATTGTGATGGCCGGCTAGGTAACAACACGAAATATTCCCGTCCGAAAATATTAAAAAAAAATCCGAGATTTGTTGTGCACATTATAGAACTTTCCCAATCACCAAAATTTATACAACCAAACCAAACACACTTCATCACAAGATAAAATGTCTGTGATGATAATCTCAAATAGAGCTCAGGGCCGTAACTACACTCTCTCCAGAGGGGGAGAAGTGGGCAATATGAATATTCTCCCGGACAGTAGCTCAAAGCAAACATTTCATCAAAGTACTTCGTCTCACTTTTGTTTGCCATACTACGAATCAATTCTCGTTTATTTTTATTATGACAGAAAATTATGTATATTTTGGTGGAACGACCGCAATATTAATTGTTTATAAATATATCATGAACTGCTATATACTTTGAAATGTACCTTTTGAGTAGGTACGAAAGGACAACACAAGTAAGACCAAATTATCCTAATATTGCGAAACAGGATAAACTTGGAGGTGTGGAGGTGGGGATGTGCTGCATTCCCTCCTCAATACCCCCCTGTCTCTGGATGAGGGTTCACAAGAAAGCTCTGGAGCAAACAATGGCAAAGCAAACAAACAAAAATTCGAAACAAAACTTGTGTGTACTGGCCGATGAAAAGCCCACCAGTGCTCAGTTGAAACGAAGGGTACTTTTAGCAAGCCATTTCTATTGGAACTTTCTACAGGTAAGGCCGCGTTTCAGCTGACGTCTGAAGCTATTTATGTGTCGTCAATGCATTTGAAAGCAAAAGATAATGGGGAATTCGTCTTTGTCGAGAAAATTTATCTTGAGGCATTCGGCGCATTACTATTGAAATTGTTATTTAAGGAAGCTTTGCCCATTTCGGCATTTGCTGGAAAACCTCTTGATAAAGGTTCCAATAACGTATGCAAGGACAATAAATTAATTACCTCGAAAAATTCCTGTTTCCCTTTTCTCGAGTAGGCTAAAAGTAAATTAAAGTAAGACTTGACATGCAGAGACGTAAAAATCGAGGTTTGTGTGTGAGTGTGTTTGGGGGTGTAACATCGGCCATTTTGAAAAATGGTTATCGATTCTTTTAAAAGAATTTGGCAATTTTTAACATTTCACCCATTCACTAGTTGTCGGTGATGGCAGTTTTTCACCTTCAGTCTTGCAAACTTACGTATAACGACTTCCAAAAACAGTGAAAAGGCTTTGTCGGGAATAATTAAATTTGTCGGTAAAACAAGTTAAATACGCTCACAAATGCCCCTCGGTACGCCTCTGTCGACATGCATGAAAACGCTCCATCATGCATACATGAGTCAAAATATAGAAAGTTACAATCTCCGACAGTAAGATGTACGCAAGAATTATTCTGTAGGTTGCTATAGATCCCCCTGCTTGTTCAGCAAATACAAAGTTCAAAGCGAATTATAAACAAAAACCAATTAGCTTCATCACATATAACAAAGACCATCGATAAATTACGATTCGCCTTTCATGATTTTTAGAGGTGGCAGCACATCGAGATTTTACATGGATAAATCTTCGGTCGAAAATGTGACCGAAAATTACTGTTCAGTAATTCGCTCTTAGTTGCACGATTTTTATTGTTCTCTGTTGAATCAAAACAAAATGGGAGTTTTAGCTATATGTGATGAAAAATCCTCGCGTTGTTCGCAGTCGCATTGAATCAACAAGCAGCGAGATGTTTCACACGATAAACCTTATATTTCAATCATCTCTACGATCTATCATCTTCGTGGAAACCATTTAAACAACATGTGTATCTTACTTTGTAAAGCTTCGAAGGCCACTGAGACATGCTTATTGTTTTCTGAATCACTTCTTCTCTGTAGAAAAAGACAATTGCGTTAGGATGATGTTCATAAACTCTGTATCGTAGAAGTTATTTTTGCTGTTCAATGTCGACGTAGAGTATACAGTAGCCAGCCTGCAAGTTTTACATTTGCAGGTAGAATATACAGCAGCCAGCCCACAAGTTTTACATTTGCAGGTAGAATATACAGCAGCCAGCCCACAAGTTTTACATTTGCAGGTAGAATATACAGCAGCCAGCCCACAAGTTTTACATTTGCAGGTAGAATATACAGCAGCCAGCCCACAAGTTTTACATTTGCAGGTAGAATATACAGCAGCCAGCCCACAAGTTTTACATTTGCAGGTAGAATATACAGCAGCCAGCCCACAAGTTTTACATTTGCAGGTAGAATATACAGCAGCCAGCCCACAAGTTTTACATTTGCAGGTAGAATATACAGCAGCCAGCCCACAAGTTTTACATTTGCAGGTAGGATATACAGCAGCTATGGTAGAAATTTCAGAACATTACTATTTGGAATTTTTAGAAATCTATTATTTTTGAAATGATTGCAAAGTCAATAAGCAGCAGGCTGGCTGGATGTAGCACAATAGAGAAAACAAACAGTAGAGGTTACCAGAGCCCTAAATACGAAAGAGTTGGGACATCGGAAGTAAAATTGCCAAGCCTCCGCCATTTTTTCCAAAAGCCAGAAAAAATATGGAGCATAAAATTGGGCAAAGACAAATTTTCTGTTGTGTTTTCTTATTCATGAATAGACAGCGATCCCTACCTTTGGAACTCAGTTTTTATAGATGTCATTATCATAGAAAAACATTTATGTAATGCAATGGATGTATTTTATATGCATTTAATACTGTTTTTGCCACAGAGAGCGCGTAGATTTTTAAAATTCATCGCTTTGACTGGCACTATTAAAACGCAACAAAAAATCATTGTTAATAGTTTTTTAATCAATTTCCCACAGAAAATTGGTTATAACTTGCACTTTTGAAACGAAAATGGAGGTTAGATACCCATGTGACCATATTTACCCAATCACGATGATCGTAATGCGAAATGCAGAGAACAATACGTGTCCCAACTCATATATATACAGGGCTCTTGCGGTTACTTCATGAGTAATTTTGTATGAGACTTATATCATTAGGCATGTGGTAAGCAAAATGGCAGCCCGTCAACTGCATCTTTGACCAACAGAAACACCGAGATTGATAACTACATATTTGCAAAGAGAAAATTATCTTAAAACGCTCCCCTCCCCTCCCAAAAAAAACACATTCACGTCAAACAAACGTTAACAGAGGGACTGTTTATATGAGACGGGCTGGCCTACTTTCCCGGCAGTAGCGAGATCTCGCCTCTTTCAATATTTCAATATAATTTGAAATTTTTATTCTTATGAGAGGCGGGATGGCTGTCTTGCCGAGATCTCGCTTGAGCGAGGTGAGATCTCGGCAAAAACAGGCTTATTTGAATGCACTAGGAAGCCTTTGCCCAGCATGCCGGGCCAAGTGCGCATCGTACCAGTGCGCATGCTCATGAAAGACAATTCGATGCAAAATGGTAGGCAAGAAAAAGAACAACTTTTGGTGGACAATAGAATAATGCATAACATCATTGAGGTTCTTTAAGCTTATAAAAGTAACATGAAATATCGGGATTTAGACTTTTATGTTGCGCGCGTAACTATTACTGCATTTTCCGGCTCATATGAACAGGCCCTGAGAGTGACCGTGTACATATATTCTGTTGTGCCAGGGTGATTTCTTACGAAAACAATGTCACTTTCATAACAAATCAGCCTTGTATAGCAGAATACATGAACACAGTCCCCCTCAAATAACGTAACGTTGGATTGATGCCAGTGCCTCCGAATGGCAATGCGCCTTGTACAAAAGCATTCAAATGTGGAAAGTGGAAACGTACTGACAAGGTTGTCGACATTCATCCATACATTCAAGTTCGTCATTGTTGAATCTTTGTTGTATTTGATAAAGGCAATCTCCTACAGAGAAAAATGTTCCTGAACAAAAATAGAAAGTCCTTTCCCAAACGAGCAGAATATCAAGTCTGCTGTTTTAGAAAAATGGCAGGTTTGCTTTTAACTACTTGAATACAATTAAATTAAGCGAACACTTCATTTTTCCTGCGTGATCGTATGCATGGGGGACATTTTGGCGAGGTTTTCTCCGCGAAGCAAGATCGCATATATCGTCAAATTGATTAAAGTCGGACTAAGCACATTGAAATGTAATAAATCACTTCGCTTTGCGGTATTCTACAGCCATTTACGAAATCATAACGAGGGCTGTGAACGTTGCTTGTTACGCGAGGAATTTTCTTATTCACAACACGAAAAACGCTGTCTGAAAAACGCACAGTCGAAACGTACACAAATCGCAGGATTCAAAGCAAAAAGAGAGAGAATAATTTCAGCTTTACTCATGAAAAATGTTTTCTTTTTATGGCCGCTTCTCAAGTTGTTTACGTGAGCTGAGTCGTATGGATAGAACTCTGTCCAATCAGCTTGCATTCCTGAAACGACTCGGACCAACATTTGAGACGAAAAGCTATGGCGGTCCTCACTAAACTATTTAGACCACTGGTGGATCCAGACTACGTCAAAATAAATTACTGCAGCACATTTTGGCGTATATTTACATTTCTAAGCACCTTAGAGGGTAACCCATTGGTAAAATTATATTCTTTAGAAATTAAAAACCAATAGTACTTTTCTGAAAGTGATTTGAATTTAAAATTGAGGAGCTAAAATTTATTTTGACGTACACTGGATCCACAACTGTTTTAGATTCAGTGTTTTCATTAAGAGTACTCATTGCAGGCTTTATTACAAAAATTCCCAAAAAGTCAAATTTCATATATTTTGATAACAATAATGACAGTGCTTAGTTTTTAACTTTATTTGGGCCCTTGACACAACAGAGTTATAACGTTTTTGACAGTGTTATAACTGTTTTTAAGACCTTTGTCAGGAAGATCGTAGAGTAACTTCTTTTCATAAATTGATTCGTCGCTTTGTTCTTGCCAACATTGCTTTTTGCTATCAATTTCATAAGTTTCATCGCATTTCTGTATCTTTTGAAAGTTTGAAATTTCCTTCACTACGTCACCACGCTCAAACCAAATTCACAACAAATGGTGAAATTTCACTCTTGGCAAAATGGAGGTTATGAAGTAATCCGTCAACGACGTCGAAAATTTGTTTTCGAAGGCGAATAAACAGCTTTAGTATTTGATTTTTCGTACGATTTCAAGAGCTTATTACCGTTCGAAGATACACAGTACATACAACAATAAATAACAAATACACTTTACTTTTTTATACATTATCTTCAGACTGACAAGCAAACAAGCGGTTGCCCAATATAATATGGTCAGCGGTAAGCCACCAGTAAGCGCCTCTTAATGAAAACACTGTAAACTGGCAAAATAATTCATGCTATCGCTATATATATATCCTTACTTGTCGTTTCATTGAACGTATCACACGCTGACACATTTGAAGGATACGAATATTCAGAGCAACCACAATCCTTCTCTTGTGTCTTTCCAATACAAGAGTTCTGACATATCTACATAAAGACATCGTCATATTGGGGATGGATCCAGCATGATTTTTGATGGATGTAATTTGCTTTGGTGTCAGATGTCGTTCGGTCTATGGTTCATGCTCCTTTACAGGAGTCGGACGTACATGTGTGCCAAACCCATATCACGATGATAAGCGCACTCCCATCCCCCCCCAAAAAAACAACTTGGGGCTCTATGTTCGTGGAGCAACTTTCTTAGTGTATTTATTTAATATAGAAAAGCCCTCAATTTCAGCCCAATTTACTTTTCCGTTCTCTATTGAAGGTTCTGGACCGACTTTATATACATATTCACAGAAGCTGAGAGGGAGTGTCCCACATCCTCATGCCCACATATTTATCCTCTACCCCCTGTGTGGATTGAATGAATGCAGATAAATGCACAAATTCGCTGAAATTATAATGCACAATAATTTTTAAATAGCATTCAAAACAGTTTAACCCACTTAATGAACTTAAAGTCCTTACCTGTTGCGTGTACTTAGTGATTCCAGGAAACGTTCTGTAAATGTTTTCGTCGCCCAATTCGTCGACGTTCCAACAAGTTTTATTACTGAAACGATCGACTCTTGAAATTATCGACTACAAATGAAAAAAAAACGCGCATGGAAAATAAAGTAAAGTGTCCTGATCGTAACCTTCCCAAGTGAGAACAAAGACTTTATGAAAATACAACAGTGAAAATACAACAGTTTACAATATCATTAAAAAAACTTAAAGCCCATCAATATCAAAGCACGGTTGGCCAAGAAATAAAGAAGAAACAACTAGAACTAAGTTGAAGAAAGATGTCATTTTACGTTAAGTTCGCTGGAATACAACCCTAATATACAACGCATTACAGATATCGCGAAGATTCAATACAAGAAGTAAACACAAGCGCGCAAAGCATTACCGTGAAACTAATTCTTTTAGTCCTCCTCTTTATTACTCTAGAGGGGGTGTCACGTGATTACTTCCTCAGGCATGAAGTTGAGTTTACTTAGTATTTTCATTGAGCCAATTTTTCAAAAGGCGGAATTTTCCACGCGCAAAGTCAAATTTACAACATGATTGGTTTTAAAAAAACGCCGACATCATCTACCAATCACGCGCGTTTTCAGCTATTACGCTCCGAAAATTTCGTTTAGTGGAAAATAGCCTTCATATGAAAGACAATTCATACACATTACTTACTTTTTTTAATCCCACTGAAGTGGCAGTCCCAGGGCTGACACTGAAACCTTCCAAATAAGGAAATGGCATCATTCCTTGATTGTGAAGAATAACCCGCACGCCCGCCTCGTCACTGACGCGCTCCATGTAGTCGTCTTGCTGTATATCGATATGTAACGAAAGACCTAATTTGTTATAAAGTTAGATCAAACATCGTAAGAGAGATTGTCTAAATAAACTTTGATCGGTATGATATTCCAGTCCACTACCTTGACTTGGTCCCGGTTTACTTGTGTTCAGCACACTGATTGGTTCATCATTTTTATCCAGGCCGCCGTTAAACGTGTAACAATTACCATATTTATAGTGCCAACTCTGAGACCACCAGTTGGAGAAATTGCTTAATTGACAAATACAGAATTCCAGAATCAGAATTCCAGTAGTAGAGTTAGTACCTACACATGTATGATCGAGGTTCTTGATTATTTCGAAGTATTATAAAGTACAACACGCTACAGAAACAGTTGCGGATTTAAAAGGAGTGCACAGGGGTGAACAGAGGGATGAAAAGTGCAAAAAATAAAATTGAAATCCATCCTACTTTTGACGGAAAAAAGCCTTTATTTTCTGTATCATTAAAGTCTGTTGACTTCCAATGATATTTATTTTGATTAAGTCATAATAGGCCCTTAAAAGCAGAGCTCGAGGTCTTTACGGAGAAATTACCGACCGAGGTGGCCTATTTCATATGGCATTATTTGACCTGAAACAAAGTTTGTTTTCTTTCTCGTCGTTGTCGTTTTTTACGGGTTGGCTTTCACTTTTCTAGTTTTCGTTCATAAAAGAATAAATCGTTTCAAATTGTATCGTCTGGATAGTTAAACTGTTTTCCATGTGCTCTTCCTTCGAATCACATTCGTAAATGGTTTTTTGTTTCGTTTATGTTGCGTTTTGCGGTGACGAAGTTTGTTTACATTTGACTGTAAAATTACGCGTTTTGGACCGCGGTCCATTACGGGATAATAATGAACCGGCAAAAATATTTCTGAGCCAATCAAAGGGCGACATTTAGCCGGATATGACGCTTACCATATAATAAATATACATATTTTTTTGACAAAAACGGGAACCATATCCATTTATAATAATGAGTAGCCAGGGTAGGTTAATAAATAAATGATTTCAAAATAGAAATGACATACCGAAAGAGCGAGTCATTAACGTCCTTTGCTATTGTCTGATTGAACCAATGAAGAAATCCATTCATATTATAGTGCTATGTACTTACTGTCCAAGAAACGTAAACGAAATACCTTCCGGCAAAAAATTGAAAGCTCTACATTTAAATTTTTTGTATGAGAAAACGCATGGAAGGTGGACCGATTTTGACAACAGCTTATCTATATAATGATCTTATGAAAGCCAATGAAAAACAGACTGAAGATAACAGCTTATTTGCCGAATAGACAATGCGAATCTTTTTTGATTTGAGATATCCAAGGTGAAAAGCAGACTTACAAAACTTAGATCATCACACACGACGAATAAATTTCAGAGAAAGTTAGCGAGTATTTTAAAATGCAAAGATACAGCTAAATACAAGTATTGAGTTGGAGAGGTATAAAAGACGATACAAGCATGGACAATAACTGAGTTGGACAGGAACTTACACGAGAGGATACAAACATGGACAACAACTGATTTGGACAGAAACTTAAAAGAGAGGATACAACCACGGACAACAACTGATTTGGACAGGAACTTACAAGAGAGGATACAACCATGGACAACAACTGATTTGGACAGAAACTTACAAGAGAGGATACAACCATGAACAAAAACTGATTTGGACTGAAACTTACAAGAGAGGATACAACCATGGACAACAACTGAGTTGGACAGGAACTTGCAAGAGAGGATATAACCATGAACAACAATTGATTTGGACAGGAACTTACAAGAGAGGATACAACCATGAACAACAACAGAGATGGACAGGAACTTAAAAGAGAGGATACAACCATGGACAACAACTGAGATAGATAGGAAATTACAAGAGAGGATATAGCCATGGACGACAACTGAGTTGGACAGGAACTTACAAGAGAGGATACAACCATGGACAACCATTGAGATGGAAAGGAACTTACAAGAGAGGATACAACCATGGATAACAACTGATGTGGACAGAAACTTACAAGAGAGGATACAACCATGGATAACAACTGATGTGGACAGAAACTTACAAGAGAGGATACAACCATGGACAACAACTGAGATGGACAGGAACTTACAAGAGAGAATGTAACCATGGACAACAACTGAGATGGACAGGAACTTACAAGAGAGGATACAACCATGGACAACAACTGAGTTGGACAGGAACTTACAAGAGAAGATACAACCATGGACAACAACTGAGATGGACAGGAACTTACAAGACAGGATACAACCATGGACAACAACTGAGATGGACAGGAACTTACAAGAGAGGATACAACCATGGACAACAACTGAGTTGGACAGAAACTTAAAAGAGAGGGTACAACCACGGATAACAACTGATGTGGACAGAAACTTACAAGAGAGGATACAACCATGGACAACAACTGATGTGGGCAGAAACTTACAAGAGAGGATACAACCATGGATAACAACTGATGTGGACAGAAACTTATAAGAGAGGATACAACCATGGACAACAACTGATGTGGACAGAAACTTACAAGAGAGGATACAACCATGGAGAACAACTGATGTGGACAGAAACTTACAAGAGAGGATACAACCATGGATAACAACTGATGTGGACAGAAACTTACAAGAGAGGATACAACCATGGACAACAACTGAGTTGGACAGAAACTTACAAGAGAGGATACAACCATGGATAACAACTGAGATGGACAGGAGCTTACAAGAGAGGATACAACCATGGACAACGACTAATTTGGACAGGAACTTACAAGAGAGGATACAACCATGGACAACAACTGAGATGGACAGGAACTTACAAGAGAGGATACAACAATGGACAACAACTGAGATGGACAGGAGCTTACAAGAGAGGATACAACCATGGACAACAACTGAGATGGACAGGAACTTACAAGAGAGGATACAACCATGGACAACAACTGAGTTGGACAGGAACTTACAAGAGAAGATACAACCATGGACAACAACTGAGATGGACAGGAACTTAGAAGAGAGGATACAACCATGGACAACAACTGATGTGGACAGAAACTTAGAAGAGAGGATACAACCATGGACAACAACTGATGTGGACAGAAACTTACAAGAGAGGATACAACCATGGATAACAACTGAGATGGAAAGGAACTTACAAGAGAGGATACAACCATGGACAACAACTGAGTTGGACAGGAACTTACAAGAGAAGATACAACCATGGACAACAACTGAGATGGACAGGAACTTAGAAGAGAGGATACAACCATGGACAACAACTGAGATGGGGACAGGAACTTACAAGAGAGGATACAACCATGGACAACGACTAATTTGGACAGGAACTTACAAGAGAGGATACAACCATGGACAACAACTGAGATGGACAGGAACTTACAAGAGAGGATACAACCATGGACAACAACTGAGATGGACAGGAGCTTACAAGAGAAGATAAAACCATGGACAACAACTGAGATGGACAGGAACTTAGAAGAGAGGATACAACCATGGACAACAACTGAGATGGGGACAGGAACTTACAAGAGAGGATACAACCATGGACAACGACTAATTTGGACAGGAACTTACAAGAGAGGATACAACCATGGACAACAACTGAGATGGACAGGAACTTACAAGAGAGGATACAACCATGGACAACAACTGAGATGGACAATAACTGAGTTGGACAGGAACTTACAAGAGAAGATACAACCATGGACAACAACTGAGATGGACAGGAACTTAGAAGAGAGGATACAACCATGGACAACAACTGAGTTGGACAGAAACTTACAAGAGAGGATACAACCATGGACAACAACTGAGTTGGACAGAAACTTACAAGAGAGGATACAACCATGGACAATAACTGATTTGGAAAGAAACTTACAAGTTATTACAACACAATAGAAAAATCAAGCACAACTAGAACTAATGAGTTTGATAAGAAGTTCGGACAAATACACACAAAAGGGATAACTATTAGCATTCTTTTATAATCAGTGTTCATCCTGAACTGAAAATATTGGTATTCATCCTGAAATAAAAAATATTAAAGAAACAACCTTGAAAAAAGACAAACCTCTTCTTGCATTCTCTACCGCGCCAACTGCATTCGGTGACAAAATCCTCAAATTGATGTCCTGCCTTAGCCAATGATTTTGTCGAAACTCGTGTCACGGAAGTTTTAAACTCCTCCACGAAGAACACATCTTCGCTGACCTCTTCTTTGCTGGGTAAGTTGTTTTGGTTTTTGCTTGTTTGAGCCCATTCATTCCACGTAGTCCACGTAGTCCACGTAGTCCAGGTAGTTTTCAAGTTTGTGCTTTGTGTGGTGTATTGCTCTGATTCCGTGGTTGGTTGGTCACTTTCGTCCTGGGGATGGCTTTTTGGGGAGGTTGCGGTGTTTACAACATCACGGCGCTTGCGTCTTCGAGCAGGAACAGAAGTACTATCTGGAACAGAAGTACTATCTGCAATATAAGTTTGGTAATCTTTGAGCTTGGAGAAGAAACTCGTGTCGATGAACAGGAGGAAATCCTATTTCGCATACGTGTAAAATACACACGATAGAATGGACTCAAAGGGACGGCAATCATTACAAATTTTAGTTTGTGACTAAAAATCAGGGAAGAATCAAGCAAACGTTGTTTGCGGATAAGATGCTTCTTCTTCCTTCAGAAGCCATAAAATGTCTCGAGCATAAACTTTCAGTTTGATTCACTTTCACTGTATAACAATCAACTTACATTTCTGAAGTTCTGGTGGCAAATTTTTATTTCGCAACATGTTCAAGTTGCAGATCGTAACTGCGGGAAAAGGGATTTGCTACACGTGAAAAGGAGAAATCTTGTTAGTGTTCTCATTGTCGTACTTATCAGTTAAGAAATAAAAGTAGCTTTTTTGTGTTTGAACAAGCTTGTGCAAATCGAAGAGAGATTTGGGAGGATTCGAAAACAGATGAGTGCAAACCCGTAAACAAAGATTAAGAGTTAAAAAATTGTTCATGTCAAAGTCTTCGGCTACGAAGAGGTTAAAGTCTTGTGTTACAAAGAGGTTAAAGTCTTGTGTTATAAGTTGACAATGTCAAAGTCTTGTAATATAAAGAGGTTAAAGTCTTGAGTTATAAGTTGGTGATGTCAAAGTCCTGTGTTATGAAGATGTCAAACTCTTGTTTTATAAGTTGACAATGTCAAAGTCTTGTAATATAAAGAGGTTAAAGTCTTGTGTTATAAGTTGGTGATGTAAACGTCTTGTGCTATGAAGATGTCATTCTTATGTGTTATAAGTTGACAATGTCAAAGTCTTGTAATATAAAGAGGTTAAAATCTTGTGTTATAAGTTGATGATGTCAAAGTCCTGTTCTATGAAGATGTCAAACTCTTGTGTTATAAATTGGCAATGGCCAAGTCTTGTAATATAAAGAGGTTACTTGTGTTATAAAGAGGTTAAAGTCTTTTGTTATAAGTTGATGATGGCACACACATGGTGTTATAGGTTGACGATTTCAGACTCTTGTCTAATAAATTCGATGATGTAACAGTCTCCGCGTTGCATGAGCGGACCCAACAAAGGCTCAGCCATTTGGAAATGTGGCAGTAAAATAACATGTTTACATTAACTGTCAAATTATCCGAGCTCAAGAGGGGATGTGGGCCCCATGCCCCTCATTTGCCCCTTCCCCTCCGCCTGTGTTATAAAGTTAACGATCTCAGAATCTTACCACGTGAAACAAATGAAATCAAAGTCTTTTTTTGTTTTGAATTTAAAGATGTAAATGTCTCGTGTTACAAAGATAACAAGTCACAAGTTCAACTCTTGCAAAGTGAATGGTTTGAGTCAATGGAATATCGTTGCATGTACGTAGAAGTATATCGTCAAAGTTAGTGCAGTCCTTTAAGGACTTTTGGCATTAGCATCGACTTACTGACTAACACCAACAAGTAACAGCAACGCCAACAGTCTTTCTTAGAACTGTACTAACATCGGTAACATGAACAATCTACATCCACAAACATCAAAGGTGTTGTGCTGTCAAAATGATTATATGCAAGGCTCGTCTTGTCTTATCGTGAAATGTTTTTTCAGCTTTGCACTTCATTTTGTTACCGAGTCTGCAGACAATTCAGAAAAGTGGTTATGTCATTATCCGTATAACGATCTTTACTTGTTAACACTATTTGAAAAACTGGGGATTCTGCGTTCTGAGGCCGACTTTTGTAGTGTCTTTATTTTATTGAAAAGCCCTCATTTTTTACGTCCTTCGTCAGTTTCTTGCCCGAGTATTTACAAATGAAAAAATAAAAGATGTTGAATGTGTTTGCACTGGCTTATGCAAACCGAGGAGACCTTCGGGAGAACTCGAGATCTGATCATCACTGGCCGGAGACCGAAGGTCGAGGGTTGCACATGTTCGAGAGTTCTCACAAACGTCTCCGAAGTTTGCATAAGCCAGTGCAAACACGAAAAACATCTTTTATTTTTTTTTATAAAATAACAACAATGTTAAAAAGACAAAACGTTTTAATATTCTTCTAACGTGTATTCATGATTGACTTGCAAATTCTCTTTGATTGATTGATTGACTGATTTGATTGGTTGAGCTCAGATTTGTTTTGCACAGGCTAATGCAAACACAGCTTTAGGCCAATAATCATGTAGCGAACGCATTTTATAGTGTTTATTTTCTTATATATATTTTGAAGAAGCATTGTACACCCCAGACCTCTTCATGCATCGACGCATATGTAGTTCGCACAAATTCTATAGTCGTTTCCAGTCTCATTTGTATTCCTACCTTCTCAAAAGTGATTCGGACGCTTGTTGATACCGGTCGTGAAATATAATTGACGAAAAGGCCGTGAACCTGATATATAAACATGGCAAACGAACCCAAGCATACAGCAGACCAAAAAACTTTCGCGAAAACACCTTTCGAAGCTTCCAGGCGATCGAAGCCGTGCGCTGTCGTGTAACCAAGAAAATTCCGAATCAACATCGGAATACTGTCTTTCTCGGCTCGGCTTTCTCCTTCGAGATGTATCGGTTCTCGCAAGTACGCACTTGGTAATTTTTTATCGCGGATCGATATCCCAGAAACGTCTCTAAAAATAAAATGTCTCAATTTTCAGTTTAAATCACGGCTTTGTCCACAGGATTATAAGCACCAACATATACTTAACATATCATGTTCAAAGACGTTGATCATCCCGGTTTGTTCAGTCGTTTATCTATATTATCTATTACACCAAAAATTTTTGCACACTTCGTGGAAAATCTCAAAAAATCTCGCATAAATCTCACAATCTTAATTTAAAAATATGAAAACTCAAAAAGTCACAATACACCCAACTATTTTTCCTGAAAATTCCTAAAAATCCTTTGAAATTCCTAACAGTCAAAAAAATCTACAATTCTCCTAAATACCCACTCGAAATTCTTAATCACCTTCAAATTATGGTGAAATAACACATATATCGAAATGAAATACGCGTTTACCTCTACATAGTTTATATCAATCTACATATTCTTCAAAAAGTAGATAGCTTCTAATTTGCAGCAAATGTGCGTAAAATATTAGACTGGAAAGAAAACACGTCTAAAAATACTGTGAAAAATGCTTCGGAAAAATCTCAAAATTTCGGGAAATTTTGTAAAAAATCCTAAAATCTTGTGAAAAATTGCCAAAATCTAAAAAGTCTTCTTACAGTTTTTTCAGAGTAATTTGCCCCTCGTCTTCTACATAAGCCCCAACGTACTTCACACTTTTTGACAAGTCTTCTTCATTCATCGCCATCATTTACAATCTTTTCAGTTCGCCAATTTTCGGTTTTTCAACACGTCTACGAGTTTCAAGTTTTAACTGAAACAAAGCTTAGTATCTACATCAAATGACGAATGGCTTTAACTGAGCCAATAATTTTCATTGCAATTAACTTGATAAAAACAACCATGCAACAAAATTAACTCCTTAACGACGGATTTAATTAATGTGACATTTTATTAATTTCCGGAAGTGTTTGTTTAATCACAAATATCTCGCAAAATCCTGTAGCTTTTAAAAAACAAATCTTAACAACATACAGCCTACAATATACGCTTTCCGCCGATATAAATTTTAATGCTTGAATATTTTCTAAAACCAACACACTAGCAGTTTCTGTTAGGTACATTATGCATACAACATAATCATTATAAATGTCAAAAAGAATTTTAGGAAAACAAAAAAAATGACTCTACGTATAAAGTAAATATATTATTTATTTCAAATCATGAATAAATAATGTTGCTTTATAAAGTAAACATTATTTATTCTATACGGAGAGTCAATTAAGAAATAAAAGATGTTTAATGCGTTTACACAGGCTTTTGCACACCAAGGAGAACTTTCGGAGAACTTGAGAACAGATCAGTGCAATCTCGATCACCTGCTCGAGAGTTCTCCCAAACGTCACCAAGGTTTACATAAACCGGCGCAAACACGAAAAACATCTCATTTCTTTTCTAAAATAACAAAAATGCGAAAAAAACAAATTCAAAACAAGCGGTTTAATTTTTCTTCTAAAGTGCATTCATGATTGACATGCAAATTTTCTTTGATTGATTGATTTAATTGGTTGTGCTCATATCTGTTTAGCGCAGTTTTGAGTATTTAGCTAAACATTCATCCCCGATAATCCTTGGTTTCGTGTCCTTGCAACACACGTCTCTGACGTAAAGTTGTATGAGAATTGTCACAACAGCTTCAGACATCTTCGTTCTCATTCAAATGCGCGACTTAACATTATTTTGAATTATAGTAATTGGTAAATTAGTTTTTTGTTTTGACGATACTTAAGTCACGCGTCAGAAAAAACTGAAACTGGCAATTATGGATGATTAACGACTGCTGTCGTCAACAGTCGACAAACATTGTGTTTATGACCATTTATGGATGTAAACACTTAATAATTTTAATAATGTACATTTTAGCATTGCGTTGTCATGGACACGTTACTACTTTACATAATTTATTTAGATGCTTCATTTTCATTTTGATCACGAAGCGAACCCAAATTTGACTCCAAATAAACCAAACTGACAACCCTTTTAAATAATTCTATATAATTGAAGTGTAGACTCCAGGGTGAAGTCAAATATTTTTTTGCAAAGCAGTCATTTCAGCGGAATAGATCCTTTGGCCGCACGTTTTTGGCATCATCGACCATTCTACTTAGCCGCTCCATTTATTATAGAACTCGATGATTATCAATATACACATATATTATTTGAATATTTATTCTATTTACGTACACACTGCGCGTACCTATTTGTTCTATTTATTATCATCAATTACTTCATGTTAGAGATGGCAAAACGCCAACACAAGATGGCGAACGAATTTCATGCTAAGCCTAGAGAACACGCTGTTTAATAAAAGATGGAAAATTCAGTGGATGCTACCCCGTTAACGGATAGACAACGTGCTAGAATTGAGCGAAACAGGCAGCGTGCTATACTGTTGAGAAACGCCAGGCTTGCCAACCATCCTTATCTTGGTAAAAGTGCTAATAACACTTCTGATAAACATAATAATTTTGAAGTTGCAACACCGGTAAACGGTGGCGTAGTTACAAGTCGTACTGTTGACACCGGAGGAGGATTTTTCATTGACCTAGAGGAACAACTAGAAGCTGAAAAAGAATTGAAAATCGTCCACGAACCAGGTTTTAAACCATAAGTTCTACATCTTTATTTGATAATATTTCAATAAGATTCAACAAACTATTTTTGCCAAAGCATCATTATTTAGACGGTAACCGTAACTGAAAATGGCTCATTTTATTTAGTATCTGAGCTTGGCAAAGATTGGCCGAGATGTAACGAGTGTTGCAAAGAATTCATTGATTCATTTTTGTTAAAAAATTACAGTGTTGCAGTTTGCGATGGTTGTAGGTAATGTCTTTGAAGTGATTTATTTGAACAGTTGGTAACATATGCCGAAAATGACATGAATATTGTTATGCCGATGACAGAGTATGGGGTAGAATAGTTCTGTCCTACAGATGATAGTATGGAGTAGAACAATACTGTTATGGCCTTGACAGAGATAGGGATATGGGGTAGAATAATGCTGTCATGGAGATGACAGAGTATGGGGTAGAATAATACCGTCATAGAGATGACGGAGTATGGAGTAGAATAATACTGTCATGGAGATGACAGAGTATGGGGTAGAATAATACCGTCATAGAGATGACAGAGTATGGGGTAGAATAATACTGTCATGGAGATGACAGAGTATGGGGTAGAATAATACCGTCATAGAGATGACAGAGTATGGAGTAGAATAATACTGTCATAAAGATGACAGAGTATGGAGTAGAATAATACCGTCATGGAGATGACAGAGTATGGAGTAGAATAATACTGTCATAGAGATGACAGAGTATGGAGTAGAATAATGCTGTCATGGAGATGACAGAGTATGGAGTCGAATAATACTGTCATAAAGATGACAAAGTATGGAGTAGAATAATACGTCATGGAGATGACAGAGTATGGAGTAGAATAATACTGTCATAAAGATGACAGAGTATGGAGTAGAATAGTTCTGTCATAGAGATCACAGAGTATGTGGTAGAATAATACTGTCATAAAGATGACAGAGTATGGAGTAGAATAGTTCTGTCATAGAGATCACAGAGTATGTGGTAGAATAATACTGTCATAAAGATCACAGAGTATGGAATAGAATAATACTGTCATAGAGATGACAGAGTATGGGGTAGAATAATACTGTCATAAAGATGACAGAGTATGGAATAGAATAATATTGTCTTAGAGATGACAGAGTATGGAGTAGAATAGTACTGTCATAGAGATGACAGAGTATGGGGTAGAATAATACTGTCATAGAGATGACAGAGTATGACGTAGAATAATACTGTCATAAAGATGACAGAGTATGGAGTAGAATAATACTGTCATAGAGATGACAGAGTATGGAATAGAATAGTACTGTCATAGAGATGACAGAGTATGGGGTAGAATAATACTGTCATAGAGATGACAGAGTATGACGTAGAATAATACTGTCATAAAGATGACAGAGTATGGAGTAGAATAATACTGTCATAAAGATGACAGAGTATGGAATAGAATAATACTGTTATAAAGATGACAGAGTATGGAGTAGAATAATACTGTCATAAAGATGACAGAGTATGGAGTAGAATAATACTGTCATAGAGATGACAGTATGGAATAGAATAATACTGTCATAGAGATGACAGAGTATGGAATAGAATAATATTGTCATAGAGATGACAGAGTATGGAGTAGAATAGTACTGTCATAGAGATGACAGAGTATGAGTAGAATAATATTGTCATAGAGATGACAGAGTATGGAATAGAATAATATTGTCATAGAGATGACAGAGTATGGAGTAGAATAATGCTGTCATAAAGATGACAGAGTATGGAGTAGAATAATACTGTCGTAAAGATGACAGAGTATGGAGTAGAATAATGCTGTCATAAAGATGACAGAGTATGGAGTAGAATAATACTGTCGTGGTTATAAATTATTTTTTTGTGTGATGGAACATTCCTTTGGTTTGTTTTCCTTATTGTCGTCCCATTGAAGTTAGAGAGGGTAAATCCCTTCTTTCCTTACAATGGAAACGTAGCTCAAATTGATAGTTAAAGGAACTTATATACTACAAAAGGAGTATTGCATATCTTAAAAAGACTTAACCTTGTATACGCTATGTTATAATCCTAATATAGAAATTTGCAACGATGATAGAAAGCCCGCATAGGCTATTTACAGAACATTACATATAAAAAATACCTTAGTATTGTTTTATGAAAAGCTTATGTACTTTTTATCTTCTTTGTAAATTTCGCCGATTTCATTATTTTTATTGCAGAGATAATGAAGAAAAACATGCATTAATCACTAAAACAGATGCAAAAACAGTAAGGATTAATTAGGGGAACCGTATGAATAGCACAATTTATTGAAATTTTGTGGAAAAACTTTATTCGTTGATTGAAGTTTCTGCGAAGACCGGGCGAGCTTTTTGATGGTGACATTAGACGTATTTACCGGAGATGTTTGAGGGAATCAAACAGTAAGATATTTTCCCGACATTATGAAACAACAATAGGCTGAGTTTGAAATACCCTTCAGCAAAACATAAAAGTGATTTGAGTACCTAGTCATGTTTCAAGGAAAATATTTTTAGCCAATCAACGGCGAGTATCACCACTAGCGTTTTCAATTATCCTAGCCCATTCACTGACCTTGAATATTTTTGGCCGTCTTCTAGACCTAGAACCCGTTGTAGCTTTTAAGAATCCGGGTTATTTCCATTCTAATTGGTTTTTTTTGGTTTGTAAATTTATGTATAATCTTACAAATTAGTTATTAAGGGCTTTTGTAATTTAACCATTTCGGTTACAAAAAAAGTTCATGTTTTAACAAATTCATATTCAATGTTTACATGTTATCTGTTCTTTTATAATTACAGCACTTTCTGCTGAAAGACTGTGATTTGGACAAACGCGAACCCCCGTTGAAATGCATCGTGAAGAAAAATCCACACAAGTCGACTTGGGGCGACATGAAACTGTATCTAAAAAGTCAGGTACGGTCACTTCTTTATGTGATTTTACAGTGAACGAGAGGATCGTAACCCCTTTGCCAAACATTAAGGTATTTGCAAGATCTTTAGAGGTGTGGGGTGACGAGGAAGCGATGGAAGAGGAAAGGGAGCGAAGAGCAAATGCGAGAGAGAAGAGAAAAGAAAAACAATTTGACAAAAAAGTCAAAGGTAAAATGGCTCGAAATCAAATCCTATGAAAGTTTGGCACCATTTTGCGCTCACAATTTGTCATTTTAACCATTACATTGTGATATGTAACATATTATTGTTATGCCAAACTTTGGTAATGATATACCGTATATTGGAAATGATGGTGATGCCGATAAATTGTGCAGTGGTGATGATAGTGGATACATATACTACACATTAGTGACGATTGTAATGGTGGTGGTATTCTGCGAATTGTTAATGATAGTAATGGATTTATAGGGTAATGGTACCGATATATGTTAAATAATATAAATTATAAAAAACTTTGTTAAAATATGTTGAATGAAGGATAGCAAACTGCAAATGGCGAAGCATTTTAAGAATAGGTCTTGCTATAGAAACGGAGCGATAATGTACGTAAGACGACCCCACGCATGACAATGAAACAAATGAATTCTGGTTTTGTCCATTTAGAACTACGACGAGCAGTGAGGACAAGCACGTGGAAAAAAAACTCTTCGCATCACGTGCACGAGTTTCCCGCCAATGGGGAGCCTGGGGAGGAGGTTTACGACGAAAAAACCGACACGTGGACGAAGACATGCCGAACATGTGGCTACAGCGTGACTTATGAAAAAATGTAAAATCTCTAAAAAAAGTACTTGGCACTGCGTATAGCAGAATTTATTTTCTAATTTTGTAGAAACGCCACAATTTGCTAAATCAACGCAACCTGTTATGTTTCGCACAGTTGACAAATCCGTATGAAAACATGACCTGTTATTTACGTAGATAGTTTGTATTTCCCATAGGTTATTTTTGTTGTAAAAATGTAAATAAATAGATGAACAGTTCCTATCTATCTCATTGCGAACGATTCCAATAATTTATCAAAAATAATCAACCTTGGGGGGGAGGGGGGACGCCCACACTTTAACTTGGCAAGGAATGATTAAACGCACACGACACAGGCGGAGAGTGAATTTTACACTTCAGCGTTTTTGCAACGTTTCAGATCGGTTTATCGTCTCTTTCATAAAAAAACATGTGACTTGCATAATGCAAGAAGAATTATTTATGAAGAAAAATTACAAAAATACACACGAAGTGAAATCGATAACATTTATATAACTTAATGCAAATGAATAGAGACGAACTGCGATAACACGTAGGTAGCCGAGACACTGAGTTCGACTATTGCAATTAACAACCAAGGAATCTAAAAGTGCATTCGAGTCGAGTTCGGCAATCTAGTCTCGTACGAGTGACAAATTCCTGAACGTCCCTTACTATCTAAAATGTACGTGTTTTGAGAACGAACAAACCAAACGTACGCGTTTTGAGAAAGAACGATAGAATGCTATCCAAATCCACAGCAACGATAGCCACTGCCATGAACTTCCGTGCCAGCGGTCAGTTCAACTTTGTCCTCTTGCAGCGGCGAAGGCTCCTCAATACTTTCCCCTAATCGTTCAACTAATTCGTTCGCCATTATGTTAAACAATTTTTCGATATTCGTTCGATCTTTCGCACTTGCTTCTGTGAAAGAGATGCCCAATTTCTCCGCGTAAACACGAGCTGTTTCGTATTCCACTTCGCGTTTGTTCAAGACATCGCATTTGTTGCCCACCAAAACTCGATTCACCTCGTTGGCGGCGTACTTGGACACTTCCTGAAGCCAATTTTCTATATGAATAAACGTCTCTCGATCGTTGACGTCGTAGACGAGTATTATACCATGAGCGCTGCGGTAGTACGCCGTGGTTAGAGTACGAAAACGCTCTTGTCCAGCGCTATCCCATATTTGTAACTTGATTTGCTTGTTATTAAGCGTCAACGTACGAATCTTAAAGTCCACGCCAATCGTACTGATGTATGACTCCGAGAAAGTGTCGTCCGCGAAACGAAGCAGAATGCAGGATTTGCCAACCCCCGAGTCGCCAATGAGTAATAATTTAAACAGATAGTCGTACTCGTCGTTCATAATGCTTTCGTTCAACTACACCTGAATCATACGTTTTATATAAAAGATACTTTAATTGCAAGCTCGAAAGGAAATACGTAATGCTTGTCTTGTGTGTTTTTGTTATCGCAACAGGTATTTGAGATGGTCTTTTCTCTCGTGATTTGCATAAATTAAATTTAATATGCACAGTCAGAACAGCGTTCATCGATGCGGAAGACAATTCTGTCTTGATCAATGACAGTTGGGCATTGAAAGCGAACACAGTTCGGTCCTCACCTGCGACATAAGCATAAGCACAAGATTATCAAAACTCTCTATTTTTCTTATGCTTATGTATGGTTATGCTTGCACTTATCGCAGTTTATTGCAAGTGAGGATACTTATGCTTATATTTATGTTGCAAGTGAGATCAACCCTAACCGCACCCGATTAGGCGCATTCCCGAAATAGTGAAAATGCTTTCGCAAACGAGACGCCAGCTCCCTACCGAATCAGTTTGCAATACAATGTGAGAAAAAGAGATTTGGTTAATTTTATTGAAATACCTTTCAGACAATGCCATCGGATATGAATTTCCAAAAAATAAAATCTTAACAAATGTTTTCGAATTTTTAAGGTGTATTGAAAAAGTACATACTCGAGAATGCGCTATTGTTGGACTGCCACTTTCGTGAATGGCCGATGGCGTAGCCAAGCAACCAGTTTTGTCGTGCTACGTGAATAATACGGTGTTCCCTAAGTTCTCTCACAGTAAAAACAACAGATTTCTAAATGAACAAAATGCCTATCATCAGTTCAATAAAAAAAGTAGCCCGTTCACTTGTGCTACTCGAGTCAGGGTTTGGTTACATTTCTTGCCAAGAACTATAAAAAAAATTCACGGAAATGCAACTATTTCACACGTGGCAATATATAATGTCAGTCATATTTTAGTGTACGTGCCAAGAAATATGTTGATTGGTTCAAGGATGTAATTTCGTGAGAGTCCCGCGTGATTGTGCAATGTCGCGACAAGACGGGAAAGTCAAAGTACACAAGAATTATAAATGGTCTGCGATGCATGCTAACCTTCGCTTGCCTGGGTATTTAATAATGTTAATGATTGAAATTTTACATCATCGCTCATCGATACCTACATTACAATTGTAACTTTCTGATAAAAATTTTCCGAGTCTTTAGCTGTGCATAAACTTATGTCTAGGTTGGTCTTGATAGCAGAATATTTCAGTTTAACTCTGACCAAACAAACATGTATTAATATTAGTCACTCATGTTTATTCGATTGATGCAAACTAAATTCGCGGCGGCAATTTTGCGTACGTGTAAATCGCTTAATACAAACACAGCTTTTAGCCAATCAGCGAAGTGTATTTACAAATTACAAATTCAATGTTAGAAAATCATAGTCACAGCAGTTATATAATACAGATTTTAATTAAAAGGTGAAGGCGAAACCTCGCTTATAAAAAATGACAGGCGAACTACCGAAACTTGTGCTTAAGAAAGACGAGAAGACGGCAGTAGAGGTTTATCTACACGGTATGACTGTCTTCCATATTTAAAGAATTCAACCGAACAAATTAAGAATCTTCCAAGTTTCAAATGAAGCTTATTTGTCTCAGCACACAATAATTAATACACACAGCACAAAAACCTCAAGCTAAACATTTTTCACAGCTTTGCCACTAAAATTGTCTTCTACCGATGACAAACAAGCGGAAATTGCATAAAGATGCGTAACCATTCGGCTTCTTAGAATAATACAGCTGCAACTCTCCATCTAAGGCCGTTTTTTATGCAGAGTTGAATATTATGCTATACTGTTTTTGTGCAATTCATGGGATTTATACAGGTGCAACAGTGACGTCATGGAAATGCAAGGGCAAAGAAATGCTGTTTGTTAGGTGAATATATATAGTATAATTCCATATTAGACTAACGTTATATATGCCATATTCGACTAATGATAATACGTATAACACACTTTGAACTAACTTTTCCTTCACCATTTATGTCTTAATCATATGTGGGTTAACTTGTTGACTTTGCTGTGTTTTCAAAATAACTATTTGGTATGATCAGTTTGGTTATAATTTTAGTAAAAATGCTGTCTTCAATGGAGTAAAAGCAATTCGGGGAGGAATTCCTGTAGTTTTTCGTGAGTTGCTTTTGAATGTTGAAAATACACATGGCTCTACTTTTAATTAAGGATTACATAAACTAATCAGAGTCGTGCGATACTTGTCAATTGCTAGCAAATTTTGGCCCATGGGAGTTGGGACCACAACACGGATTTGCACGAACAGAAACATGGAAGATACATCAACAACCAGAAAAGGTAAAGAAATAAGCAAATGTCATGGATGGTGGTGAACATTTTACCATAAAAAATGACACTACCATTTCAATGCATCATCTCTGTTGAGACTAAGGAATGATCCATAGTGAATTTTATTGAGAATCAGCAGTTCACCTTAGGTAGTCGATAAGTTATCCAACCAAAGTCAAACACTTATCCCAACACAATTCAATTTTTGCTAATTGTCCTGCCATCTCAACTCATAAACCAGTCATGCTATTTAAATCCTAAACTCTTTTCCTTCATTTTTGAGTGCAATGAAGACATATTTACTATGATGTCATTGAAAATGCCCTTCATAATGTTGTTTCCTTACTTCTCAGCTTAAGCTGGGTTTCTATTCAATGAATACCTAACTTAACAGAAATGTACTTGACTTTTGATTGAGCTGAGTATGTCAAGCCATTTAAATTTCAGGGTTTATCTTACCATGCAAGCTGCAAGCATACCATGTATAAGCTTACAAACCCAGAATACACACAGTGTGAAATGCCATTGGCCTGGTATCATTTATCTACCTCTTAGCCTGTTTAGGAAACAAAAGAAACCCAATACATTTAAAAAGCAAATGAACATTTATTGGTGGAAGGTGGGGTAAGTCCCTGTTTCTTGCCTTCCCTGAGTGGCTAATGAATGATGTATTGCAAGGGATTGGCACAAAATGAGAAATCGATCTCGATTACCTTCTGTATTTTTGTATTTTGCGCCTGAAGAAAGTATGCGAAAATTGGTCTGCTCTGATTGGCTACGCCATATTGGCCGAAATATTCATCACAAAGTAAAATTGGCATTGAAATTTACATGTTTCAAATTCAATTGTTTTGATCCTAATTTTCAAACTACAAGCACGATCACGCAAAGCTGCAGCTCGTCACCCAAAGTTTACATAAATGTACTTACAGTTGCCAAGAATATCCACTGAATTTTTCTCTGAAGTGAGTGAAATCCAAATTGAGAAGTTTTTAAGTTCAAATTCTTTGCGGAGTAATGAGAAATTTGCCAGCTAACTTCAATAAGCTGAGGTATATATATTAACCCCACTTGCTTTGCTTGCCAAAATCTTTAGAAACTTAAACACAGAAGACAAAATTCTTCACGAAATTGGATTTCGGCAAGAAAACCATCTTGTTGTCTAGATTTCAGTCATTTTCAAATAATTCCCGCCTATTTCCCGCTTTCTCTGTATCGTTACCTGCGATAAGGTATTATGCAGGTTGAGTAATTTAAGTCCTGCCAAAAGTTGTCAATCTCATGTAAGCATGATTCGAACTTCGTGTACTCGTCAGTCGTCATCAAGTTCTAAAACTAACCTTAGATTTTTATGCATAAAAAATTGAAGATAATGTAAGAATCATTCTTCGCTTTACAGAATATGTAAGGTTTCGCTTTTGGACGCAGCCAGGCGCTAAAACTCTGTTTATAATTTTCAAAGGACGAAAGTGGAAACATTGTCGCTGCTTTGGTGTTAGAGGACACAGAACAAACTCGAAAAATTTGGGATTATAAGTATACACTAAACTTTCAGTTGGCCAGATGGAACAGCCAGAACTGCTAACAATTTTTTTTTCTTTGCAGTTTTAAGTTCTTGTACACTTTGACTTTGAAAGACGACGAATTTTCCACAGAAGTGAGCATTGAAAATACGGGTATGAACCAAATCAAATGACTCGACTGAACTGTTTCGAAGTTCATTTCAAAAGTCAACATTGTCCAAGTTCATAAATCAGCCAATCAAATGGCAATTTTAGCCAGAGCCATCATGATTGGATAACACGTGAACATGTGAACAAACATTGGACCTTGAGGCCGAACAATATGAGGTGTCAAGCCTTGGCGAGATTTCTCTCGATGAAAACATTGTTGAAAAATACTTTGAAATATATAGAAGTTTCAACTGTACACCAAAATGTTTTCAGTGAGATCACTTCAGGTGCAAACAATGTAATACGCGCAAACTTATAATTGCCATCTTCCATTGCCTTGTTTACAAAATACATACTTAATTTTTTTAAGTTTACAACATTGACGTGTTTTCAGGAACGAAGGGATTTCACTTCACGACTCTTGTTCATACCTATTACAACGTGGATATTTCTAAGATGAAACTGCGAGGACTTCATGGATGTGAATATATAGATAAGGTAAATATGAAGCACGCCTTTATTCGTATTCATTTATCACATTCCAATCGTCTACCGAAAGTCTTTCGTCCACTTTAAATGTTTGAATTTCGTATGACGAACTTCTGTTTGTTTTTGTTGCTAGCTATATTTCGTACAAACACAATTTATAGGTTGGAGGTGGCGAAAAAAAGGAAGAAAGGGAAGCTCTTCAAATTTCCGGGAATGTCGACAGGTATCAGGTCGAGAGCATTTCTCGAATTTCATTTTCTATATAGTTAACTTCCATAATCATGCTGCACACTCGTTTCAATGCTTACGAAAAATTTCTTTTGCAACGTTGAAAATTTCGCAGCGTCTACAAGAACACGGCGAACGAGCTGCTTTTGTCGACTGGCGATCATGAAATTCGAATAACGAAAGAAAATCTTCCAGATACCGGTGAGAAATTTTCACGGGTATACATTTTAAAATTTCATTTACGAGAAGTGGATTGACATAGTAACATCAGCGAGCACTCATTCAGATTTTTGATTCAGGCCATCAGCTAGAACGTCATTTGTGTGTGTGTGTGTGTGGAGTTGTGAATTGTGAATGTTCATATATTCAGTTGTGATGACTAATTTCTATTGAAAAGGAATATATGAATATTCACCATTCTCCCTCCCCCCTTCAATCAATGTTCTAACGGCGGTATGCTGTTATGAATAGTATTTTTTTCTCCCCAGTCGTATGGAACCCATGGATCGAAAAAGCAAAGCAGATGTCGGATTTCGGCGATACGGAGGTAAAGCTATGAAAAAAATAATGTTCTCTCTCTTGGCGATTTTCGGGATTCATGTTTTGTTGGCGATTTTTTAGTACAAAAACATGGTGTGTGTTGAACCAGGTTACGTGGCCAAACCCTACGACCTTCGACCGGCGGAGGTGTTTAAAGCGAAACAGACAATCACCTGCTTATGCTGACTAGTTAGTTGAAGCTTTTTACTTGGTTGTGAATTTGATTCTTCGGATGCGCGTGAAAGATGGCCGCCATATCACTACCTTTAGAACCTTCTTTTTATTTGTAAATTGTAATCAGTGTATGCAGGCTACTGTTTTCACTGAAATGCTTATATTTTTTTCTAGTCGAAGTTGTAATTTGAGAACTATCCAAGAAAATATTTTCTTGATTAAAACACGCCTAACAGTTAAGTTTGTTTCAAGTGTTGTAGACAAACGTTTCGAGACCGAGTCACGCCTATTTCATCAACTCTGGCTACCATTCCCTTCGCTAAAATTTCATATTTTCATACTTTCGATTGTATTATGTACAACAATTATTCACATTAAAAGAAAACTTACGACGCTCTCCCAAAAAAGTCATTGTTTTCAGGGTTCTACCTCGTTCTCAGGCCCTTTACTTTTTCGTCACGATCAAGGCCTACATAAATACAAAACAAGTAAATACAAGGCGATGCAAATGAAGTCTCGAAATAATCAGAAAACGAGCAGAGCAATTCACGAAGAAATCTTTACGTGTGCAACTCCAATTCCGTGGATTTTGTTTTCTTCTTGTCGTGTGATTTCCTGCCTGCGACAAGGCAAAGAGAGAACAGTAGTTCACCAAATTCTGCGACTGCTATGACTGAAATACCAATCCAAAGACCCAGCTGGCCGCCAATATCGGCCAGCAACGTCTGAAGCTATAATAATACATTGGTACTGTACAATTTTCTCGTTTACATCAGCATGAATCAATGCATTAGTGGCAGCCAGCCAATTGCTTTTTTTGACCAATAGGAATGATGAAATGGCTAATGACAATCAGTAGTCTAATTAAATATACATCATCCAGTAGCTCAGCGAAGTAGACCAACTGTATATTCCCTATATTGCGTCAGTAGTCCATGCATTAGCACTTCTCCCTCCCCACACACACTGTAAAAGCTTCCCTCATGAAAAAAAACGATGAAAAAAGAACACATTCAAGTCATTCTCACATCATAGTAGGTAGACTGTGTGATCGTTTGTAAATTCAATTCGTCATAGAACACTTTCACTCGTAGGAAATTGTCGCTGTAAAAATTAACAGAAAATTTCAGTTCTGTGTTCGTTTGCCATACGGTAAAAGAGCGCGTACAGCTTGCACGACACATCTCAAAGGCTTGATGATCTACAAAGTGAAATTCAACAATAGCTTACTCGAGGTTGAAGTCCGGTCCTTTTTGAAGAGGAAAGTCTTTGGCCATTTTTGCTTCCTGTGAAAAAGATGATTTTATAAATCCAAAGATATAACAAATGACACATATAAAAATATCTTGTATTTCTATGATCGAAACCAAGGGCTTGGGAAGCCACGAGTGTCTAGCTGTCCGAGCAGCCACGATTTGTGGAATGTGGGGGAAGTGCATGTGGCCATAAAAACAAACTATTTTTTACTAGATTTGGTTTAGTAAACTCCTACCGCCTATAACAGGGAGGAATGTTTGATCTCATCTGACCTAATCTGGTAAAAAAATTGCATACATGGTCACACCGACTATAGGAAGTACACTGACTCACAAATTTGGATTTTTATGAACTTCCTGAACTGAAATTTCCTGAACTTTTACAAATTATTGTACATGTACAAATACAAATTATTTCTAATTGATGAACAGACCTTTAACTTAGGCACGATGCTGTGAATAAAACTACATGAAAATATTTAATATCAAACAGTTTCATAACTAATTCAACTATTGATCGTGGAACACCCACAGCTTTTAAAAGCTTCAAAAACCCCTAGAGAAAACCCATGCTTAGATTCAGCCAACGAAAGACATAAATCCCAAAATAATATTATTGTTTGATGGTGCGAATGGAAATCTGGTTTTCAAAAAAAGTACAAAAAAAAAGAAAATATTCTGACAAAATAAAAATTTTTTTCAACTTTGTGAAAAACGCAGATTTGTCGACAAGGCTTGATGATAGAAAGGAGTATAATATTTAACGCTTCTGAGTAACATGAAATAAGAAAACAAACTTTTTCTTTAGAAGTTAGACTTGACGTTCGAATCGTATATCGATATCCTTCGTGTCTACAAAAAAGCAGCAAACTTAAATGAAACGAAAGTTTCAATTGACAGTAGCAAAGATCTCGCTCGACTCATCGAGCAATTCAACAATTCAGTATTATTCTATTTGTAAACACTGTGATATTAACATGAAAAACGGGTAGATGGTTCTCCAATCGATGACTAAGTCTATTTATGGGGAGAGTGTTTGGCAAAAAACTTATACAATGGCATTTACATTTTACCAATCCCCCTGTTATTAATGAAAATATTCCACGATAATAATGATAAGCCACTTACACACAAGGCTGTGGGCACCTTTTGTCACAATCCAGAAGACTATTTTTGTAAGAAGTTGTCACGTTGTTCGCACATTGAACTAAACACAGAGAAAAACAAGTAAGTCACCTCGACATTAAGTCAGGTAAGTTAAATGGATTGAATTAAAAACAAAAAAATGGTGTAAAAATTGAAGAATAAATAACAAAATATCAATAAAATTAACAGTAGTAAATAATAATGATGAAAACAAACTCAATCATCAAGAGTAAAGATTCAACTTCCGTACGTACGTTCATCAGATGCTTTGCATATTCGTTTCACGTAACCCGAATATTTGGCGTCCGAACACGAGCACTTCCGAAATTGTGCTGTTGCAAGGCAAGACTCCATACAGGCCTAAGGAAAAACGAGCAACTCAAAAAACGTTGTGCCGTAGCCAGCTCGATAGTTCGTGTTAGGGAAAATACTCATGTTTATAAAATACAAACTATAAAACGCCGGCGCTTTTGGTCTATAGCTGTGTTTGCATCATCTCGTGCAAAACAAATCTCAACTCACTCTAGCAGGTGCAACCCTCGACCTTCGGTCTCGGGCTTGTACTGATCTGCTCTCGAGTTCTCCCTGAGGTCTCCTTGGTATGTATTAGCATGTGCAAACACATTGAGCATCTCTTATTTCTTAAATATGAATGTCCTCTCGTTAAACAATTAAATTGGATTGTATGAAAAAATATCAACTAACAATTTTTCGAAGTTTGAATCAGCCTTTGGGGAGCATGACAATGATTAAGATTTGACAAAGATTTTCCAATACTCGTACCATTATTACATCATTAGTACCGACCAGGTGAAAGACGTTTCGCGAACCATAGCAATATACTCTTCTCGGGAGTCACGTAATACAAACACGCGACCTCTCTGGCTCAAATCATTCACTAACCCAATCACTTACCTTGACCGAGTATTTATCGCCAGCCCCATTTAAATGATTCTTAAATACATTATCTTTGGACAACTTGGTGTTAGGATAACAGCTGTTGTTTTGGAAAGGATCGACTCGTCTGATCATTTCCTGAAAAAGAGTTTAAAATTGCAGGTAATGGAAGTGAGTCGTAAAACAGCATTCGACAACAATACCAGTGAAGTACTTTATTATTTGTGTCTTCTGCTCGCGTTCCTTTTATGCATATACGTAGATAACTTTATTTACCCACGCTGGGTATCGTCAGCAAAAGCTGGTTTCCACGATAGGCGTGTAAAATATAAAATACAGATATCACACGTGTCACCATAAGTGCAATATGTAACTGAAATATAGCTATGTAATGATATATATACTAAATATAACAATAAAAGATTGACATGCAAAACTAGAAGATGAGATATTTTAAATATAATACAATATTTACAACCGATGAGTAGCGACTTTTTTCTTGGAAAGAGAAACGTGTTTTACACTCTCTCAAGTCGGTGGGAAAAGAGTTCCATAGGACAGCTCCGTCAAACATAAAATTTTTTTTCATATTATTACTACGTGGTCCAGGCAAATGAGCTAGCAATCTTATACACAAGCAACATCTTGCAAATTATCTCATCGTGAAAGGTGGAATCGTCCAACTGGCATTATAATGACTATTTTACTCTACATTACAACAAAGTAAAAAGTATACCTTTCGAACGGCGATGGAAGATGAAAACCCAGGAGGCACCGTGATGCCTTCATCGTAAGGAAACGGAAACTGTCGTGGATTGTGCACAATGACGACAACTCCCGCTTCATCCGTCAACTCGGACACATAATCGTTTTGTTCGATGTTTAAGTCGACAGAGAGACCTTTGAATGAATGACAAACTGTCAACTTTGCTTCAAATTAATAATTGTGGGTTGGCTTGAACCAATGATTTAGAACCCTATCCCCAAGATGTATAACTACCGTGTCGGAGTTGAGGCAAGGACGCCATTTTGAAAGGTGGAAAAAAGCAAAAATCAAAATAAAATTAAGTTAAGCGAAAGTTCAACTTAATTAGAAAAACAATCCTATCAAACATTTTAGAAATCAACGCTGCAACTGTATATCAACACAGGAAAAGCCGATATCAGTCGTCAATATCGTCTGTTTTGCCACCATTCAAGATGGCGGCTTGCCTCACTTGCAACTAAAGAATTTCGGCGAAGTCAGGTATTTAGTAATTTGGATTCTAGGTAATTTGCTTGAACAGTGGTCATGACATCTAATGAAAAAGGCACTAAAAATGAGTTGTCTTTTTATAAACATTCTACAATGTCTAAAGTGAGTTGGCGATGAAAGAGACGAGATGGAAGTTGCTTAATACTTAAGAAAGATACCATAATTAAATAAGTTATGTAATGCATCAACAACTCAATTAATCTTATTAGTTGCTCAAAACGATTATAGCTGAGTCATTGCTCTATTCTATGGCCATGTTTTCTTGTGATGAAAAATTTAAGTTGTCACATGTCAAATATGCGTAATTATCCGTGGAAAACATACCATATTGCTCGGTCATGGAAAAATTCAAGATGTTACATGTCAAATATGTGTAATTATCCGTGAAAAATATACCATATAGCTTGGTCAAGGAAAAGTTTACGATATCACATGTGAAGTGTGTGGTAAACATACCATAGCTCGGTCCAGGCTTCGTCGTACGAAAAACAGCGAGTGAACTCCCATTGAGATCAGCTCCGGGGTTGAATGTGAAACAATTACCGTATCTCCAATTCCAGATCTCTACCCAATACTTACTTAGCACACTAAATGGTTCAACGCAAAGATCATGTATTTTACATGTATTTCACGTGCATTTCACATGTGTTTCACGTAAAACCAGGGACAACACAAGTACGTTAACTTATCTATGAGATGAAAGTATGCGCTCAACACAAGTCATGATTCTATAACATTCATGATCCTATATATCATTCATGATCCTTTATATCATTCATGCCCCGCGAGCAATAAGAACTTAGCTTGCTCAATGAATTAATTATAATTTTATTTCGCGAGTTCTTTTGAATTACTAAGGATTATAACATGCGCATATGAATCATGAATCAACCTCCTCCCTCGCAAAATTATCAACTTTTCCACTCTTTATCAACTACTTCCTTATATTATTCGTAAAACTTGCTTACCCAGATTTGCAATTAATTCCTTTCCAGGAACAACTCAAGATCATTTTGGAAAACTGATGTCCGACGGACTTGAGTTCCTTTTCCTCATAATTGGACGCTTCAATCGAAACCACTTGTTGCAATAAGATTCTGTCATCGATGTCTAAATCGTTGTCAGGAATGTTGTCCATACTGCTTCCAGGAAAATCGGCATTGAAATCCTTTTTTGCCGCTTTCCTTTGATCCTCCAACGAATTTTCCAAACTCGAGCCGTTGGATTTTGAATTCGAGTAGTTTCCAATGATTGCATAAATGTTTGAGAGAGAGTTTTTAAGCTTCATTTTACGAAATTGGTTTAGATTGCAAAATGTCACCGAGGGAAACGCTACTCTCTGCAAGAGAAGACAATCCAAACAACCTTTCACGTAGAGCTTCTGGTCACGTGCTTTGTAACTAAATGTACCACAGGGGTGCTCTTTGGTCGGGGGTGAAGCCGTGAAATCGTAAGATGGCGTTGTATGACTTCATAGATGCTTACAACCTATGACTGAGATGACTGGTGGCTCATAAGTCTTGCGCTTCATAACTCCCCCTGAAAAGCATGTTTGCCCTCGACTTACACACACTATCATACCACGATACACGTGATCATACTCGGCGGATTAAAGTTTGAAAACTGCTATTGATAAAAACTATCGATTTCTGAAGTATTGAGACACGCCTGCAGCCCTGTTTTAGATGAGTTCTTTTTCAATTTTTTGTCATGCATAACGCATTTATACATTCATCAAAAGCTACCTTCATATTGAGACACACTAGTTCCAAAGATTTCGTGCCGTGCATATCTTATTACGCAGGTGATTACCCTAATGGCAGCCAGTCAATTGCATTTTCTGACTAATAGGAATGATGAGAAGGCTAACTACATCCTGTAATCAAATCACATATACACCACAAAGTGGAAGGGCGAAATGGCGCCTCTGCCCATTCCTTGATCAGTGACCGTGACCAGTATGCCGTAGCCAGCCTGCAGATTTAGTCTGTCGGTTTATGTAAATTCAAAATCTATGGTTCTAAAGACAGTGCTTGAAAAAAAAATATGTTCCCAAAAATACAGCGAAAAGTTCGATATGCAGGCTGCGTCATTAACTGTGAGTTTGTGACGGCTAACTAACCCAAGTGTAGGATTGATGGCCCTATCACGACAATAGCAAATTCGCTAGAGTTTTCATTGTTCAGTTGAAATATAGTCAGGAAAGAATCACGAGAAAATCGAAACATCAATCTAATCAAAGGAAAAGTTCAGGATTAAAAAGTTACCTTTTCGTAAATAATGTCTATTGACGTCCTGATCGGTTTATCCAAGTATGTTTGAACCAACGAAATACACATGAAAATAGCGAAACCGTAGCAAGTCGCGGAGATAAGGAACCAAAGGAACTTCCGTATAAAACCTTCGGATAGCGCCGCCTTCGAGATACCACCGAAGCTGGTCTCCGATGCAAAGTTCTTTAAGAGTTTCCGAAAGCTGTTCTGAGCCGTTCTCTCCGTTGAGTCATTCGATGACGTTTTCATATTGTTTTCTTCACCTTTGTTTACGCCGTTATTGACCATTTCAACTATAGAAAATGCAGTTAAATGTAAAATTATACCCATGGTCAATACACCCTCCCATACTCTAGCCTGTAGAAACATGTGTAGCAATTTTCTCCTTTGCGCGTTAGCACAAAGCAGTTATGCGTCTTCCGATTCGTTCTCGGGACTGTATGCTATCCAATTTGTATGCGCAGTCGACACACAATTTTCAATTTTAGAAGAAACGGCGTAAGAAGTCTAATGATAATATACGATACAATGTAGTTTAGAGAAGGATTTCTGATAAAGACGGTAAAGAAAGCATGAAAGACGGCCGAGTTCAATCCTGGGATGAAAATGCTTCAAGTATAATCAGTCTATAAGTCATTGAAAATAATCCTATGTGCAACACTAAATAATAATGCAAGATGTTAGGTACCGTTTGTTACAAACGTAGAGATCTAGATGCTTCATAAAAATGCGAACGCGACCAACAATTTCTGATGGAAACTAATCGAGAATTCGAATCAACTGCAACATAAAACAAACAAAAAGCAACATTCTACCTTCTTTCACACTTTCGTACCAAAAACACAGCTGCCCGTTTTGTTATATGAGTTTTCAAATAGCACTTATAGGCTGCTAGTATACGTTCATTATAGGATGCTTTGGCATAAAACTTAGTGCCTCGATTATACGGGGCGACCGTTCGCGATGAACGTTAAAGAAATAAAAAAAGAAATATACCTATTATTGCCCGTTTTGGTATATAGATCAGCTTGTGTTGTATTTTCAACAAGCCATTTCTCTGAACGGTACAAAAACGACTAATTAATTTGCCAAAACAGGACAATAAAAACGTACGTGCATAAACTTGAATTTCGATAATCGTACTTGATTATAGGGTACGCAAAAGACTAAAGTTACCTATATATACGAGAACAGTTGCAATAGACTTATCCGTGTTGTTTGAACTTTTAAAAATACCGTTTCTTTGTCGAATTGCATAAAATGTTCATTTATGTTGATCGGGCAACTTTCGTGGTTTACGTCAACGGAAATAGTTCTTTGGAAGCAAAAGTATTTTAAGCCTCCATAAAAAAAACTAGCCAAAAAGTTTATTCCAAGTCGGCTACCTGATGATGAGGGATATTGGATAGTATCTGATGAGTCTCAAGTCGAATTTTCATTCAAAAACTTTCGAATTTCGTCATTGTTTAATGGTAATGCGTGTGTTTTATATACTAATTTGCTAATATGCCCATTTCAGAAAGCCCACTTAAGCCAGTCGATCGTTGATGAATTGATGCGGTCACCAGTAGTTTAGAAAATCTATCGAAACGGAAAACAATTCTTCTTGATGAAATCGAAAAAGCCCAAGTCATCTTTTCGATGTATGAATCTAGGGGTGAAAGTTGTCAAACAAAATGCTACATAGAGAGTTCTAAAAAGGAGAAAAGCAATCGTGTTTTGGCAGTGTTCTCATAAGTTGCAATTAGCATTTTAGCATAGACTGTCGAGATGAGGAACGTATAACACATTTAACACCAACCAAACGCAAATGCATTCTCGAAAAAATATACATAATTCCCACCGTAAACAAGATCTGATTCATAAAATTTACAGATAGTTTATTTCCAGATGCTTTCATTCAACACAAAGGCGATGGCAACAGGCAATAAGTGTAGCACGTTCAGGGTTACGACGATTTAAAATTTTGAAGAGATCTGATGCAATAGTTTTAAAGAGCTCAGACCTTGCCCTTAATCGCGCCGAAATCATGCCAAATCTTTTATTATGATATTTAAACAACGTAAGAAGATTTCCATATGAAATTTTGCGAACATGAATCTTGTCATCATCATAATTCTTTTATGTCCCAAAAGTAAAACATATGACGACAAATGAATGCGAGAGAGCACTTTGTTATATAAAACGTATATAACAAACTGAAAAGTGGATAGTGCAATATGGCCGCCGCCTGGCTTTAAGTCAAGCACTAAGTTGTGTCAGCCAGTGTTTAAAAAATATCAGTGTGTCAATCGCACTACAAACTCCTTGCCTCCGGTTTGCAGCAAAAATTAACGATCAAATATTTACGTAACTAGGACAGCAACTTTCACGCCAAGGTCATTAATGTCTTCTCATTTGTTTAGCTAAACAATGTGCCTCTTTGAAGATATGAAACGCCTTGTTTCTGTTCAAATATTTTAAAAGCCCAAAACTGCCCTCCCATGTTAAATAGTATTCTGCATAATAAAAGAAAAATGTTTGGAAAATACAAAGAATGGTCCACTAGCTTGACGACACAATCACGAAAATACCGATGGTCAATGTCAATGTTGCATGTCATTCATCGGTACATAAACGGACAATTCTTGACTTGCAACCGTTTTCTTGAGATTTGCCAGATAATGTTGCTCACCCACGCCGGCTGGTGCCAACAATAACTCTGATAAAATACTCTTTTGTATCAGACAACCAACATCGCTGAATTTCAAGTCAAGAATAGATAGATGACGCGGAGTTTTATCGCTCATCAACGAAACTTTGTGAGCTATACACTCCTATCTACATAATGGAGTACACTATAGCCAACAATCTTTGCCTATATTTAGCTATTACTTTCCCAACGTCGATGAAATAGAAGCTAGCTGCATGGTCGTTCGACCAGTGTGTACCTCGGCTTAAATTCCAAAGAAAATGTGCACTTGGGTACAATTTGCAAATACAGTGTGTATATTGGCATCAATTCCAAAGAATTTGCGATTAGTGTAAAAGTATAAGCATAAAACAATATAAAAACCTTTTGTTCTCTTACCCGAGTAGTGAAAACCATGTATAGGGTAACGGAGGACACAGTTCGCTTCAGCCCAAGACAAATTAAAATGAACTAGGGGATGTGCTGACGAAATGACGAGTACAGCAAAATGAATAGGGAAAATCGAAAAACACAACTGTTTTTCTTAGTTAATGCCAAATTATGCTGAGGCACAAACTAATTTCCGTTGTCCTCAAAGATTTATGTAGACGAGAAGGGATATAACTGAACTGTAAAATGCAAATTAAAACGTCAAAGGAAATCCGAACTTGCACACAAAGAAATAGAACGATGGAAAGAAAAAAACTCCACTTAGTTAAGGCAGAGTTTGTTTACGTCCGAACCCGTTCTCACTGGGCATTGCTCCGACTTCAATCACTCAAAAGTGCATGTTTCCCAGAGATTGGCTCTCAAAACTTAGCAATAGCTTCAGGCCGGAGCGCATTTTATTACCGGACATTATATACATCTATATCTCTACGAATAATTGTAGTAATTTATACCTTTCTTGACTTAATAAAATAACTTTCCTGTTCACTAAAACGTCTCGTCACGAGCTGAATTCTTGGCGTGTTTTTGGAAGAAAGAAGCGATGCAAGACAAAAAACATGTTGCTAAAACGATCCAACACAATCGGCTATGTGTGCCTCATTTGAATTTTAAAATATGTGCCGAAAACAATCATGTCATGTTTTGCAACAAAATGTGCTTGCATACGCAAACATAATTTTGTAAATGCGTAATTGATCGGTGCGAATCACGCCGAGTGACAATTGCCGCGAGCTCTTAAAAAAGTGTGAAATCATGTTTCACGCCTGGAGTTAGCTTGTTTACAAGGTGGTATCCTAGCAAAAAGTCATTAAAGAAACGGCTGTATATTGATGAAACGCAAGTGCAAATTATCAAACGCACTATGCACGACATTAAACTAATCATTTTCAACAAATGAAGAAAGGCTGTAATTTTACTGACTGTTCATAATGATGGGGGACGCAAATTGACTCGGGAAAAATCGGTGGGATGTAATTCAAATAAATATTAGATGGACCTACTGTGTATACAGCATGTTTAGTCCTTTGTGTACATACCGTAGTTGAGCATTAATTTTTAATTAAAATAATTCTAATTATTAAAATGTTCCTACTCGAAGTTTCATGCCAATGCAGTCTCCAGGCAACAAAGGAATCATTTATCACTTGCATCAGCATGAAACTCAAACTAGCAATTGCCAATATTTTAAAATTATCCATAGTTGTTTTGATTCTACCTATATATGTGGATATACTTATACGTACACAGAATTATATATATTCCAATTTTATTTATATTTAGAACCCACAAGTATTCATTCATTAAAATCCCATTAGAGTGAGCAATCGCAAAACTGGCTTGTTCGGATGAAATTGTACCCAGGCAGTTAAAAAGAACTGCCAACCAATATGAGAATAGTTCGCACGCGTCATGGTTAAATAAACTCTGTAATGTTAAACAAAAGCCGGTACACATGGCAAACAAGAGACGCAGAGATAAAGACGAAAACAAGCAAGAATGAAGAAAGAGAGCCATAAAACGAAAAAAGAGAGCCTCAACAAAGAAAGGAAGTCACAAAAAGAAGGAAAAACAAAGCAAAGAAAGAGACCAACAATAAAAAAGAGAGCCAGAGCAAACAGAGCCACAACGAAGAAAGAAAGCCACAACGAAGAAGAATAGCCACAACGAAGAAAACAACAAGAAGAAAGAAAAGAAAGACGAAAAAGCCACAACGAAGAAAGAAAACCGCCAGAAGAAAAAAACGAAGAAAAGAGCCAGAAAAAGAGCCACAACAAAGAAAGAACCAAAGAAGAAACCACAAAAAGAAGAAACAAAGAGAACAACAAAACAGAACGGTTTGTTGAAAACTGGCAAGTTCAAGTCATAAACATACAAAAAACTCAATATATGAGCCACTTCGCACTTCATACTAAAGTTATTACATACAAAAATCATTCAGATTTCGGTAATACAGAAGTACGGCTACAAGTTATTAATATTTGAAGTACATGTTCAACCTGATATTTGTAGAAAGTCAAATACACTATGAACGAAAACCTGTATTGCCTTATAGTACAGATCACGGTGCAAGCAATCAAGATCGTGTTTTGAAAAGGAAATAATGAAAATGGAACAAAGCACACGAATAAATAAATTTAGCACATAAACTTGAAAGAACTCCGTTCCATCTATCATAAACATAAAAAGTCCAACTACACTTAACAATTTACAAAGATGCTAGCGATAGTGTGTTCAGAAAAATTAAAGAAATGGTTTAGCCCGCCCGATATCATTGAATGATCAATCAATTATAGTTTGTGCAATTAACAAACTAGATGTATGATGCCGAACGGGACGAATCGCTTTTATTACGAATGAATTGTGCGCTGTTAAAAATTTATAGACCACGCCAAATAATAATGAAAGAAATCCCGGCATGCCGTTTTCATATTTGACGACCGTAACGTCATATACAAAACAGTTGCAACGGAAATACACACTATCAGAGTATTGCATGGCGAAGCTCCGCGTGTTTTTTATTTTAAGTTGTGTCTAACTTAATTTCATTACAGTGTTTTCTAAGGATAATAAGTTTGTAATTTTTTGTAGGCGAAAACATGTTGCTTTTTGTCATTTTAATAATTTTTTCTTTCTTGTCTTTCATCGGTAAAAAATATACTTCGTTCTAATGTAGCGAAGAGCTTTTGTCAATTGTTAACATTCTGAAGCTTCATATTATACAAATCCGACAGCTGCGAGCCGCAGAAATCGAAGATCAAGATAAAGACTTCCCGCATTCGGAAATTAGAGAGTCAGCTTGTTGGGACAACTTTAAATAATCAATTATCTTTTCAACATTACTTATGTAATGTTAATGACAGAACACAAATTGTTGGAATAAATGTTTTTTTTTTGCATCGACGACACTCTCTGCAAACATACCTGCTCAAATTGTGAGATTCAGTTCCAAGGTGGATAAGTGGCCTCAAGGTTTAAATGAAATCCATCAGTGTAATAAAAGAATAATGAAATATACGGAAGATTTATAAATCCAATGTAATCATAATTATATTTTAATTAAAAATGAAAGATGTTTGATGTTTAATGCGTTTTTGCACAGGCTTATGAAAATCGAGAGCAGATCAGTGGAAGCCTGATCTCAACGAACGTCTCCGAAGTTTGCACAAGCTTGTGCCAACACAGAAAAACATCATTTATTTCTTTTATGAAACAACAAATAAAAGCAAAGCAAAACAAATAAATAAAAAACAAACGTTTCAATTTTTCCTCTAAAATGTATTCATGATTGATTTGTAATTTCTCTTTGACTGATTGATTGATTGATTGATTTTATCGTTTGAGCTCAGATCGGTTTGCACAGGCTGATGTAAACACAGCTGAAGACCAATCAGCACACGCGTTTTATTGTTTTTATTTTATATAGAGCAATAAAAATCCTTTATGGCGCGGCTTAAAACGCACTTGTTAAGTATCATTTATCAAAACTGAAGTTCATCATACAGAAAACAAGAAAAAACACATGGCTTTTTCTCTTTATAACTGTTCAAGAATTGCCGTTCATCACTTCAGCTCATATATATTCTATACATGCTATATTATCTAGCAAGCATTTCAACTTGCTGTTCAATGTTAAAAACAATATTTACGACGCAACGCAAAAACTGAAAACTGCGAGTTGAAAAAAGTATAGAGGTTTATGAAAAATCTCGAAACAAACCTTGGCTATCCAAAGAGAAAGACTATACGGTCAACCAAGTCGAGAAAATTTTCAAACTTACTTCTTGACCCCTTTAGCAGAAAACATTAACTTCTAGAAAAGAGCAAAAGCGTATTGTTATACAGATAACGCCAACATGAAAATGTCAGGAAATTTATCCACAGTTAAATATTTGACTAACGACTTACAATCATAAAACGGTGTTTAGTTTGCCTTGCGTGCAAGCATCAAAGAGTTTATGAAATTCATCGAACGAACGATAAATTAAAATAAGATCTTTTCCCTGTCTACTTGAAGTGTGGGAGGGTCCTGACGTCTACCATGATCTTAGGAAGCGGCACTTTGCTCGAATTGTTTTTACGCTGTTTTTATACATGAATACAACTGCGATGGTGAACTTTTGTATAGTTTATTTAAGGTGGACTTTCACGCTTATACGCCCCTTATATCTCACCTCTGAATCAAATTTGTCTGGCGACATAATTGTAAAATAATTTGCAAAGTGTAGCAGCACCTGTATTAGTACGTATGCATGAAAGTTTAATCGCCACGCTTTCTATGAACGTCACATTTTTACTGCAAACATGCAAGTTTGAAATGCAGTGAGAGCAGATGGCGCGAATCACAAAGTTGTAAAGCTCTTTTTGTATAAGTATGTCCGTGTTATGTTTTTTATACACACTATTGTCCGTTATTGAGAAATGGCGAGAGAAGAATGGTGAAGAGTCACACAAAAGACAATATAGACTGACACGGTCGAGTTGACAAGAAAGTTGTAGTGTGACGAACATCTGTTCAAAACATCCTGTTTAAAAATAGTTCTGTCGAACATCAGTGTAAAATAGTTGTCTTTGTACTGCTAAAAATAACATACGCTTAATTTCTTAAATGATCCTCCCTTCCGATACACCCTTCCATTACGTTGTACATGCATATAGACGTAATTGATATAAAGTGCTTCTTTTAGTCATAGTTAACGCCTAATGTCTGACACTGCAAATATTAGTAAATAACGCTAATAAAGTCAGTCTCGAAATGGAACCGTTTTTGCTAATGTCAATAGGAATCTTATAGAAGAAAGAAAGCAACTGTATGAGATAGTTGTGTTAATAAAGAGCAAGATGACTGTGATGGTAGTCTAAATAAAGAATTAGACTACTGAGATGGTTGCGTTGTTAAAGAATAAGGACTTCTAAGATGGTTGTATACTATAAGTATACGAAGACTGATATGGTTGTCTCAATGAAGAATTAGACTACTGAGATGATTGTGTTGTTCAAGAATAAGGATTTCTAAGATGGTTGTATACTATAAGTATACGAAGACTGAGATGGTTGTCTCAATGAAGAATTAGACTACTGAGATGGTTGCGTTGTTAAAAAATAAGGATTTCTAAGATGGTTGTATACTATAAGTATACGAAGACTGAGAAATGGTTGTCTCAATGAAGAATAAGACAACTGAGATGGTTGTGTTGTTAAAGAATAACAACATTGAGATAGATCGTAGTGTAATTTAAAAATAAATGAACTGAAAAAGATGGTTGTTCAGTTATAAGACGACTAAAATGACTGTGAAAGCTTTAGTTAACCCCCTAACGCATATTGATCGGAATCATGCACGGTAATGAACGCCAAACTAATTGTTTATGAATATTAATGCTTATTTTATGAGCCGCTCTCGTCAATGGCATTGAAGAACAACGCCATCTTAGTGCAAGTGTGTGAAGGTAGTTTGTGTATATCTACGTCGAAGTTTTTTTTTGTGATTATCAAAATGCAGACGTTCGGTTCGCAGAAATGCAAACATATGCAACCACCAAGCAGTCGCTCAAACATGTGCAACGCAGCGTTTGTAGTAAAATTACGAAATACTATAACGGTCGAACCATTGCGCAAATCGTAAGAGATGACCGTTGATACAATATAAAGATCGCAAGGTGAGTTAATGAACAAATCCACTTAGAACACAAAATTTCGTTATACAAATCAATTTCTTAGGAATTATTAGGATCACTCGTTATCGCGTTTTGAAGAAAAATGTGAAAAGACGATGAACGTACACGGCAGTTAACATTCAGCATATCATTACCGATGAGGTCGACGAACTGAAGAATAGAGAAAAATTTAGTGAAGTCTGGGATACTTTTATAAATCTTAACATGTAATCACAAGACTTATTAAAGAATACATGAAGACGCGCGAGTTTCATCCTTAATTGATCTCTCCCGATGCAAACACCATATATAAACAGTTGTATTGACCCCAAACCCCGAACTAAAATAATTTCATAGATTCAATATCGTACATTATTAAAATATCACGACATTAGAAAAGACTCGAGTTTCACGAGCAATTCAGGTGAAAACATCAGATTGAAAGATCATGGGATACAATAAGTTATAGGTGGAAGCACAATAAAAATCTGTATTGATGATCAAGATACGAAAAACATGCTTATCACGATCAAATTATATTTGAACGGTCATGCCGTGTGGTCGCGTCTGAATGTAATAACTCAGTCAATACAATATAAAAAATAGGCAATTATGGAAAACACCGCATGCTATATTGTTAATTGTGTATTTGCACCTTGAATGAAAAAGTAGCTGTATGTCTTATGCGATCATTTTGATCTCGCAGCTTTAGTCTAAAGCCTTCAAGGACTATATACTCGACTCTTCCTAATTCAGGATTTGTAAAATTTTGTAAAATTGTACACCCAAAACCTTTTCCGGCCGACAATATGAAGAGATAAATACTCCAAAAATGTGTCATCTGGTAAACTCGAGATTCGAGCAATATTATAGCCAGAAGCAAGATTCAAAAGCCAAGTGATTATATTTATAAGCAAGTGTGATCTTGCATAGTTACTCCTTGTAAATAATCACAAAGGTTGCTAATCACTTTGAAATAGAGTGTAAATATTGCTTTTAAATCTTGTCCCTATAGCAAATATAACTCAAATCTTGAGTTTATACAAGATGAAGACTATGTTTTATCACTTCAATTATATAAAATTTATTTATAATCTACAGTGACAACAAATAGCAGTGAGGTATAAAGAATGTCTATATCTATCTTTCTGTCTATGGAAATATACCAATGTCGAAATCAGTTGATTTTATAAAGTTTAAGACTTGAAGCAGTTCAGCAACATTCTTAAGAAAACTTTTAAATCATTTTGCTAAGCCTATTCGATGGGATGCGAACTAACATTTCAGCATGACATCACAGGACCAACAGCATTCTCAACAAATCTTATAAATCATCAATTGCTCTTCAAGGATGTAAACTGATGTTTCAGCATGTGACCTCACAGGTCCAACAGCATTCACGACCGAACTTATAAACCATTATTTGTTCTTCGAGGATGCAAACTGATGTTTCAGCATGTAACCTCACAGGTCCAACAGCATTCTCGACAGAACTTATAAATCATTATTTGTTCTTCGAGGATGTGAACTGATGTTTCAGCATGTGACCTCACAGGTCCAACAGCATTCACGACCGAACTTATAAACCATTATTTGTTCTTCGAGGATGCAAACTGATGTTTCAGCATGTAACCTCACAGGTCCAACAGCATTCACGACCGAACTTATAAACCATTATCTGTTCTTCGAGGATGTGAGCTGATGTTTCAGCATGTAACCTCACAGGTCCAACAGCATTCACGACCGAACTTATAAACCATTATTTGTTCTTCGAGGATGCGAACTGATGTTTCAGCATGTGACCTCTAAAGTCCAACAGCATTCACGACAGAACTTATAAATCATTATTTGTTCTTCGAGGATGTGAACTGATGTTTCAACTTGTTACCTCGCATAGAGACATCTAGCGAATTCAAGTGTCTGACGTGGCATGCATTGAAAGCATGCAGATCAACAGACAGACTGGATGTAGACATTTGAGAAGTAAAGTACAATAAAGACGATCAGTGTTAGGATTTGCCACCGGATTCATATTTTACGATTACAATTAAGGATGTCATTATTCACGATCCTTCTTTTATACAGCTAACTCTTTTCGAAATGCAACGCCAACGTTGGCCATGACATACTTTATGAAGCTGTTTTAAAAACAATCAAAATATCGACTAAAGTTGACTCATACCAACATGACCGGACAAACTAGAACTATTTTCCATACCTGAACAATTAAGATAGAGCAGTTTTTACGCCATCCCGAAGGGTTAAACTCATAGATATATTAAACATAGATTGCTGACGTATGTACATGTTACAATGACATAGAACCCAATCTACTAGATATCTGACTCCGCCAATATGCGCAGCCATCTTGCCGCCATCTTAAAGGGTGGCAAAATTGAGAGTATTTACGAGTAATATCTGCTTTTGCTGAGTTGCTATAGAGTCGCAAAGTTGATAGTCTAAGTTTAATTCTTGAAATGTTTGATAGGATGGGGTTTTTAAACTTTTTTTTAACTTACTTTTCATTTTGAGTTTTGCTTTTTGCCACCTTTCAAGATGGCGTCCTTGCCTCACTTTGATACCATAGTTAGACATCTAGAAGACTGGGTTCTAAATCATTGACTTGTTATATGTGCGCGCGTGGCGGCGTCAACAGGGCAAAAGATATAGAGATTGTATTACAAAAATGAGGTCTTTTGCAGTTCTTGTCAATGTATTGTTTTGAAATTTATCCAATAAAAGTTTATATGAAAAAGGGACATACAGCGATTGTTTTGAGCATATATTTGAGCAAATTCAATAAAAACTTGCGAAATTATCCACCGATAACAGTTTGTGTAAAATGGTCACTTGGTCAATTCCTGCATTTTTTAGCCAGAAATATGATGATATGTTGACATCTAGCTTTTTGAACTTGAATGGTGTATCATGTTCTTAAAACAATACATTCAGACAATTTTACTGGTCATTTGCATGCATCAATTTAACATGAACTATTTGACAAGCAGTTCAGTAAATCTCCAATCAATAAAATGTGAATATAAGGAAATTTTCATAATTTTACTTTAGTTATGTTCTAAAATGCTGTGACCATATAGAATCTCATATACATATTCATCAAATTTTGCATCAGGAAATAATATTTCACATTTTATTACTGATTATTGAGACACATTAGCACACACACACAAGACACATGACATGGCATAATACTTTAATCATCCATTTAAATTGAAATCGTATTAATTTATTAGAAGCTAATGCAACAAATTTTACAATAAACACCGGACAAACCCATTGGATTATACTCATATAAATGTCTCCTTCTTGATTGATGATTCCTCAACAAGTATATGGAGTGCATTTCCAACGATTCATTCCATCACTACACCTCAGCCAATCTCAGAATGTTCGATCTAATATATCACAATATTCGAGAGGCCAGATGTCATCATTATTCTGGCAATGGAATGCAGGAATTGACCAAGTGACCATTTTACACAAATTGTTGTCGGTGGATAATTTCGCGAGTTTTTATTGAATTCACTCAAATATATGCTCAAAACAATCGCTGTATGTTCCTTTTTCATATAAACTTTGATTAGATGAATTTCGAAACAATTCATTGACAAGAACTGCAAAAAACCTCATTTTCGTAATACAATCTATATATCTTTTGCCCTGTTGATGCCGCCATGTTGGATTACACATCATGGCCCCAGCTATTATGTATGCATCAGGAACTTATGAATATTATATCCATGGTTAAACTCTATTTTGAAGTCAATACAGAGACCAGACATTTTTAAAATTGTAATAATTTGAATTTATTGAAAATTCATTGTGCAAATTTATCATGCAATAAATATTGCACAATTTGAAAATTGTTTTGTCTTTGTTTTTTCAAATATTGAGTTCAAGATGAACCTTAACGTCGATGTATATCGCAATTTCTTTTTATACTTCATGAAATTATCCGCTGTTAAAGGATTTTCATACAAAGTTGGTTTTCTAAATTTTTCAAAATTACTTTAACATATCGGTATCACTCGTGCAAATGTGTTTTGAAAACTGGTCCGATATCGAAAATGAGAAGAAAAATTGAATCAAACGGTCCGAGCCGAGTGAAGTTTGGAACGAATTCCGAAATCACGGTTCAAATAAACCCACAGGGACTGCTTGGCCATAAAAACATTTGCTATTTTATCAGTGAACCATTTTGAGAAAAATGCAAATAAACTGAGCAGAGCTAAACTTTAAGTATACTAAGCAAAGAGGCACATAGTAGCTATCCATTTTCAATGTCGGCAGCAAGCGAAGGTGCAACATCTTCATTTTGTGCAAGACAAGCATGTGCATTTATACAACATATATGCACTTTATGCAGTTAAAGTTTGCAGATTCGCAATACAAAAGGCAAGTTTGCGCTCATGATTCGCGCCTTGTAACGTGTGAATTCTGAAAAAGACGGAATTTCTAATCGTTGATTAAGGTCCTCTTGCGTTGTACACGCGCGTTCAACGAAACCTGTCGCAGGGAGATATTTGGAGAGGTACAAAGGTTGATATGTTTGAATATTACGAAACATGCAGTACGAGTCAAATTCAAATTTTTTTGCAAGCGAATATTGGTGCTGCAGTTTGTAATCCTAACGGTCGACTTCGGCCATTTGAATGAAGCAGAAAAATTATTACACAATAAGCTCGAAGCGGAATCGATATATGCTACATACCAGGGACTAATTGACTTGTCTTCAAAACAAATGACAAAATATAACTTTTTGCATAAAGAAGTCTTTGTCGCGAAAGACAAAGCGGTAATATTTGATACGAAAACGATGAACAACGATATTACAACACAATTATGCTAATTCAAATTAACGAAACAGTTAAAGTCAGAAGCGCAAGCTACCAGTATCACACAACCAGCAAAGCCGCATTCTAGCAAAGCCGCATTCTAGCAAAGCCGCATTCTAGCAAAGCCGCAAGCCAGTTCTGTTACGACATTGGATTTAGAGGAAACATGAAGAGGGAAACATTTACCGAGACGCAAGTCGATCATTCCATCGATGCGATTTTAGGAGCGAGGCCAACAAATGGAATTTTTCGCAAGTCGAAGACGATGCTAAAGGCAATAGGACATCGCACGGAGACAGTACATGGTAAGAAATGATATCGGAGAATCATAAATAAAGTTGTAATCCTCCAATCCCTTCATCGACAATTCTATGCCACAAAAAACTTCGGTCATGTTGACTTTGAAACTTTTTTCAACCTTTTTGAGGTTTTCGTAACAAAATAAGTGCGTTGTAACGAATGACAAGTAAAATTACGTGTAGAAACCATCGGAAGGTAACATGAATACTTCAATCACTTTTATGTACAGATACGAATAGTAAACCTTAACCAATGATGCATGCGTAAAGTAAAATTTTAAAAAATGGAAGAAGCTTAAATTCGCCTTCGTATTCGCCGACCGTTTTCTTTCAATAAAAAAATTACAAATACAGCATTCCGGTTAAAAAAATTGAGCAAGATATCAAAAGCGTTGGCAAAACTCATACATAAATACATGAAACACAGACATTGATAGAACACCTTGGGATTTCTAGCTACTATTAAGAGACTCTTTTCTCTTTCCAACAATTCAAAAAATGTTCTTTCAAGCCGGGTTGTAATGAGAATTTGAATGCATATTTGTAGATGCGTAGATCGCCCAGGTTAGTAAAGTCCCGAGAAGGACAGTTGGTGTTGGCTGAGGTTTCGAAATCTTTGGCGGTAGTCATCGTGAAGTGATAACCATGTTTACTCCTCACTTGACTTCGAATATGACAACAACTAAGGATTTTGAAACGTCAGTCAACAACAGCACCAATAGTTCTTCTCGAGACCCTACTAATGACTCCACAAACATGTAACGATTCTCCCGGTTTCAAATCATTCATTTCATTTCATTGCATCCTTAGGCTCAAATACGCTCAAAGCAAAGAGATCGCGGAGGAATCGAACAGCGTTCACGGCAAAACAACTTCAAGAACTCGAACGAGTTTTCGAGAGCTGTCAGTATCCGGGGATCGAAGCTCGCGAAGAGCTCGCAGAAAAGATCAATCTTTCCGAGGCCCGAGTGCAGGTTGGTATTGGAATTTAGAGTCTTGATTACATGGGAACGGCCATTCCAACAGGCTTGTTGATCTTTACGATTGGAAAATATGTTTTTGCGTTATTGCATTAAAGGAAAACGAATTCCTTCTTTTAACCTATAAAGTCTCGAAACGAAGGAGAACGAAATGCAAAATGTAAACAGCTGGTAATGTGTTAGGGTTGAGATTAGAATCGAAGCAGAATTTGCCGTCATTTTTTATTTTGTGAGCCTTCAGCATTTTCCTTCGCTAAATAGCCAGAGATGATGCCCGCCCTATTATATCGTTTCGATAATACATTCTTTGTCTGCGAAACATACGTCAAGAGAAAACAGCAAAATGTATTTCCAGCAAATTAAATCTTCGTGATGCACGGAGATAGCTTACTTAACCAAACAATATTCAATGCTTTGTAAAGAGGCGACACGAACTTGACTTTAAATGCGTAATTGCGAAAGTCGGCACCAGGACCCAAAATAATTATTAGAAACACATTATGCTTCAGGTTTGGTTTCAAAATCGACGCGCCAAAAGGAAACGCCTATCGCAAGTGAAATCTTCGATGGAGTGCCTTTACGAGAAGTCGCAGGAAACGGAAGCAAGCGAAGAGGAGATGACCAATCACAAGCGAGAGAACGACATATCACGGGAAACGCAGTTTGCCTACACACCCAAGTCGCAAGAAACGGAAGCAAGCGAAGTGGAAATGACCAATCACAAGCGCGAGAACGACATATCACGGGAAACACAGTTTGCCTACACACCTACATTCACCAGATACATCGACCTAAACCGCTACTCAAACCACGCCGTGCTCCCTTCGTTCAGCTACATGCCCGTTTTCGTGTACAGCCCGCGAGCAGGCAACAACCACAGACTTCATGAACTCACTATTTAGCGTTGATGGACACGTTTTGCCATTTTTGTGGTTCAGTTATCTCAAGATACTTTATGATGCACATTGTTTTGAGACAAGATGTTCTATTTATGTAATGTATATTGGGTATTTATGGATGAAAAAATAGAAAGCAAAGGATTCCAAAGTTCGTTTAAATTGTTTATACATTTTTAAAATGTATTATATATTGTTATAAACTTTGTTAAAAATGCAAATGAAAAACTTTCGAAAAATTCTGTTGTACATTATATTATACAATGAACAATGAACGGGGGTGAAAGGTTTCGTAGTTTGGCGAGGAAAAGTTAAGGAGATAAACGTCACAAATATACGGAGAAGAAAATCAACTAGTACAAATACCATGTTAAAAATTTTATGTAATTGCATCAAAACTTGTACTCTGTTCGTATTGATAGTTGGAACACAAAAACATTTCAGTAATTACCTATCCAATATGAAGGGTTTTCCGACTTTGTCAGTCAATTGTATTAATATTTTATACAAACATTTCTGCTTTAAGACAATGTCATGAACTATCCTGTTTTCAGTCTGGTCGAAAAACTAAAAGTCACCTTAAATTTACGGGGCGGGGTGGGGGTGGGGTTATTTGTATGTATAAATCAGCGCCACTGAAATAGTGGTGAAAGTAAGGCATAAACCAGAGACACTACTTTTTATTTAGACTCGTAAGAAACGTTGATGTTGTTCGTTTGTACTTTAAAATATATTCACGAGATATTTACCATTTGATTAAGCTATATCATATACGACTATTTTTAATTGTCAACAAATCAACAGAGTGATTTTCGCGAGACGTCTGAGCCCACTCTCCAAAAGAAAAATGGAACGATAGGTTCGGTTGCCGTCGTTTCTTAAAATTGGATCCATTATTTATTTTGTTTTCGTTAGTATTTGGTAAACGTGACGGTACATCTGAATAAAGTAAACACGTTGTTTCGATAGAAGCAACTCCAGGCTGTATCGAGATGACAAAAAATGAATACTTTCACACGACTAAATATTATGAAATCCTTGAACCGCATGCAAACAGGAAGGGCAGGATCCATGCACGACCCAAACAAAGATTATAGCGATATTAATATGAAATGCGGATCTTTACCTCAAGACACACACTCGTCGGGAGGTGAAATTTAGCTACATGCAAGCAATGGCAGCCATCCAGTTTTTTGCTTAGTTGTTCCACGGCTCAAATATGGATTTTTTAAACAAGCCCATTCATAATATATTTAGTTATAAATTACGCACTTGAGCGCATAGCTGGACCAATCACAAACGACTTCCTGGTATTGCATATATGACATGACAATTGACTATAAATCAAATGATTGTTTCAAATGTTTTTAGCTACGGATAAACAATCCCCAAACAATCCAGCCTGCACAAGTGGTGGTGAAAGATGTTTTGCATTACGGGGGCTGAATAACAAAAAATGTCTTGGTAGGGGCGTGACATTTTGACCTTTGTATTTGTAGTTGTCGAACTCACAAATGATATGATTTTTTTTTTTGCTTCGGTCTAAGATTAGGGAAAAAGCTTTATATTTTAGACTGCGCCGTATTGCTATTGCATTTACGCCATGTTCTAATAACAAATATGGCGCAATTTTCTTCCTTGCATCAACATGCAGTACTTTAAGTAAGTAAAAGTCTGTAGGAATAGCAAGCTTTCAAAATGGCTGTCAGTATTCAAGAGTCCATCTATGTCGATGATTTTCTCTTGTCAAATATAAACATATATTACGTAAAAAATATTAAAGAAGGTAGCTCTTTGATTGGAGAGGCATAGCCCCCATCTGAATTATTGGAAAGGATAGGGGCGGCAGCCCCCTTAGTTCCCCCTTTCTGCAACCCCTGTGCTGTACACAAACAACACTCAAATGTTTGTGTGCAATCATTGTACTCGAAAGACACATTTCTATTCAAACAAAAACAAGTTTGGTTTTCATTGTGCTATGTAATACTGCTTCACCGCGTTTGCACGTTGTATTAGTAAATAAATTTTCATCGTGCGATTACAATTGTTGTGAAAATATCAAGATGAGCGATGGAAAAGTGTACACCCGAGTCTCGTTGATTAGAAATATACAAAAACGATTGAACAAAATGAATATATACAACAAGGCTATCATTTGGTGAACATGCCTCTATTTGAATGAAGGCAAATTTTACAGCCCGACACGCGTGTCTGGGAGTCAAGTCCCGCATTTTACGTCATCGTCGTAAGTATACTTTCTTTTGGCCGAGCGTGGAAAGAATGAGATTAGTTAAAGTGCTGGCTTCAATTTTTGGAGGGAAGTAGCTTTCCTAGATACATTCAGTCCGAGACCGGCAAGTATAGAACTGTATTTCCCATCGCTTATTCTGAAAGTCCACACACAATTGTTGTAATGTGAAATTGAGGCTTTCCTCTCAACCTCGCTACCAGGATTTTCCCTCCCAATAAAACGATTAAAGTTCTGTGCGAGGGAGAAACCAGGGGAAGAGGTAGGTTCCAGCCTGTATATATGAAAGCAAATGTCACGACTTGCTTCAAGCGCAACCATTAACGGATGAGTTAAGATGTACTAGTCCAGCAAGTACGTCTCAAGAAGCATCTCACCTATGCTCGACGCTAGAATCCATACTTCGCCTGCGTTTGTCGTCTTGTTTGTCTATTGGCAGACCACTGATTTCTTAGTTCCCATTCCCTCTCTTTAGCCTAATAATTACACAACAAGAGCTTGAAAAAATATGAAATCGATCAACACGAACGAAGAGGTTTTGAGGCTGATGTGATAAAATGGTACGTGTGGATAAACAGGGTCGATCAGAGACATTAGGGGAGGGGAGTGACACTCAGATTTTGGGCCCTTTCTCCGTGAACCACGGACACACTATGTAACGCTCCGCTGACCACGAACAAGGACTTGCTCGTTTTACAAAATTAAATGTTGCTCAGAAGAGCGTATTTTTATGGTGAATGACAATCGAGTAGTCCTCAAAAGAAATGTTGAAAACCAAATTAAAGATAGCCATAAAATTAAACGACACGCTGTGTTTGGGCATATTTCTCGTCAAGTGCCACGTCACTTTAATAAAACTTAAAAATTCCCTTCTATTTGTAGTGAAGGCAAAATACGATGAAAGCTGAATGTGACGAGGACAATTCAGCCGTGCGAGGCATTTTTAGAAGATGAATACTTAAATTACAAATTTACAACAAAGTAAGAACGAAGGTATTCATATCTTTAACATATTCATCGATAAAGAAATTGTTCACGGAGGAACTGGTTGAAATTTGCTTCGCTTAATGACAACAGAGGTACTTTAATTCGCATATTTTGATGATGTACATCTCGTAGAGTTTGATAATACCGTTTTCAACTTACTATTGTTCATTAAAATGTCTTTCTGATTACTTTTCTAGGTCGATTTGTTTTGTTTCTTCACTGATATAATAAAGACGTAATTTGAAATTCTTATGATATTAGTGATGTGAATAACAAAATGTCGTTAAAAAAAAATTTACATTTTTTAAGAAGAAGCAGCAGCATCATATAATCTCCAGTTTACCCCCCACGAAGGTCATAATCAGATGAACCAACTTCCGGCTTCAATTATCTTACTATATTTTATACATGGATGCGTTATCCAGTGTAATATACATATCATTGGTGTAAAACAGCTTCGAGTAAACAAGATCGGTCAACACAAATTGCGAATGCTCAGTTCGCTATAATTTGACATAACTAGTTGCGAAACAAGGAAATTTCAAAAGTTTTTTCTAATGAATGCGCAAGATTCTGGAGTGCATTACCAGACAACTCATGAGGCAACAACAAAAGCCTTGGTCAATACAAGAAAAGTTTTCAATAGGCAACAACAAAAGCCTTGGTCAATACAAGAAAAGTTTTAGAACGTTTAAATTTGACCTCAAATTGCATAATAAAACAAAGATGTGTTTAAGACTTTAATACAACAGCAATACGCGTTTTGTGTGGTTACATTTTAATCATAACGATAAACAAAGTGTGTATCAGATTTTACAAGCGTCAATGTTGTAAAAAGTCTCGTCAAATAATCCATTATTTCAACTTTGAAGACCGTTCATTGTTCATTAAATATCTCGCGTTTCGATCACTCGAAGCACATACACAACGCTTTCATGATAAAAACACACGTATACCAGCAAATTACCTGAAAGGCTAAGTAAGTTATTTGATGTTTTCTTCTTGACTGGGATGAGGGAAGACTGCCTTTTTTCTAAAAAAAATATCTAGTCCTTAAAGTGCCAATATCATCCCCACTCAGGGAAATAAGTTATTTAGATAGGACTGACCATTTCTAGAACATTTGCAATATAATTTTATGAAACGGAAATTTCATCTTCCTTGAATTTTTGGGCCTCAAAGTTGGCTTTTTTCGTCTTTGACTGTGAGGTGCTCTTACCGGGTCTAGTTCACCGGACGTGACGTATTTGGAGAACACGCTGCTTTTAACGGTATAGAATTGCAATGTGCTTCAAAACAAAGCGCACAATATTACTCAAGTTTATTAAGCTTTCTTGATTTTGCTACAAATTTCAGTATAAACTACAGCGTTAAAAACAGCGTGTTCTCCAGTATGCAAAAAAGAACTTCTCTCGGCAGTTGCGGATCTAGGGTAGGTCAAAATACACTATAAAAGCTCATTTTAAAGCTAAATGTCAACTTGATGAATCCCATGAAGCTTCTGCTGTCTACGCATGCGCAGCAAACCAGCCGTAAGACGTATCGTTCAACATGTTTAGCGCATATGCACACCTTGTTGAGAGGTGTTGAGCGTTATGGAGAGAAGTTTGAACTTGTTAAAACATTCCACTCAACACCGCTCAACATTTTCTTTGTTCTGCGCTCATCGATGTGTGTCTTTACAATGTTTAATGAGTTTGCACAGCTCAATCAATGATGTTGAGCTAACGCATGCGCACAGTGCGTCGTATTTTTTGTAAAATTGGCGTCACTTAACTGTATATGTATGTATATAGTTCCCGCCGTTGCTAGGCATCGTGGAACATTTTATCTCATAGGCTCAACATCGCTCAACACGTTGAGAGCGTTTGCATACATCGCTAAACATCACACAACAAGAGCAAGACAATGTTGAGTCAACACGTTGAGAGCGTTTGCATACATCGCTAAACATCACACAACAAAAGCAAGACAATGTTGAGTAAATGTTGAGTCAACACGTTGAGAGCGTTTGCATACATCGCTAAACATCACACAACAAGAGCAAGACAATGTTGAGTCAACACGTTGAGAGCGTTTGCATACATCGCTAAACATCACACAACAAGAGCAAGACAATGTTGAGTCAACACGTTGAGAGCGTTTGTATACATCGCTTAACATCACACAATAAGAGCAAGACAATGTTGAGTCAACACGTTGAGAGCGTTTGTATACATCGCTAAACATCACACAACAAGAGCAAGACAATGTTGAGTCAACACGTTGAGAGCGTTTGCATACATCGCTTAACATCACACAACAAGAGCAAGACAATGTTGAGTCAACACGTTGAGAGCGTTTGTATACATCGCAAACATCACACAACAAGAGCAAGACAATCTTGAGTCAACACGTTGAGAGCGTTTGCATACATCGCTAAACATCACACAACAAGAGCAAGACAATCTTGAGTCAACACGTTGAGAGCGTTTGTACACATCGCTAAACATCACACAACAAGAGCAAGACAATGTTGAGTCAACACGTTGAGAGCGTTTGCATACATCGCTAAACATCACACAACAAGAGCAAGACAATGTTGAGTCAACACGTTGAGAGCGTTTGTATACATCGCAAAACATCACACAACAAGAGCAAGACAATGTTGAGTCAACACGTTGAGAGCGTTTGCATACATCGCTAAACATCACACAACAAGAGCAAGACAATCTTGAGTCAACATGTTGAGAGCGTTTGCATACATCGCTAAACATCACACAACAAGAGCAAGACAATGTTGAGTCAACACGTTGAGAGCGTTTGTATACATCGCTAAACATCACACAACAAGAGCAAGACAATGTTGAGTAAATGTTGAGTCAACACGTTGAGAGCATTTGTATACATCGTTAAACATCACACAACAAGAGCAAGACAATGTTGAGTCAACACGTTGAGAGCGTTTGTATACATCGCTAAACATCACACAACAAGAGCAAGACAATGTTGAGTAAATGTTGAGTCAACACGTTGAGAGCGTTTGTATACATCGCTAAACATCACACAACAAGAGCAAGACAATGTTGAGTCAACACGTTGAGAGCGCTTATATACATCGCTAAACATCACACAACAAAAGCAAGACAATGTTGAGTAAATGTTGAGTCAACATGTTGAGCGCGTTTGCACGTAGCTTAAATTTCAAAAGACTTTTTCACAACACTGTTGAAAACTTCTAAAGAATATTTAAGCTTAAAATACTCCCAATGGGATTCCTTTCAAAGTATTTCAAAATGGAATATATTTTCCGCGATGTATTCTGACGGCCCCTTGGTCCGAAAGTGTCTCCCAGTCTCTCACAGGGAGCCACTGGTCATCTCATTGGTCACCCTGCCCCCCGGACAAGGGGAAATAATGGTTCAAAACGAGAGACGGGGGGGTTTATCGAGCAGACATTAGACATGGAATACCTTTGAGAGCGGTTTATTGTCCAAATCTTCCTTCTGATAGTTGGATCTCCAGTCATCAGAAGATGCAACTTGATCATCGGCATTCACATCAATAATGGCGATGTTCTCCTCACCGCGTCCACGTTTACCGAGAAATCGTTTCAACTGAAGAGTAACAACAGTTAACTTTTAGTCTATTGTACCTTTTTGTGCGATGTTCGACTGGTTGGCGAACAGCAGTTTCGAGGCAGCAGTCAAACTCGACATAATTGGGAATGTTTGTACGCAACTGGACAAAATATTTCACTTCCAGTGACAATTTCAGAAATAAATATTTCCTACGAAAATTTTTATCAATAACAATTGAAAACATGCGTGCCGGATGCTAGTCATTTTCCTAAAATAGTGTCGTTCCCTTAATGTTTGCATTCATCAACATTTTTAGTCTACTCTTTTTTTTCTAAATATTTCACGCGACATGCAAAAATATTTCTCATGGGTATGAATTCGTGAAAAATTGTCAGGCATTGCCAAACATTTTCCAGCCATGCTTTTGTAAGATTCGATGATACTACATGGTCGTGAGATGGCCAGATGACACGTAACATTCACATGAAGAGTATATTGCAGTTAATTCATTGCACTATATCATTGCTCACCTGCTCGGGTTGTTCTTGATTTGCAGGTTGTGCGGGTTGTTGCCAATCGACCGGTGTTTGAGATGTGACATACTGATCGTTGTACTAAATCCAACGTAAATGAATAAGCAAAACCACATATTGAATACGTATTTTCAGTAAATGTTTAACAAATAGATAAAATTTATCGCCCCGGCGGCTTGTGGCCACTTTTTCAGTTTTTATTACAATTTACGTCTTACTCGTGTTTCTATAACTGTATAGACAACGGTTAAATGTTATCTATTTGTTTTATATACAAAAAAATTCCCAAATTAAACGGTCAAACAGTTTGTTTTCTTTCCTACCAACACTTGCAACATTGAAAAGTCTTGATTGTGCAAATATCACGCTGACGTGACTATAGGATTGAAGAAATGCTATTGGCTAGCTTAATCACGTGATAAAATGTGATTGGCCGACAAAATAAACAAGCAATGGCTGATCAATTTTGTTGAAATTTTGTTATCGAAGATGAACTATAAATTAATGTTTGAAAACCGGGTTTTTTCTTTTCTGTTAGCTCAAATACGTCAACTGCCTCAACTACGTCTTTATGAATATTTATATTTTCCTATTCACGGAGGTATTGCGATAAATGTTCAAATATATCCGCCATTTGTTTGTTTTTATAAATATGAAATTTTCCGTGCGAATGTCCTCTTATAGATCATAGCTCTCAACCAATGAAATTTATCAAATTATTCTGGTTATAATATAAAAAGAAATGGTAAATGATATCATATATTATATAAGTAGAATGACTTTGGAAAAACAATTTCTTCGCACCGTTACATATTTTACATGAGCTGAAACAAATTCACGGCATTTTTGACAAATGCATTTGTGCGCATACGCCACAAAGACATTGATAGCATTGTATATAGTTAGTACTATCTTACATTTTGCGTTTGGTAATGACCAGAATTTCCCGAATAACCCATGGCGTATCCATACGAATCGCTCGTGGTGTCATGATATGGAAGACTTGACGCAGAATAATTAAAACTAGCATTTTCATTGGTGCTCGAATAGTCAGGCAATACATTTGGGTCTATGTTCGAGTAAGGCAAAGATTGGGGATTTCCTTGCATATCAAATTCACTATCCTGGTCATGTGAAGGGTAAGGTTGAGGTGGTTTGGGAGCCTCTGGGGACACCAAGAATTCGAGCGGGACATTTGTAGTGGAGAAAGTGGTCTTTACATTCGCAGACTCTTCGACTTGACCGGAAACGGACAAGGTCGTTGATCCTAAGTTCACGATAATACAACAAAGGGAGATGTAGCTAATTTATAATAAAAAGGACAAGATATTTTGGCACATCAATACGCACGTGTTGCAAGAAAATTGAAAGTAAACGTGAAGTTGAACACTGTAATGTTAGAAGTGTAGATGGATTTAGGGTAAGGGTAAGGTGGGGTACAGCAACAAGTAGAGACCGAAATCTAATCCAAACTAGAGAACCCTCCTCAGTGTGACTATATATGTATAATTCATCATCAAACAGGGGTTAATCTGTGCGAACTGCTTCCCAATGTTCCAAATGTTGAAATTATTTAAATTTCCTAAGCTCATGAAAACGGATTATGAAGTCTGGTCACACTGCCCTATCCCACCTATAAACATCTTGGATCCATCCCTGGCTACAAGACTTTCCCTAACCACCCCTAGCTACAAGACTTTCCCTAACCACCCCTGGCTACAAAACCTTCCCCAACCACCCCTGGCTACAAGACCTTCCCTAACCACCCCTGGCTACAAGACCTTCCCTAACCACCCCAGGCTACAAGACTTTCCCTAAACAAATTGGACAAGTTGGTAATAGTCAAGGGAAGATAAAATGGTAAAAAATACTTGAACCTTACATACCTGAAGGAATTTGGCTCGTGGAAACACCTGTAGACTCACTGACGGCAATCTTTTCGCTCCAAGAGAAAAAACTTCCACTTTCCTCGTGGTCGCTTTCATCGTCACTTTCTTGCATTTTCGAAGTTTGAGCCGAGGACTTCTTGACCTGAGTACCGCTTACATTCTTGGCTTGCTTTCTACGCAAGCTGTCGGGTATTAGCGGTCGGTTGGCCAGCTTTGCCACCGGTCTGTTGGGATTGTTTTCCTTCACGACAACACCGTGTTTTGGTTTCGGCAACATAGAGAACAAACGTGTGGATTTCTAGCACGAAAACAAGGAGCAATGTCAGTATTTTTTGCATGTCGCCCTCTCCAGTGGCAGTGCGTTGCCGCGAAAACATCCGAATAAACAAATGATGCAAAAAAAACGGCGAAAGCGTGAATTTTCAGAAACGTTTTGGCATTCAGATTTTATCACGTGAACATTAGTCGATTTCAATGTTTAAACCTCCTTCTTCCCACTACCTACTTTTCTCCTACAATGCAAATATTTTGGTATTCAATCACTAAAAAGACAACAAATTTATTAAATTTCTAAAGACATGAACGAAAATTTGTCGAAAAAAATTTGCATTGTAGGAGTAAAAGTTCGGGCTGGTTTCGCCACTGCTCGCCCTTCGACTACACAACATTTCACCAGTTTGTAAAAATGCCTAGAAAAAGGTTGAGAAGTTAGTCTACCCTAAAAGGTTTCGATGTATAGGATACTGAAAGGGTTCAATAGAGAGACAGACATTGGTGTCATGTAAGTGAAGCAAAAAACAAATTAAAAAAAAAATGTTTTTTTTAGGGTTTTTTTGCTTTACTTTTTGAAAATGTAGGCTGGAAATTATTCATAGTGGCATGCAAGCTTTCACTAATATGTACTTTGATAAACATGTAGACCCCAGGAGGGGTTAAATGTGCAAATTAATGATTTTATTTTGACAAAACTAATAGTACAGGAAAAGATGTGTGAAATGACATTTTAACAAACATGGCAGTACATAAAATTACTACAGCAAAAAGTATTTTAGTAAAACACAAGACAATTGACACTGAATATAAAAATAAAATAATCGCTATTGATGACATGCAGCACTTGTTGAAATGTTTAGAATAAAAAATGTCAATTGTCTTGCATTTTACTAAAATAACAGTACGGGATAGAATGTGTGAAATGATGTTGCAAAATTTTCTGAAACAGAGCGTAAATGGCAACATATCAAAACTCGCTAATTACATAAGTATCAATTTCTGTGAGGATTATGGGATACGGCAAAGACACTTCATGTAGTTTTCATGTATTTGCAAAATCAACATTCGTAGAATGTGGCATTTGATTGGGCAACATAGAAAACTTCCTTTTTTGTGGGTCTCACATCACAAAAATTATTAAGTACATTTTGTCTCCGAGATAGCCTGTGAAATACTACATAACAGCTTATGCTTTCACTGAGACCAAAGTTACCCTAAGAAACAATAAATATCCTATGTATCAAAAGGTCTTAATTAATGTCTACACCTGAAGCCAGGGATAGCCAAAGAATTGCAGTGTGAATATCACAAATTCTACCTGCAAATTCCCTTGTCACAAGAAAAACAATGAAAGGTCATTACCTGAGAGTCTACAATGGAACTTGATTTTTTTCGTACAGCATAGTCCTCATCATCAGAATCTGACTGGATCACAAAGGCAAACGATAAAGTTAGATGAAAGAAAGAAAAAACCATTCAGCTCCTTCCATGCAGGTCAAAGTAAATTGCAACATTTATATTTCAAAATAAATTTGAAGCAAACTAGTCAATAAAAATCTTCCGGAAATCCAAAAATCAATAGCACTAGCATTGCTATAAAGACGCTTGCAATTAATTACACCTTATCTTATTTTCACTCTGTTCTTCAACAGAATGAGCTTGGAGATGGCAGTATATACGAACTTCATGACTATCTCTTGAAAACTTACCAAGCTTACGTAGAAAACTTAGATACTGACTAATGAAAAATAAAATGCAGCTTCAAAGCACAACATGCAAGGCTATGGCCGAAGATAATCTGACAAAAAGCTTACGTTCGCCTCCAGATTTGGCAAGGATATTTTCACGGTATTTGACTGACCGACTTTCTTGACGTCTTTCGACAAATTCTTGTCCGTCCACGAGACGGAACTTTTCCATGGTACAGGTAAGGATGAAAACAAGCTCCCTATTGACTTGGTTTTCGTCGCTGAACTCTCTTCACTCTCGATATTCTCATTAGTAATCCTGTTAGGTAAGGCTATCGATTCGATTTTCTTTACAGTCGTTTGTTCAACAAGAGCAGGCATTTCATCCTTACTATCAACAGAAGTTAGTAAGACAGTATCGTTCACATTTTCTTCGCCACTGTCATCACTGTCTTCGTACGAGACAAGAGACATTTTTTGCTTAAAAGTGTTCTTGTTTATTGTTCATTTTCACTACAATTTTATATAGGGAATTTGAATTTCTGCATTCTGAAGTTTTTTGATGTACTTCATGTTACATTTGAATAATGGCGTCATCGTCGATTTTGTACAAATCAGTTTTTGCATACGTCTTAAAAATAAACCAATTAAAAGCGCTAAACGCAAAAAATGTAAATGTAAGTGAGAAAACTCCACGTTGTTTGAATCCACAATTACGATCTGTTCAACAACAATCATTTTGCACGTTCAAACTGGCACTGATCGTTTATTTAGTGTGCAAGGTTTAGTTAATTAGACACTGTTGGAATTCAGCAAATTTTTGCACAATTCTGAACACAAAATTGATTATTAAAGTAAGCAAAACTTCATTGTAGCAAGTGTACTTTAAAGAGACACATCAGTATTCCATGCAGGATCAGGGAAATTAAAGCTATGCACCTCTTAAATGGCTAGAATTCATAAACGGTGGGATAAAAACTACTTGAAATTATTAGTTAAGTTAAATAAGTATGGTTAGAAGTAAAGTTTATGGGAATTTGGAGGTGGATTATACGATGCAAGACATCGTTAGAAAAATAACAATTAGTGATAGGCATTCTTTATAAAGATTACAAGATGTAAAGCAGAAAATTAATATAAAAACAATCTCCGAATATATTTTACCAAATTAAATAAAATTACTAAAATACAAAGACAAAGTGAGCAATCATACGTACGTTTCATTACCAATAAACGAAAAAAAGTTTAAAAAGTGGATAGCATAATTCATCACGTCTCAATTCGAAAAGTTTTAAACAAAATAGCCGTTCAATAAAACCTTTTCAACTTCTATAAACTGACCAAGCATTGTAGAAGTACGTCGCTTGGTCAGTGAAAACGATAAAATATGGCCATCGGTTTCACGATCTTGTCATATGTAGCTGTGTCATTGAACAATTCACCTGGTCTCATTAGTTTGGATCTCAAAAAAAACAACGAATATTGGAGCCAGAAAGCGAAATTGGCCAGAAAAGAAAACGAAATGCATTGGCACATCTGTACTGTGGCTCGCCTTGTGACAGTGGCTTTTTTTGTGGTTCAATATCATAAGGGTGACAATTTGGGTGGCAAGTTGAAACGTTTCCGAAACGTCAACGGCAATTACATTAAAGTGGAGTTCTTCACCGTAATTATCTCGCTGAGGTTTATTTGCCGAGATTATCTTGCTAAAAAGGTGAAATCCAGTCAAAAGTAGATTTCCAAAGAAAGAAATGTACAATAAGACGCCTTCACAATTAACTTCACGAACGCTGTTTCAATTGCTAGTGTTCGGCAGGGGTAGAGCCATGAAAATAGTGTAAAAGGCAAAAATCATGATACAGTACATAGAGATAGAGGTCCAGACACCTTAAGCTCTGGTTTATCTTCTCGTGGCTTGTCGTCGAAAAATATGAAAAGCACCCAAAACGTTAACGCCAAGAACAGTATCATAAAAACAATTGAGCCAAAAACCAAGCCAAAACTACATCCAGGAACTTACATTCGTCTTTAGACGTTTGACGTGGGATTCACATGACAATTTCGTCGGCCTCTTTGTATTACTACCGAAAAACTGTTGGAAGACCCTTTAGGAGTGCAGGGATTATATTAATACTTGACCAATAACACATGGAGCTAGCAAAAATCAGAAAGTCGATAAAAATTGGACAAAAAAAGGGTTGTCGCGTTAAGTTAAATCGTTGGAAGGAAGCGTACGATTTTCCAAGTTCGTACAATTGTAAGTTGTGCTTTCATCCACTTTGCTCTCTTCGCAGGGTAAGCAAAACAAAAATAGATTCGTGCCCAAAATGTGCGCAGGAAAATTTGCAAGAGCGACGTTCTCGTGAAAAAACGCACCTTACGAAAATAGCCAATGAACAACAATTCTGAAGCGATAAAGGCGACCCTTCAAACATTGCACAGTCACTGGAAATCTTTGATACCTCGAATTGTATTTGTAAAACCTACAATCGTACTAACTGATAGCCAGGCAAAGGCTGTAGAATATGCTTGCAGATCCGAAAAAAAAACAAGCCAAAGAAAGAAAATATTTGCATCGGTGAATTGAGTTGAGGGTCGTGAAGAGCGTGACCTTTGGTAAACAAATATATGTACAACATGACTGGAATGGCTATAACCATAGAGGACGCGATGAACATATCCTGCCGTGCTGTATTAGGACCCTCGTATTCCCCCAAATTCAACACCAAAGTGCAACACATAAATATAGATAAGTAACAGACTGATGAATGACTGGGAATCTTGATGTCGCTTTCCGTCGATGCGGCGCCAACAATTACATGAAATGGGAGGTAAACGCACAGGCAAATCTCGTCGACGCCATGATTGACAAACGGTTATCCCAAGCGTATTGAAACTCAGCCAAAACAGACAGATAACAGACATCAGCGCCCCTGTTTGATGGAGAAAAATCTGGCACAACTCTATCAGTACGATCAAGTACATTTAACAAAGATGGCGTGTCCACGTGCAATGTACTCGCGCTTAAATAACCAGGGGTCGGTTGCTCGAAGCCTAGCTGAGCCTAGCTGAGCCTAGCTGGATAACGTTATACATTGGATAGCAAAAATTTTCAAACTTGTAAAAAAAGTGTCTGTATTTGTCTCACAACAAAGAAATTTCGTAATCTTCGAAACAATATTTTATTTCAGTGCTTGCTCAGTTCGAATCTAATATTCATTGCTTTTTAAAAGGTTCTTTAAAAGTTTTAAAATTGCTATTCAATGGATAACGCTATCCAGGCTTCGTACAACCGGTTCCTGTGCTGCGCCTACTTGCACTACTTACATCCACAGTCATTTTCTATTTCAAAGAAGAAAATTTTGTCGATTGTAGAAGAGATGCGATGAAATGAACCGTTAAAATGAGCTACAATAAAGACAGGAAAAATTCCCGAATAGCTTCATGAATAACCATGAGCTTGTAATTGATCCCCGTAAAGCAAGAAAATGGTGACGCGAGTCGATATTTCTGACAAGGGACGGATCCAGTCTCAGGGATAAATAATTTAAAATAAATGACTACGGCTTAAATGGATAGATTAAAAATTCAAACTACTTTAAAATTTTTGTCTTTATAAAAGAAGCAAAGGATGTTTTTCATATTTGCACTGGCTTATGCAAACCTCAGAGACGTTTGTGAGAGCTCTCGAGCATGTGCAACCCTCGACCTTCGGTCTCAGGCTTGCACTGATCTGCTCTCGAGTTATTCCAAAGGTCTCCTCGGTTTGCATAAGCTCGTGCAAACACAGTAAGCATCTATTATTTTTTAATTAATGTTTTTGAAAATAACTCAATCTTTTGATTTTAGGGTCTGCATTTATAACAAGAACAAATGTAGGCATTCACTTTTACCATGCTAAACCTGTGGCCTTGACTGGGGGATGAAAGTGTGTCAATTGCAGATCAGTGGTCAAGTGACGCTGGGACGGTGGGAGCTAAAGCTTTGGACGTCGCAACAAAACTAGAAAAAACAATTAGATAATTAAAACAAATTTATGGGGAATCAAATACCGAGCTAGACAAGCGGTAGAACTTTGAAATTTTGGTATATTATCATTTAGCTAGAACTATGTTTGGTGTTGAGGAATCTTTGGAGACATAGGCCTGTTCCAAACGTCGCATTTTACTTGTTTTAAATGCATTCGGCGCACGCAAAATGCGACGTTTGAAACTGGCCTTACTCTCAACATATTCACATAGCTTAGCTAATAAATACGATCATTCAGCAAATTTCTAGTGGAGAAAAGGAGAACCAACAAAGGCTGATTAACGGAGGATCATAAACGTTAGGCTAACGCCACAGGGCGAAAAACAACAATTTACGATTATACTTCGATGAATTCTCCTCATCAATTAGTAGTATACAAAAACTTAAACATTTGTTTAACAAGTTTACTGCAATGAAGCCAATGAAAAAAGACGAAAGCTAAATGCAATGGATTTGATCCTGAGAAGATTTTTCTCATGCTGCTGCCGGTTGGTTCACTATCAATTGTACAGTCGATACGGTCGTTCTCTCTCGTGATGCTAAGGTGAAATTTAACTCATTACAAAATACGAAAGCACAAGTGAGCGCAATTTGTAAACTCTAGATTTAACGGCTCTAAAACCAGAATTTAAGAAAAAACAGCATTTCGCGATAAGACACTATTAACAGGTTTATTTCATACAATGTGTGGCAAATTCTAAAATATATTTACCATTTAATTCAAGGCAAGACGAAAGGCACAATGACTTATCTCTAAGTGTACTCCCGATTTAAAACTTAGCAAAGCTTGACACAACCCATATTCCCATCTTAAGTTTCCCATGCTTGACATCACGCAGAGTAATTGCATTTCGAAAACTTTTAAACGAAGCAGCTGTTCAAGAAAACTTTCTCAACTTCCAAACATATACCAAGCATTGTAGAAATACTTCACTGAATGAAAACGGAAAAATATGGCCAACGGTGTTACTTTAAATCCATATGATTGAGCTCCAACGGTTGTGTCAACTGAACCTAGTCTCAGCGTAAGAAACGAATGTTCAATCCATCATGCAAGATTGGTCAGCAGCAAAAACGTAATGCATTCGCAGATCCATACGCGGGCTCGCCTTGCGGTGACTTTCTTACGGCTCAGAGTCATTAGGGTGACAAGTTTCGTTAGTTCTTCACACGCTGCAGACACGTCAGGAAGAGAAGGGTGATGCTTCTCCATGATAACAATAACCAGTAGAAAGCTTTCCGCAACCATTATCCCGAAAAAAGAAATGTACAACAGCACATCCTCATAGTCGATTTCACGAACGCTTTCACCATTGCTGGCGCTCGATAGGTTAAGCGACACAAGAATAATGAAACAGGCAAAAATCATGGTCAGGAACAAAACAACTATGATCCAAATATGCACCTGTAAAGCTGTTGCATAGTCGTCATCAAACATCAACCACATCACGGACGCCAAATACAGCACCATATAAATTGAACCGAAAAATATGCCTAAACCACACTTTGGTATATACATTCGTGTTTTGACGATGGTTTCCCTTAGCGTACTGACGTTTCCTTGGTTTGAAGTTTGCCAAATTACGGCTGAAAGACCATTGGGCGTCCTTTCCGGGATTATGTTGATCCATAACCAATAGAGCATGGAGATAGCAAAGATGAGATACTCGATAAAAATTGGATAAAAAATATCCCGATGCCTTTGCCAATTTAGAGGAAGCGTTTCATTTTTCAAATCTATACAATTCAAACTGAAAGTCTCATTTTTTTTCATTTTGTTTTCCTCACAGTGTGCCCAAAACCAAAGCAAAAGGTTCGTGCACAAAACGTGCGCAAGGGAAAGCTGCAAGAGCACCGTTCTTGCGACCAAACGTGCTCTGCTAAAATAACCAATAAACAATGTTTCACAAGCGATAAAGACGACCTTCAAAACTTGCACTGCCATCGGTAAAAATGTAAATCTCACATCAACTTTGAAAAACCGGCACTTGTAATCATCGATAGCCAGGCAAACACTGTTGAGCATGCTCGCAAATCCAAAAATGTACAAACCACCGCGAGAGAAAATTCGCTAAGGCGAATTGTGTTGTGGATCATGAAGCACGTGATCTTTGCTAAACAAATATATGTACAACATGGCTGGAATGGCTATGACCATCGAGGAAACAATGAAAACTTGTTGCCGTGTAGTATTAGGGTCATGGTATTTTACCAAATTCAAAACCACAGTGTAGCACATAAATATGAATAAGTAACAAACTGATGAATGACTGGGTATATTGATGTCGCTCTCTTATGATGCGGCGCCAATAACGACATGAAATGGGAGGCAAATGCACAGCCAAATGGCCTTAAAAAAATCTCGTAGACGCCACGATTGACAAACGTTATCCCAAGCGTAGTTAAACTCGGCTAAAACACACAGATACCAGACATCTGCACCGCTGTTTGCGGGAGACAAATCTTGCGAGACACTCTTGGAATCATCACGAAGATCAACAAAATTCAAAAAAGATTGCGTGTCGACGTGTAATGCACTCGTGCTCGAATAACCACTTGCCCCACTAAGAACATCCGCCATTTTGTAAACGTAGTAGAAATGGACCGTTGAACAGAGTAAAAACAAAGACCGCAAAAAGTGCTTTAAAAATTTCAGGAATGTGCTTCCTTGTAATTCACCCAAATGGTGACGCAAGCCAACATTTTTGACAAACGACTGAATGACAGATTCAATGTAAGGCCTAAATAAATGACTAATGCTTAACACAAACTACCTTAAAAGCGGTTCAATGAGTGAGATTTCATTGTCCGAAAGTTTATAACCAAAGGCATTGTCATGAAGGTGTTTCAAATTACATTCAATCTCCGCTACAATTTATTTTGCCAATGGCTAATCAGCCAATAAAATTGCTAATAGCTGATAGCGAGTAGTGTAGCGAGCCCGCAAGTATTGGTCTTGGTGTATGACTTTCAGAGCATTAATAATAGCGGTTTCTGGAGAATTCTTTTATTTTCACAGTGACCATGCACAGAAAAATTTACATTGCAGGACCAAATTTGCAGCGGGATGGCTACGCCAGTTGATACCTTAGCTATCATTGGATACCAGAGACAAGGTTCACAGGTCACGAATGCAGGTAACTCTCGCTATCAAAAGCCTATCAAAAACTAATTTCAACGAATTTTAAAGTTAAAGTTTTAAACAACAACGTCATTGGTATAGAACTTTCAAAGACTTAAAGCCCACCAATCCATGAGACAGTCTATATTATTTTTCATAACGTTGGTTCAGCCACTTCTAAAATGAAACAGTTAGATGCCATAAAGGACAATGCACTAATACATCAATACAACGATGAAGTGCCCTTTTTAATTTAAAATGAAAACAAACAGAGTCAATAAAACAGCTGGCTGAAAAACACGGCCGCTTGGCGTGGGCATTCAAAACGATTCCTACATCAAATTACATTTACAACTTACACCCATAGTAGTATTTTTGAGATAATCTCGACTGTGATTGGTTGATAGTTTAATTGCCAGCACTGTAAGGGCCTAATTATATGGAGGCGACCTGGCCCGGATAGCGAGCTAGCCCGATGATTTCAAGGGATTGAAAGGAGCTGAAACTTCAAGGATAAAAATTAAAACTGTTTGCGAAGCACTACACGTCACTCCGGTTGTAATTCTCAAATTAGGGCAAATTGGTTGTTTCAATTTTAAATGTTTTGAGAAATTATTTAATCAGAACATTGTAAAATTGCTTGAGAGATTTATCTGATGATAAGTATTGAATCGTGTCCAATTGCCAAAGTCATTTAACACTTGTGTCAATCTCGGCTACTGGGCTCATGTAATCAGCCCCTAAGAGATGTAACCTATACCGCTGAAATACAACGAAAGCCAAACATGCTACTTTTCATTAATCATTAAAAGAAAGCAAAATAATGTGATCGCCAGGTAACGAACTACAAGATACTAAATACAACTGGTCGCAAGCAGAGGTGCAGCATTCTATGAACGACATCGACAATTCACGCAAGTGAGACTCAGGGGCAAAGCTGGAACGTTAATTAGAGTGTGTGTGCATTCATATATTCCTTAATGGTTTCCACTGCTGGTTCCTTCTGAAAGTTAATTTACTTTCAAAAAATCAATAGGCCACCACTGAATGTATGAATAAACACCTCACAATTAACGTTCTAGTTTCGCCCATGATTATAATTTGTGGAATCGGTTCTAAAAACGGCATTTCATAAGAAATCATAGAACAATTCGTGATTTGCCACACTTTAAAGATTACAAGGTCTATGCCAGTCGATTTAAGAGACCAGCCCCTGAACCTATTTGCCCACATACAACACAAATAAAAAAATGGGCGATTAAAAATACATTTGATCGACAAACAAAGGAAAAAATATTACAAAACGGGAGAGCAAGTGTAATTTAACATTCCCCTCCCTCTCCCTTGAAATGTTTGAAGAATGTGTGCCAACCAAGATGCATTGCGCGGTAATCACAGCGTGGCGGCCATTTTGTGAGTCGAGAAAATAGCGGATAATGTTACTGCAGTCTATGCAACCTAGAAAAACGATAATGTTAATGCAAAGTAGAATTTTTAATAAATGAGTTTTTGCTAACTTTTCCGATAAATTAGACAACGTAGTGACGAAATTGAATTCATTGTGCTGCAAGCTCAAAAAGTTACGATGTAAACAAACAAAAGCGCGTAGTGCATCTTGGTTGACACACATTCCTTAATAGCTGCTCAAGAAACCTTTCTCAGCTTCTATACTCGGACCAAGCATTGTAGAAGTACGTCGCCGAATGAAAACGGAAAAATATAACCATTGGCTTCACGATCGTTCCATATGCATCTATGCCATGGATTGTTCGTATTTCACCTGGTCTCGTCAGCTTGGGTGGCAAATAAAACGTATCTTCGATCCACCAAGCTAAGTTGGTCAGCAGTAAAAACAAAATGCATTCGCATATCCATACGCGGGCTCGACGTGTCGCTGTTACTTTTTTGTGGCTCAACGTCATGAGGGTGACAATTTGGGTGGCATGCTGAAACGTTGCGGATACGTCGACGGCAATCAGATGAAAAGGAGGACGCTTGTGCTTCGCCGTGATAATCTTGCTAACAAGATGAAAGCCTTCCAGAAGGAGTATTCCAAAGAAAGATATGTACAACAAGACGTCCTCATAATCAACCTCACGAATGCTCTCGCCATTGCTAGCGTTCAATAGATTTAGCGACACGAGAATAATGTAACATGAAAATATCATGGTCGTGTACATCGAGACGGACGCCCAACAGTACACCTTAAACACTGTTTTATTATCATAATCAAAATTATTGGTTTTTTGGTGCTCGCTGGAGTAAAAATTGCCCACAGCATAAACGCCAAGAAAAGCGCGACATAAATCGAGCCAAATAATAAGCCAAAACCACATCTTGGAATATACATTCGTGTTTCGACATTTGACGAGGGATTGCCATTAAAATTTCGTGGTTCCCTTTGCGTTGTGACGTTTTCTAATGCAATGCGCATATACGAAAAACCGTTTTGGGGCCTTTCAGGGATTATGCTAGTCCATAACCAATACAGCATGGAGATAGCAAGAATGACATACTCGATAAAAATTGGATAAAAAATTTCCTGATGCCTTTGCCAATTTAAAGGAAGCCCTTCACTTGCAGACGAATTACAAGTCAAAGAGGAATTTTCATTCATCATTCTACTTTCTTCACAGAGTGTCCAAAACCAAAGCAAAAGATTCGTGCCCAAAATGTGCGCGAGGAAAATTTGCAAAAGCGGTGTTCGCGCGAAAAACGCGCTTTATGAAAATAAGCAAGGAACAACGTTTCGCAAGCGATAAAGGCGACCTTCAAAACTTGCACAGTTATTGGTAAATGTTTAAATAACTTATCAAATTTAAAAATCGCACTTGGCATCATCGATAGCCATGCAAATGCTGTTGAACATGCTCACAAATCCAAAAATGTACAAACCACCGCGAGAGAAAATTCGCGAAGGCGAATTGTGTTGTGGATCATGAAGCACGTGATCTTTGCTAAACAAATATATGTACAACATGGCTGGAATGGCTATGACCATCGAGGAAACAATGAAAACTTGTTGGCGTGTAGTATTAGGGTCATGGTATTCCACCAAATTAAAACCAAAGTGTAGCACATAAATACAAACAGGTAACAGACCGATGAATGACTGGGAATTTTGATATCGCCATCAAACGACGCAGCGCCAAAAATTACACGAAATGGTAGGCAAACGCACAGCCAAATAGCCCTTAGCAAATCACGTCGACGACACAATTCACGAAGGTTATACCAAGCGTAGTTGAGCTCGGCAAAAATAGACAGATACCAGACATCTTCAACCTTGTTCGCTGGAGACAAATCCGACACAACACTCTCAGTACTAGCACGATTACAGTGTAAGATTGACGACAAAGATTGCACGTCAGACATGCGTGATGTACTAACGCTCATATAACCAGTGCTGCGTCCACTTGAGCTTATCAAATCCTCAGCCATTTTCTATTTGAATAAGAAACGTTCGTCGATTGAACAAGAGATGTGATAAAAGAAAATAGTCCGTAGAACTGGGTTACAACGATAGCCACAAGAATTGCTTAGAAATTCCAGGAAAATGAAAATCTTTATTTCAAAGTCAAAAATTATACCCTAGGAAGCATGACCTAAAATAGTTGTCACACGGAAATGACGTAAAGCAATGAAAAGAAAGTGGGAAAGTGCAACTGATTGCAAAATGGACTAAAGCATTATTGAAATCTGACAAGTTCTTCAGAAGGCTTCTAAAATTCTTCAAAAGCGTTCAAAAATTCTTCATAAGTTCAAACATCAGCTCATTTGAGGGTTTTTTAAAACGTTTGTTTATCGCTTAAAGGATTTAGAATACTAAAGCCGACACATTTGACAAACGATTGAGTCACGGAAACGAATGCGTATTCCGTCTTGCCTGCGGTTGAATGGTAAATATATTCTGGAATTTGTGCCATAAGTTGTTAGAAATGGACCTGTTGCGTGTGCTTTATCACTAAAAACGACAACAGCTTGTAACGAACTACATTAAAACTTCCAAATTTTTCGATAGTACAGAGTAGATTTGGAATGCAGGTGTATAAAAGCGTAAGTCAGATTATATAATTACACTGTGAATTCCTGTTCTATGAAATTAACATTAACATATAGATAATTCTTGTTTTCATCAGTGAAAAAATTTCACAGGAAATTTCAAGGTAAAATTTTTAAATTATTGTTTTCGAAATTGGCTGCCAATAGGTTATATACCTCTTTTCCAGACTACGTTTATGCCAAAATCTTATATAGTGACAGCGTTAATAAAAGGAGTTTCAAGCGGTATCAAAAAAACAGAGATGGCGTTGCATGAGCCAGCGATTCAGTAATCACTATCAAACAAAAATTTGTGCATACCTTATGTGGTAGTGTGGTCAAAGAGCATCTTCCGCGTCATTTTTATCAAAGAAAAATGTTTGCTTTTTTAAAGAACCGTTATTTGTCCGTTGAAGTATTTCATAGATATTCAGTGCCTCTCCTTAAAATAGCATAACAACGTAAGGAAAATTTGCTTCATGAGGGTGAAAACACTTTTGGAAATCGACCCGTTGAATTGAAGGCTTAATGACCGCAAAAGCATACCTCGTGGAATTCCGTGGTTTTCCGTGAAGCCACGAGGATTGGACGGAGTTTTGCAATCCAGCGTTACTTCCTTTCGAATCACCGAATCAATATCGACAGCGCTGAAGAATGCGACTGACTGAAATGTTAAAAATTTTCTTTTAGATTATATCGCCCATTTAATAAGTGGTCTTTTTCTCATGCAAAAGCACTATCTGAAATTATACGGCTTCTCTCGTTGACCAATGTGTACTTTTGTATTAAAGTAAGAGTTTCCAGGTTTCTTAACTCTTGATGAGTTAACTACGTGTCAGTGATCTTAGTTTTGATTCAAAATGTTATAAAATAGAAGAAGCACTTAAGACAAGTGATTATAATCATTGCTTCAATCTTGTATTCCTCACTGCGAGGCAATTTCACGAAATACATTGTGAATGCCACAAGGAAAATTGAAAATAACATGTAAGTTCATTAGGGTAACTACTTCATTGGTGTTAGTTTTTTATTGGTGTAAAATACTTCATTATTGTTAAGGCCTACTTGTGGCAAATCACGAATCCCCAGCTTGTAGGAAAACATCGATCTTGTCAATAAGTTTGTGATCTGCAGAGCAAGAGCAGCCCTAAAACGATCTTCTTCGTTCACCAAGTAACGAACCTAAACAGATAGGGCAGTTATTTTATAACATAAACAAACATAATGAGTAAGAAAACCTAACGTGCAAACAGTTTCAGTAGACAGACCAACAGCCATTATTTTTTTAGAGCAGGGGGGATAACGAAAGTATTAAACCGTAGGGGTACTAGACAAAAATGTACTGAAGGTGTTGTATTGCAGAAGAAATCAACGTGACGTTTTCAAGTGGAGCTGAAAACGTAAGTTCCTTGATTTAGCAGTCACAAGATCAGGTGAAAATCCAGTGGAAACATTTCCTGCAAACTCTGCAAGGAGAGAAAACACCTCACAACCGAGCACTTCAACATTGGCAATGATATGAAGCACCAATCAGGAAGGATCCAAAACATCACAACGTCCTATGCAAGATGCAGAAGCGATAGCCAGTACGTTCATGGTACTAGCCCAAAGGCAAGATGACCAAGGTAGCTAATACAAAGCCAGTGTGCCATACATGCATTTTTTACTGGATCTGGTCTTATGAGCATAATTTCTCACCAACTTCATATAGTTGCAAAGTTCGGAACTGGAGAGGATGTGTTTAAGCTCATCCGATCGAATTTGGTAAAAATTGCACGTATACGGTCCCCCTGTACGGAGGGACTCAAATTTTGCAGGTTATTAAACTGGAAACTACTTTTCTTCCTCTCAGTCACAGCGATGTAAGTTCTTGCTTTCATCAACAAACGTCGAACCATTTTGAAATCCTTGTTAGTGAGGTAACTTTCTTCAGTAAGTATCATTCAGTCAATCAGAATTTCGAGGTTCATAAAACGTAATCAATGTTAACCTATTAAAATGAACTCATTTGAAAGGCACGGCACTCTTCCCTTGCGCAAAAACAGTGAAGCAGATGACCACTCCCCCGGTGCTAAAAAGTCCACAATGTTTTGCTAACTCGCACCTCATCATGAATACTGATGCAAAATCGACCATCGATGTTGCATTCGGTGAAGAGCCATTTCATACAGACCAACATCAGATGAAGATAATCAACAGCCGACGACTGAACAACCCAATTAATACGACTTGTGATGAACTAGAGAAAAAATGACGAACACATTCTATATTGGTGTAAAATATTAAATTGTGTCAAAACAACGATAATATTTGCGTTGATTGTCTAGAAAAGTGTTTACAATAGCCTGCGCACAAAAAAGAAGGCAATGTTGTCATAATTCACAGGAAGTTTGCAAATCAATTCAGAGGCATATAAAAACTTTCGAGTACACACGTAGAAGCCATCGAACGTCGGTTTGAGTTGACTTTCACAACTCTCCGTAATGAAAAAACGCAGTGCTTTAAGCCTGTCTGTCATATCACATCACAATACAGCAATTGTGTGATGGACATGATTAATTTTCGTCGATTCATTCGTACCTTGTTCCTGACGATGTTCGGTTCCAGTGCTCTACTGATCTTACAGCCAAGAACTGGGGTGGACGGTTGTTCTGATTGCGCAATATTCTCCAGCTTGTTGAACATCTGAGATTCGCTGCGTAAATTGTATGTGTGTAAATGTATCTTATAATTATTTAGTAGTTATACATCAAGCTTTATAAGTAAATATTTGAAACAATATACCTCCAATGGGTTAAATCGGTTAAACTTACAGCAAAACCCCAGTGCAAAATATGAAAATCCTCCCACGAACACGAAACCTTACATTCGAAGGGGTGCTGCAAATTATCTTAAAGTTGTGTCCAATTGGTACATTCGGGTGCGTCGTGGACGATAGGGAGCAATACAAAGAGCATAGGCGGAACGGAAGTAGAGTAATGTTGAGAATAAAGTGAGTGAGAGAGGATACTTTTGAGTTTGAGAATAAAATTTTTAAGGTGTGATTGTGTGATTATTCTTCTAGGGATTCAAGCACATATTAATAAAGTAATTATTCATTGAGTTTTACCTTCCTTTTTGCCATTCCTTGTACAAACTCATCACCTCGCCGTGATCTCTACAAACAACCGTTCGTGAATCGTAAGATAAAGACACAATAAATAGGCCGATCATATTAATGGCATCCCACTTCACTTGGCGTTGTTCTCGATACAATTACAGACCATAGAGGTTTAGCAAACTCATTTTGAGTAATTGCTTCCAGACAGTAAGAACCTATCTAATATCATATCAATGTATCTATTAGTCCTGTGACAGCATGCACAACCTGGAAAATTATACGTTCCGTGGAAAATTCTTAAGCGGAAACGGGCCTCGACTGTTCAGCTCATTAGACTTATCACCTCTAAAGCGTTCCTATTATGATTGTACTTTGGCAACCTATCATTACTATCATGAATCCTTTTCATACATACATACATATACCGACCCAACCCCGAACAATTCTTGACGAACACAACGTATGCAACAGGAAACCATGAAATACCTAAAAAAGGAAAACGAAATATATTTACCTGAATCTTCGAGACTTCCTCAGCAGCTCGTAGTAAATTTTACTGTCCATGAAACCGTCGTCGGTGACGAAACTGTCATATTTATACTTGATAGCAATCCTCATACCATAATCAGACAACCGATGCCTAAAGGTGCGGAATAACTCCAATGAAATATCATTACGCTATACTTCTAAAAGAAATTTTGCCTTTGACCTTATTTTCAACAATATCTTAACTTCACATCAATTCTAATGAACACACTAAAATAAAGGATTTAAAGACACGCAGAGCACAACCGTTGTCGACACTCAACAGGAAGACTCGAAATTCGACATTATATCACTTGCGTTCAATCGACTAGAGTATATAAAGATCCACGTCAAAAATCAAAACACATTAAAACGTACGGTGGCTCACAAGGGACACCACACAAAATAATAAGAATTATACAAAATAAAGATATCACTACATACACAAAATACATTACACACACACAAAATACATTATACACACACAAAATACATTATACACACACAAAATACATTACACACACACAAAATACATTATACACACACAAAATACATTACACACACACAAAATACATTATACACACACAAAATACATTACACACACACAAAATACATTATACACACACAAAATACATTATGCACAAACAAAATACATTATACACAAACAAAATAAAAATACACACACAAAATAAAATACACACATAAAATAAAAATACACACACAAAATATGATCGCGGGCGCTTGCAGTGTCGGATAGCTGACTACTATCAGTTTATTATAAGGTTGTAATCAGATATGTGTAATTGTGATTTTAAAATGTGGTCGACGAGTACTTGTCGTCGTATTTAACAGTTTTAACTGCGAAATATTTTTGTAACAATGTTATCGGAAGAAGCGAAGCTGAGGAAAAAACATTGACCTCGGTCTGAATAATTCTTGATATCATGTTCAACATCATCCAATAATTGCTTATTATTTCTCTTATTTGTTTTTCGCTTCAGTATCGCAAGACCTTGCTTTCGATTCCTTTCCAAATGTCATTCAAAATATTTCGCAGTTAAAACTGTTAAATACGACGACAAGTACTAGTCGACCACATGTTAAATTCACAATTACACACATCTGGTTACAACCTTGTAATAAACTAAAGTAAATGGTTTGAACCCGGGAGTATCGTTACATGTTTGTAAATGTAGATCGTCCAGGTTGGTATAGTCCTGAGAAGGACTGCTTTTGTTGTTGTTGACTGACGTTTCGACAACCTTAGCGGTAGTCATCTTCAGAGTCAAATGAGGAGTAAACGTTTACGGTGGGCCGGTACGGGTCACCAGAAAAATAATTTAGAAAACATAACAAACAATAAGAAAACATCACTCAAAATCATACTACACATTTCAAAATACTCACTACACATTTCAAAATACTCACTACACATTTCAAAATACTCACTACACATTTCAAAATACTCGCTACACATTTCAAAATACTCGCTACACATTTCAAAATACTCGCTACACATTTCAAAATACTCACTACACATTTCAAAATACTCACTACACATTTCAAAATACTCGCACATTTCAAAATACTCACTACACATTTCAAAATACTCAGTACACATTTCAAAATACTCACTACACATTTCAAAATACTCACTACACATTCGTCCCAGTCTTACCCTGGTCTGGTCTGCCCACGGTCATCAGTTTCCATCTACGAAACTGACGTGACATCATAAAATATTAATCCTGGATTAATATATTATATATATACTCTGATGATGGCTTTGGAATAAAGTGACATCATAAAGTAAGCATAAATATATAATTCCGCATTTCACAAAACAAACAAAATGGGACATTGGGATAATAGCATGAAAATATTGGCTGAACTCTAATCAGAAATTCTTCCAGGGTTTTGCTGGACTTGGTCGGGCAACAACATTAGTAGACGATCTACATATCGCAAGCAAATGTATTTGCAGTGGCTTTCGACACATGTCCGTACTTTAATAGCAAAAATTTGAGTATAGAATTTGCATTCGCTATGTCGCGTACGTACTTGTGTGATGCGTTACAAAAATAACAAGGAAACCAAAGAGGAAATTTACACATAGTGCTATAATTTGTTGCACAAGAAACGCCAAAGAAAAGGAAAAGTTCGGTAATTTTGAGTAAAAGCAATAAATTTAGAACTTCAATACCAGTCACGTCAATAAGTGCATTAGTTAAACTAACGACTTTCGAATATAACCAATACAAATACAATTACATGCAATCTGTAGATTGACCACTCATGTTGTGTTGTCTAACCAAGACCAAGAAATCCCTGGAAGAAATACTACTAATAGTTCATGTACGCGTATCGCATATTTTGATGCTATTGTGGCGATATGTTTGTCTATGTGCCGAATTCCACATAGACAACATATCGCCACAATAGCATCAAAATATCCTTACTCGTACTGAACTATTAGTAATATCAGAAGCGTATATTTATATCAGCTTTCTGCCATCACGTCAATTTCGTATATGTAAACTAATGACGACCGTGGGCAGGCCAGACCAGGGTAAGACTGGGACGAATGTGTAGTGACTATTTTGAAATGTGTAGCGAGTATTTTGAAATGTGTACTGAGTATTTTGAAATGTGTAGCGAGAATTTTGAAATGTGTAGTGAGTATTTTGAAATGTGTAGTGAGTATTTTGAAATGTGTAGCGAGAATTTTGAAATGTGTAGTGAGTATTTTGAAATGTGTAGTGAGTATTTTGAAATGTGTAGCGAGTATTTTGAAATGTGTAGTATATTGAAATGTGTAGTGAGTATTTTGAAATGTGTAGTATTTTGAAATGTGTAGTGAGTATTTTGAAATGTGTAGTGAGTATTTTGAAATGTGTAGTATGATTTTGAGTGATGTTTTCTTATTGTTTGTTATGTTTTTTAAATTATTTTTCTGGTGACCCGTACCGGCCACCGTAAAACGTCAGGTTATAATAAACTTATAATAAACTGATAGTAGTCAGCTATCCGACACTGCAAGCGCCCGCGATCATATTTTGTATGTGTGTATTTTTATTTTGTGTGTGTATAATGTATTTTGTGTTTGTATTTTAATTTTGTAGGTGTGTGGTGTATTTTGTGTTTGTATTAATATCTTTATTTTGTATAATTCTTATTATTTTGTGTGGTGTCCCTTGTGAGCCACCGTAAAAACGCTACTACACTTAAGAAAATATGGACTTAAGTTAGAGCACAAAAGCACTGCCGATGACGACTGGCCTTTATAACGATAATCATAGTTTCTCATTGTGATTATTGTTTACGATTTCGAAACAAAATTCTAGACTAAATCATGGTATAAAGTTTCAGGCTTCAGACCAGTTCGACAAAAGACGCTGGACATGATTATTGCCCGTGACGGATAAACTAAAACACCTTTGAATCCCTTTGGTGGCAGCATAAAGTTTTTCGGCTTTGCTCCTGGCTTCGTTTTCCGTGAGACGATGATTGAATTGCAGAAGTAATTTCTCGGCAAAAGTAATCCCAGCGCCGTAAATCCGTCCGTAGTTAAAAACCTACAATCAAGTCAAAGTGAACTGAAGTAAACCTATAGAACCTATTTTCAATCATAACTTTTCTTTTTACTTCATAAACTAGCCGTACACACGCACTAAAAGTGAATATCAAATTACCACAGCTTCATAGCATCAGAAATAATAAATATGGTTGACGTAAAACTTTTTTTCCACTCGTTTCAGACTAACATTATTTAACCAAATAACGGTGACTAACCCAGTTTGACGTAGATGTTGGGAGCGGGAATGTGGGCGATAGAGGTTTGTTGAAATCCATGTGAACCATGCACGTAAAGGGGGTCGAGACTTTGTTTCAACACTATCATTATAAAGCCAATATAATGAATGGTTTAAAAAGAGTTTACACAGTTTTCCAGAGTGAATTGAAAAAACGATTTAGGTCAAATTAATTTCAAACGCAAGCAACAAAATAAGACTCATACGAAAATTATCCCAGGATACAAAGTTCGTATACTCAATCATCCCGTAAGTTTACCTTCGCATGTTCTCGTGTTATTCCAATGGTGTCTGCAGTTTTGCTGTGAAGATCGGTTCCCTCAGATTTTTTACCCTGTAGCGTCATCCACCCAAACGCCGTACTTCCTAATAATCATAAACACATGAACACATATAGTATAAAGCAAATTCCGAAAAAGCAAGATCTCTTGAGATTGCAAAATATGCATCAAAACAAGACGAGAAGTGAACTGTAAATTTTCGACTTTATTTCAAAGTCATCTTCAGACAGAATGTTCTGTCTGAGGATGACTTTGAAATAAAGTCGAAAATTTACAGTTCACTTCTCGTCTTGTCTTGATGCATATTTTGGAATCTCAAGATGTCTTGCTTTTTCGGAAATTGCTTTACACTATACTTCTTTAAATTGCCGGCTGGTCATGGTACATGAACACATCTTTCCCTTCCAATCGTGGGAGTGAATTAGCGCGCTTCAACGGTTCGTCAAACGAACAATTTTCTCGCGAGGAAGCCTTGAAATAGTGGAGTCAGGTTTGGGCTGCTATCGCGTACTCCGAAAAACAAAATCGTCAGCAATTTATGTTTAATATATATATGGTCACAACCTACCATGTGTTCTGGCGAGGTTTGCGTCAACCTACCATGTGTTCTGGCGAGGTTTGCGTCAACCTACCATGTGTTCTGGCGAAGTTTGCATCACCCAATAAAGCGGCAATCCACAACTCTTGGCTGTCGACATCCGCCCCAACAAAGCAGTATCCTGGCGGAGCACGTATGAGCGCTTTCAGTTCTGATCCAACGCGGTCAGCCTGGATATGTAGGTTGTAAAGATAACACTCAGAGTAGCTCAACACCACTTAAAGGACTTATCATCACATAGTTTAGGACAGTACATATCCAAGTAACAAGAATGAGATTTCCGATTGGATCAATGACATAAAAGGGATAAATGCTCAGTATTTTTTCTTCAGATTCATCATTATGAAATCCACTTTTCTTACCCTCGGATTGCTGGCTGTCATCCATGTTGGCTCGACTGCCCGACGTGTTACTGTACCGGCAGTAATCAACCTGGGTAATATCGCACCATATTGCTCATCCGAAGAATAACCTTGTGATCTAGACGATATGTAAACATAACATTTGTAGATGATCTGCACGACAAATGAAAACAACACACAAAGATATCTAGATGACAAGAGGAAACAACACATAAAGATGATCTACAGGACAACTGAACACAACACATAAAGATGATCTACACGACAAGGGAACACAACACATAAAGATGATCTCCACAACAAGGGAACACAACACATAATGATATCTACAGGACGAGTGAAAACAACACAGCAAGATGATCTACATAACAACAGAACACAACACATAAAGATGATCTCCACAACAAGGGAACACAACACAAAATGATATCTACAGAACGAATGAAAACAACACAGCAAGATGATCTACACGACAAGGGAACACAACACATAAAGATGATCTCCACAACAAGGGAACACAACACATAATGATATCTACAGGACGAGTGAAAACAACACAGAAAGATGATCTACATAACAACTGAACACAACACATAAAGATGATCTCCACAACAAGGAACACAACACATAATGATATCTACAGGACGAGTGAAAACAACACAGAAAGATGATCTACATAACAACTGAAAACAACACATAAAGATGATCTCCACAACAAGGAACACAACACATAATGATATCTACAGGACGAGTGAAAACAACACAGAAAGATGATCTACACAACAACTGAAAACAACGCATAAAGATATCTACACAACAAGGGAACACAACACATAAAGATGATCTCCACAATAAGGGAACACAACACATAATGATATCTACAGGACGAGTGAAAACAACACAGCAAGATGATTTACATAACAACTGAACACAACACATAAAGATGGTCTCCACAACAAGGGAACACAACACATAAAGATGATCTACACAACAAGAGAACACAACACATAAAGATATCTACAGGACGAGTGAAAACAACACAGCAAGATGATCTACACAACAAGAGAACACAACACATAAAGATATCTACACAACAAGGGAACACAACACATAAAGATATCTACAGGACGAGTGAAAACAACACAGCAAGATGATCTGCACAACAAGGGAACACAACACATAAAGATATCTACAGGACGAGTGAAAACAACACAGCAAGATGATCTGCACAACAAGGGAACACAACACATAAAGATATCTACAGGACGAGTGAAAACAACACAGCAAGATGATCTGCACAACAAGGGAACACAACATATAAAGATATCTACAGGACGAGTGAAAACAACACAGCAAGATGATCTGCACAACAAGGGAACACAACACATAAAGATATCTACAGGACGAGTGAAAACAACACAGCAAGATGATCTACACAACAAGGAAACACAACACATAAAGATAACTACAGGACGAGTGAAAACAACACAGCAAGACGATCTGCACAACAACTGAAAACAACACATAAAGATATCAACACAACAAGGGAACACAACACATAAAGATGATCTACACAACAAGAGAACACAACACATAAAGATATCTACAGGACGAGTGAAAACAACACAGCAAGATGATCTACACAACAAGAGAACACAACACATAAAGATATCTACACAACAAGGGAACACAACACATAAAGATATCTACAGGACGAGTGAAAACAACACAGCAAGATGATCTGCACAACAAGGGAACACAACACATAAAGATATCTACAGGACGAGTGAAAACAACACAGCAAGATGATCTGCACAACAAGGGAACACAACACATAAAGATATCTACAGGACGAGTGAAAACAACACAGCAAGATGATCTGCACAACAAGGGAACACAACACATAAAGATATCTACAGGACGAGTGAAAACAACACAGCAAGATGATCTACACAACAAGGGAACACAACACATAAAGATATCTACAGGACGAGTGAAAACAACACATCAAGATGATCTGCACAACAAGGGAACACAACACATAAAGATATCTACAGGACGAGTGAAAACAACACAGCAAGATGATCTGCACAACAAGGGAACACAACACATAAAGATATCTACAGGACGAGTGAAAACAACACAGCAAGATGATCTACACAACAAGGGAACACAACACATAAAGATAACTGCAGGACGAGTGAAAACAACACAGCAAGATGATCTACATAACAACTGAACACAACACATAAAGATGGTCTCCACAACAAGGGAACACAACACATAAAGATGATCTACACAAAAAGAGAACACAACACATAAAGATATCTACAGGACGAGTGAAAACAACACAGCAAGATGATCTACAGAACAAGAGAACACAACACATAAAGATATCTACACAACAAGGGAACACAACACATAAAGATATCTACAGGACGAGTGAAAACAACACAGCAAGATGATCTGCACAACAAGGGAACACAACACATAAAGATATCTACAGGACGAGTGAAAACAACACAGCAAGATGATCTGCACAACAAGGGAACACAACACATAAAGATATCTACAGGACGAGTGAAAACAACACAGCAAGATGATCTGCACAACAAGGGAACACAACACATAAAGATATCTACAGGACGAGTGAAAACAACACAGCAAGATGATCTACACAACAAGGGAACACAACACATAAAGATAACTACAGGACGAGTGAAAACAACACAGCAAGATGATCTGCACAACAACTGAAAACAACACATAAAGATATCAACACAACAAGGAACACAACACATAAAGATGATCTACACAACAAGAGAACACAACACATAAAGATATCTACAGGACGAGTGAAAACAACACAGCAAGATGATCTACACAACAAGAGAACACAACACATAAAGATATCTACACAACAAGGGAACACAACACATAAAGATATCTACAGGACGAGTGAAAACAACACAGCAAGATGATCTACACAACAAGGGAACACAACACATAAAGATATCTACAGGACGAGTGAAAACAACACAGCAAGATGATCTGCACAACAAGGGAACACAACACATAAAGATATCTACAGGACGAGTGAAAACAACACAGCAAGATGATCTGCACAACAAGGGAACACAACACATAAAGATATCTACAGGACGAGTGAAAACAACACAGCAAGATGATCTACACAACAAGAGAACACAACACATAAAGATATCTACACAACAAGGGAACACAACACATAAAGATATCTACAGGACGAGTGAAAACAACACAGCAAGATGATCTGCACAACAAGGGAACACAACACATAAAGATATCTACAGGACGAGTGAAAACAACACAGCAAGATGATCTGCACAACAAGGGAACACAACACATAAAGATATCAACAGGACGAGTGAAAACAACACAGCAAGATGATCTGCACAACAAGGGAACACAACACATAAAGATATCTACAGGACGAGTGAAAACAACACAGCAAGATGATCTGCACAACAAGGGAACACAACACATAAAGATATCTACAGGACGAGTGAAAAACAACACAGCAAGATGATCTACACAACAAGGGAACACAACACATAAAGATAACTACAGGACGAGTGAAAACAACACAGCAAGATGATCTGCACAACAACTGAAAACAACACATAAAGATATCAACACAACAAGGGAACACAACACATAAAGATGATCTACACAACAAGAGAACACAACACATAAAGATATCTACAGGACGAGTGAAAACAACACAGCAAGATGATCTACACAACAAGAGAACACAACACATAAAGATATCTACACAACAAGGGAACACAACACATAAAGATATCTACAGGACGAGTGAAAACAACACAGCAAGATGATCTACACAACAAGGGAACACAACACATAAAGATATCTACAGGACGAGTGAAAACAACACAGCAAGATGATCTGCACAACAAGGGAACACAACACATAAAGATATCTACAGGACGAGTGAAAACAACACAGCAAGATGATCTGCACAACATGGGAACACAACACATAAAGATATCTACAGGACGAGTGAAAACAACACAGCAAGATGATCTACACAACAAGGGAACACAACACATAAAGATATCTACAGGACGAGTGAAAACAACACATCAAGATGATCTGCACAACAAGGGAACACAACACATAAAGATATCTACAGGACGAGTGAAAACAACACAGCAAGATGATCTGCACAACAAGGGAACACAACACATAAAGATATCTACAGGACGAGTGAAAACAACACAGCAAGATGATCTACACAACAAGGGAACACAACACATAAAGATAACTACAGGACTAGTGAAAACAACACAGCAAGATGATCTACACAACAAGGGAACACAACACATAATGATAACTACAGGACGAGTGAAAACAACACAGCAAGATGATCTACACAACAACTGAACACAACACATAAAGATGGTCTCCACAACAAGGGAACACAACACATAAAGATGATCTACACAGCAAGGGAACACAACACATAAAGATATCTACAGGACGAGTGAAAACAACACAGCAAGATGATCTACACAACAAGGGAACACAACACACAAAGATATCTACACAACAAGGGAACACAACACATAAAGATATCTACAGGACGAGTGAAAACAACACAGCAAGATGATCTACACAACAAGGGAACACAACACATAAAGATATCTACACAACAAGGGAACACAACACATAAAAATATCTACAGGACGAGTGAAAACAACACATAAAGATGATCTACACAACAAGGGAACACAACACATAAAGATATCTACACAACAAGGGAACACAACACATAAAGATATCTACACAACAAGGGAACACAACACATAAAGATATCTAAAGGACGAGTGAAAACAACACAGAAAGATGATCTACACGACAACTGAGCACAACACATAAAGATGATCAACACGACAATTGAACAGAAACAGCGTTTAACGCATTTGCTATAAAACACATCCAGGAAGAAGCTGTTAAGTACGTAAAATATAATTTTGCTGACAGTGGAGGCGGTTATCAAGATTCATAAACGAGTCTGGCAGCCACAAACATTCAAAACGTAAATTGCAAATATTGGCCATGTACATTAAGGACAGACTTTATGTCTTACAAATCACCAGCTATCAAAAGTAGTCAACTTACTTCACCACATTAACTGGAAGATCGTCTTTCTCCAACCAAACATACAATTGCGACCTAGCAAAATAAATATCAAGATTTAAGATGAATTTCTCACAGTAAGGTGCTGGGAGATTAATACACCAAGCATTGGCATTGGCATAGGTTGAAACCTTAGAATAAAATGTTAGGGGATCATTTTAAGCAACTGATATAATAAAGGCAGATAATACGGTTTAAATAAATTGAATAATTTAAGGAAGACAACACTGAAGGAAAATCGATCTTTTCCGATAACAACGTAAGCTTTTAAACAGGCAAAATAATGGCATACATATACATACGTATACATACACATACGTACACATACATAAATATGCATACATATACATACATACACATACACATACGTACACATACATAAATATGGATACATATACATACATACACATACACATACGTACACATGCATAAATATGCATACATATACATACATACACATACACAAACGTACACATACATAAATATGGATACATATACATACATACACATACACATACGTACACATGCATAAATATGCATACATATTTATACATATACATACATGATCCTTTGTTTTGCGTTTCTCCAAAATGAAATCATTTTGTTGAGAACCAAAGTCCGTTCGGCACTTTCATCCCCCTCAGATTTCAATGTTCCATCTTCCATTTTGCCAATGTAGTCCTTGGCAAGTGGGTTACCGCATTTAAATTTTTCCCCGTTCTGAAAGCGAAACATGTACGCGAATTAGACAACCGGACGACTCTCGTTCTTGTTCAAAGAAAATGAAATTTATACAAAAATTCCAAAATTACTTATGCCTAAATATTTCTACCCTTAAAGGATTCTTGGTACCAGCTTTGTTGCGTAATAAAAAATGTTTCGTCTACACGTTTTTCACCGTTTCATACTACTAAACTCATTCCATTCACGTCATGAGAGTACCTTATGAGGGATGCGAAAAAACCACACACCGGGAAGATCGACGTCATTAAAAGGTCCGACACCGTGATGAAAATCAGGCGTATCACGCTTCCGAGAGATTCTACTTTTGGGCGATGTAGTTCTGCCTAACACTAAATATAAGATGGATCACTGCTATAAAGCAAAGGAGGTTTTTTGAACGTGGTGTATGGAATCAATATTCTACAACATACATAATTTTGCTAAGGCAGTTGTCAGTAGCGATTATCCGTTAACACTATAAAAACGACTGTTTTTATTGGAAACTTCAGTGCTTTAACACTCCACTTTGATGTCTTCATCACGAGTTACATGATGTTAAAACTGAAGCGCTTATTTATTTTAAATATTCTTCCGTTGCAGAGCATTCATTGGTAGTGATATGCAGTCAAACCTGACTTTCCACATACTTCATATTAGTGTATGTATCAGATGTGTGATCGCATGCCAAAACTTGATTTTCGTATACAACACTGTAGCTACAGTCTTCATCAGAACCAAAATGATTTTGGATCTCCGCAGTACACGATCCTTAAAACACTCACTTACCTTGTTTTTTCAACTCATTCTCTTCAACGGAGCTCCAAAGTTCGCCTTCACACAAATCCTGGACATTTTCGCCATCTTCGGGAGGAGCATCAATAGCACCCGTACTCCGATGACCGTTGACATTCTTCAAACGCTGCCAAAGTTCTTGAAATGCCCTGTTCACAAAGAGCAAAGCTCATAATAAGGTTTAAGATATTCGATCAAAGTTTTCCACTTGCCTCAATGGAAAACTTCTCTGCATGTCATTTTCCACAAGGTTGCTGGTTCTCCCGGGGACCAGGTATCCCCAACCATGACGCGCATGATAGTACAGCGGAAAGCCGTCCCAACTCATGCGCAAAAGACTCGGGCCAACACGACACTGAGCACTGACTAGAATTGATCCACGGCTCCAGTCATCCGAGTCTGCCCTCGGACACAATTTCCTATACCATCTAAAGTCAATAAAATAGGTCAGATGTTTACAGATAACATTTATGGACTTCATTTTTCCACAATTTTTCATTATTTTATGGGAAGACTGTTTATGAGGCAGTATAAAATTACTTAACATTAAATAACTTCTTGTGAAGACAAAGGATTAGACAAAATAGGAACAAAAGTTTCAACATCAGAGAACTCCTGATGAAGATGCTTCTTTTCCGTAAAATGTCTAAGGCCTCAACACTAAACCACATTGGCCTTTCAGCATGCGTCTTTTCATGTTTCAATATCGCGTGCTCTAAGGTCGACGCATTTGACTGGACTAAATAAAAAAACCCACGTTTCGATGTCAGAAACCATGAGATAAAGATAGGAGTGTACAAAGATTAAAGTTGCAACATAATTTCATATCTTATGAATACACTAGACGGTGTGTGGTATACAGACCTAAGGTTTTGAAATCAGATCACTCCTGATGAGAATACAAATGTGGAGTACGTTTAAAGACTCAAATTTCAACATCAGATCACATCTGACGAAGACACTAAATTTGATGTAAGTAAATTTTGAATATGCAACGACATACAGTGGATAGCCAGGTAAATGCTGCCTTTTCTTATACAGAACATCTTCAACCGGAGGTATACGAGATATAATATCTTCAATATCAATGTCTTCCTCAAGTTCGTCCTCTTTCTGAAAGAAAGCGATAATATGAAAGTCTACCTTTATGGCATAAGTACAATTTCATCAAAATGGTACACAGCATTTAAAGCAATATGATAGACCATTTAAAGTAATATGGGAATTTAAAGAAATATGACCATTTTAAAGTAGTACGACCATTTAAAGTAATACAACCATTAATTCGGGACTAAAATACCAATGGTTTTATAGGTTGATTCAACTTTTAACGTGAGCGCCAAATTTTCTCGATATTTAATGTCAAATCCCGAAATGAACACAGAACAGAATATTTATATTGATGTTAGCTGATGTTGAAGAACTTTCTATAATTAGTAGTCGTGCTGACTATAGAACTTTAAAGAACTATGTAACACCTAAATTTAGTAACTCTGCCATAATAATCTTTATTTAGTAACATTACAATTAGCTAACTGGAGTTCATAAAAAGGTCAGTAGAAGCTGAAATAAGTTCAGTACAGTACGAAGTGAAGTCTATCTAGAGAGTCGAGAAGGTCAAAGAATCTTCGGCGGTTCTTAGAGTTTCGTTATTGTGTCTAATAGGTTAGTTTGCCACGGAGTTATGTTCACTACACAAGAAACAAAAAAACAGTTAAACACACAGTGAGTGATATGTACAGGGCCGTCCCTAGAACGTTAAGAGGAGGGGTGGGGTGGTCCATTCATATACTCAGTTGAGCCAGACTGATATCTTTTGAAAGAGACATGCCTAATTCCAGTCGGGCACAACTGAATACATGAAACACCCCCCACCCAACAATCAATGTTATAGGGAGGGACCTGAACACGCTGTTTTTGCACACAAGTTTCGATCATACCTTTCCGTTGCTTGGTCTTATTTCCTGTTCAGCTGGAAGTCTTCCCTTTCTTCCCTTCTTCGGTGGCTTCATCTTTTTAATGCGGACATCTTGAACGGACCAATCAAGATCCCAGAGCCAAAGATCATTCTTGTACCTGAAATACAACGTCATCACACATACGTACCTATGTACACACATACGTACCTATGCAAAAACAAACTTAATAGACAGGAAGATGCAGCCGATGATTTGCTGTTTCCAGTCATGAGATAAAAGAACGCGCCGCTATTGGTTTGCTAATTGATTTTACGTCAGCATCGAGCTCACATGCAGCGCAAGCGGTGAGATTTCTGCCTTGCTTGGTAAAAAATATCAAACACGCTTGAAAGGCAAGGAAAGGTTGTATGAGGCGCAAAACTCAGTGAATTCTACCCGCATGCAACGAGGTATTGGCTGAGCTTACGGACACAAATAACTCTTTGCTCAGCTCATGACTCTCGTGAGCGACAGCCGTTATAGCATGATATCTCTAGTGCCACGCAGCTCAAGTTCAAAACTTTGTTGGATGAAGAAACTGATGCTTTTATCTGTCGAATACTACAATTCATTTCTAGTGCAATGCAAATGCTCATGACAAGGACACATTAAAACTTACTTCTCGTTGTGTAGAAGATGGCAGGCGTTGTCGGCGAGTCGCATCAACGAGCTTTTCATTTCTCTCTCAAGGTCCTCGTACGTGTCCTCACAGTCTGCAATGTATTTCTCCCAGCTCTGATTCACTGGCAAGTAGGCAACGCTCATCTCCAGCATGCCCGCAAAGCTTACTGGGTGAGGAAAGCGCTCTTGATAAAGCGGCCACACACAACAGAAAACTTCATGAGTTGAGAGAACGTCGTCCGAGCAGTAAGTCATTAGATCCTGGGTGAGAATGCATTTATCACTGCCAAGACTTTCACTATTTAGATCAACACTCATTACATTACAATGAAATTTACTCATTCCAATAATAAATGTGGTTGTTTCAAAAGTCTATATAGTTGTTTCCAAAAGTTTATAAAGTTGTTCCAAAAGTCTATACAGCTGTTATAGATTACATTCAAACGTCTATAGGTATAGATGTTTAAAAGTCTATATAGATGCTTCAATCGTCCATAGAGTTGTTTGAAAAGTCTACACATTTGTTTCCAAAGTCTACATGAATGTTTAAGAGTCTATATTAATTGCTTAAAAAGTCTATATAATTGTTTCAAAAGTCTATAAAATTGTTTCAAAAAGTCTATATTTGTTTCAAAAGTCTATACAGATGTTTCAAAAGTCTATAAAAATGTTTCAAAAGTCTATATTTGTTTCAAAAGTCTATATAGTTGTTTCAAAAGTCTATACAGATGTTTCAAAAGTCTATAAAAATGTTTCAAAAGTCTATAGAGTTGTTTGAAAAGTCTATAAAATTGTTTCAAAAGTCTATATTTGTTTCAAAAGTCTATATAATTGTTTCAAAAGTCTATAAAATTGTTTCAAAAGTCTATATTTGTTTCAAAAGTCTATATAGTTGTTTCAAAAGTCTATACAGATGTTTCAAAAGTCTATAAAAATGTTTCAAAAGTCTATATTTGTTTCAAAAGTCTATATAGTTGTTTCAAAAGTCTATACAGATGTTTCAAAAGTCTATAAAAATGTTTCAAAAGTCTATAGAGTTGTTTCAAAAGTCTACACATTTGTTTCCAAAGTCTACAGAAATGTTTAAGAGTCTATATTAATTGTTTAAAAAGTCTATATAATTGTTAGAAAAGTCTATACAGTTGTTTCAAAAGTCTTGATAGCTGTTTCAGAAAGTTTTTATAGATGTACATCAGTTAATTCAAATATTTATATGTATAGATGTTTCAAACGTTTACATATTTGCTTCAAAAGTTTACACTTTTGTTTCAAAAGTTTATATAGATGTTTCAAACGTTTACATATTTGCTTCAAAAGTTTACACAGTTGTTTATTAATGAGATATTTCATTTTACTGCAGAAAACAGATTGCAAAACAAGCAAAATGAAGCAAGCCTTTCAATACTACCTTTCAATATCTGCAAAACATCTGCGAAAACTAGCTACTAAATTTCCCCGGGTTTTTCAACCAACCTGAAAGTTTCGCTTGACATCATCAAGAGTACCATGAATAAATATATTCCTCTTTTCTTTTTCGAGTTCTTTTCCGCCACAATACAACTGATGGACATCTCGAAGATTATTTAGACAGCCGACGTCCATCCAATCTTCTTCTTCGGCCTTGCCCACGTTGGACGCCTTCATCAGATTGCGCTGCAACCCGGTTAGCCCAGAGATGCACATGTGCAAACTTAGAGTGTCGAGGAAATACATCTTCGAGCCCTGAAAATAATTCGACTGACTGCGGTTAATGCTGTAAAAACTGCGGAATTTAAGACTCCACTTCCGGTACTCCAGCTCCATTACACAGCGCTATGTACATAAATGGAGCGTTTGCAGTCTTATAAATGTGCATGGACGTACTATCACGCACCAGATTCTCTTCAGTATGTGTCAAGATAAAATTTCGACAATAAGTTACTTCCAGCAAAGTAATTAAGTGCAGTAAGAACGCACTATCAGGTTGAAACTTTTTGTTTATTTGAGAAGGGAAGCACGAAAAAGAATCATCATAGCACTGTTCTAGTTTGATGCAGGTCATTTTTCATCACAGTTTTTCAAAACATTACACGTCAGCAAAGGTCAAAAATGTTACACAGAAAATAGCAAACCGTCGCAAATACAGAATATCAAATGCTTCAAGTCTGGCTGTGTTAGAGCAGAAGTGTTCTTTATTTTCCACATTAACTGCCATCTCAATTCCCAAAGAACATCGAAGCAATTTTTATCCAAATATCAAACAGCAATCTAAAACACTTGAGCTGCCTTCATTTCTTATTGACGAACAACTGGATATTCAGGCTATGCATAAAGGAATCGGGCCCTGATAGAAGCCTAAATGACTTCCAATTCATAAGCTCATAATTCCAAGTTCAATGACCTTAGTATGTAGTCATTTAACTTAGTAGAATCTTACACACAACTAACCTTGATTAAATACTGCTCCCTGATAAAACTGCGGTCATATCCAACTGAATGACCAATGACAAGCTGTTCTTGCCAGTCCGTCTCTGGGCATGTTCCTGACAAGTGAAAAGGAATCAGATCGTCCATCTTGGGATGTAAAAACCATTGATAGCTTTGCTCTTGTACAAGACGATGACTAACCCAGGAGTACCTAAACAAGATGGAGAATCCTCTCCATTACCAGGGTAGCCATGTTATTAATTTACGTAGTCCTGCTATGTAAATTTCAAAACACTGTCATCACATATTGCTTTAGAAATCTCTTATTTTGCAGTGAATCAACAAAGAAGTACGAAATTTTGCAAAGCAGTGAAAGATCACTGATGGCTAGGATGTTCAATGGAAACAGAAAAGATGTCTATTATCTGGTCTCGGACATATGAGCAAAAATATTACTCGAAAACAAAAATATGGAAAAATTCCTAGTATTCTGCAACAAGTATACATACCAGCTATCAGGTGTAGCAAGGACAGCTAATGTTGGGAACTGTCCTTCATTTACACAAACTTCAACATCAAACACCATAACTTCTCCCTCGGGACATTCTACAGTAATAGCATGTATCGAGTTCTCTCTCAGTTCGTACTTTGTCCAGCCTGGTTCAAAATTCCATTCCGTCGGTCGGGGGGGTAGGCTCATTCTCGACAACCTTTGCGCCATTTCAAAGTAGTTAGTACTCTGCTCTTTTGCAATGATTTCAAAATGTTCAGCAATGTTTGCACCTTTCAGCTTCGGGAGCTTAAATCGAACATCTGCGATATGATTTTTCGACCGTCCATAAAGATCGTGATCGGAAAGGTGTTCGATGCTCTTTCGGATCGATTCGGAATCCTGGACGTCGTCGCACTCGCCAAATATTTGTTCGTGTAGAGATTTTGAGAGCATTTGTATATCCAGCAGGTTGTAGCGAGTTTCGCCCGATCGCCATGCCCACGTCGTGGATAGACAACGAACTTTGGAGCCGTTATTAAGACAATTTACCTGTATAGTTTTGACATTGTTCAAGAAACCAAATAATTGCGACAGTCTTGACATTTTATTCATTCATAACGGCATTATGAGGGAGTTCAGCAGATAAACTTTTTCTTTGGCATATCACATATAGTTAAAAGTTCTCACCGATGACGTACAAGCAAAAACACAAGTGTAATCTCGCCAATGTTCCCAGTATATTAAATTTAATATTTGATTTTTCCGCCATTTTGTGCGAACATGCCAAATAGGCGAATACGTCATGTAGTAGAAATATGACTTTTTGTCAATGATGTACACAGAGAATATTAATAATACTGGAGGTGGCATCGTAATATATAATCTATACTCCAAAATATGGTACGCGTTTTTTAGGAGGCAAAATTCATTCTCGGATGTTAAGCTACAGTGGCTATGATTTTTCACTTTTTTGTTCACATTACGCGTAAATATTATAGTAAATGCTATCACAATCTAATTGTTGAACAATGCTTTCCTTTTTTTGTAATTTTAGATGATTTAAGCCACTCGTGTTTGGAAAACTTGTTTGTATTGCTTTTAAACTCGTTCGTCTTAAATTCAACTGCTAACAGACTTCAAAAAACATATATTTGTCATCCATACCGGAAAATGTTAAAAACGGTTAAACTATGTGAATATGTGGGTTGTAAAAACAGAAAAGAATAACATAAGTTTTCCATATGTTTGTAAATGATGATCGTCCAGGTTAACAAACATACAACGATACTCCCGGGTTCAAACCATTTACTTTATAAGTTTTCCATGCTGTGTAAATCCATGCTGTGTACATCATTAAGGTTATAAATAATACTAGAAGGGCATTGATGGGCAATTTAGGCGACGCGTGAATTGGGGGGCTGATGTTTTTGCCGTCTGCTTCGAGTTTTGGATTCTTTTTTAATATATTTGGTAACTTCTTACAGCAATCAATAAACTGTTCTAATTTTTATTGTGCCTATCGCTGGATCCGCCATTGTCTTTACATGAAATGATCTAATGCTGAAGATAGACTTTAATACTAGGGTCTATTGTCTTTATTAGGACTGTCATCTAAGAATTAAAGTGAAGTCATCAATCATACTATCCAGTTTGTTGTTTTTATCAGGACTAATCTCACCTTGAAAATTAGAGTGCTTATGAACAAAAATCTATTGTCTTCATTTGATCTCATGTTGAAACTGGAGTTCCTACATACTTTAGTTGTGGACAAGTATTGTTGTCAATGCTTACTTCTGACTCGAAAGACCATTGATTTTAGTCGACATTTGTGTTCCTGACTTTAAGAGAAGTCGAAATTCCTTTGATGCGTTGTATGAAAAGACTTCAGTGCTCTCGTTCCCACTTCCGTAATACCAAACACAGGCAGATATAGTATTTATGGGCTGTGGTGGTCCGGGATAGCGGACCGATGTAGATGGAGGCCATATCAAATACTTTGTCTTGTTACCTAAAACATAAGAGAAAATACAGGTTTGCTTTAGTTTCAATGTGATTTCGAATTTTGATTGAATCGTATTTCCCTCATTGAAAGAAACCATTGTAAGGTCAGATCAGTAGCACACGTTCAAACGGGAAATCGTCGCTACAAGAGGACGTAAACTTAAGCTTGGTTTCCATAAAACTGTCGAATCGTCAATCATAGGAAAAAACTCATTTTTCTAATTAAGCCCACTTGACAAGCTGTCAAACAATTTTGATCGCCAATGATCGCCAATCGTCAAAACACGCAAAAAAGCATGGGTACTAAAGCGAAATTTGCGTGCAATTCGAATATAGGCTGTTCAGTAGGCGGTTCGGATATTTTTGAACTTTTTTCTGCTTCCTCTGCTGCAATACTAAATTTCTCTGCTACTTTATCCCAAATGTTTTGTTGCAATTGCTTGTTCTTATAATTAACGCTGAATTTGTGATATAAACATTCGTATTTTTGAACTTCTTCCATAAAAACTGCATGGAAATACCCGCTGTATTCGACATGTCAGAATATAGTAGAATTACTTAAAGTCGTACGCCACAGTCACACAATTGTATGAGATTCAGCTTGATATTGAGATGTACATAACTGAATCAAATGTCGATATTCATGCATCGCTATGAAAATTCCCATATAAAATGTTCATTGCACGAAACATTGCAAGGAAATATACATCTTTTATCAATTGTTGCGTAAGACACAACAAATATATACATATTAATCCTACACATCTACACGTCTTCTGGACCTGCTCAGATGGTTACATTGGTAAAAAATCTGTATAATCTAAAAGCTTCAACAAAATATTTTCAGCTGCTACTTGAGCTTCTAAGCATAAACGTCAGTCATAAATAAAAGCAGGATGTCCGTTACAAGAGCAACATTCGATGATTGATGCTTATTTGTTAGAAGAATTAGAAATGCGATGCTTGTTTTGGTTTATTTTAGTATAAATTCACTGTATGAATAATTTTAATTATGTGTTGAATCGTCAAATCGTCCAATTCCCTGTTACCATTAAAAATAACAATCGTCGGCTATTGCCGCAGGCAAAATTGGATCGTTGACATAGAACTGGACTGGAAATGACAAAGTTTCCAGTTGTTTGCTGAGCCAAAAATAGCTATTTTTTCGACGATTGACGCTTCGACGAAATCGAGCTTTATTAAACTGAGACTGACAGGAAGCGATCACATAAGAGATCGTGTCTGATGTCTGCCTATATTTACTTGACTTTTTATTTATCAAGGATGACTACTTAACATCGTAGTAGTCATCCTTGATAAATAAAATACGTCCGTTATGTTTGTAATGAAGGTTTTTGTACAAGTAAGTGCCAGATTAAGTGGAATACTGGTGAACAGTGATTTCACATCAAAAGACACTAGTATATAGTTGTCCGGTATTTGTATAGTACTCAGTTTTTTAATAAAAGTTTCAGTGGATTGTAGAAATGTATAGTCTCCACTTCTCTCCAGCCCCATTTTCAATGAATCCCAGTCGTTTTTTGGGTGTTCCATTTAGCAGCCGGCAATTTGCATTTTCTTCGCTAATGCTGTGTAGGAAAACCTCACAAAAGTCATCGGTTCCGCAAAGTTGCGCACACTCGCTAAGTGAACGGACCCGAACTTGCTTCGTTGTGTTTATATTCAACGATTCCAGCGGTTCTATATAGGAAAAGTGTTAATGTCAACAGTTAAAAAAATTACGTTTTGAGGCGAACTGAGAACACATTGTTATCTTTTTGGCAAAAAAAATAAAATCATTATCATAAAATTCATGGATAAAACATTTGGCCAGTTGATTTATTCAATAAATAACTGTCATAACATTTATTCTAAACAAACTCCGACCCAAAGTGACATTTCAGTATTAGAAAATTATTTCCTACCTAAGCTTTCTGTATAATAAACCTGGTCACAAATCTTTTTTTAACCTGCCATCCGTTTGACTCCATCACAAAAATCACGTGAAGATGAATTACCAAACGCAAGAACCGAATGGTTTTGCAGAAAAAAGAAGAATTTTTTCCCTGTTGTGTCATTGTTGAAACCTTGGCGGAGTGATGCTTTACTAAGTACAATGTCGACTGATTCTTTTAATTGTATTTAAGAAATAACATATGTTTACTGTGTTTGCACAAGCGTATGCAAACCAAGGAGACCTTTAGGAGAAATCGCGGGCATGTCAGTGCAAGCTCGAGACCGAAGGTCGTGTGTTGAGCTTGTTTGAGAGTTCACATAAACGTCTAAGAGGTTCGCATAAGCCAGTGAAAAGACGAGAAACATCTTTTATTTCTTTTATGAAATAAGAGTTATGCGAAAAAGACAAAAATTAGAAAAAACATTTTAATTTTTCTTCAAAATTGTATTTACGATTGACTTGCAAATGCTCTTTCATTGTTTGATTGAAAAGCTAATTTAAGGCAGGTGAAAGTTTGTCAGCTATGAATATTGTTGTGAAACCGTTAACTGTTGAAGTTAAATATGTATAGTAATGTAATGTCCGATAAAACTCTGACAACTTCCAATTTACTTAATAATACCATAATATTGTTCATTGCTTTTTCAGTAAAACGCCTGTAAAAATTACACCAATGCATAAATATTTACTCAATAAATAATCAATTGGATGAGTTCAAAGTGAGTATGATCTCATTTTGAATTTTCGTTGATTCTGATAACTCTTAAAATGTCATTTAACAACTTCTAAATTAGTTTATTGGTAAAATTCTTATTTCCAGAGTCATTCATTTCTACATAAAATAACGTGATAAAGAAGAGAGCCTGTATCATAAGTTACTGCCTCAGTGTCTTGTGCCAAAGTGAATGTCAGTTGATGTATATGAGCTGATTATGTTTTTAATAGAACAAAATACGCTTGTGTTAAAATAGGACGTTGAAGCCTTTAAACACATTGCCAATTCATCAAGGGCGCATAGATTGCTTCACCCAGTCTAGCAACCTCTTCACCAGGACAGGATATGCCAGAGAAGTTATCTCTACATTATCGGGTCCGCTTCATCAAAACTGTGTAACCTGTGAACGAGGAAAGAAAAGAAATTAAACTGATATCGTTACCTTGTTACTTGAGGGATCCTAAAAATAACAACAGTTTTCATCATATTTTTCATTAATTATAAACTCGTCACTCCAAGCCATTGAAGTAAAATACATAGAACGCTACCTGAAGCAAATAGTTGAAGCCAATTCTTACACCCAGACACAAGAGATTACTCCTAGACACGCGAGATTACACCCAGAAACGTGAGATTACACCTAGACACGCGTGTGTGGTGTTTCGCGATTCTCTCGCAGTGTGAAAATTGATTGAACAACACACGCGTGTCTGTATGTAATCTCGCGTGTCAGGGTGTAAGATTTGACTTCAATAAATTAAAAGACTTTTCTATTACAGGTAGCGTTCCATGTATTTTGATTGAATGCTCCTAGCTTCCAGTTGTTCGACATTTGTCATTTGTTTACCTCCCTCCTCCACCTCCACCTTCAAACACTTTTGACCAATCTCTGTATCCTCGCGCCTGTTCTTATTTTTAACGCAAACATTCGCCATCCTAAGCCTTAACGATTCCTTCCGCGCTCTTTTTGTCCTAACAGTTCCATCTTTCTGTTTTTACCTCCAACGTAATTCGGAATTTCTTTCTCTTCATCCTTAAAAGTTAAACACACTTGCTTACAATATTTTTTACATCACTTCACTTCTAATTTTAACAGTCAAAATCCTTCGATTTTCCTTCTTTCTTCTATAAATTCAGCCATTTCTTTTAGTTTATTTTCAACAATCTCATTTGTCTCATTATCAGCAGTTTCTTTTACTCCTTTTTAGCTCTCTTTAGAGCCTGAATACTTCTTTGTCTCTTAACAACCCTCCCTTATTTTGTCTCCACCTTCTCTCTTGTAGCATTTTCTTCTTTACTTTAACGTCAAAACTCTTCCGCATTGTTTTATACCAGTCCACTTAACAACAATTCTTTATTTCTATTATTATTTATTACCTGGTAGATAAATAGCAACACTCTCCATATACTATATCACCAGGTGAGACGTATAGTAAAAGCTTGCTCCAAGATAACACGTGAATAATGAGCCCCCCCGATAGTATGACTTATATATTGCTCCTCAAAATCTCGTGATCCGGGATATTCAGCTGTGAAAACAGTTTACCTTTTGTTGTAAGACGAACAAGGAAATTTTTCCGTTCCTGTAAGGTTATTTGCAATGCAGCATCTTTCACAGATGTATTAACTTGAAGGCCGTCAAAGAAATACTTTACCCAAGCTTTTTTGCCATTCCATTTCAAGCAGAGAAAATGCCAATACTTAAGCCAACTTGGAGCCCGCCTATATATAAAGAAATAAGTACATGTAAAAACTTGCGCACTTATTAGGCGTGCTCAGATGTTGAAAGTTGAGTCCTCAGCCTGAATACGTGGTGTATTCACCCAGTTTCGGATCCACAGTGAGGCAAAGTATACAACAGCCACTAATTTTGCCTTTAAACTACCCTTACAAAATTGCTATTTGTTATGAGTTTCCTAAGAAAAAAAATATTACCAATAGGTAGGCTGTTCTAATTTATTTTGCCTACTGGTGGATCAACCATTTTCTTCATTTGAAGTGATCTGATGCTGAAAATAGGCTCCTTTTACACCAGAATATTTTTATCAGTACTGTGGTCTAATGTTGAAACTGGAGCACATACGGTTTTTAACAAGTAATGTTGTATGTTCTTACTTTTGACATGAATAAACATTGATTTCGGTGGACAAATATTTTCTCAACTTTAAGAAAATCTGAATTCCTTTGATGAGATGTATGAAAAACTTCAGCCCTCTCGTTTCCACTCCCGTAATACCAAACACTGGCATATATATAACTATTGGGTTGTGGTGGTCCAGGATAGTGGAGCAATGTAGATGGAAGTCATAATACATAGTTCATCTTATCACCTAAAACATAAAGAATTACACAAGTTTGTATAAATTTCAATCTTATTTCGTTTCAATCATAAAGTTCGGACTCAGGACTCCATACCTGTTGAAGGCATGAATTTAGCTGGATTCAGGATTTCCTCGCATAAAGATAATAGTAGCACACTTTCAAACGAGAGATCGTTGCTTCAAGTGGACTTAAACTTATGAAACTGAGACTGACAGGAAGCGATTCTGATATTTGCCAATATTTATTAGAAGGCTTTTCTATTGGAGGGGCTCCTTAATGTTTTCATTAATTTTTAAATTGAGAACAAAAAATAGACGACTAAACTGATTTTCTTATATACATTGTAGTTTGATAAGCGCTCGGTATGTAATGGAAAATATTCAACCTGAGAATGATGCTTTTGACGAAGAAGCCTTTCGTTCGACACAATATATTTTAGTTTATACCACGTGATTAAAGTGGTTCTATGACGAAAACTTAACGTTAAAAAAGCATCGATTTTAGCATTCAATAGTTTAAACACATATCAATTATTGCTTTCGTAAAATGTAAGCAAAAATAATAATATAACGAGGGAGTTATGAACATTTGAAATGTCTAATTTCATGTCCGCCATTAAAATCGGCCATTTTGAATATATGCAATCAGCAAAGTCTGTGACGTCATAGTCTTAACACGGCAAGAAGCGCACATGGGAAAGTATACAAAGTAATACATAAGTAGAGCAAAAAAATGTCAAATTCATCGAGATCTAGCTCGCTCTCTAAGTCTTCGATCGAGACAAACGCATCGATTTCTTCATCGGAATTTATGACGGCAAATTCGGACGAATCTAATTCGGAAATTTTGCCATTTGCCGATAATTTTGAACCGCTTGCTTCACCCGATGAAATTACTGAGTACGAAGCTGCAGTTGCAGAAGAACGGCGGGTTGAAGACATGCTGCAAGATCGTTTTGATGCCCGTGTTGATGTTACTTCATGGTAAGATGTCATTCTTAGTGTGTTACTTTGATCTGAAACGTCTGCCGTTAGCTATGATAACTTTATGGAAACATACAATTTGGCCAATTTTAAAGGTGTGAATGTGGCCATTGTTCGTTGGATCTTGTTGTCAACCCTCAAGAGTACCGATGCAGCATGGAAATAGAGCAATGCCGTGGTAAAATGTATCATAACGAAATCGATGAAAGGAAATGCATTTTGGATCACCCTGGCTTTAACAAAGTTTGCCTGAACGAATTTGTTCTTCAAATAGCAGCTTCATTATGTTCAAAGCCTGCTAGGTTTAATTCTTCTTTGTTCATGCTGGATACAGACACTTTATTTTGTATTTCCTTTAAAACCTTAGTATAAATGTATATTATATATTGGAAGTTTGCCTGGATGTATTATTGCTTCTCTCAAATTGTGTAAATTTATCATCTGCAATATATGTATATAAGAGTTGAAACTTGTGCTAACGTCGCTCTCTTGACGTTGTTGTTGTTTGCGATTTCTTCCAAATAGTAGGTACGGCACCAGGTTTGTGCCTTCTAGTCATACCACCCAAATGGAATAAACGCTCAAAACAATCTTCCGAGGAGTGATTCGAACAAATCATAAATAGAATTTCGCGCGAACTCGGATTAAAATTTGCGCGCTTCGTCTGAACAAATTTAACCCAAATTCTTCTCAAAGACTCGTCGTTTGGGCTTTTATGTAATGAAATGCCTGTACTTCTATCAGACTTATTACTACAATCTTGCACGACACATCGTTTTGAAGGCATGTTAAAAAATTGAGTTATAAAACCTTTTAAATCTCTATTTGTATATAGTGTTATATTGTAAACAGCCGCGAGTTAAGACTATGACGTCACAAGCACCTTCCTACATGACAATTCAAATATGGCGCATTTTAATGGCGGCTCTTGAAGTTCAAGTTTTATCGCTACGTAACTCGAGCAGCATGAAATACATTGCGCTAAAATTTCGCCAGAAGACATTTTTTTACATACACTATCAATCTATGAAAAAAAACGAGAGGCAAAATTTTCGTCATAGTACCACTTTAAATCACCGTCATTCATCCCACGACTTTTCGCCATCATTTCAATCTCTTTTCCATCTAATGCTCTACTCCACATGTTGATACGACTGATCTTACTGACCAGATATTAGTTTCCACCCTCACTTTCTGTTTCTCCAATTGTTAACTTCCCTCCGGGTGGTATCTCACTGCTCATAAAGACAGTTCGAGTTGCACACAGCACGCCATCTATGAGCAGCAGTATACTTCCGATTACACCTGACCATGTAAAGCCAAGTGATGCCAATTGTCGTCATTTATGGGTATGGTCACCATGCTGTGAAGATAAAAATATCCATTGTTCTTTATTGAGTGTATTGATTGTAGCAGAAAATCTCTGAGAAAGAATACACACTTAGAAAGAGGACAGGCTCTGACTGCAACATTGTGCAGTGGTACACCAGGAAATCAAAATAAGTCCTTGTTACACATACTTCGAGAATATCAGATATGAATAATATCGAAAGAGTTATTTGCTTCTCGTACATATATGAATTGAGTGACAATAAAGATAAACAATGAAAGAAGCTTAAAGTTTGCCGATGTGTCTAAGGGTGAAAAAGTTTAAGTTATTTGGACCAGCGTTGAAGTCGTCGAAATGAAACAAATTCTCTCTTTTTTTAAACTACTAAGCTCAATTAACAACAAGTCTAATGCCCGCATTCTAAAAGCATTCGAACGATTATGAAGTCATTTTTCAGTGTTTGTGAGTGAGCTTTTAGAAAACGGGCGTAAAACTTGAACTTGTGGCTTGATTGTGTTTTGTGTACAAAATAAATGTTATATACCATAGATTACCATGAAAACGTTATCTTAGATGTCAGTAAAACACTTTTAAGACTGAAGTAGAAATTTCTCAATCAGTTTGTTTGGGAAAGTTTTCAGTCGGCCTCGGGTAATTGAAACTGTAAGGCTCCTAAATTGGAGCCAGTTTGAGGCAGAAAGAGGTACAGGATAAATCATACCAAACATATATATAATCTACTTCACAGATATGTTAAATGCCTTCCCAGTTAAGTTTGCTATTGTTAATGCACCATTTCCATCTAGGTCAAAATGCATCGCGATGTTTTGCGACGAATGTTTTGTCTTGTACGAGATCAGGGGATAACCTTCATAGCCAGGGGCTTACATATCAATTTTTGCTTAAGGGGAGGTAAGGCGCAGCTCCAAACGAATTCGACTCATTGCTTTTAAAAAAATTTACCCCTACCAAAACCAAATATAGTCTTGAGCGATGAACATCAAACGATGTAAAATACGGGGTTTTGTACAATACGACAGTCGTATTTACTACAATTTTGAAATGAGTTTCGCACGATCCGCACGTGTTACTATGCGGAAGTTTTGATGTTTCTAATGCTAAAGTTACAGATTATTTTTATAATTTAAATTAATCTTATATTATCATTTAAGTTTCTAGACACGTTGTATAACTACGAAATAGGTTTGAACTCAGTTTAGTTTATGCCTATATCGCTAACTTTGCCATCATTGCCTTTTAATACAAAAAGTTTCTACTTAATTTTCACCCGAATAAACTCACCAATATTTGCAAGATCAAAAACAAGCAAATAAGTATTGTTAACAGGAAATAATCAAAAAATTAAAAATAATAAGGGTCTCCGCATTTTTCCTTTTAACCAAAGCATAAATTTGAGCGCAACTGTAGCATTGTTGGGACCGACTAAGTTCTATCGCTGGGGGTGTGACACCCCACCCCCACATTTACGCCCCTGTTGAGCATGCTTATACGTAGTGGCATTGGTAACTATACAAGTAAATGATGATGATGCTTATCTCAAAGTTACATAGCAAAATCAGTCCTTCAGGCTTTAAACGCCACTGGAAGCAATTTTACTAATGTAGATAAAGTGATAAGAAGGATAGTTTACTCACGAATTTAATTGGCTATAATTGTTTATGATATTTAAATTAAAAATGTTTAATATATGATCAATTTTTGCAACGTGTTAGTTGTTTTCAAAGAGAAATTAAATTTTTAAAATTGATTTAAAAGCCAATAAATTGTTCAAAGAAAAAGCAGAATGTATTTAGATGGTAGTTATTACAGTGAGAGTGAATTTTACTATCCAGATGAAGTGGACTTTGCAGAAAACAATCCAATTTTAATCTCGATATCAACCACAACGGCCATTTTACAACGTGAATTTCGGCATCGGGCCGCTTTTGAGACCTTGTGAAAATATGTTTTCTGTACGGACATCACAGCCGGTTAATAACATCATCATATCTTCCTGTAAAATAATACAAGATATACATCTTTGGAATTAATTTAGAATTGAAATTAAAGGTGTCTTGTTGCATGAAAAGCAAATAATTAAATTGTGAATTAAGCTTCTTATGCAACCTGTGACTCTATTAGTGTATTCCAATTGGAGATGGCTTGAAATACCCGACGGGTGTCTCTAAAAAATTGAGTGTCATTTTGAGTTGTTTCAAGTTCTTATGACGAAATTATCATCGCCATCTGTTCCTGGTGAAAAAAATTTTATCTCTTACGCAAGAGGCCGTTTTGGAAGCAAAAATCTGCTTCTATGTGCGCTTTGACAACCAGCTGTTTACAGATAGAAAAAGTATAAAAATCGTAGTTTATTAGTGGCTAAAAAGTGCATTAATAATAAAGACCGTAAACTCATTTCCTTTACGTCACTTTTTTAAAACACTGAGCTAAAATCATTTTCTAGCAATAAACTCATTTTAACAAAATAGCCATCCATTATTGATGGTTCATGGTGCTCTATGGATAAAGTTGTCCATTGAAATCAACAATTTCATTTTCTTCGCAAATTGCACTATCCATCATATTAATCAAAAAGCAGTTTCAGGAAATTCAAGAAAACCCTATTTGATCTCTGTATATAACATGTTTTGATATAGAAACAAAAATCTAAAGTATAGTGAATGAACTGTATAAAAAGGGATAGCTTTTCCAAGAGGAAGTCGACAGCAACGATAAGTCATTGTCAATCAATTAAGAGCAGGTGAGTAGACATCTGGCTATTAACTATAATCTTTTATCTACTCGTGACATCATATGAAGAAATGCGAGACTTTGAAAAGACAGCGGTGTTCGTTCGACTGACAGATAATTTTCTTTATTCGGTATAACGTAATAGTTCAACTACCACAGTTTATGTAAAATGGTTCATCTTTACGCATGCAATCTACACTATACGTCGTTTGTAATGCCCGATCTAATGGTATCTAAGTTCGGTTTGATGTCAAAAGTCTATACCATAGATACATGAACTGTTATTCACGTTCGCATCGTAGCCATGGGAACTGACCGCGATTCGTCCTTGGGTTTCTTCTTTCGGCAATGTTTCCAAAACGTGACCAGTTTCCTATCCAGTATGCCATATATAAGGGGATTAACGGAATGACAGCCAGAAATTCGAATTAGTTGAGTGACATCGAATACGAAAGAAAAGTTTTGAAATTGGTAGCCGACGGCCTGCATCAGACCGCTGACCATTACCGGAAGATTTCCAATCAAAAAGCAAACGGCAGTTGTAAAGCAGACTAAAAATATCTTTCGATTTCTGATGTGACGTTGAAGGTTGATGGCCGAGGTGTTTGTAGCACCCGCATGTAATTCCTTTTGCACGGTTTTTCCTTGCTTGAAAAGTCCTCGTGCGATCACGGAATAGATTATCGTTAAAAATACCGCAGTTGGAACAGACAAAAAGAAGAAAATAATGACAAACACGAATCTGAAAACCAAAAGAAACCGCGAAAAATCTTTGCCACGAACAAATAATGACACGCAAAAAGGAAAGCGCAGAAGATAACCCATAACGAAGGAGAATATGTACACAATTGTCAAGATCTTGTTTAATTTTCGTCGACTGAAAGACGGTTTCAACGGATGAACGATAACGCAGGACCGAAATGATCACCATCAAATAGAAACCAGCTACGGCAAAAGAAGTGACGATGTTGGTGAAGAAACAATGGCCTTTCAATGAAAACGACAACATCAGCAACGCACGACGCGGTAACTGCACGATCAAAAACAAAAAATCGCAGATGGCAAGATGCAGAACCATGTAATAGTAGTTACTCTTTAACAGACTTCCCTGTTTAATTATGGAGAGGATGACCAGCGCATTACCAATGATGCCAGATGAGACAGCTATTAGATAAGGAATATTGTTCCTAGTTGTCAAATATTGTTCCATTCTTATTCCGTTGCATTCGGTGACTGAAATAGAAGCGTGCAGCAACAAAGACCATAATATATAGCAAGGCTAGTGTATTCAAGGATGTTATTTTGAAAAACGCCATTGGTTTATTATGTGACTAAATGAAACTACGTAATCAGTTTGTAATTAAAATAAACAAGGATCCATTTGGTACTTAAAGAGTATGATTCATTGGAAATGCACGCGGTGAGTTTTGCAGGTGCGCGCCACTAAGTCGGACGTGTTGGAAACGTTTACGTCACTTTGTCACGTGACTCTTTTAATGACAACATTTAATATTTGTCTGGGTTAACTTTCCCAGCAGGAGATTTAGGATGAAACATAGTCCGTCAAAAGAGACATAAACTCAATGAATTACGTACATGAAAAAACAGGCCGCATGCAATTATTCAAATAGTTACACTTCGTCTCCAATCTTTTTCAGAATCGTTATGAAACCAAACCAAGCTATTCACAAGCTAATTGAGATCCATAAAATAAAAGGATGGCGTATAATTAGCAAGAGAAGAGAAAAGAAAACATGAGGTGCTAAATTACAATGTTCAGGTGTCGCAGAAAATTTGTCTCCCCCAGCCATATTTCCTAGGAAATATTTCCCCCCGAGGGAACATATTTCCATATTTACTAGAAAAATTGTCAGCCTCTTCGCAAATTTGTCTCCTTTATCTTGATAAGCGGTAAAACTTTTCAGTTTTAAAACAAGATCGCAGGTGATTTAAGATATTACAATCTACTTAGATGTATAAGTCTAGTCAAATTTTATTAAACCAGTCAAAACAGCCATCACACTTTAGCGATGACATCATGCGTTGGCGAACATGTTAATACCCACGTGTCTAACAAAGAACAGGTAGTAATAAAACTAAACGCTCAGAAAACCAATCCTCAAAGACAAAAGCGTAAGGGATTAAATAACTAAAACATTTCACCAAAACGTTGATTCACAAACACAAACCGCATTACAAAACATTCAGCAAGATATCTAGGCATTCTCTCGTCTTTCAAAAACGGCTTTAGTATACACGAACAACAAACTACATTGTGAATTGTGACGTATGTGCTTCGTGATCGGCAGAATGCAATAAAGGAACTAACCCGCTTTTGTAAAAATTTACGCAGTTATTTAAAATAAGAAACACAAATTTTTTAGTTTTAACGTTTTTTTGCTTCTTTCAAATGAAAGGGGTCTAATTTACGAACGGGGACATAGTTCTTGGGAAATGTGACCCGGGGAGGACAAATTTTCTAGAAAAGTTGACCAAGAGGGGGGACATATTTCCTGTGACACCAGTTTGCCGAACTTAGTTCGCAAAGCTTCCAATAATAATATGTTAGAGTTATTATAATACTGAGACTCAGGCCCTGTCTACACGTATCCGGATAAATTTGAAAACGCAAAAATATTTTTACGGATATACGTTCAATCCACACGTATCTGGACAAAACGCCCACACAAACCTTTAACTTTCAAAAACGCCGTCCAGAGTGGAATTTCTTGAAAACGAAAAAAAAATTTGTCGTGTAGACGGGGGAAACCGTAAAAATGAAAAAACGATGACGTATTAACTGTGAACCAGTTCACTGCGCGCATTTTTAAAAGGAGTTCCACTTTATTGTCCGTCCACACAAAGTTTTCCGTTTTGCTCTTCTTTGATTTTAACGACTTTTCAAATGCGTTTGAGATATTTTCGAATTGTATTTACAAGCTATGCAAAGGAGAGTTTTACTTCAAGTGTCAAGAAAGCACAAGTAGTCATGTACGTACACTTAATTTTGCAGGCTCATCTTGCATCTGTGCATGCTCATATGTAATTTTTTCAATTTTATCAGGAAACGTGTGGACGGCAAAAACCATCCGAAAACGACTACGTGTGGATGCAGAAGTTTTTAAAACCGTAAAAATATTTTCGCGATTTCAAATATATCTAGATACGTGTAGACAGGGCCTTAGGCTTGTAAATTATCAAGGCTGGAAGTCTTTGATGGAAAAACTGAGTTTCCGAGTCTACATCGTAATCTAAATAAGTTTGAAACGTCATCAAAGTGAATATTTTAAAGTAAGAGGAAATGCCAACGCAGATTTAGCGAATTGAAAAGAAATTCCAAACAGTGGCGTAGCCAGCCCCCACGTACGTTTGGTTCTCCTATGTAATTTTCAAACCATCATCCTCAGTCACTTAGCTGTTCAGAAACTTACTGTTTGTGCAGTGAATGAGCAGAAAAAGTTAGCATAGCAAGAGATAATGAAAGCAATGTATCAAATAGCATATTTTTGGTGGAAATACTTTAACGTTGCTTTAGCTTCACACTCGTTAAAGAGTGAAAGAGCGTTTTGATATAAGTGCTGCTGCGAATTAGCTTCCGTGCACTATCTACTGCTATATGTGCCCTCAGTCTTCATGGTCACCGCAAAATGGCTAATGGGGTCCACTAAACTGCACTCTAGCCTTTGAACGTTTTCAACATTTGACTCAATATGCACTCTTTATCGTATTGCTTATTTAACACTTCTAATGATGTCAAATAATGTTCAATAAATGCTAATAGCATTGGTTTCGTACGATGTTCTAATTGATCAGGCCTGTACTGGTATTGTTACATGAAAGTAAGTTGAACATAAACATTGGTAATGCGTTATTGGCTTAGCCATCATTCTAATGATAATGCTTTGTTTTAATGTGTTGACAGTCATTCTAATTTTTCTCACTTTTCTTCCGGATCTTTTAATTGTTTTAGCAAATTTGAAATACTTGAAGCCCGAAGTTTGCAAAAAATCATCAATTATTCTGCCTCCTCCACGTATATTTTCGCAACGCTTGCCATGATGTCATTGTTCTTCAAGATAACTCTTACACTTTTCAAACAAATTGAAACCATTCAATCTAATTATTCTTTTAATGTCCATTCAAGAAACACACGAAATCGAAAGGTTTTGTCAATCAGTATTTGTACGGTCGTTTGTTTTAAAATTGGAAACTTTTACCAATGAGGCATGTAATAGCTATTACGCTCGCCACGAAAGAAAAAATAATAGATCAGCTTGATGAAAATGGGAAAAGGTCTGGTTATCTGATTCAAACAACAATGACTAACGTAGCAATTTCTCCGATTTATGGAATGATGAACAAAAACTGATTACGTTTTGGAAAAATTGTTGAAAGTAGAAAATTACATATGAAAAATTAAGGAATACGTTGTTCCATGTTTGCAAACTTATTTACTTTAATACGTTGTTCGACAATTGTTTTAATAATTTCCGCTCGCTGTTCAATTTCCTTGTTAACTAAAAATGTATAAAAACCAATTATAAAACTGCACAATAAAGTTAAGGGTGTATTATTTCAAGATGAATATAATGGCTAAAGTTGAATATTCATTGTTTTTGCTGTATATATGAGAATATCATAGCAAGATTGCTGTATTTAAAGGAAGTTGCTTAAAAACGCCGAAGTAAACAACGATCGATTAAGTACTTCAAATGTTGGGTTTTAAGAGTGGTTTATTTGCTTTTCATCAATGAAACTGCGCAATTGACCAATTGAATTGAAATATTATAAGTGGTAAAACTTCCAACTGCGAAGTAGAAACAGTTCCTTTTTAAGAATTGTCGTCATTTTGTTTTCCAGATGCATGACGATAACAGCAACGCTTACGACTTTATACAGAAACAAAACACTTCAAATATTTCATTCCTTTTCCTGCGCATGGCAACTCACGTAAATTTCCATCACAACGTTGACATATTGATAAAGGTAATGTATATAATTACATTTTTGTGGCATTTACAACCAAATGGCTTATCAAAAACACGTCATCAAACAATTAATGCTCTGCTCTAAGTACCAAGTTAAGACAGCAGGTTCAATGTCCAGTGGATTGCTGCAGTACACACATATCGAACGCAAAGAAATGTTTCCCGTATGGTCGGGTATTTTTTACTTTATTTCTGTATTTGGTATCATCGGTAATGCGCTGGTAATTCTCACTATACTAAGAAAACGCAGTCTGCTAAAAAGCAACTACTATTACGTGGTGCTGCATCTTGCCATCTGCGACTTCACTTTTCTACTTTTTCGACTGGGTGGCCTCGTGGCAAATGATTTCGGCGCTGCTTTACATGTCCCACTATGTTGCGTCCGAATGACGTGCCGTATTATTTATCTATGTGGTTCTGGCATGATGATGATCATTTCAGTTTTACGCTGTCGCGCAACAGTCCATCCTTTGAAACCTGTAATCAGTCGACGTAATTTGAAGATAGCTTGTGCTTTGGTGTACACAATTTCAATCATTTTGTTAATCATCGCAGATCTTCCTCGATGTTTCTTAAATACCTCGGCCAACTTCTTATTGCTTTACGAAAAAGTTACAGGCTCTGTTGGCAATATTATTTACATTTTCTCGTCGCTTGCCATGACGTCATTTTATTATAAGACAACGCTCGCACTTGTCCAACAAAGTAAAACAATACAATCGAGTTGTTCCTTAAGTGCTCATTTACGACACGCCAAAAATCGGAAAGTATCTTTCATTAGTCTTTGCACGGTCGTTTGCTACACGATTGGAAATATTTTCCAAATGGTTAACAACTCTAAATTCATCACCAACAATAAAAACTTGCAGCTTGTTGAAATTGGCAAAATTGGTTTTTTGCTTCAATTGACTTTGATTAATTCGGCAAATCCTTTGATTTACGGTGTATTGGACAGAAAACTTGTTCTGTTTTGGAAAAATTGTCGACAGAAGAAAATTGTACCTGAAAAATTATCTGTCAGAGCTCGATAACATTGCACATCCTCCTTTTGGGTACGACTGTATTGCATGATGGGAAGTGCTCATTTGTAAAAGTCCGTTCAACGTTACAAAGTTAAAAGATTCTGTCACGTATAAAGTAGTTTAAAAAGAGCAAACACCATATGCGAAAGGTAAAAAATAATAACGCATAGTTCTTAAAAGAACTGTTTAAACCCAGAACACTAAAAGTAACCCAACAATTCTAAAAGAACCGTTGAAGTGTTATAATCCGATTCCTCTTTACTTGTCAAGAACATGAGATAATAGCAGGAAAAAGTAATAATTATAATTATTGAGTGGGATATGATTGCAGTCTTGATGGAGAGAAAAATTTAATCATGTTAGTTAAGAGTAGTATTGTATTGAGGCTAACTGAAGGGCTACAAGCTTACCATGAATTGTAAGACATCAACAATTGGGTAACATATTGGACGATTGGAAACGTACAGAACACTTTACCATGTCACATATTACAGCTCCATGGAAGAGCTTTATTTGAAACTTTTTATTTGTGATGGCTTGCTAAAAGATAATAAATGATTTTACACGATGTTCGCGATGTCTTGATATCATTATGTATTCATCTTTATCTTTTTCAAGCATTTCTTCTGCCATTAAACGTTAGAATCTTCTGTTTTCATAAGGGCCATTTCTCACTCCACTACAATGTTTCTCTTTGCTTTTTCCAGTTTGATTTTGTTTTAATACCTTTTCACTATCTTAACGCCTGTTATAACTTAACTCGTGTCTCATTTTATTCACATTGCCCTTTTTTTTCCCTGTCGTAGTTCGCCATTTTCCATTGCTTCCTCTATGTTCAACTTTCATGTTCTCAAGTTTTTTAATTTTTCTGTTTCCCATCTTTCATATTGTTTAGTTATGTAATAAGATGTTAAACTTCCATTCATGTTTAGTTAAACAAAAACATGAATGCATGACCCTTTACACTTAGAATAGCATTCCTTCGTTGGACAAAAAAGCCCAAACGTGCGTATTTTCTGACAAATTTTACTGGAAATCTGACTAAAACAGAAATATTCTTTACAAGTGAGCACACATGCATATAGCGATAACGGAAGTGTGTCTTAATATATTGATACTGCTGTTTGCAACACATTTACAGGGTTATTAAGCGCCTTCATATTTAAAATACTCGGAACAATTATATCGCTCACAGAAAGACGCACAACAGTCGGGAATAAAAATCAAGAAACACTCTTTACAAATGACGACAATTCAAAATGGTCATCAACAACACAATCGTAATGCGTTTTTAAGATTGTGAAAAAAAGCAACACTGATGGACAAGGTGCGTTGAATAATGAAAGAAATTCATACAATTTGCTAGAATTGTTTAGATTTGCTCTCTTCTATGCGATCAAAATCGTTTGCATTGGCTTGTCCACTTCACACTCATTGGCCAATGAAAAAACCCCTATCGGTGACGTCGCTGTACGCCACAAAACTTAGCCATATTGCATATAATAACTGTTTATGGCTTTCGAATGAAACATTTTGTCTAATGTTCATTACCTTGTATCATAACGGCATTGTAAATAACTTTGCAGTAAAGGTGGCAATCATAATTTTTAACCATTTAAAACAAATTTAAATGGTAATTGAGTAGCTTTTCCTCAAACAAGGCCGTTCCTCGACACATTTAAAATCGCCGCCCACCAGTAGACTCATGCGGTTCACGCAGACGACAATCTTCAACGGAAAGCAATGTTACCGCTTTTGCTGGGTATTTTTTACTTTGTAGCTGCATTTGGCAACATCGGTATTGCGCTGGTCATTCTCTAGAAAATTGAGCCAGCGAAACTTATTGAAAAACAACTATTATTATGTGGTCTTGCATCTTGCCTTCTGTGATATGACGTGGCTACTTTTAATGGGAAGTCTTATTCGGGAAAATAAGTTGGACTCAGTTTCCGATTCATTTTCCTGTTTCATCCGAAGAGCAATCTGCGAATTTTATCTATCTGTCTGTGGCATGATGTTGAGTCCATCATGCCACAACAGTCCATCCCTTGAAACCAGCAATCACTCGACGTAATTTGAAGATAGCTTGCGCTTCAGCGTATGCACTTTCCATCATTATGATATTCATAATGTTCCTTCCTCGATGTCTCATAAATTTCACGGCTTACGACAATTACTCGAACTTTTTCGTTCTTCATGATAAAATCATTTCCTCTCTTGCTACCTGCCTTTTCATTTTGTCAAAGCTTGCAATGACGTCACTGTACTATAAGATAGCTCTCGCACTTGTCAAACAAAGTAAAACCATACAATCGACTTGTTCGTTCAGTGCACATTCAAGCCACGCCCGAAATCGAAAAGTGTTTTTCATTAGTCTTTGTACGGTCGTTTGCTATACATTAGGAAACTTTTACGTGGCTTTTCGTCACTTCATTATTGCGACGGACAGAAACAATATAAAACGGCTCGAGGTGTTTTTGAATGTGGGTTTTTTGCTGGAAACAACTATGATAAATTCCGCGAATCCCCTGATTTATGGTATATTGGACAAAAAAGTGATAACATTTTGGAAAAATTGTCGAAAGTAGCGAACAACGCAAGAGCGATAACTATAGCTAGTTAGCAAAAGACATTGTTGGCAATCGTTCATTTTGAAAATACTGTACAGTATGGCATGTAATAGTTCTGCATGGATAATGTGTCAATTGGAACTATAATGAAATGAATTTAAATGTAATCTAACATATTATATAATTAAAAATATATAAACATAAAGAATCACGATCAGTTTGTATTGCAGAACTAAATTTTCAGCCTGGATGTTTCAATTGAAACTATAATGAAATGAATTTAAATGTAATCTAACATACTATATAATTAAAAATATATAAAAATAAAGAATCACGATCAGTTTGTATCAATTCATATAGCATTCTCTACGTTTATCGCAGAAGTAGCTGTGATTGCAGAACTAAATTTTCAGCCTGGATGTTTCAATTGAAACTATAATGAAATGAATTTAAATGTAATCTAACATATTATATAATTAAAAATATATAAACATAAAGAATCACGATCAGTTTATATCAATTCATATAGCATTCTCTACGTTTATTGCAGAAGTAGCTGTGATTGCAGAACTAAATTTTCAGCCAGCCAAAATGTTTATAACACCTAACGTGCAATGTATGTGCTCTGGCGATTTTACAGGATTTCGCATTTTCCGGATAATAAGTAAACACGAAATCATTTACCATGCTTTCGAAAGAAAATACTTTTGCTTTTATTTTTAAATATGGATGAAGACAGTGAAACATACAAAAAAATATTTGTGAAAATAGCAATTGTGAGACAATTTCGTTGAATTGTAAGCTAAAGTGCTAGGAATTTAGAATTACCGTGACGTAGAAGCACTATTGAAGCATTTAATGAAAATGACAGTTTTTTTTAAAAAAACAATAAGCATGTTTCAATATCTCATGATGCCATCTTCAATATGAGTGAAAATACTATGCACGCTATATATAGGAAGTTTATATGTGATGATTCTCCGTATAAAAAAGTGCTCGATGCCCGAGCGTAAATATATGTAGTGACGTTGAAAAAATCACGAAAACTACAGATTCATCCCGACAATCCTTTTTCGTGATTGCTCACTCTTCAGGGCTTTAATGAATAAATACTTAAATGTTTAAAATATAAATGCAAGATGACGGAAGTTAGTATATTAATTAAGGTGTATAGTTACAAGTTAGATGACGGAAGTTAGCGTAATAAAGTAAATGGTTTGAACCCGGGAGTATCGTTACATGTTCGTAAATGTAGATCGTCCAGGTTGGTATAGTCCTGAGAAGGACTGTTTTTGTTGTTGTTGACTGACGTTTCGACAACCTTAGCGGTAGTCATCTTCAGAGTCAAAATGAACCACTTTTGATTATATATTCTCTGATGATGGCTTTGGAATAAAATGGGCTTACTGAGTTCGGTCGAGTTTCTTCGTTTCTTGTGGCGGAGAGGCAGTGTGATTTCTATGTCTAGTCTTAAATTCGTTTTCTGTAAGTCCAATGTACGTCTCAGTTGTGTTATTGTCCTTGCTTTTCACAGTAGCTTGGTAGACGACGGATGATTGTAGGCAGTTTTGTTTTTGTCAGCAGTTGCATGTTTTTTTAAGTTTTTATCACGTATGACGTCATACCCGTGTACCTATAACTGTATAGACAACGGTTAAATGTTAGCTATTTGTTAAATAAAAGTTTCTCCGGATTTTGATAAATAATTTTATTGAGCTTTCGACTCGGTGCTTCGAGTCTTCATCAGAATGAAATAGGAAGTTATATACAGTTGTTTTTAATTTGCAGACGTTTGGAGCGTCTAATTGGATAATGCGACTGGATGGTGTAGAATGCGTTGTCATGGGTTTTGATGTATTGTGAATATCATAGGTGTTTATATTATTGGAGTGTAATGTTGTATTTTAGTGTTATTTATAGTTTTTTTTGTCCTTTTTCTATAGTTGTGAATATACAATTGGTATGTCAATATGTCTGTTTATTGTGTCGTTGTCTTTACTGTACCAAGCTTCTTTAAATTCGCGTGCGTGTTTAGTCTGTGCGCGTCCGAGTACTTTAGTTTCTGTCCAGTCGAACGTGTGGATATTTCCGTGGGTATGTCCTGCCGGTAGTGAGTTCGGATTTCGTCGTTTTATGGCGTTTTTGTGTTCTGTGTCTTGTTTCGATTTTCTTTGATGTTTGTCCTATATATTGTTTTGAGCAGTCTTTACATGGTATCATGTATATCGCGTCGGTTGTATCATGAATTGTTGTTTTGTCTTTATGTTTGGTAAAACATGATTTGAGTTTTTGTGTAGGTTTGTGGGCGACGTTAATATTAAATGGTCGAAGAAGTCTGGCAGTCATTTCTGATGTTCCGTTTATGTATGGTAATGTGACGATTTTTACTGTTTCGCCCGGTTTTTTGTTACTTTTGTCGGTTTGTTTTTTGATTGTATTCTGTTTATAGTTTTGTTTATAAAGTTTTTAGGGTATATTTGTTTTTTATAAATGTGGAGTATAAGTAGTTGCGTTCTGTTTTCTTGGCTTCTTCGGTGTTACAATGAGTGTTTATCCTGTTAAAAAGTGTTTGCATGCCGCTTATTTTGTGTTGTGTTGGGTGATTGCTGTTGAAATCGAGTATTTGGTCTGTGTGGCTAGTTTTGCGCTATACATGTGTGTTTAGTGTTTATATATATATTAGTAATTTATATAATCCAATCATATTGGTATAGACAATCGCTGTATCATATTACTCACATATGTTGTATCAACAAGTGTTAAAACATGTTTATTTTTAAAATAACTTGTCGTAACATTAAACGCGAATTTAGAATTCACGAGAATGCTTACCAAACGGTTTTTGCCGTTATAGAGAATTTGCCATAAAAAAAACAAAATAAATAAAAATAATGAAAAACGAACAAAGGCATTTGATGCAGTGCACAAGTGAGAAGAGTGAATATCATGCTGGAAATCACACCACTTTGCATTCGACGATACAAAATACGAAAACACAAACAACAACACAAACGTCATTTTTCATGCCAATTTTAATTTCTTCATAGTTCAATACAGGAGATTCGAAAAGATACGAATTAAAGGGCATGACATTCAATCATTTTCTCTCGGAATGGAGCACCAAACTCACGGTCGACATCGTCCAGTGAATCTTGGATACATACAAACGTCTCTGATGTGCATTCGGTTCAGCAGCCAACAGAGGTATCTCTCCAAACCCAAGCCATAACCACCATGAGGACAAGTGCCAAATTTACGCTGACGAATATCAAAATATCATTAATGATGGTGATAATGAAGATAATCGTCACAATAAAAACGAGTCAGATAATTAAGTTGATAAGTATGAACATTCAGGGGCATCAGAAAAAGGCAGGGGGGAGTCCTTAGGAACTATAAGCACAAATTTGGTAGACACGTTTTCTGCATATTTCATGCATTAGATACAATAGAAAACTCTAAGTAGAAACATTGAAAACGTCAAGTAAGGTGTTTTCTCACACGAACGTTTTTATTTACCTATATTAAAGTGATAGCATTATTTCCTTTACTTTAAAGAACCTATGACACGAAAATTTTACAAGTACAATTATGTTTGCAATTTCAGAAGTTTTTTGTTATTTTATCTAACAGGTGACGTTAGGGTTTGCGTCTAAGGTGTCCGAAAAAATGCAGTAGTCCCAATCATTCTTTTTTCAACAAAGGTTCTGTGTAGTAAACCACGAGTGCAGTAAATGGATAAACGAAAATGAGATCGCTCCTCTTAAAATGCGTAACTTTGATGTTAAAATCCTGAACAAAGTTCAAGCTTTGTAAATACTGTGACATTGTCAATTTGTAATGAAATTATCAACGGTGGGGGTTGTTGTATGTCTTTGCCGTTAGATGACCGAATTATGAACACGAACATCAACGCAGAGCCTAATACTGCAATCATTCTTTAAGAAAACTATCCATAGCATGACCTCCTTTCAATGGTGTTGTTATTTTCAAACAGATCGATCATATTGTTGATGAGTAATGAAGAAATTGCCCGATAAGACATGTGAGAGGTTGGTAGCTCCATATAATCAACATACGTGTACATGACCGTAGAAGAGTTAATGGTATTTTCGTGTCAAAGAGTTAAAAGCAAGTTCCTCTATGTCTATGGAGAACCAGTGCCAGTTTTCCATGCTGATAAACATAAGTGCTAATCGAAAATTTAGCCATGTGGAGAGTTTTGTTGCTGCATGTTCTCCTGTGATAGCTGGGTTAGAATTTTGTGGGTTTTTTTAAAGAATATTTCTAACACTCAATAAAAAGACCACGTCTTGTCTGAAGTGAAGGTCTTCGCGCTTCCATAAAGAGTATTACTTGTTACGTATTTGCTCAGACGATACAAAGATCTGATAAAGTAGCTTTTGTACAATGCTTCTGTAAAAGACTGTTCAAATTTGTGAATACTAATTTAGCACAGGAAGCCCTGAAAGGGACAATAAAACGCGAAGAAGGCCGTTGATTACAGGCAATAAAAGTGATTTCAGTAGAACCACAATTGCCAAAGTCTCCTTTCACTTACTGTTACAACCTGATAGACTGGGGCAGGTTGGTAAAGCTCAGGAAATGGAAAGTAAAGGTCCATCTAAGAATAAAGAAGCAAGTAGATTAACTCACATAAATATATTAGATACAATGGAGTATCTCAGCGAAAACGAAGACAAATGAAACGGCATGTCATAGTTGGAGTATCCTTCAGTGAAAGAAGAACCATCAAAAAACTAACACAACGGAAATCTGAAGCCGCGTTTGACATCCATTGGGAGACCCAAGCGTATTACACCTCAGTTTGGCAGAGTAATGAAAAGATGCCGCACCACCTCGTTGCTGATTTTCTTTACATGTAACTTCGAAAATATTCATTTTCGAAAAAAAGCTACAAGTCAAGACAACTTGTTAAAGTCTAACTTGAAAATCGCGTTTTAAGTTGCAACCACATTGGCCACGTAGAATTCTTTGACTAAGTCAACTGCCAACAGTTGATTTAACCTTCCACATACATCAATGTATCATCATGTTCATTGAAGCATGTGATCCTTTCAAGGACATTGAAGCATGTGATGCCCTAAGTACATTATGGTATCATTCCATGTGCAAAAAGCATGCTGATTTTTTCTTCAGAATTTGATCCATAATAGACAGAAGTCTATGAGAACAAGGAGCTTAAGTCTCTCAAAAAGTTATGGAAGGAAATGTAGAGAGATCCAGAAGAACGAAGGTAACGAGTCATAAAATTTATCTTTCGTGGCTTACTCTCTCCTTCGAAAAATTCTACATGGACTATGCTCGGACGTTCATTTTGGAACAAAGCTATAGCTTGGCGAAACAAGCTTGCAATTCAATCGTTTACATTTCCAATTTATTGAAGCATCGATGTTGAATTTTTAGGGTTTTCTTCTGTGAATCTACAGAATTATTCTCACAAAGAATGCAAGTCATCCTTTTTTTCATATACAAGCAAGTAACAATGTCTTGCCAAATGTTAAAAATTTGTATTCTGTTATACCCAATGTAGCCTCTTTATTATTATTCACAAGATAACCACAGTATCTTTCCTTGCAACAATAGAGTGTTTTCAACGGTCGCCATGTTGCAGGAAAATCCCATATATAGAGAAAAGAATTTATGTTGATTTCATGCTCAGTTGAACATTGGCACTAAGATGTACTCTCCCAACATGGCCGCTTTGACGTCATATGCGAACACTCTACATAATCTAAGCAAAACTTGCTTCTTTATTAATCGAGACACCTTACTTTCGGTACCGACAAAATTCTTTGGTGGAACGATAAAGACCGTAGTGGATGAATGTATAAAATATATTCATCAAAAAAGTTATCACATGCAAGATATTCTCTCAAAATTAGTGAAGTAAACGTAAAAAAATCGACGTTAGCTATCTCCACATTTTCCGAAGAGATCTTAACAAGAGCGTTCATTGTTCATGCGCGGAATGTAATGCAGCAATGTGAATTTCGAAGTAAATAGTAAAAACTTTAAATCCCTACCTGGTCGGTGTACCAGTAGTATGGTGTGGGATCAATTTCCTCACGTTTGTACCCTTCCAATAACTCATCCTGAAAGAAAAGAAAAGGGATATAACAAGACAGTCACTCAACATTTCGTTCTTTGTACAGCTATCAAACATTGGGGAGCGATGTTCAAGGCCTGGATAGGGTTATCCATTGGATTGTGAATTTAAAAAGGTTGTCATGTTTCCTTTATGAAAACAAGTATTCGTTTTCTCAGAGCTAATGTTTTTTTTATTGATTATATTTTCAAAGATTTTTGAAAGATTGAAGTTTCTATCCAGTTGATAACGCTATCCGGGCTTCGTCCAACTGTTTACACGGAAGCGTTGTTAAAACGACGTAGACGATGTAGATCTTCAACAAACGTCAAAGATTTCATGGGCACAAGACGGAACAGGGCAATTTTACTCACATAATGCCAAATTCTCATTGAACCACCAACAATCTCACCAACATTGGGCATCAACAAATCAACCTAAAAGATGAAAGTAGAAAAGAAAATTTGATGAAGGTTCGATAAGAAAAGCACAGCGCCTACTATTTAAATGTTCAGCGTTAAAACATTCCATGTTCAAAATACAGCTTAAAAATTCACTCACTGTTCTTTATTGATTGTATAAAATACTCAAAGATAATTGCTAACAAAAAGGATGCAAACAAGTCATACCGATTCAGTCAGCCTGTTATCTTCAGGGCATCGCTGCATGTAGAATGACTTAATTGCCGTTGGAAAACGGCACAAAAAGATCGGCTGAAAAGATCAAAAGTTCTAAATTCATCGTTTCATACACTATACAACGCGTGCGTTGATTGGTTTAAAGCTGTGTTTGCATTAGCCTGTCCAAAACAAATCTTAGCTCAACCAATCAAATCAATCATAAAAATCAATCAGTCAAAGACAATTTGCAAATCGATCATGAAAACAATTTAGAGGAAAAATTTAAACGTTTACTTTAAATTTGTCTGTTTCGCAATGTTATTTTATAAAAGAAATAAAAGATGTTTTTCGTGTTTGCGCAGGCTTATGCAAACCTCGGAGACGTTAGTGAGAGCTCTCGAGCAGGTGCAACCCTCAACCTTCAGTCTCGAGCTTGCACTGATCTGCTCTTGAGTTCTCCCAAAGGTCTCCTCGGTTTGCATAAGCCTGTGCAAACACAGTAAACATCTTTTATTTCTTAAATGCTAGCTAATTGATTATTGTCTACATTGTGCACGTAGTGAAGGAGGACGAATTTTCAAAGACAATTTCAAAACTTATACGAATGTACCTCGTTTATTTGATCCGTCATCTTCCTTTCAGGTGCTTCAGGAATATCCTATACACAAAACATTCATGGAACAACCACGAAAAACGACTGAGGTTCATTGCAGACGTTCCAAAGCAAGTAAGATATAAATTTAATGTGCTTCACAATTTCAAATTGCACACTCAAAGCATGGTGCGGATCGAATACTGACATTTGAATGAACAGCTTAACATGAGAGAACCGAAAACGGACTTCCCGGAAACTAGTTTCAAGTGCCTGAGCAATATCACTTGTAGTGTCTCATCATGTATAGATTATTTTTCTGAACTTGCAAGAGCCAAGTTTGATGCGATAAAACTGTTTTTAAAAGCCGTTAGTATTTAATAATGAAAATATCTCATAGTGCGATTTCTTCTTGATGATGTCTTGGGGGGTTTGGAAAGTGAAATTCAAACATAATGTGGGAGAGCTTACTTCGCCAAATTCATAAAAGGTTCCATCGTCCTTGCGAATATCATGCTCCTTCAAATAAGCTATAGCGTCTGTGTAGTTCATTCTCCTAAAAAAGATGGCAGAAAATGAGTTACATATTTTAATTCATTTTCTCAAGAAGGCTTTCAAGTATTATTGACATATTAAATGTTGGTAAATTGAAAACTCAAACCTACTCAATTACAGGTACATAGATAAAATATTGTAAAAGTTTACACTCAAACATTGCAGTACCAGTTAGAATACTGATTAAATTGCAAATTGAAACTTTTCACTTACTTGAATGGCTTTTTTGGCGCCTTGAACTCCTAAAAGAAGGCACATTATAAAAAGTCTGTAAGTCGTGAAATAAATCACCTCTTCACTATAAAACAACTTGCGATGTAATGACTCCGTAGGTACTTATGGAAAAAACTCAATGTGTTACTTTCCAATTTAATTTAAAGTTGGAAAAACGAAATGAAAAATTGTCAACTTTGAGAGGTAATCAAATATTTTTTCCACGATAGTACTTCTAACACATTCGTGGGAGTAGGAAGATTGATAATTATGGGAAGAGGGGGGAGGGGGCTTATATTCATAAATGGGTGTTATAATCCTTAGAAAACAAACGTATTAGCATATGTGAATGAGCCCCCTCTCCTCTCTCAATAATCAGTTTTCATAAGAGAATCGTCATAGCTACATTAATGTACGTAAAATAGACAACAGCAAATACCGATCACATGATCGCCATTTGACAACAGTTATTTCAACTTAAGTAATACATGATGCAAATCCATTGTGCTCAACTTACGGGGTGAAGTTCGTACAAAATATTCTTGTAGGGAGACTTGAGAACTCGGTCGACGACGTCGCAAACCTGAAGAATGATTGAAAATCGTCACTTCAACATCTTTACACTACAAAATGCACGACGAAAAGAAAATTACATACAAGGTCTTCAATTCTATCAAGAAGTTCTTCAAAACTTATGAAAGGACATTCAGCTTCAACATGGGTGTACCTACATCAACCAGCAATGACAACATTCATTAGACGTTACAAAAACTTGCGCAAGCAAGCGGGAGGTTGGGTATTTACGATTTGTGACATACTCAGACAAATGCCTTCTTGTCTTCGATTGCTCGGCCCTGTAGGACTGAGCAAGACAAAAGACGTCACCCAATGCTGGCAATGCTGTTTCCAGATACAACTGAGATGATTGCGTCAAATAAGCCTAAAAATCAATGAGACGGTAGCTACAACAAGCTTCAATAATAGCTCTATCCTGACACTGGACTGCAGCATATTAGGATCCAAGTGCGAATATCAGTACACTCTTGGTGAAGACATTCGACTGGAGTATATGAAGAGACAGGTTTCGACATAAGTACACTCTCGGTGAAGACATTAGATTGGAGTATATGAAGAGACAGGTTTCAACATCAGTACACTCTTGGTGAAGAAATTAGATTGGAGTATATGAAGAGACAGGTTTCAACATCAGTACACTCTCGGTGAAGACATTAGATTGCAGTATATGAAGAGACAGGTTTCAACATCAGTACACTCATTGTGATAACTCAAAAGCCGGAATTATGTTCGTACACACGTACACTTTCTCCAAAATAATTGAATTCAAAAAGTGTCGAACCGCCTTCTACTTGCGTTTGAACCATGGTGGGTGGAGTGACCTAGTCACAAAAAACCACATGTAAGATATTTTCTTAATACAAAAAGAGATGACGGGTAGACAGTATGGTACCTCGAAATACCCACGATCAATGTAATGCTGACGGAAACTAAACAGAAAGAAGAAAAAACACAAAACAATCAAACAAACATCTTAATTATCACTTAAAAATGTTCTTGGTGTCAATGTTGATATTTGGCACGATTCTCGATTACGTTTGTCGTTTGAAAACATAAACGATATATTTCTAATACAGTTATTCATAAACCAAAGAGTCGAAAAAACGAGTGCAGATCCAAGCGAGCTCAAAGCATTATAGTTAACAGTATATGGTTAACATAATTCACACACATTATGGCCGATCATTTCAGGTTGTCATCTCCTTCTAGGAGCAACTTTAGCATGGCAGAAGCACGAAAACACATTTTCACACGTTCTGCATATTCGAGGGCACAATTCCCTCCCCTGATTGCGCTTGATTAACAAACATTTCGTCAGGAATCGCAAACTTAAAGACTAACCATTGTGAAACGACTGATCTCATTCTCATGACTTTTGATATCTAAACAGAGAAAGACAACAACTTGCACTCAAACATCTTGACAGGGCTGAGCAGCGACAATTATAGCCATCAACAAATCCCAACACCTAAAAATCATTTGATCAAAGCTCGTTGTCTTACCGTTTCACCTCGCATTAATATATGCCTATTATCTAGTTGGACGTCGACTCCCGACTCCTAAAAGGAAACGAAAATTTATGTTTGACAATTGAAACACTATGCATCTGAACATAACAATACATTAACAATAATAGCTAACTGTTTCTACGCTGGGCACGACAAAGGACTCGACTTTTCGTCCGTTTAGTCAAATGTTATCACTTCAGACTAGTTAACAAACAGGCATCAATTGAATTAACGTACGACATTCATTATCGCGTCAGCTCCACCAGCCGGGGCAAGACCAATCAGCTTCCAATAATCCACCTTCATTTCGTGACCATCTGGGGCCTACAGAAAAGTATACCATATGTAAATTCGATCTTTTCAACACGGACTTAAGAGAGATTTTCAGGTATTTAATCACAAAAAAAGGGTAATTAAATAAATGATGCAAACTGAAAAATAATAATGGAGGAATAGCTTACTTTTGCTATAAGATTCATGAAAATATCTGACTTATACATTTTGGTAAAGTCATGACTATATTAATGTTTGCACCACTCTCCAGAATGCAACCATTTGGTCGTAACACGTATCGTCGTGATTTTCTCTCACAAACAATTGGACAGTGAACAATTTTTTCAACCAATCATTGGCAAAGGTAAACCAACTTTAAAACATGATTTGTTGACAAGATAAATGCTAAAAAATGGTGATTGTGATGCAGTATACTACTCCGTACGAAGATCCCTTACAATCGGTGATAAAAGCACCTAAACATAACTTGCATTCGATCGTCCCAATGAAGATCACAACAGCTAAATATACAGTGTATTTTCTACTTTACTGACGAAGGATTTTCATCATCGAAACGACAGTCAAACATAGCACTTCCGACAAAGTTTGGCAAATCTTTCACACACAAAACATCGAAAGTGGCCATGCATGCTTCCATAAAAAATGACGACTGGTGAAACAAATAAACTATAAACACCACAAAGTAATAACCAACCAACGCATTGTGAAGCGGATTTTGAATCGGTTCAATACAGAAAAATAAGTCAGTAAACCGACGTTTTCTTTAACAAAATCCGCACGCAACAGCGCATTCTTCAATCGGATAAACTCAATAGTAATATCATTACCGACTTGCCATCTGGAACTGGTGAGATGACACCATATACAGCTACTGTTGATTCTGTAGACAGGACCAAAGCGTCGTATGTCTGACACTGTTCAAAACATAAAACAAAACATTTGAAGTTGTAATATTAACCGAAGAAAGTAAACAAATTATCTTCGAGTAATTAACAGGGATGGATCCACGACGGCTTTTCTTGGTGTGGGGTTCTTCAGCTTGGACTACATTGGGTTTGATGAGCTTAGACTCTCCCACCTGCTTTAACTAGTAGCAGAATTCAGAACAGGGGGGAGTGTTTAATCTCATTTGACTAGATCTGGTAAAATTTGCATATGTAGCCACATTGTTTTGGTGGCCACATTTATATTTAAAGTCTTTGAGCAGCCTCTCTAATATGATTGGAAAATTTTTGAAATTGTGCTCCATTAAACACAAATCACAATGGCTTTTCCTTAATTTTTTGGTATGCATTTAAGTATTTGCAGAGAAATTGGCGCGCCTTCTGCACAATGCTTTTTCTTTGAGACATTTATAGCCGTGATTGAAGGTTTGTTTCTCAACTCTGTTTATAAAGCTGTACCGGTAGAGTATTATCCATGGAATAGCAAGCTATAGGTATTGAAGTGCTTATGCAGTGAAATTTTCATACATTATTCTATTTGCTTATTCAAAACAGAGTTGCAAAAAAGCTGCAGGTAGACGGGTACCACCCGTGAGGAAGGTTTCCCATAAATGAGGTTGGTGAGGAAGGTTCAAAGTTGAACAGTCCAATTAATAACATGCATGTATAATATAAAATGTATGGTATATACTATTACATCATACTATATTTAAGAAATAAAAGATGTTTACTGTGTTTGCACACAGTGGTGGATCCAGACTACGTCAAAATAAATTACTGCAGCACATTTTGGCGTATATTTACATTTCTAAACACCTTGGAGGCTAATCCATTGGTGAAATTATATGCTTTGGAAATTGAAAACCAATAGTGTTTTTTGAATGTAATTTGAATTTAAAAATGAAGAGCTAAAATTTATTTTGACGTACACTGGATCCGCCACTGTTTTCAAAGGCTTATGCAAACCGAGGAGACCTTTGGAAGAAGGTCGAGGGTTGCACCTCGAGCCCTCGAGAGTTCTCACAAACGTCTCCGATGTTTGCATAAGCCTGTGCAAACACAGCAAACATCTTTTATTTCTTTTATAAAATAACAATAATGCGAAACAGACAAACATTTTAACTTTTCCTCTAAAATGTATTCATGATCGATTTGCAAATTCTCTTTGATTGATTGAATGTAATGATTGATTTGATTGGTTGAGCTCGGATGTGTTTTGCACAGGCTAATGCAAACACAGCTCTAGACCAATCAGCGCACGCGTTTCATTGTGTTTATTTTATAAATTTATATATAAATCGTACAAACGAACCAACCATGAAGTAATCTATTATTATTACACATTATTACAATACGACCAATAGGCAAGGGAGGAACAAACTGTGTCAAATTTGTATAACATTTACAAACCACAAAATATGATGAATAAAAGCTCAGGGAAATTATCAAGTAATTATGTCAAAATTCAACTTCCTCACTAACTAATTGGTCTGTTTAAAATTATTGAGAAATAGGCATACATTGCTTTACTGAAGAAAACACATGGGCCCATGGCACGCTAAATTTATGTGAATTATCGACATACCTCATCCCTCTAAAATATTTTGGCATTAATAAAGTGGTAGAGCTAAGAACGTGTAGATTTATAGCTGTATAAAAGTCACTAGAAATATAGCGATCAACCATTTCCAATTTGGCCGATCCATCGATTGTTCAAATAACGTTGCCAGACTGGAAAGTTTGCAAAATTGCGCAATCTAGAAGAAAAATTTCAGCAATTTTGCGCGGTGAATTTTCGATTTTGCCCGGTGATTTTCGATATTTTTGCTTATACTTTATATTATGCTTAGAAAATTTAACTCAGTGATTTATATTATATCAACTGATCTAATTTAAGTAACGTGACGTCATTTTGAGGAAGGATTTCAAAACATGAAATACTACTCGGAGGAAGGTTGAACTGTTTTTGCAACTCTTATTCAAAAGCACTTGCTCTCAACATCATTTTTAAGGAAACAGAGTTAAATTTTCTCTTTTTAGAGTGATTTTATAGACGTCAAAAGTGGCGGATTTTGATTCTTTTTGCGCGAACTTTTTTGGCTGCCATGTTTGCTAAATTGACGTCATAAGTAGTACAAATTTTTAACATGGCAATAGAAATTAATATTAGTTTGGCGACTTCTGTACTACATATGACGTCAAATGAGCAAACATGGCGATCAACAAAATTCGCACAAGAGGACAACTTTTGGAGTTGAAATTTGTCAACTTTCACTCAACGTAAAATGGACATGAATATATTCAATTGCTTGCAAACAACCGAATATTTCATTAAGGCTATAAAAAAGTATATGAAAATTTCGCTGCATAAACACTTTAAGTACAGATAATTGCAATAATATGCAATTCATACTTTTTAATAAGTAAAAATGATACCTAATAATTAAAAAGTCAAAACATGACTTAACAAAGAAATTGAGTTAATCTTTTACATAGATTGCGTATCTGTCAGTAGAAAATTGCATTTTCGCCAGACTCTTTATCCCAAACCTTACCAGTTTATCAGACAAAACGCACTGAATGAAACCAGTTCCGTCTCGCAAAACAAGAAACATCAAAGTTTTACCTGTGATGATAGGAAAGTTATCAAAATACGTATTATAAAGGCATCATTTACGTAAATATATTTACATTATTAAGACTGTTTACATGCCTTGCCGTCTTATGCGATGTACCCATGCTTGAATCATGACACGTTGCTCACGATGACCCACAGATTCGCGTATCTTGATCTAAAAGATAGACGATATGATCTAAAGACGCGTTTCTTTGTGTAATTGTTCAGATGACCTATTTTATGATCTTAAAGCTACGTTTCTCTATGTAGTTGTTCATATGACCTTTTATTTCTTACATATTAGAAGCCCGAGATTAAAACTCGAGTTCTTATACGCTTTGATCTAATCCAGACTGATCCGATGCTGGACCTACAGTTCATATATACTCTAATGTAGTGTCTTAATACAGACTGATCCGATGATCGAACTTAAGTTCTTAACTATACAATCGAATGGCGGCGTCAGGAGAGATCAAATGTTGAAGCTCGAAGGCCTCTTCAGTCCTGTTTGGTATCTTTAATAAAAGTGTCATAATGTTAAAATCCAGGAACTTGAGAACTGTAACGCAACAAGATTCTTCATCAAGATGATTTGGCGCCGAAAATTACTGTACTATACAGTCTAATGTTTCAATAAATAATAATCTGATCCTGAAACTTCACTGTAAGTCACTTCACCTTTTTTGCTTTGTCCAAAGACGCATCCTCTTCAATGACGATCTGCTTTGCTTCTTCGAGATTTTTAGCACGTTGTTCAGCCTTTTCAGCCTGAAAAAAAGGAGCAACTGATGGGAAACAACATACGCACGGTAGGCAAAAGGTGCACTCAAGAAATGTAAAGCGTAAAAAAAAGTTTTTTATTCTTTTCAATATTAAAACTTAGCAGCTGAAGAGTTCACATCATCGTTTGTTTAAGGTGTTTTGAGAGGTGCATTGTTCTCCAGTATTTAATTATATTTAATTAATACTTAATATAATTATATAATTAATATTTAATTCTAGAGAAAGAACGCAGAAACTGAAGTAGAGATTCGGTCTTCTACTCCATTATTAGCACATATAAAAACAAAAATTCCAAACTGGATGCATCGTTGGTTCCAAAAAACCAAACCTACCTCCTTCTCGTCACTCTTTTCCGCCTTCCTTTTGTCCTGTTGAGCTAACTTCGTTAATTTCTTCAACTGAGCCTTCGAGATTTCTTCGAATTTCTAACAAAAAGCCAGCGAACACAAACATCAAACTGATACTATTAGTGAACAGTACTCGACTTCTGCACATTAACTTTCACTTTGAAAGCATTAATTTTTTTTAATAGCGACTTAGCCACGACATGCACGATAATGAGTCACCTTCACACTTCAATCATAATTCAGGTGCATGGCAAAATTTGACATTATAACCAATTGACTGTAAAGATAACTCCGACACGTGAAATAACATAGCTACCCACATATCTTATGATCAAAGTTCACATTATAGAAACCTCGATGTTTTGAGAATGAAAAGAAATGTGCACGTGAAGCCAAAACAATCAGTTACCAGCATTTTTACACTGGCGGTCAAACATTAAAAACGTTCAAAATTTCCTACACAGAGCCCAAGTGAAGTAAGAAAGTCACACTTGCAAATTAGCAAATACATTGCAACAGTTTAAAAACATCATTTAAAACTGGCCTTAGGGGCTGATTACACGAGCCCGGGTAGCCGGGATTCAGCAAAGCGTTAAATGCTTTAGGCAAATGGAAATGTTTCAATTCTTATCACCAGACCAATTTTGTTGAGCAAGACGTAATACATTTATAATAAAAAAACAACAAATTCGGCCTGATTTCAGAATTACAACAAAATGACTTATGGCACTTAATGAAAGATTGTAATTTTTCCGCTTGAAGTTTGGCCTCCTTTCAATGCGTCGAAACATTTCACGCCTCAACAAATCCCGGTTAGCCGGGATCATGTAAACAGCGCCTAAAAGCAAAACCATTAACATTAACACCCAAACAAGCACTTTCAATTAAAATATTATTCCATAGAGAAGTTTTATTGGCAAAGTAATTGCTAGAGGGCAAACGTAGCTGACCAAATTACAGAAAGACATTGATATTCCGTCTCATCTTTTTACAACAACATACCTGTCCCTCTTCCTTGCTATCGACCATGATTTTGGGAAATGGCTCGCTCTTGCATGATTTCAACGCCTGAGCAATAAACAAAAACATTTGTTGATTTAGAAAAGTCGTTTTAAGGGCTAGATTCATCCGAGATTTGTAAATACTCCGTATTCATCGGTAAATATTTATGACACGATAACTTTTGTTTTGAAGACGATGATTACATAAAAGAGTTTCCAAAAACGTGTTTGTTTAAAAGACTAGGCTTGTATAGCTTGCTTCATTTCTACGGCGGGCTCTTATGACATAAATAAACATCAACAAAAAATAAAAATATACAATAAAAACATAAAAAGTAGTTTGGTTAGCTAAACAGTCTTGTAGCAAAACGCAACAAAGTTTTCCATTTCCAATGGAACGTCTATATAATGTATACATGCCTCGACAATGACGGAGAAATGAAAAATTTCTTTAACTAATTTAACTGACGATTCATTTCAAAGTGAAAAAGTTATTAAAAAGAAAACAAAACATACGAGAACATTACGAGCGACTATCTGTCTTTTTATTAATTCGCACTTTTAAACTGTTTCCCACCGATTAAATAAATAACTACAGATGACAGAAGCTGAGGTAGAGATTCAGCCTTCTTTAAGGCCCGTTTAAACGATCCAATTTTGTCGGATCCGTCAATCTCAAAAATCGGATGGAAATAGAACTTGCTCTATTTTCCTCCGACAACATCAAAGGAAGCCGACTAGACTGAAGCTTTTTACTCTCTATACTTCCCAAATTTGAGCTAACGCAAGAAATTACATTTGAAAAAGACTTGAAAACAAGTATAGAAATACGCGAATATATATCGATAAATGTACTGGATAACAAAAATGGCTGTTTTCAAGACTATAAATATCTAAACGAATATATATGTCAACAAAACTATCAGACCATGTGAACAAGCAACCAAAAGTCGGAACCGAAACAGTCGGATCCGAAAAATAGGATCAAGTGAAAGGGCCTTTAAAAGGTTCAAATGTAGCTTAAGTTTCTCGCTACGTCATACAAATACTTTAAAATGAAAATTACGTTGTAACAACAACATAACTCACGTTGTTATAGCAACAACATAACTCACGTTGTTATAGCAACAACATAATTCGCGCTGTCATTGACATCATAATTTATTATGAATACGACGCTCCACCGACGCTACGTGCATATATATTTGTCGCCATACCTGTAGAGCTGTCTTGAAGGGTTTCCCTTCGGATCCATCTCCACTTTCATCGCTCCCAAACTTCTCGGACGTAAACAACGTATCTGATAAAACAAATCAACAAAGACGATATCATTAATAAAATCAGAACATATCACTATGAAGCTCTATTTACACAAAGCCTGGATAAATTTGACTTTGCAACACGTCCGTCAGGAAGGAAAATCCCCACCCTCCCCTTGCGACTACCTTTACTCTCCATGATTAGCGGGGAAAAGCCTTCCCTTGCGTGAAGAGTAACAAGTAACCGGTCTACCATACTTAATGGAGCTGGAGGGGTGCCAATTGTTCTTTGAAATACATACAAGGTGTCCCGAAAAAACGGAACCCACGTGTACAAATTAATTATGTATTTGCTGAATGATTATGCAAAATAACGTCACTAGCATTCAAAACACTTTAATGAGCTTTACAGTTGTGCACTTCTGGGAATTTATAGGGTTTGTACAGTGTTTAAAGCAAAACAAGCTACACTGATTTTCATTTTAAATTTATTAGGAAAATTATAACATCAAAGCGACATCAACTGCGCTACAACGGCTACAAAAACGTAGTCACATTTTCCATAAGTTGCTACGAGCATGGACAAGCGTGGAACTAAATTGACAAGGTGGAACGAGTAGCTAATGCATGCAGACTAAATTATCTAATGCAGATCTCATTTAATTCATACATAATATTTGTGCGGGTTCCGTTAATTTAGGGACACCTTGTATACACGCATGCCATGCAATGAAACCAAAGCAATAGTGATTTCTGCAATGACAGATCTATGATAGGTCAGAATAGATCATAGCAGCTCATTCTTAAGCCAAAAAACTTCAAGAACGTTGTTGGTAAGAAGTTTCTGAAGAATATATAAGAATTGATTTAATACCCATACGATTTTCTGTCAAGTATTATGAATTGAATAGTAAAGTAGAAACTTTGTCGTGGTGACAAATTTAAAAATTGTTTAAAATACAATCGTGAATGGTCAAAGAATAACGTAAAAGTTCTTCTGTAACTGTTTTCATGCATAGTTTATTTCAGCTTTAAAAAAAGTTCTTTTAGAATTCTCTTGGAATTGCTGGGTTAGTGTTCTGGTTTTAAACAGTTCTTATAAGAAATATTACGTTATTCTTTTGACCATCCGCCATGGTATTTGCTCTTCTTAAAACAATTGTTATGAAAGGAAAATACATTTGTAGTAATGTATTCCAACCGAACCCAGGATTTGTGTTGAATGGCGCACACGCTTGGATGGAGTATACGATGTACTTGAATGGAGTATACGATGTACTTGAATGGAGTATACGATGTACTTGAATGGAGTATACGATGTACTTGAATGGAGTATACGATGTACTTGAATGGAGTATACGATGTACTTGAATGGAGTATACGATGTACTTGAATGGAGTATACGATGTACTTGAATGGAGTATGCGATGTACTTGAATGGAGTAAACGATGTACTTAAATGGAGTATACGATGTACTTGAATGGAGTATACGATGTACTTGAATGGAGTATACGATGTACTTGAATAGAGTATACGATGTACTCGAATAGAGTATAAGCTTTTGTGAATTTCAAGCACTAGAAATCCACAAAAGACGTCTGACATGACACGCGTCATCCTCAAGTAGCCACCGAAATAGATTTGAAACTGGAGCGCACCCCTCCCCCTGCCTACAAGACCATCCTGGATCTACCTCTTACGTACACGACACACAACAAACTAACCTACTACATGCATGAAGGAAAACTTACAGAATATTTAAACATTAAAACCAACGCACTATGAATATAAACGACACTAACCTAACATGACGTGTACTTGACTGCTATAGTTCTTAATACAGTGCCGCCTTAATAATGAACCCGAAGACGAATGGCACAATGACTTATGATGCAAGGGGCAAGGTGGATTGCAGGCGAAAGAGCGTTTGGCGGACTTCAATAGTCTTGGAGTGTTTATAATTATGGACAAACAGCGACGTCTCATCACCCACTTTATTTAATCTACAAAAAGATTATGGCCAATTCTTTACAGTTAAACTCAAAGATTATGGCCAATTCTTTATAGTCAAACTCAAAAATCATGGCTAATTCTTTATAGTTAAACTCAAAGATCATGGCTAATTCTTTATAGTTAAACTCAAAAATCATGGCTAATTCTTTATAGTTAATCTCAAAGATTAAGGCCAGTTCGCCATAGTTAAACTTAAAGACTATGGCCAGTTCTCATTAGTTAACTTTTGTGGGCCGTTAACGTTTTTACTGTGCCATCATCTAGGCTTAGATTATTTCTGTGAAATTTACAGTATGAAAGTTACAAATTTGGTTGTGTTAATCAACAATATGTGTGCAAAATCCACAGGTGCGTGTCGTAAACAAGGCCAGAAAGAGCTTTGGGTTGTTTTCAAACACAGAAAGAATATATTACAAAATCAATCACATAAAACTCAGCCCAAATGAACTATCGATCTAAACATATTGCAAAAAAATGCAGTCAGAAGGAACACCAGTGCATAATGGAGCTCTGTCAAGGCGAGCAAAGGCCCATATTTACAACTCAACTCAACACTTAATCCTTTTTAAAGCTCAGCCTTAAACAAACTTTAGTGAAAATTAAATTCAACTTGAATGACCTTTGGTGGAAAATGCTGCATGAGTAAAATTTTATAAAGATAATCAGCTCAATGAAATTGGCATGATGTCGAAAACATGAAGAAACTTTGCATGAAATAACTTGCTACACTGCCTCGAGTTTGCGGCCAGCGACAAAAAAAAATTGAGATACAACAGGTTATATGACCGTGTGATCATTGTTTTAACTATCTGCATGGCTTAGCTAAAACGGTTAAGTCATCACAATAACATATATAACAGCTTACAAACACCAACCTGCATGCATGATCTAGTGCAACAATGCATTATTTAATCATTTAGAGTTTTTGGAGGAGCAGAAAACATCTGTCATCATATTCTGTCATACATACAAAACAAGGCACACAATTAAATAATTACAAACAAACACAACTTCTGTGAAGTATTTGAAGAACAAAAACTCAGTAAAAATAATTTCTTAGCTTGTGCCTACAATTATTCAATTAAAAGACTGCAAATTATACATAAAATCAAACAGTTTAAAGCACTTTTTTAATAATACAACTAGTTAAACTAATATATCACATTAAAACTCTTCAGAAAAATGACAAAATGTTAAAATATTTTGAGCATACAAAGACAGAAATTTGCATAACAACACAGGCATATACTTTTAGCATCTAAAAGGATATATATACTAGTTTTTGGGTAGCCAATGCACGAAAAGTTAAAAGCACAATTGTAGGGTTGCATTTCCCCAAAATTTTTCATACTGTCGAAACTACAGACATGCCCAAGGGCTTATTACACTATCTTTAGACGGACTCCTTCTTGGAGCTTTACAAGCGAAAATTCACACACATGTCCAAAACATGTACACATCGCTAAATGTGCTATTCACATAGATATTTCGAGAATAAACGACGTTATCTACTTCACATTTCGAAGGACAACCCACATACCAAAGCTAATCACTAGCCCACACACATCCTTAATTCACAAGCAAAACGAAACAATGAAATTTCTTAGTTCTTTTGAAGCTTATACTGTACAATTTAGTCCAAACGAAGAGAAAATATCAAAATATACTAACATACCTTGCACGCTCATGCTTGCAATTTCGGATGCGTACTACTCATTATATATCGCAAGTAATAGTTAAAAACATTGGTAAAAAAAAAACTCGTCAGCTTCGATTCCCAGATAAGAAAATTCTTGGAAATCCTCGACTTCCCCGTCGCATTTAAAAGCAGACTAGTTGCAATTACATCATATTGTCACTGTCGTACGTCGTCAAAATTGTCGCGATATTTATGTCGCGTGCTACGTGTCGTTCACTACATCAGCTGAGTCATCAAATTCAAACTTGTGATAATAATAATCATCAATTGCCTTTATCATCAAACAAATAGTCTCATTAATTTACTCATTAAGTCCACATGGATGTAATTCAGACAAATGTATTCATGCAAAATGTTGAAATTCACTTGATGTCCTACCACGCTACAGTGTAAGGACTGAAGTTTCATCAATCCAGCTGAAGACAAATGCCATCTTCAAAGATTTTTCGTTGTAACATAAAGTTAAAAATATTCACAAAGTTAATCTTGAAAACATAGTTCAAAACAAATGTATACAAATGTTATACAAATGTTGTTTGTTGTTGTTGTTGTACAAGCAAAAATATGTGTGGAAACTGTTAAGATCAAGGAATCAATAGTAAAAAGCTCTTAGCCTAGATCTATAAATGATCCAACAGTTGTAAATTGTCTTGGTTATATAAGTAAAATCTAAGAGCTACACCTACAGCTTGTGTGAAACATGCATAAAAATCAATCAAGTAGATGAAGGATGAAAATAATTGGCACTGCTAAAACAGTGGGCTGTGCTATCAAACACAAGCACTGTTTAAGTCAATCAATTGGTATAAAACAAAACACAAAGGATTTCTAGGCATTAAACAACATACATTAAGGCACTTAGCAAAAAATGACAAGCTTGCATTTTAAAACCATTGTTAAAGCATATTCAGAACTTAAAAACATGAAAAATTTGCACATAAATTTTCTGCATAAAGAAACAGCATCATACACACAGGAATTTGCTTGGAATGTATAGCAGTTCACCATCATTTCGAAATTGAGATTTCATAATTCTCTCATGTAAAGTGTAAGCCTTTGTCATGACTTATTCTGTACCTTGTCATGACTTATTCATTACAATAATTGCATAAATATTTAACTACAGTGCTAAGTTGAGCTTACGCAATGATATATTATGAAAAGGCAATCGCATGGGTACAAGACAAAGAATTTGGTTCAGCTCACATAAACAGCCAACTCATCACCGACTACCAAACAACACTTAGGTAATTGACTTTTACATTGAAAGGAAAGCTCATTAATTTATCAAAGCTAGATCACTACAGAATCCATCCTTAACCACCGAATCAAGCAAAACAAACACATTTCTTAAGCAGTTCGATTTGTTACACGTGTATAATTTAGTACAAACGAGTACAAGAAGAAATCAACATATACTTCCATACCTTTAGCGCTCATAGTTGCAATTTTACACACGGTTCCCTAGTTAGAAATTGCAATTGAAATCAAAACAAACTCGTTGATTTCGGTTTTCAATGAATGAGCTAAAGAGAAGCTTGGCTTTTCCACTAGTATTGGCAATCAGGCCTGACTCACAGGCCTGATTCGCATTATACAACCACTGCCCATCGCTTTTTTGTAACTCGTAAAAATTATCGCGATAATTATGTCACTTGCTATGTAGATTACTATAAATAGGTAACTTTTCGAAATTTAAACTAATATACCGTTGTAATGAGAATTTACAAAGCGGAAAAAAGTCGTATTTGTTTAATATACTTTTTAAGAAGAGTAATCTGATGCTGAAACTTGAGTCACCAAATAATTTAAACTGTTTTGTCGTCATCAGTAATCTAATTGAAGTCACATTTATTAGGAATGGGTCAATGGGTGAACTGAAAACACCATTTAAGAACCATATTAGGCCATATAGGAATTGGGAACTCAGTCAAAGTGACCTTCAGAACACATTCTAATCCTACCAGCATTTTTATTACAACAAGGGTTTTTAAGACATTTAAAATAAACGACAAATTTTCTTAAAGCAAACATGTTTCGGCATACTTTATGCCATCTTCAGTGCGAAGTGAATAAATATAGGAAGTTTACATGATAATATGTTATAGTGATAAAGCGGAAATATCGATTAGTTATGAATAATTATTTACAGTTGAATGAGGTGTTATAAAATGTTTGTGTTAGGTTTGTGTTAGGTTTTTTTTGTTGCTAGGTTTTATGTTTGTTTTTTGTTAGGTTTTTTTTAAGGGAATGAACTTGTAATTTTCGTGAAACACATGTCGTGTACATGCATAACAATGTCTGTGTATGTGATGGATATGTTCAGAATTTAATTCGAAATCAGCTGTAAAAAGTATATGTTACCATCTAAAAGCAACCGAACTTTGATAGAAGATTGTGCAAAAGATTGAACTTAGCCTAAAGGTGCAAATAACAGCACAGTCAATAAAAAGTAAATTCTCTTAAAATTCTACATCAAATTAAAAGGGTTTAATTAAACTGTTCAATTAACACCACTGAAAACCATTAGTACAAGAAAACAAAAATTGATTTGCTGAAAAGAAACATACTTATACACATGCAAACACGCTAATTAAGTATAAAAATTACAAGTTTAGATGATTTTTGTCACTGCTGAAATATTGTCAGCATTTGAATGCATGGAAAGGTTTCACATTAACTAGCAAGAGCTTAAGTAGTGCTGCCTTAATTGTGTATATCTGAGTACATAAAATGCTGTTGCTTATGTATTTCATTAGGATTTTGTGATTTGAGTGAGTGCTGAGTGGAGCCATAAGCATGTGTCAGCTCATTTGGTATTACAGCTTTCTTTGTAATTACGAATTTACATAGCAGCATGTACTTAACTATACTGCTGGGTTACCACGCATTTGGATGTCGCAAAGTTTAATAAATACTTGTAATTTTGGATTGCACACACTATTTTCGTTGTGAAGAGACTCAAGAAAGTCGGTAAAACGCATTTGAGACAATCTTCATTTGTCTACCTTGATCCGCCTGCCGCCTTTTTTCACTTTAAGTTTTTTTTAATACGAAGTGAAATTACCTTGTAACATTCCTAAAAGTATTTTGTATTAAGTATTTTAGAAACGATTTTATAAAGCATTTTATAAACAACATGCTTTATGTACATGAAACATATAGCATATGAACTGTGGAAAGCAGCGCACCCCCACATGTATGCATTGTGCACCTATTTTTAAGATTACAAGATCCTTCACACTTAAGGCTCTTTTCCACTCATCGCAAAATGCTCTCGCTGCGAGCTTGCGAGTCTGTTCGCGCGATCAAAAAAATTTGTTCAATTAATTTAACTATGCTGCAAGTCATGGTAAGCTCGCTGCGAGTAACTCGCAGGCACTCGCAGCGAGCTTGCGAGTACGTTTTGCGACGAATGGAAAAGAGCCTTTACGTACTCAATTTTCAGGTTACATCGAAAAATTTTCGGTATAACTACCGGTACATGTTTGATTTTTCCATAACAGACTCCTGCAACCCAGTTGCGAGCATTGTCCGAATTTTAAAAGCCTACAAGATCATATCACCGTGCGGTACAGTGTCACTACAGCCAATCCTGACTGCAGTAGCGTGGCCAGCCCGCAAGTTTGTTCATTGGTAACAAGTTCAAATAGTTTTTTTTTATAAATATAAAGATGTAAATTTTTATTTGCTTTAGTGACCATGCACAGGTAGTTTATTGATAGCAGAGTAAATTATGTCTGAAGATTGTATTTTTGTATTATTATGATTCATAAGAACGCACGAAGTCAAATGAAGCTAACATAGACGGAAGACTTAATTCAGTAAATTTCGGTCGCTACACAACTTTCTTTTCACTGTAAACAATTCATTTCACCAAAACACGATCGCATGTTTTTAGGGCCTGATTATATGGAGGCGAGCTGGCCCGGATAGCGAGTTAACCTGATTTCAAGGGATTGAAAGAAGCCAAATCTTCAAGGTTAAAAATTACAACTGTTTGCAAAGCGCCACACGTCATTCCGGTTGTAATTCTCAAATTATGCAAATTGGTTGTTTTAATTTTAAATGTTTTGCGTAGTTATCAAATCAGAATATTGTGAAATTGCTTGAGATGATTTATCTGAGGATAAGTATTGAATCGTTTCCATTTGTCAAAGTCCTTTAACGTTCGGCTGAATCCCGGCTACCGAGCTCATGTAATCAGCCCTTAGTTGCTACAAAGATTCCTTTTTGTCTATTACAAGTCGGGATTACGTCAATAGAGTGCATGTGACGTCAAAGCGGCCATGTTGAGATAGTATCGATGTGCGGATTCTCAACAGAACGTTAAATTAACATAAACTCTTTTCATAACATGCGATTTTACCCCGACATGGCTATTGATGAAAACACTCTGTATATGTTTATTCTAAAAGTTTATATTTCGCGAGACTATTTCAAGCCCTATTCAGACGACATAAATTAGCCCGGGTTCAACCCAGTTAATAGAGAAATTTAGCAAACACGACGTATCGTCTAAGACGCGTCTAAGAAAATGGCGTGGATCCAATCATATATGGGAGTATCACGCCATTTTTACACCATTTTCACGACTTCTTAGACGATACGTCCTGTTTGCTAAATCTCTCTAATATTAGTTTATGTCTTGCTAATAGGGCTATAAGATGCCTGTACTGTTGTGTTATTGTGTGGTTTGTTTTTATAAATATAAATAGAATTTGAAGGATGCCAATATATAAGGATGCTCTTCTGTGTTTGTATATAAGAATGCTCTGTTGTGCTTATATACTGAGATATTCCATGATAAAGGTTTTTTTAAACAATGCTACGATGAAAAGAATGCTTGGTTTTGCTTTTTAAAATTGTATTGTTTTCTAGTTCTAGTTCTAGTCATTGGGTCTAGTTCACCGACGTGACGTACGTTGGAAAACACGCTGCGATAGAATTACAGTGTGATTCAATAACAAAGTGTGCAACATAACTCAACTTTAATAAATGTCACGTCCGGTGAACTAGACCCAGTCACAGCACCTAACGGTCAAACACGAAAAAGCCAACTTTTAGGCAATAAGATCAAATTTTCGTGTTATGAAATATGGTGCAAATGTTCTTAAAATGGTCAACTCTATCTAAAGAGATTATTTCCCTCAGGGTGATAAAGGCACTTTAAGGCATAATTACTAAGAACAAAGAAATGACACTGATCTCTTTATTTTTCTTTCATCTCAAGTAGACTATTTTAATTGTTCTCATTAACTATGATTTGTGTCAATACAATAAATATTTCGACTAAAATAATTCTGTCAGTTTGTATTCGAGTTCCATGAATAGCCCACCACTTTTCTATTGCATGTTTAGGCTAAAAAACATGTATATAAGACGTTCAAAATATATTTATAATTGACTGCTAGTCAATGTGTATCATAAGGAGATTGAAAAAAGCCAATAAAGTGAATCTATACACTTCATCAGTTTAAAAGACATAGACTTTTCAATTTTTGATTCTGCCTTGTTCTAAATCGAACAGTAAGAATTCATCAATATAATCATATTGGTGAATTCTTAAACGGAAAGAATGATAATAGTTTTATCAAACTGAAAAAAATTGGAACCGACATTGATTTGTAGTGTATTTATTCGTTCAAATTAGTAGCAATGAGATCATTCGAATTTCAAAATCACCGTTGTTTTTCGACAATGCTTATTTGTTTATACTCAATTTATAGCTTGTTTGATGCTTCGTCATGCATTTACATTATATATTTTGTTTTAAGTCACTTCTTTGCAGTTCTTCTAAGTTGCTAAATACTGCTTTCGAAAGATTTAGATTTTAGACAACCGAGCTCCAATGTTTTATACTTTCAAGTATTATAATTTCAGAACCCTCAACTAAATGCATCCGCAAAAATAGAGTAGCTAAATTAAGACAAGAATGAATTTCGATGAAAGAGATACAACAAGTGATCACTCCATAGAGGGTTTGCATGCGACGTCAAAGAGACCATGTTGGGGGAGTGCATCAAAGTACCGATGCTCAGCAGTGCATTGAAATTAACATAAATTCTTTTTACTAAACGGAAAGTAAAACACCAAGGCAGTAAAAACAATATACCATGTGTTTCGCTGTAAACTAATTTGATTGTTATATCGCTGGTGATTTTATTATTTCAATGTTTGCATTTTTTTCAAAATTACATAACTTTTGGATGTTTGCGTGTGTTATGGGATGAAATATCCCTTGTCTTCAACAAAGCCTTCAAATTTAAATTTCTTAATTGTATTATTTTCACCTATTTAAACAAAAATTACTTCATTAAAACAAAATGATCATCCAAAGTTCAAGTATTCCTCTTTAGATAACACTTTAATTTGAAACTTGCAAAGCACCTATGAATTCATCCAAAACTAAACCAACTGATTAAAAACAACACGACTTTTTTAAGGCAAAATGGAATATTCGCTTCACTACTATTTTGTTTTCAAAAAACTTTCATCATGCAATTTTGAATGAATACAAAGCATATTACAAAATACTACACCACGCAAAAGTAAATAACAGTTCTTAAAGATGACTTTTGAACCAGGTGAACAACTGAAACTCTCGCTAATAGCAAATCACTGAACAACATATTGCTTTTAATCAAGCAGACATATATTTCGGCTGTTGATAGGAGAAAAGCAAACGTCCTACTTCTAAAGTTCTTTGTTAGATACAGAGCAATTCACCCTGAAGATATAACATGAAAGCTAATTCTCAATTGGAAAATGTCATTTCAGAAATATGTTGCGTTAGAGCCCAGAACTCGACTCGAGAAATGAAAGTCCAAATGGATGGCTGTCATTGAATACTTTTTTTTGAAGTATTTACTGTAAATGCATGTATTTTGCACTATATAAAAGTTACTTTGTGTATTTGTATTGATAGTGTTCGCTTCCCTCGCTATCATAAAATATCATTAATCTTTAAATATAATTTTAAATAACTCACTAAAAAAGAAAAGAAACAGGAACACTTATTCTTTAGATAAAGGTTTCTTCAAATAAGGGAATTTTCGTTCAAGTATGTCAAAACGATGCAATTATGAAAATTAAAACTGAAAGCCCCATTGATCAATGACGAAACAAAATTTTACTTACAATTGCAAAGCAAGAAGAGTGTAGCAATAAATTCGTATTTGCCGAAATACAAAGGTGAGCTGCAGGCATACATTAATCACATTGAAGGTAAGTTCTGTTATTCATAGATTTGGAAAAACGAAAATATAATTGCTTTGTTAATTAGCATAAAAAATGTAAAGGATTCGTGGATTTTAAAAACAGACTCAAAATAGTCTTTCTTTAGTCACGAATCATGGTAAGCGATAAGATCAAAAACATCAACTTGGAATGCAAAAACAAAGAGATGATTATCAATTTTTTTGTAATTGCTTATTACGCCATATTCAAAACTAACACAACCTCGAGTCATGCAGTTTGATCTAAAATACATTGCAGCCTATGTATTTTAGTAAATTTGCTTTCTTTCCCGTTGCTTGATTGAAAGGCGCAGTTCACTTAAACATACGTACTAAAAATTGGGACATACGTACTAAAAATTTCAAATCCAAAACTAAAAAAACTATAAAAAACAACAAGGCAACGAACGCTAAAGTATGGGCAAAGTAAATTTTGTATGCGTTAACAAATGTGATCAAGTTTCTACTTCTAAGTAATAAAGGTGAATACAATTTAAAGCTCATGACCGATTGTCTGATTTCCGTTTACGTGATTGAAGATCTATTTATTATTGCCAAAACGATCTTACCTGCATGAGCCAATGATAAAGGTCATATCATTATAACAGCGATATTGTATATGCTATATTCTGTCTTTAAAAGATTAAAATTCGTTACTCATACTATAAGTGTCTAGATATGTTTAATATAGGCAAGATTTGTCAAGATCTACATGCACAAACAAACACTGAGACTGTTGTTCCCTCTTCTTATCAACATGTCAACGATTCGGATAATCACAATAATTCAAAGATGAAAGAAGCTAAAGAAGCCTTTACGTCTATTTTTGTGATAAATAGCTAAGCTATAACAAGAAAGCAATTTTTCGAGCATCTGTAAAATAGGTTGTCGTAAAAATATTACTTTGCATCAAAGCAATGTAAATTCTACAATAATAATTTCGTTTTTAGAGTTCAGACGATAGAAATTTAAATTTCCTGTAACAAAAAGAGCACAAAAGGATTAATAATATGAATCGTTGTTGCTTCATTCTTTCAATCATCTTTAATTTTATTTTCAAAGAATACAATCCAATCTCAATAAATATACGCTTTTGAAAATTTCTTTAAAAGTTGATGAGCGTTTTATTTTTTCTCAATCGTTGCCATTAAGAAAATACTCACCACCGACAGCGTTGGATTAGCTACATCACATGACAAGAAGCATACCGAAAATATGTGAAAACAGTAGCTACAATTATAGGCGAATTAAGTATAAAGGCAACATTTGACACGAATAAGATAACTTTTAATTGCAAGAAGAACTAAGCTTGGTACGTTTTACATCGTCGCATGAATTTTCGCATTAAACTCACTTCTTGTGTGATAATTATCAACAGTCCTTTCTTTTTGTAACATGCACACGTTTAATAAATACATTCTTTGAAATCCTCATTAGCTAAAAGACCGATAAATCAAATCTTATACGAATGAAAAAACACCAAATTTTTGCTCCTTTAACAAAAATACATTTTGAACTATCATGACTTTTGATCCAGTAGTCATTGAAAAAGATTATAAGCTTGCCTTGAGATTTAAAAACGTCGTGTCGCTATAATAAAAAAAGCACCGCTTTCTAAACAGTTGTGCACGCACCAATGGCAATTATCTTTATAAATAAATTACAAAGACAAAAGGGTTCGTTGATAAGTAAGCCTTGATCAGAACTGCTTGATCATTGGAGTCATTGCACCGAAGAGCAGAAGACGTAGCAGAGCACAAGTGAAGTCGTACAAATATTTTGAAAAGTAAGTCTACTAATTTTGTTTTCAACTTATGGATGGCATGTCCAATGTAGCTTTGAAGAGGCTTGAGGATCGATTTTTGAAGAAGTTTGAACCGTGAACATCCACAATATTGTCGACAAAAATTTGTTGCAATAGAATGCATGTGTTTATTCAAGTTCCAAGCAGAAAACATTTTTTCCTCTTTCTGCATTTATATTTAAGGCCCATCAGACATTCTTCAAACTTTTGGCTCTGGAATTTTTTCGAACTTAAGCAGTAAAAAAAATTGTAACTAGCGGCATTAAAGCAGTTTTAAAAGCAGTTTCCCTTAAAAACCACATACATACCCTTCGACCAAAAACAAAAAAATTTCAAATGCCTAACCAAGTTAAATAAGGACTTGCTGAGTGTGTAGCGACAACAGTTATAAAACGAGCGCTACTTATTAATGTATTCATTGTGAAGGTAAATCTTGCTACCACAATTGTTTTATACCACTGCGTTTTAGTTGAACTAATACACTAACATAGCCATCAGGCGGCGTTAGGTGGAGGAGAGCAATTTAGTGCAAAGAAATAGTTTTAGGGGTGAAATTTATTTAAGGTAATCAGTTTTTGCATTTGCAGTTTGTCAGATAGCCCTCTAACCAATCAACGTCATCAAATTCTTAAGCAAATATTTCTGTTGACACAGCATCAATTCAAAGACTCTTGTAAAAGTAGAAAGAACTCGTGCGTGAATTTAGAGACGATCAATGGTTCTAAATACCTCTAATGCGTTGACTTCTTAAAAAAGTAGCAAAAGAAAATGGACGTGCTTTATTTTTTATTTAAAAAGCAGATATTTGTTTGACATCAAAAGCACTCACACCACAAGAACATTTGCACAACTGTTAAACAATTTACTAACACACACTTAATGCCAATTCAAGGTAAGTGAAAATACATGATCATTTGAATTCAAAATACGTTGTTCAACTTGGTATACATTAGAAACCTCTGAATGATTTTCTGATCCATAATTTTATCAATTGGTACGCAAAGTATATTTTGGATTTTAATTAACATTTATTGCTACGCATTCAAACTTACTCTAGATCCTCAAACAAAAGTCAACAAAAATGAAACGTTTTAAAACTACGCCTTAAAGATTCATGATATAAAACTAGACGTTCAATCATCGCGGGCTCGCACATCGAGGCTTGGTGTTTACACTTTTTTCTTCTCTACTTGTTCTCGCCATGATTGTAATGTGGGAACATCTTTTCATAAAGCGGTGCTAGTATGACGAAGGTTGAACAAAAATTTGAGAACATAAATTTGCTTGCGCGAAAATACATCTTAAGAACTTAGAAAGTGTTGACAGCGAGTACACTAAACAGTATATGGAGTGAAACATAAGCGTCACGTATATAATTAAAGCCCTTTGTACTAAAAATATCATGAAAGCTGAAAAATGTTGATATATGAACCAATTAGAGCTTAGAATTAAATAGCCTCAAGTGAAATATTATCTAGAAGCAATTTCATTTTTCATTATTAATAATTTATTATTTTTAATGATTTTAATTAGTCACATAAGATATGAAAACAAACAATTACCAAATAGATTATAGTAATTTTCACATTTTCGGGATAAAATATCACGAAGCTTAATCCCTGTTTGACCAAATTGAAAATCGAAAAATTATTGACATGGTGTTACTAAAGTGTGAGCTTTATATAAGCTACCATATATACCATGTAGAAAATTTAGCCTTTCCTTGTTGGGCTTACAGCAAACGTTTATATTGCCAATCATCAAATATCGTACTTTGGACTTTAGAAGGCTTTTCATCAGGTCCAATAAACTTCAAAGCTATTTTCACCAATAGGCAAAGAAATAAATAAATTCAAATTCTCAAAAATTACTAGTTACTAGTTACCTAACAAAGTTCAGCTTTTAATTCATCCATTGGTGAAAAACTGGCATGTGATTTTCGTCTCTTCCTGTTGTTTGGCATGATATTATTCAAGCATTCTAATCGTTTTAGCCATCGATCCGCCATCTTTGTTTGATTGATATAGTTAAGTGCTGCTGAATGGACGTATAACTTTCACTCTCACTTCACTCAAACTCTCAGCTTTACTGGAGAGTGATTGGCGTCTTTGAATGGTTGGAGTATGAGTGCAGATGAGTGTAGAATTTTACAATGCAAGTGTGAGTGAGCTCTCATTGAGTGTTTACTTGCACTCATTGAGAATGCGTGTCCACTTATTGAGTATGAGTGTGAGCGAGCCTTTAGAACACGGGAGATAATCACTTAGAGTATTAAAAAGAAAATATATTCAGGATTACTCCTTTTCAGTCCGTTCACGTTGCTTAAAGCTCAGTACCTGTCTCCTAGACTAGGTCTAATTCAGTATGTCATTTTCTGAAAACGTTTTTTCTGTAGTTTGTGCTATAATTGTATTACAAGTTATAGATGCATGCATTTCTTAATTCTCTTTCACAGATGATTCGGTGCGTGCTTTCCTGTCTTTGGATTTTGGCGTTCGGTAAGCTCATAACTTCACACATAGAAAATTTTTAAAAGCATTCATAGGTACATACTAGAAATGTTTGCTTACAATCTTGATGTTAACCTAGTCCCGCTATCATGTTCAATAAGCCATGGACAAAGAAGAGTATTTTGTCTTCTCCATGGAAAGAGAAATTCTTAAGTGAGTGAACAAATTAAAATTTATCATGTTATATTTTGCAACAATGCAAAATACGATTTGATCGTGTCCTTTATGAAATATCTGTTATATTCATTAGCAATGAGCAGATAATTAATCCATAAAGTATATTGGTCTAAATAACCAGTGGCAGATGTAGAGTACGTCAAAATAAATTACTACAGCTTATTTTGGCATATATTTACATACTAAGAAACAAGACAAAAGGTAATCATATTGCCGAACATCACCGAATCACAAAGCACAACATTGACTGGGACTCGGCAAAATGCATTAGAAAGTTGGTATACCAACTTGGAACAAGCCCCCCTGAACAGATCCCAGCAATTACCGGCACCTTACAAACGACTTATTCACAATACAAACAAACGATCAACTAAAAACATTACACTTCACACTAATTCACAATGACAATACACAATTGACACCCACACATTACAACTAAAAACATCACACCTAAATCACACAACACAACTAAAGATAAAATATTTCACTTCACACTAATTCACAATGACAATACACATTTCCTGTACACACAACACAATGACGTAAGAACCAGATAACAAATACGGCTAACCTGACGTTTACTCCTCATTTGACTCTGAAGATGACTACTGCTAAGGTTGTCGAAACGTCAGTCAACAACAACAAAAACAGTCCTTCTCAGGACTATACCAACCTGGACGATCATCATTTACAAACATGTAACGATATTCCCGGGTTCAAACCATTTACTTTATATATTTACATTATTAAACACTTTACAGGCAAATTCATTGGTAAAATTATATTCTTCAGAAATTAAGAACCAATAGTGTTTTTTTATTGTAATTTGAATTTAAAATAGAGGAGCTATAATTCATTTTGACGTACACTGGATACGCCACTGTAAATAACCACTAGAAAGTGAAGCATAGAAAAAGACAAACTTGGACAAACTTTATACTGTAATAAAACGCTATGTATGACCTAAGTATAGAAATATCATGATTGTTGATACGGCATTCGTGACGTTGTTCATTCGTCACAAACAAAGATATCTGAATAATACTTTTCCTTTTAGACGCAAACAACTTCATAAATGAGCGAAGAAAGAGAGCTATAGCTCGAAGTAAGTAATTTTAGATATTTTTCACTGCATTCAATAATGAACGCCTCGCACAAGTTTGAAAAATTCGCTTTTCTTGCTTTCCATCCGCTTCTTACGGTGGCTCACAAGGGCCACCACACAAAATAAAAATATTAATACACACACAAAATAAAAATACACAACAAAATACATTATACACACACAAAATAAAAATACACACACAAAATAAAAATACACACGCAAAATAGATTATACACACACAAAATAAAAATACACACGCAAAATAAAAATACACACACAAAATATGATTGCGGGCGCTTGCAGTGTCGGCTTACTCGGAATTGCTCGTAATTGATCGCTTTTGTTTTCAAAGTTCTAATGGTTCCAACTTCCAGAGTACATAACAAAATTCACTGATTTCACTGTGATCAATTATTTCAAAGTTGCTTACGATATTGCTCCCCGTATTTTGGTTAAAATTAAGGTTAATGTGTTGTCCTTTAAAAGGACATTATTGGTCTAGCCTGTTCTGTACCAGTTATAAACAGCTTTGGGGTACTTGAAGTTGAAGTTAACGGACTTGCAGAGCTCGAAGGGCAACTGCTTGAAGAGACGCTACTCGTCATTGACGCTTCAGAACATTTTGGCAAAGAAGTTAATCTTCCCAAACGCACACCGCATTTGTGACAAAAAGAAGCTTTGTCAAGTGATTGTGCACCACAGTTGGCACAAAACATAATTATGCCAGGATTACGCAAGAGCTAGCTTTCGATTCCTTTCCAAATGTAATTTCAAATGTTTCGCAGTTGAAACAGTTAAATACGACGACAAGTTGACCAAATGTTAAAATCACAATTAGTGAATTACACATATCTGATTACAAACTGATAATATGATAGTCAGACCATCCGACACTGCAAGCGCCCGCAATCATATTTTGTGTGTGTATTTTTATTTTGTGTGTATTTTTATTTTGTGTGTGTATTTTTATTTTGTGTGTGTATTTTTATTTTGTGTGTGTATAATGTATTTTGTGTGTGTATTTTTATTTTGTGTGTGTATTAATATTTTTATTTTGTGTGGTGGCCCTTGTGAGCCACCGTAGCTTCTGGATATATTACTTAATTTAAATGCCAAGCAAGCTTAAGATACAAAGTATATATCAACCAGTGCCAGTGATGTGAATGGTGAAAACTTATATGTTAATCATTGTTAGTAAAAGCTCGTGTTCTTGTCCTGGGAGATGGCCATGGCAACATAAAAAGTTTTAAAAATACTTGGATCCACCCCGAAAACTGCTTCATATTCGTATTGCCCATTCAACTAAAAATTTTAAATTTGCAACTTGCGAAGCTTTTTGCTATCGCATGGAGTATTTGTTGTTATATTACTGGGAAAAACGTTACAAATGGATCAATAAATATAAATTCTTTTTCCTTTTCCAAACCCAGGATCATGCGAGAAACTGGTCGATCTAGGTGTCATTATTGATGGTTCATCCAGCATCGGAGAATCTAACTTCAGAGCGTTCAAATCATTTACGGCCGAATTTTTCGGTAACTTTGTCATCAATCCGGATAAAACTCGCATTTCTGTGATAAAATCGTCGACGTCACCTTTCATGGAAATTCCCTTCCATCGGTCGTTTGACGATCATTTAGAACTTGAAAGAACCGTGAGAGGCATTGACTATAGAGGTGGCAGCAGCTACTTGGGTGCCGCACTGAGCAAAGCACGCGATGAAATGTTTCAAGCGAGCAATGGAGCACGAACGTCTCTCGGTACGTTCTTCAATGACCAACAGTAGCACATGGTTTACAATTGGCTCTTTCTAAATACGCTTTTTATCTCTAAGTGTGTTGATTGACTTTTACCCCCTCCTCTTGAACACTGATCTCATTATCGTGTATTAGTAATTACTCCTTACTTTAGCCTTACAGCGAGACTAAAGGGCACACCATGCAGCATAATCCAATGGTGGATTTATTGAGAACAATAGTTAATTTTTTGTCTTCATTTTAGGTGCAAAGAAAGTGTTGCTAGTAATAACTGACGGACTTAGCATCGACAGCGTCATTCAACCAGCTCAAAATCTAAGAAATGACGGTGTCGTTATTCACGTAATAGGAGTAGGCTCTTCACTCTCTACGCGTAAAATTCATTGGATGGCGTCACTTCCAAAAAATGATCACATGTACTTGCTCAATAATTCTGTCGAAGCGCTTCTCTCAAAAGCACAAGAAATTGCCACCAAAGCTTGTAACGGTTTGTATGCAAAAAACCTAAAACCTTATCTTTATCAGGATATAGCATTCGAATGTAGCATTTCGAAATCTCTGCATTCCCACTTAACTATAATGTCGAAGAATTAGAGCAACCGCAAAGATTTCAAGGACAAGGAAAAGACACAATGTTTTGTTTTACTGTACCTACTTAAGCAAAATTGACAGTGATCGAGAAATAAAGTGAAAAGCCTGTCTGCATGACTATCACAAAACAAACGGCTGGATAGACAAAAAACATAGCGTAAAGAAAAAACTGAACTTTTCAAAATTAAGTCTTTGCAGATTTCCGTTGCCCAACCACATTGTGTTCACTTTTTTACGCCTTTTGACGCTTATAAACGTCTTTCACAAATACGATAGATTTTTCAAAAAAAACACATATGATAGATGGAGCTGAAAGAAAATTCTATCTTTTATGCACTTAAATGAACTTTTTGACACTTAAATGAACGCAAAATATATACCCGTACTCTATTAATAAAATTATTTAAGTTAGAGCCGATACCCTACACTTAAACAATGAACTAAGAGCCAACGAATTTCACATGTGGTTGTCCATAACCATATTAAGATTTTGCTGCAAGTGTCAGGTCAATTGCCAGCGTGATTATTGTTTTACAGCAAACTCCTACTATCTCACTTGCGGACAAAATAATATGACGCTGACGTTCTCTTTAACACTTGTCCAAACCTTGGACCTTGACAATATGGTGCTCAATGACGGTATCTGCAAGGCCAGCTACAACGCAACCCACGTGTTTGTCACAGCACCACTATCAGGATGCGGAACTCTCTTCACACAAACAACACAAGAAATGTTTTTTACCAACAACCTGTCTGTACCACTGAGACCTAGCCGTGGTAGCGTCATAACCAGGTCGCAAAAGCTTAATTTCACCTTCACTTGTACCTACGATCGTCTTATCAGTGTCAGCGGTGTGAAATTTCAGCCTCCAAGTCCTGTCGTGGTGATCAATGAAGGTAATAAAATCTTTAAATTTGACCTCTATGTTGTTTTTAAAAACAATTTTGACATCCAGAATTGGAGAAACTGATATAGATCTGACTTTTGTCTAATCATCAAATTAATGATAAATCAACCATTTACTTTTCCCATTATTCTTTTACAAGACAAGCATTTGGTGAGTTTTTTAAAAAGGTATTTTCGATAATTCACGGGATTAAAACACTTTGTCTCTAAAGTGGGTTCGGTACTTTTTCTAAATATGGCAAGGAATAAAAAAAATCGGATGTAAAAGTTTAAAGTTCTACTTTTGCAAACAATAATTACACTGAATGGCATCGTAAGAAAATGCCTAGAAATATAGTAACTGCTTGAAAAATAGTAGAAATAGTAGTTCCTTCAAGGAGTTTGGATGTTAACAACTGCAATCTTGCCAACTCCAATTTTTTAGGAGGATTCCTCTAAAGGCAGCTGTAAACATAGCTACAAGCTTCAATGTGTTAAAGACAACGTGTTTGTTGGAAAAATTATGATTCATAATTCCACAATTTTTTTTGTAGAGACGAGACGATATTTAATTCATTTCGAATGGTCTAAAATAAAAAAACTGTATAGATAACGTTGCATGTTCTCCTTCCAAAGAGTGATATTGTCTCCGCTTTGAATTATTTTTCATTGCCCAAAATTATTTATTCTCCTAGCCAGCTATGTCCTACAACTGTCACTAATGTCACTTAAACATCTAACCTAAAAATACACGTACTTTGCAGGTGCCAGTGGGGATTTTGTGCTTGAGCTTGGTTCTTTTTCCAACAATGATTTCTCATCTTCAAGCTCTGACCAGTATCCAGTATTCAAAAGCATTCGCGATCGTATTTATATACAGTACAGCATCGACACGGCAAACTCCAACATTGTTGTACGTGCAGAATCATGTCATGCTACACCGACCAACAAAGCGTACAATCAACCTCAGTATCAGATCATTAAGGACAGGTAAGCTTATGGAGACATAAACTATCCACTTACTGATAAGTAACCTTTTATTTGCTGTTAAATTCTTTGCAAAATGAAAAGTAATTTATAGGTTTATGTGAAGAACTTTCACGCTCTTTATAGCAAATTGATGGCTTACTGATTTTTTTATAAACAAGAGTCATTCAAGCACAACACGAATGCTCAGTATTAAGCTTTCTAACACTTCTTTCCTACCCCTTAATAAGTTATATGTGTTGCACTAAAAGAGACTTAGTTCAGTAAAAATATACATAGACAAATCTTCGTATTCAATGCAGAGACTTTGTTTATAGTTGTGACAAGGACTCAACAATAACCCATCACACAAGTGGCCTAAGGAAACTCCATCAATTCAGTATGCAAGTTTTCCGCTTCCTTACAAACCACACATTGGTCTACATTCATTGTGACATACGATTGTGTGATAAGAATGATCCCAATTCCGTTTGCGCGCGCAATGCGCCGTGCACAGATCTTCCGAGGAAACGTCGCAACGTTGAACAAAATGTAGACATCAACCGTTCCTTTCCTGTATCCGTTGGACCATTTACATTGCAAAAAGAGCCGACAGTTTCCCCTAATGCCGTCTCCAATAACGGATGCAAAGGTTGGCATAAGTTTTTTTTGATATAAATTTAATAAATAGATAACACCCAACCGTTGTCTATACAGTTATAGGTACACGGGTATGACGTCAATTGTGATAAAAACTAAAATTGGCCACGAGCCACTGGAGCGAGTCAAAAAATTTGTTTCTTTGTCCCTCAATACTTGGAATATTGAAAAGTCTTGATTTGCATATATCACGCTTACGTGATCTATAGGATTGAAGAAACGCTATTGGCTAGCTTAATCACTTGATAAAATGTGATTGGCTAACAAAATAAACAAACAACGGCTGATCAATTTTGTTGAATTTTGTTATCGAAGACGAAGTACAAATCAATGTTTGAAAATCGGGTTTTTTCTTTTCTTTTTACTCAAATACGTTAACTGCCTCAACTAGGTCATTGTTAATATCTTTACCACCAATTTGTTAATTTTTACAAATATAAAATTTTCTGTGACGTCAATTCCGTGCGTATGTCCTCTAATAGATCATAGCTCTCGACCAATGAAATTGCTCAAATTCTTCTGGTTATTATATAAATAGTTATTTTGAATACATTCACCAAGTAGCATCATATATGATCTACAACAGACTGGAAAATCCACAGAACGTCGTCCGTTGTTGATGATATGTTACACGCGAAAAGTAGCATGCTACGAGATTCAAATTAACTTCACAATGGTTGCTTAATATTGCCATGCTAGGAAAAAAAATTTAAAATGACTTTTAATCTTCCATGGTTGAATGGCGAGAATACCAATGCTTTTCCATATTGGGTTTTGTAATTAGGAATTTTGTCGAGCAAGTACAGAGTTTGTTTGTAAGAAAACAAACCAGGAAAAGAACTAAATCTTGATTTGTGATTTCTTTTATTACCATTTATAAAATACAATGTTTTCAACAGAATGGACAGAAATATTTGAGATAAGATGAGATGATTTGATAAAGTTTTGTTTGTTGATCATTATTACATGAAGTAAAATAAATGGTTTGAAATACAGTCGGGCAAATTTTGACGAACGCAAAGTCAGCAATGCTCGACCATAAATGCTCATTTATCCTCGTTATAGGCAACGACGACGATAACAAGATGATAATTTTCATCTTGGTTGGTGTTATTGTAATGGTTATCGTACTGGCAACAATCATCTTCCTTTTCCTTTACTTAAGTAGACGCACAAAGAGATCTCCTGATAACGCCACCAAGCCCGCGCCTCACGTTCCATCTTATGGTAATGACGGCTTGGAAAACAACTGATGTAATGATTGCTTAATATTTGCGATACTGTGTATATGCTCAACGTAATAACCTCTTAATAACCTCTTATAACCATAAATGCTCAACGTAATTCACTTTTCAACTTAATAATCTCACTAACTTTATCCTTTTCATCATTGAAATGTTATAACGAACAGAACAAAATGCCTTTCAACATTTAACGATTGATTCATTTCATAATTCTTCAGACATTTGCCAAGACAAAGCGTAGTCATAAGACTTTGCTTGTAAACACAGCAAATCCACGCTCATAGAAATATATATTGCTTCTTTGACGCCATTTTTAAATGTCCGATGCATCAAACTGCAAAAATGCGCATTTTAAACAAACTGAAATTTCGATTTTTTAAGATTTTCTACTGTAAATATTATTATTTCTTTCTGAATATTGCAACCTAATATTTCCTGGATACCTGGATCTTTTTCTGGAACCCCGGCTACCCAGGCTCATGTAATTAGCCCCTAAGAATACTGAAATAAGGTCATGGATACATGGATGAAATTTGTATCCAATTGATTTTTCAAAATGAACAATTTTCGTATTAGTTGCCATCTTGTGCGTTTTAGAGCTACAAACATGACCAAACACTTAGGTCGTAGCAACAAATTAAGCCGCTCAACAAAATTTATAACCTGTACAAGTGAACAATGCTATCAAAAAAGTAAAGCTAATCAACTATAAATGGTCTTTTCTAGCCGTTTAGGAGATCTGAATTTTCAAAATTATAGAAAATCTTGTTGCTTGTTTTCCAAGAATCCACTCAATGCTATTTTTAAATGTTGTTTATGTTGAGCAGCGAGAACATTCTGGCAATGTACAAACATGCGCAATATTTTGTGCTTCCTCATTCTTTCATTCAACCATGATCGATAAACAGCAACCTTATGTCTGATGTGGCGTCTTCTAACCCAGGGTGTGGGAAAAACTGATAATATTGTTCTGAAGGTAGTTTGAATTTTAAATTACAGTTATAAATTACTTTAATTGACCAACGCTGTATCTGCCACCATTTACAAGCAAGACAAAAGAGACGTTTGAAATCAAACAAACATTGTAGAAGAGTCTATTTTCAACATTCGTATTTCAAGGTAAGCTGATAATTGCACTCTATCATTCACATCGTTGCCTACATTTCATTGATTTACAACTAATTTTCGAATTTACATTGAGATATGTAATGTTTGGTTAAGTTGAATTTAGTCTAGTGAATACAACAGTTAGTTTAGTAAACACAACACCTATTTGATCTTCTTGAAATATAAAGGTTTTTTGCTGCTAATGTATTTCTGCTAACATGTTTGGGTGAAAACTACAAATTGAGACTTTTTCTCGAATAATTGACGCTCCAAGCATTGCTTTATGACAACTGTTCTTAACACAACGAAATGGAAACGTGCCACAAATGATTGATCAAACACTGCCAGTCGACGAATGCCGACTAAACCAGCCGTGTTAGCATCAAGGAGTAACTTCGGAGAATCAGTAAACTAACGACGAATCGACTTTTTCTGATGCTGTTTATCTGTCCTACAGCGGTAGAAGAACTTGAAAGAAACTTGGCATTCACAGTTACAAACAAGACAATACAGGCCATTGAGATTTATAAAATAACGTTTTAAAAACACGGGAGCTGATTAGTTGAATGCTCGAATCGCACGAATTCGTAGGTTAGGTGTTACACCCCGTATTTCCTTTTTTCTTAAAGAAAAAACTCGCTCTTTGTGCTCGCCACGCAATTTCTTGTTTCTCCAAAACTTTCCGGTTTGTTTACGGGATAGAAACACATAAAACGTTTTCTAATTTATTTATTGTAGTTCATGTCTTTTTGCAATAACAATATAAAAGCTGAGCTTCCATATAATTTTCATAGTTTGTCAAGCTGAGAACATAATTTTCTTTATTTAATTAATTCCACAGATGATTCGTGTTCTGCTTTTGTGTCTATGGATTCTGACAATTCGTAAGTTTTTCAAATTATACTATCATCTTCACCCTTTAAGTAATCATATAAAGTTAAAGAGTCGATCGGGCCAAAATACCGTTAAAGACTAGAATAATCAATAGTGCTTACAGAATCGGCTAAAATATTTCTTAACTCTTAGCTACTTAATATGCCTTCAAACATTAAGTTTGATAATCAAAATTCTCACAGAAGTAGCTACAACTAAAAATGAAGACTTCTGAAGAAAATTTACCTTATCCTTTAACATATTCTTGTACTTACCGAAAGCATTGTTATGCTCTCGATTTTAACTACGTCATTGACGCCTTGCGTGAAAATATTTCTATTTTAATACAGAAACACAAGCCATAAATTTTTTTTATACTAACTTAAAAATGAAGCAATTTTATTCTTTATAATTACATTACTCCTGTACAACCATATAGTTGAGAGTATCACGGCGAAAGTACAATGGAAGCAAAAATTGGACATTAAAGATAAATTGTTAGGTAAGCATTCTTTGTATCAGCAATATGATGTATACTTTGGCAGTCTCACTAGAAAGCGCTTTCCAAAGGAGCATGTACATGCAAGAAGCTAACATCGCCAAACACTTTTTGTGATGAAAGCACACAATAAAAACATTTCAAATAGAAGCTATATTTAGTTATTTCGCAACAATTCAAAGACATTTGAAAAAAGACACCACATAAAATAATGTGTGGTCGTACATATTAACAGTGTCATAAAAAGAGGTGTATAACTTGTACGTAACTCTTCTGTTTTGAATTAAATTAAGCATCATGGCTGGCCGTTTAAATCTGAATAAATTTCTTCAAGTAGTATTTAACATCATTTGAAAAGAAGTAAGTTAGTAGTTGGGTGGGCGACTTCCTAGTTCCTGAACAGTAACTCATAGAATTTCAACCAAACTTCGACTTCAGGTAAGTCTCGTTTAATTTTCTAATTCTATTTCGTCACTGTTCTACGTCACTAGGAAGTCATGTGAGATTTTAAAGCAATGTGGACATGAGCAATAACTAATAACAAAACAATATAATTGAAATTTCACATTTCATGTCTCACAAATGGCAGAAAGTAGATCATTGCCAAAGTTCTTCGCCTCAAAGTATGAATTCAAGTAAGTGCCTTCATCAATAAACTTTTTTAAATCACATATTTACACTGCGTGTAACGATAATACGCAAACAGTTAATTTCATCAGATAAAAGATAGTAGCTATATGCCAAAACCAAGTCATAGTGTAAGATAGAAAAGTTGTTGTAGTTTTGCACAGATTGCCGAATACAGATGAATGATTTAACCAATTAGTAAATTCTTATAATATCATTTACTTAATTACAAAATACAGTACGTGTAACAATTAAAGAAATGTTTTGCAAGGAAGTCAGAATATGCTTTACTATTCATCTTCACCCTTTCCTCGACCAAAAATGGTCCAATTAACATTTTTTCACAGATTCCTGCATAGATTCTCAATCTATACAGCAAAGAAGAGGAGGGATAATGCTTTGGGCAGGAATCTGAGAAAAATGTTAATTGGACCGTTTTTGGTCGAGGAAAGGGTGAAGATGAATAGTAAAGCTTATTCTGACTTCCTTGCAAAACATTTCTTTAATTGTTACACGTACTGTATTTTGTAATTAAGTAAATGATATTATAAGAATTTACTAATTGGTTAAATCATTCATCTGTATTCGGCAATCTGTGCAAAACTACAACAACTTTTCTATCTTACACTATGACTTGGTTTTGGCATATAGCTACTATCTTTTATCTGATGACAAATCCATCCTTGATGAACCAATCCATCCCTGATGAACAATGACCAATCCATGCTTTGCTAAATCCATCTGGACCATCCAGTGTTGCTCGGCATTCGTCAGTGAAGATTACTTTTGAAGAGTCACATTTTAAGTAATCTGTGGCTCATTTCATTCGTTTTGCCTGATTTTGCTCAGATAAAGAGAAGGGGAGGGGTGGGGGGCGTGTAATTGAATTTGTAACTCTAGCAATGTCATTGAGGATATTACAGTGGGTTTTCCTGCTTGGATGATCGATGCCAGCTTCTTCGAAGATTGTTTTACTGGATGGCAGTGGATTCTTAACTTGTGCATATTCAAGGTTCCTCATTTCTCTTGAAGTTGTCTTTCATTTCCCTGCATCTGACCTCCTCTTCCTTTGTGCATTGTTACTATGAACAAATTTTCTGTAGTTCTGCGGTCTCGTTTTAACCTTTGTGCAATGTTCACAGTTTCAACTTTTGCAGCTAACATTTTCACAATTTCTGATTTCTCATTTTCAATTTTAAAGAACGACTTCTGCCCATTTTGTTCAGTATTCCTTCCCAAATTGCATTTCAACCTCTATGTTTACCTGCATAACTCAATTTAAATCATTCGATTACTTTTACCCACTGCAATATGTAAATACTTCAATTAATGAACAGCGAAAAAATCTTTCACCATAAAATTCTGTAACTATCTACAAGATTGAGTGATGCTCCTATGTTACACCTGTCACATTGCTACAAGTTTTTATTTTGAAATAACGCGAGGCAAACCAGCTTGCATAATATCGTTACACGCACTGTATTTTAAAGGTAAGAAAATTTGGTCAGTTAAAGATAAAACTCAGATCAAAAAAGACATTTCATCGGTATCAAAAAACCAAAAAAAGATACTATAGCAAATGAAGAGGCAAAATGCTGACAATTTTTACAATGCTGTTTAGCTACTTGCTTTTAACTAGGCGTATAGCTACATTTTAAGACGTCACGATTCCTTCGTAGAAAGTCACGCCTGCTGGCTATCCATAGCATTGAATTTGATTATAGTTCTTATATAACTTGTTATTAGAAAATGGTCACATATAAATCAAAATATTTCTTAGAATTTGTATCATTCATTTGATCAAAAAAGATACGTCAAATTTGTCAATATATAGTACATGTTTTTATGTAAAATTTTCTACAAAAACAAACCAATGCACAATGACGCTGCTTCATAACAACAACTGCGCACAACTTTCAACCAATCACAGAAAATGCAAAAACAGAATATATTCAATAAATAGAGAACTGTTCTTTTAAATTTTAGATGCAAGAACGTGCCAGGAGCCCATAGATCTTAGATTTGTGTGGTGAATTACAAATTGGAACCATGCCGATTTGAAAGCGAGATCATTCATAAAAGATCTCCTGGATCACTTTGTAGTTTCTCCTAACAATACACGCATTTCAATGATGAGCTTTCTGGCTGGACGTGGAATTTCTTGATCCCAATCAGTTTTAACCAAACTTTCTCAACCAAACAAGACCTGCATACCGCTATTGATAATGCTTCAATTTCTTCTTATAATTCTTATTGGTGGTATGGTTCAGGGCCATTGAACTTCGCTTACAATGAAATGTTTCAAGAGAGAAGTGGAGCTCGGAGCTCACAAGGTAAACTTAGTGAGGAAGGTAAAATGCCATATAAAAATTCGTTTTAATGTTATTCAGAAAATACTCAATAATGCACCCAAGACAATTCCATTAAGTATTTCTTATTTAATATACGTAATTAGTGACTCGATAATTTAGGTATAAAGAAAATACTCGTGGTATTGGTAGATGACTACTTATATTTCAATATTGATCAAGCACAGAGACTAAAAAACAACGGCGTTATAATTTACTTTGTCGGCTTTGGTCCTTGGGCTTACGAATATCAATTGAATACACTGGCTTCAAAAAAAGATCCCGTGTTTATGTTAATTATATCTGAAACACATACTTCAACGACCACAAAAATGTCCTGGGCTATTTTCAACGGTGGGTATCATGAAATATTTTAAGATTGACAGCAATTTTGCTGGTGTGATGCCTGATTAAAACAATCGAACGAATTCATAGAGCCTTAACTTTTTCTAAAAGGAATTATCTGGAAAGGCAACTCTCTCACCTCGCCAAGTTTCTCACACACGTAACGCAGTGTGATGTTTTTAAAACGCAACTACGAATGTGTTCGTCCTTTTTCTAAAAATTTTGCTAAAAATAATTTGACTGCTTTCACAAAAAACGCTAAATTTGCATGTTGCATGTAACCGAATATTACATCAATGAGAGAGAATTAAATTACTTGTTGCATGCAAGACTTACACTGATTTTATTTGTAGCAAACTCCTTCTATCTCTTGTGTGGAACAGATGCAATGGCATTGGTATTTGGGTAAAATTTTGCGCAGCAATACAATTTAATCGGCACCCATCTCATTGACGTGAGCTGCACAGCAATCTACAACCAGACTCACGCGTTCATCACGACTCCACTCAATGGATGTGGCACTAAGTATTCTGAAACAAACCAAGAAATATTTTTCAGCAATACATTGACTTCCACAACACCAGTTACCCCACGTGCAGTCATCACTCGAACAAAATCCCTTAAGATCAATTTTCGATGCGCTTATAACCGTTTGGTCAGAAAAAGCGGTTTGGATTTTCAGCCGCCAAATCCTGTTCTCGAAATCACCCAAAGTAAGAATAACGCAATCGAATAAATAGATTACTCTTTAAGTATTGACTGAAATACTTCTCTCAAAGCAATGATAAGCAATGTGCCTTAAGTTAAAAAAAATTAATTCGTGAAAAAATCTCTTTTATTCCAGGCAGTGTCGGCAACTTTACTGTCGAACTTAGGTCATTCGCCAACGCTGAATTTTTGTCGTCAAGCTCTGAGCAATATCCAGTTTTTAAAAGTTTTCAGGATCGTATTTACGTGCAGTACAGGGTGATTACAGCCAATTCCGACATTGTTGTAAGGGCCGAGTCATGTCATGCCACCCCAACGAACAAAGCATACGACACACCACAGTATCAAATTATCCAAGACAGGTAAGCATAGATGTATTTTCCTTAAATCAAAGGATGAACATAAAGGTCTTTATCTTCAAGTCAGAATTTTTTTTATTCGTCATGGTATCAACTTAAATACACACATTTAAGATTAAATTTGTTTCAAAATATTTGGTTATACAAATAAGTAAAAATATAACGAATTTTTCCATGAAACAAGACATATCAAGACAGCAGTTACATCAGCTTGTCATGATAGAAATATACACTCTTGTGTCTCATGCAACTGACATGCTCATGTAAACATATTCCCGACAGCTACACAACCTACCGTGGCTTTACTAAAGAGTTATTTCAATTTAAATGTTTTAAACATCGCATATTTTAGTTGCGACAAGGACTCATCGATCAATCACCTTACGTTTGGTTTGCAACAACTCATCGATTTAGCATGCAGGTTTTCCGTTTTCTGCTCAACCATACACTTGTCTACATCCATTGTGACTTAAGATTGTGTAATAGAAACACGCAAAACTCCATCTGTTCACGCAGTACAACATGTCCGGTGAGAGCACGTCGTGAAGTTTCCCCGCAGGATGCATCTAATCATCCATATTCTGTTTCATTCGGTCCGTTTACGTTAGCACCACCAACAGCAGCACCATCAGCGTCAAACAATAAAAACAACACGAGAAATGAAGTTGGAGAAAATTCAGGTTTGAATTATAACACACGAATGTTTGGGTAAATGCTTTACTGTTTTGAACTTTTAATAAAAGTTGGACTTGAATCTTCGAAACAATTATTTAAATCTGAAAATTCTTATAGATTGTAATTGCCTGAAGTTTCAGGTTCCTGCGCAAAAACAACAATATCCTGGAAAAAAAATTCGTTTTGTTATTTGGAAACAGTTTAAGGAATTCTTTACTTTTCAAGTACCAAATGATTGGCACGATTGGCAGATAATATAAAAGATCTAAACTGATCTGTTGTCTACAATGCATTCAGAATATTGAAAGTTCAACGCTTAATATTGGATTATTTAATTTAATCTTTAGAAATGAAACATTGCTCTGTTACTTAGCAGCTTAACCTTAATTGGCTTTCTTGTCTTTTATAGGTCAAGCTAAAATGCCCAGTGCAAAAATCATGATTGGCGCATTGATTTTGATGTACGTGTCACATGGCTCAATTTATATGTAATGTAATATCCTTCTAATTTTCATGCAAAGACTTGGAAATAAGTAATTACCATATAAACAACAAACGTTGCCACGGAAAAAGTTTGCAACACTTACATACGTCATTATAGCAACATATAGTACGGACAATAAAAAATCCATACATATGCACTCACTGAACTGCAAAAATTTAACAAACGAGCAAAATAATTTTTTGGCTAAATTGAAGTGTACCGTCATCCTCTTAATTTGCATGCAAAGATTTGGAAATAAATAATTACTATATAAACAGCACACATAGCCTCTGTAAAAGTTGCCAACACATATATATGTCGACTTTCTCTCATTATAGCAATATAGCAGAATCAAGAAGCCAAACTTTGTAATCATTAACAAATACATACTCAACAAATCATCAATTATGTACTCACTGAAATGCAAAAGTTGAATAAACAAGCAAATAATTTTTAACTGCCTTGATTGTGGACGAATTTCATTTGTATGTGCAGTATGATGTTGTTTCATTTATATACTTTTGTTTTTTTTTACTAGCATTTTTATCACCCCACTTTAGTGGCTTATCATGCACCCTGCAAATTTGGTCGTGCTATGTAAATTTCAGATCATCATCATTATTCATTGCCTTATAAATCTATTGTTTTTACAGTGAGTGAACGCAGAAATATTTGCATAGCACGTCCAAACTTGCGGACTGGCTACGCCACTGCCCTAATTTGTCTGTGCTATACATCATACGAAAAAATTCATATTATTTGTTACATTTGCGATGTTAAATGGCAGTTGCTCTGGCAAACTGCCAACTTTTATTAAAAAAATCGCACATTTTGCGTATTTTATGTAGTTAAAACAGAGTCTCAGAATCTCCTTTAAATCCTGATAGTATTGTATTTTAAGCGGGAGCGATGAATTCGCATCTTTGAACTTTGTATTGTAAAACACGAGAGTGCATTTTCTCAACTTCAAAGTTTGTATATTACCAATATGCAAAAAATATGTTTTTAGAACTTTTTGAAAAAATCACGTCTTTGAAAACGCTTTAAATGTGTACAATTGTCGATACAGCAGAATAAGTAATAATCGAATCTGGAAAATCGAATCTGGTCAATGGTCTTGTAAGAATTTACTTTTCATAGATTGTGAACATGGAGGGTTCAACAAAGATGGACAAATGTTAATTTGCTGGTTGAGCACATGCCTTAAACACTTCAAAAACTAATTTGATCTATGTAATTTTAAGATGAAAAATAAATTTATGAATTTGAATGATGAGTTTTTTTATATTGACAAAGATGAATTTTTATATTTTAAGCTTTCTGCTTGGGGGTAAAAATTATTTATAATTAACAATTTAAAGTTCACTCACTAAACAATACATGCATTTACAATTTTTTCCACTTGGAATAAGACATGAACAGAAATGTTTTGTTTTTACAAAGTCTTTGAAACTTTCGTGAGGCTTGTCCCCTTACTGAGTCAAAATGCTAAAGTAGCTAATTTATGAAAAAACACTTTATCACAATTAGTCAAAATAAGAAATCCTGATCAAATTCAATGATTACAATTTTTATGTAATCGTTAAATTCCCGATTTATTATCGTTGGAATTTTACTGTAACAATTCTGTTTTATATCTAAAAAATTATGTAAACAAGACCATTATGGTAAACAAGACAGTGAATTTTAACCATGTCTGGAATTATATTTACTGACACACTGATAAGCGGTATGGCTCGACTGGTTTGACGGATAAAGGAGTTTAAGAACGCTCATTTAAGCCATTCCATTGGTCAATAGCCAGATCCGTGGACGATCTGGAACGATCTCGACTGATAAGGGGGGTGGCCGGACGGGGGTGTCTTATTGTGATTGGTTTAACGGATTTCGACCAGATTTCGACTGCTGAATCGAATTCTTGTTCGTTTTATAGTATTTTTCTAAAGCTTGATAAAAACTACTGATTCAGGGAAATCTTTTACAAATTCAAATACTGACATGTATGCTTCTGTATATATGACAATACACAATTAACACCCACACATTTCCTGTACACAAAATACGATGATGTGTGAATCAGACAACAAATACGGCAAACCTGAACTTTACTCCTCGCTTGACTCTGAGGATCACTACCGCTAAGGATGTCGAAACGTCAGTCTACATCAACACCAACCGTCGTTCTCAGGACTTTAGTGTCCTAGACGATCTACATCTGAAAACATGTTACGAATCATAAACTTTGATTAATAATTCCAAAGACTGTCTGCAATCAAGAATAGCGATCTTTTGAGAATATTCCTTGACGTAATTTGAAATCTAATTGACGTATAATAATGCTCTTAGTAAAATTCCAATCAAAGCTTAGAGTTTACGAAAATATCCATTGTGCTGATTATGACTATTAAAGCAGCTAAATTTATTTTATGTTGTCAACACTTCACGATTTTTAAGTTAATTCTTACGCCAAAAATGTATAATTGTTTTTCCGTATACAAGTCACTTTTAAGGTTGGAGTCAGATCTTATCAAATAATATATCAGGCACTTGACTTACGTCTCAAAGATCTGAAATAATTTTTTAATATATTTAAAGTAAGAAGTTTTAATAAAAAACAAAAACAATATTAGAATGTTAATGCTGTTCGAGGAAGCGTTTCGGTATTTAAGATGAAAACAGCACTTCATCATGTACAAAAGCTACATGCACTTTAAAGTGTTAAAGATACTATCTTTGAACGCGTTCAACAACACGTTTGTCATTTTCCATTTAAATCCGACGTTGCTTTCAATTTATAATAACGCATTTGGTGACGTGTTAAACGTTTCAATTAGTCGGCATCACTGGACTTCGAATTTTATCACGACGATACGATGTGGCAATTCTCTGTTTGTTTAAGTAGAGGATGGAGAGAATTTCTGAATAAAGTTGGAATGTTTTTTGAAATTTACGGAATATTAATCAGTCATGTACCTGGGAAATGTTTCGGCGAAAATTGTCCATTCCTGCGAGTTGCATGCATTGACTTAGAGAGCGATTTGCTGAACTCGTCGACACACATGTACAGTGCTGTTTTAGAAAAATTAATTAGAGCTCTCTTCTCATCTTTCGCTAACATTAGCCTATGAGGTAAAACAATCTGTTGAAGTATCTGGACTCTGGAGTATTCGTTTTAAAAAAAAAAGTTGACCTTAGGAATTTACACATGGAAGTTTGTCATGAAAACAACGCATGTACAGTTTTTTAAAGCAATAACCAGACAAACAAACGAAACGAATTTATATTGTGGCTTGGTTATCGCGGCAGACATCAAAGCTCGTTTATTGCCAGAAAATGCGCATTTAAACTTCTTTATGTATTTCAAATTGAATGTCTGCATGAGGGGGCGTTCGTATTTTTTGAAATTTCTTTCTTTCATCTTTTATCGTTATCTAGAACGTTGTGAATCGAAGAAATTATTTTCTTCTTCAATATGCACGAAATAGAACATTCTTGCAAATTTCTGGCAGGTGATAAGTCTTTGAAAGCTACTTCTTGATTAAACATCATTTAAAAATTGATCTCGTTTTGAAAAACGAGAAAAGGAAAAGCAATACCGAATTTTAAAGGCGATTTCTCTTAAAGAACTAGAAAGACTCTTATCAGTTGCGTATTTTGCAACAGATAGAAAGCACAAAAATTCCTTATGCTTTTTATTTATACATTATAAATGTAATTTTTGACATATAATGATCGCAATATCTTTAAATAATTAATCATGTTTAAGGCCTGTTCACATGATCCGATTTTTTCGGATCCTAAAAGACAGACCGTATGAACACATATTTAAGTGAGCTTTGACACGTGTACGACAATGGTAGACGTTTATGTGCACAATACTAATGAATAAAGCGCTTTTTGTTTTGGGAAAACATATTTTAAAAAGACTTCGCGAGACATACCCGTGAAAACTTCATAAGTTTTCAGATTCTTAAAGCTCAATCAAGACACAAATATTAGGATAACTAAATGACAACATTGAAACGTTTGTATACAGTTCTTTTTACCCGTTATGAAACGTCTAGGTTTCTAGACGTTTAGAGGCTACAGCCAACGCTCTTTTGTAAAATGTCATTGAGCTCGTGCAGTGCAGTGTATCATTCAATCATCTTCCGATTGGGTTCGGCTCACACAGAAACACTCAATCTCAATTATCAAATTTAAAAGTATTCTCGAGTAAATATGGAAAAAGCCGTGCCTTTTGTTTCTGTTGAGTTATTTTCGTTTAAAAGACAATTAAGAGCATGAAAATCATAAAATATTCCTTGCATGGATTGCGACTATGACGACTATCATGTGTCTAAAATAAACGCTAATCGCTCGATTTTACAACAATTAAAGTACGTTAATCAAAATTAAGATTGTATGCCAAAACACATCTCTACACATTGGAGTGAATACTTTTTGTCAACTGAGCAATTAACTTGAACTTGTTCTTCATTGCAACACAAGTAGCTACGCTTAACACGCCTGAATGATTGATTCCTTGCCCTTGAGATTCAAAAAAGCCAAAGTCATTTCATCATTTTATCGACTATTTGAGATAACTTGTGATACTGGAACGTAACCTGATAAAATTATTCAATTAATTAGCTAGCTATGATCAATACTGGACAATACAATACACATGATAGCAAAGAAAGGAGAATGCTAATGTTATATGTAAATTTAGATTATATAGACAAAAAATTATAGCACAAATACTGTACTTGGTAAGTAAATTGTAATTTGGAAATTGGAATTCGTATAAACTAGCTGGAATTTTCAAGTGTCCAGGCGGATTAGGGCAGAGATTGTTGATCGTTTTTGCCATAGCATTTACAAGCAGCAAACTTTAACTATAAGTAGCTATAACTCCATTTTGTTATCCAAGAAATACTTCCCTTTTTTCTGAAAAAAAACGCACTTCGCTGGAATCATTAACGAATGAATAAACCTGGGCGATCTAGAACTTTTTCATCGTGTATTTTAGCTTTATATAGCGAGCTGATACAACAAACCGTTTTACCAACTGCAGCACTCGGTTTTAGTACAAAAATCGCATTCTTTTTATAAAAACTTGAACTATTAGTCCATTAGTTATGACAATACGAATACAGAGCTTCGCCGTTGACGTTCATCGACGAAATTTGAATTTAGTATGGAGTAAAGAATCCGTATTATTGCGCTGGCTTTACTTCATGTATTGTAAAATAACAGTCAGTCAAAAAAGGTTAAACACACGTACTAGCTGTACTCTTCATTCAATAATACATATAATTTAGCATGAACCTCAGGAGGTTTCATTAAATGAATTAAATTGATATTTTTTACGTGAGACATGTTGGAGATCTGATGCAAAAGAATATTTTATCATTGTTATTGTGGACTCCAACCGGCGTGGGCGAATTTTATCGTTTGGTACATCCCAAAAAGATTGATTAAAAATCGAGAATACTGGCCGTAAATCAATTAAGCTTTAGCACTAAAGGGGTTTCTTGCGATTTGAACCTGAAACTTATACCATTTGGCGTTAACGTCATGCTGAAACTCTCTAATATGTGTTTGCTCGTCAACAAATATCAAATTGTGTGCAGACATGAATGGCTTTAGAATCTAACATACGCTGCATTCAATTCATCTCGTACAATTTCCGCGTCAGGGAAAATTCTATAAAAGATCACTATTTTGACTGTGCATATTTCTGTATGAGCTTTTTCATGCCAAAATGTTTGCAATAACAAACAATGATGCTTTACAGTTTTCGTGGTGTTACAACAAACAAAAAATATAATGGACAAAACAGAAGTCAGTAATCATTTATTAAACAACACAAAAGTAAAAGAGTGCCTTAACGTGTGCTGTTTAGATCATCAGCTTACGCAAGCAGCACACGTGAACTGCAAGTTGTGCACACTTAGTATTTGACACGTACAAAGACTTTCTTAATTATCTTGGCTCGATTTCAGCTTTAATCATTGTTAAGTGGATACGCGGCTTCTTTTTTCAAATTTACCACTTCACATAATAGTCAATTTAAAACGATTAACTGGAGTGTTAGGAATGCAGGTGTAAAAAAGAAACATTTTTGTAAATCTAAGAGAGCTGAATAATAGTCAATCTCGCCTATTTTTAAGAGCAAGTAAAACAAAGACAATAGATAAATGTTTTGATATCATCGAATATTTCCTATAGGCTTGCGTTCTACAGACGATTCCGACGAGCAAAACGACTTAAAACGATTATTTGAAAAATACGCAATTTCAAGTATATCAAAGGTTGGCGAATTCTTTCTAACTTAAGTATTTTTCGTTCTTTCTTGCGTGTATAGCACCCTGAATTTGCGAACTGGGGGGAGGATTTTACTTGATATTTGCATAAACGGAGAATTTGGGAAGGAAAAATATAGACACAGTTTTCTCTAGCTTCAATACATTTTGAATCACGCTTAAAGTTTCAAATTTTCAAACGTCACGCCTTTTATCAACATTGGTCGGTACTTGTAAGATAAAGTCGATTTCTGAGATTGTAATCGAGACCTAAAGAAAGCCAAGATTCATAGCTCTTCAAATGTTCAATGAACGAAAAAAAGGAACAAGTATTTCTAAAAGAATGCATATTGTGATTCATTAGTTGTTTGCTCAGAAGTGAACTCGCTAAAATATAATAAGATACTCAGCAAAGAGGAATATAGAACGGAAGAAAATAAAGCTTTGGAACTTATTTAATAAACTCAATTCGATGACGTTAAATGTAAATTTTTCTTGTTCAAACATGACACGTTTACACTTTGGATGCCACAACTTTTTCCTGTGAAAACATTCCAAACAAATTGACAATTAGTCAATTAGCACTTATTTCATTTTCAAGCGTCTTCCGTTATCATTAAATCACTCCACCCACTACCTAATGAATAATATGATCTGCAACTATACATAACCGCACAAATGTTTGTTCAATTTACATTGGGGTGCTAGCGTCTTGAAGCAAAGAGCACAAGCAGAAAACTAGCAAAGTATCAACTTTTGGACTGCATGTGCTAAGGTAAGAAGAAAACTCTTAATCTTGAAACAGCTTATGTAATGCCTTTTTCTTCTGATTAGCTACTACCAGTTATTTCAAATTTTTTTTCGATTGCACAAACGATTTTTGGCTGAAAGCTGCATTACTTATGTATTATCTTGCTGAATTCATCGTTATGTGTAACAAATATTTGCACCTGAGAAAACAGTACATCGGTTATGGAAAACAGACGATTTCTTTTTGAACTTTTCTTTCCATCATCTATTACTTGGTTATGTAACTTATAGGCAAAACTTACAAAGTTAATCTAAAGGCCAGGCGGCACATATATTTTCAACATCTGACATTTTGTCTCAGATAAAACTCTTTCCATTTATTTTAAGCTAATTGTGATTGGCTTATTCCAGGTGAATTAGACTGAATTCAAATTTACGTGAATAAAATACCTCTTTTTCCAAGCTATTATCTAAAGCAGGAACCGCTATTTCTGAAAAAACAACCACTTTTATATGCAAAATATTCATTCACAAGAACATATAGAAAAGCTGGAAATCCGAGAAATGATATTCGCTTTATCTTCCATGCCCAATTTCTAGATCAATGTAATTCAGTTGTCTTTGAAAGTACTTTTTAGCAACATTGATCCCATGTTATCATTAATGGGTTTAAAGTGCTGGTCAGTTAAATTGAAATTGAAATTTAATTCATACCGCAAAAAGCTATCTCCTGTTTTTAAGAAAGAAACAGTATTTTCAAAAAAAACAACGACTTTTAAAGCATAATAGCTAGCTATTCGAAAGAACACATCAAGAAGCAAGAAAAAGTTTTAAGCAACTGGTATTGGTCGTTAACACTGACGCAGACCAGATATTCAATTGATTCTAGCAAATAATAATCTATGACGTATGATGGAGATGATTGCTTCAAATTTGATGTTGGTATAATACAAAAGGCAGTCAATGCCTCTCTCGCTAAACTGCATTCTAACTTTTCAAAGTTAACAGCAATACCATAGACTCGGAAAATGGCACAAAATTATGCCTTGCGCATGCAATTTCACAAATTCTAACTTACGACGACGCTGCCTAATCGACTTTTAAATCAGGCGTTCATTATAGAGTAACAAGCAAAAAACCAGCAGTTGTGGTGATGAATTTCTAAATTACACTCCTTTGTATTCTTAGTTTTTAATCCTTTAGACAACTTTTCATGTCATCATATGCATAATGAAGCAACCAACAGGCTTTTCTTAGTATTTGCTGCCAATTCACAAGAAACCAATTGATTCTTCTGAGAAAGCAATGAAGCATAAACAATTATTTCAATTGACTATGCAGCAATCACAATGGCTTTGTGTTAATATATTTAAATTTTGTGTTAATTTTTGTTTTGTTATTACAATTCGTATCAGATACAACTCACAAAAGACGCTAAGCACAACAGAAGAACGACTTTTCTATTTGACAAAAAGAATTGTGAATTGTGTAAAAATTGTTTAAACACATTGATTACAATCTGTCTGCTTAGTCATGCACAACAGTAGAACATTCCGGTGATGTTTTCAACTGATATAATGTTATTGAGGTTTTTGCGCTTTGAGCTATCGTAAATCTCTATATGGCAATCCGTAAATGGCATCACTATACATACTATAGCATGTACTTTCTGCGGCCGTTCGAATATCCTAAGCATGTATCTGTTTAGTTTGTAGATTGTTAATTAGCTAATTGCGACAGCTTCAAAAGTGCAAATGCATTTTCATACACATCAAAAAGCAAAACCATTCGAAAAGTAGAAAGTTCATACAAAAGATGAACTATATACAAAGTAGCTCAACCTCAAACAACGTCAAATGACAAACCTTGGCATCAGAAGTGCGTTACATAAATTTCAACAAGGTGGCCTGTCTGATTTATATTGTACAACTGGTGCTGTCTCTCTCAAATATATTTTACTACTACCAACAGAATACATGAAATTTAAATGAGAGCTGAGACCCCCCGCCCGAGCCCCAATTGAATACAATAAGCGTTACATTGACGTCATTGAACGACCTTGTGCATGCATTACGTCACACATAAAGACAAATTATCATAAGAATATAGAAGTTTGCTACCATGTTTTGCACACGTGCTTATCACATAAATACGGGTGTAAAGTTGTACATGTTAGAGTAGATTGTACAAGTTGATTTTCCTGATGTCTTGACAGTCATTAATTAAGCGTGCAGACGATGTATTCGTCAGAGCAACGAAGAGCTAGGAGAAAGATTACGTTGAGGACTTTCAGTAAAAATAAATAGACTGCATGACTTAATACTAGGATCAGCAGCCATGTACATTTTGAATTATTGTCTGAATTTCTTTAGAATTTAAATGAATTTAGTGTCTGCAAACACCGAAATACATGCAGGATGGCAGTTAAAAGAACATTAAATTCGTAAACTTTGTAAATTTAATCCATTTACCCATTCGACTGTATTTTATTTAAAGTCACGACAGTTGGCGTTAAAACTGAAATTATAATAGCTGATGCGTTCAAATGTAGCAAAGTGAAGGGGCAGCCTAATAGTGGCATAGCGAGGTTATTCCTTGAGGTTATTGTCAAACAACGATCAGATTTTTTTCTTAAACATCTTCACAATTGATTAAGCAACTATTATACTTACCTAGATTTACCAATTTAGCGAAAAATATGCTGCACAGACGATTATTGCGATTTAGTCGCCACGTTATAATATCTGCCGTTATCATTTCCATATTGCTCGCTTGAAATTTTGTCTTCTTCTGAAATTAATTCTCTCACAAATAACTTTTCAAATTCATAATTGCTGTTTGAAGACGAGTTTAAGCTATATGTACATAATTTCCCAGGGATTTCGAGCGATTGAAGATAACAAAATAAAACGTTCATCCTCAACAATTGTCAGCCGCCTTATTGTCGTTTTTCTCAACAATACCTTAACTTTATTACACCCCAGGATTTTACGTATATTTGTTTGGCAATTGAATGTTGTTGCCTACGTCATAGGCCCATACAGGTAACATTCGTTTGAGCTGCCACATAAATTACACTGCTTTATTCAAATTAGTTCCCTTCCTTAATTTCAAGCGCAAATGTATAATTCGACAGCTTTGAAGTGTTCTCTCATATAGTTTGTTCGTATTTTCTGTCTCAATGTTCCTTCTACCAAAAATTACAAAAATTTTATTGAAGATGATACCGGAACAGAGTTGGAATCGCTCCTTTAGCTCGAATAAAGGAGTATAATTTATGCGACAGCTAACAGTATAATCAACATATTCAAATTAACATATTTCGATGCTTTGTTTACGTTTTTTTGTTTTCCAATTTCGCAGAAAATTGCAAATCGAGAGTCAATTTTTGTTTTCATTACAAAAACTTCCACTTCTAATTTAAACTTTCGATTCCTCCCGAAAACAGATGGCTCTATGATACACGCATTCTAAAGCCTTTCGCTCCATAGATTTGCGTCAAAGAGTGACGTGTCCATATCACATTCGTTCGCTGCGTGGGTTGTTATTGTCTTTCAAACTTTTTTTGGTTAAGATTAAACATTAGAAGAGTAAAACTTTAATTTTCTCATATATTATTACAGATGAATTGGGCTGTCGTCTGTTTATTTTACATTTTGGTGTCATGTAAGTATTTACAGCATTTCCTTTACTTAAATATTTTGAGTCCACACTTAATGGACATTCCTCTTAAGGTAACGAAATCGGTGGAAAAAACGTAAAGTGGGAAAAGAAATTTGATCTTGTTGAATCATGGGAAGTTGGAAACTTGATAAGTAAGCAGTTGTTTTATTTTCTGAGCTGATAAGAATGAAGTTGAAATAAAATATTACAGCGACGATGACTAATCGTTGAAAATGGTTTTCATCATCACTATATTCTTTTTTTTCTCACGTTTAAAAGTATTCATTATTAATATTTCGCTATGTTCGTCGTAACCTGAAACCTTCTTTTGCACTTCTTTACTGATCTAGAAGTCCATTTTGAAAATTGTAATAGGACAACTGAGAGGCTGTAAAAGCCATTAATATTTGCCTTTGAGGTTATAATTTTCTCTCTAGAAAAAAATGCAAAAGACCAAACAAAACTTGAATCAAACGTAGGCGAGTTTGCCGCATTACGCGAACAGCCCGTGAAAGAGATACGTGTAAAAAGAGACGCTTACGGTTCAAGTGGTTCAGGTATGCTGTTTTTTATAGGTCATAGCATAGTTTTGAGTGCATGCAATTACGGATAAACATGAACGAGTGAGTTTTTCAAATGATTATAAATGTAGATAAAAATTCATGGTTGACGTCTGGACAACTATAGACATTCAGCATATTAAATTGAGAAATTTTAAACGTATACAAGATAGATTCAGGAGCAAAATTAGAAATTTTAGTGTGTGGGGGGTGTTTTATATATCTTGCTCTTCTTGACTGAATTTTTTTGTTGGCGATTATAATTTTATAAGAAACCAGCAGGGCAAAGCTGAATATATAAAAATTGAAAAACCTGCAGAAGCTTTGATAGAAATAGGAAGACGTCCAATTGCTCATCTGACAGTAAAATTTTTACAAATACTAACCATTTCCAGAGCGAGAATAGTGTTACAGAGAAGCACTTTTAAATTGGCTCGTGCACAAAAATGAAATAACTAAAGAGTAATTGGAACACATGGGGTTAAATTATAACCTATGTTGTTTAAGCCAACAAGTTTCAGGAAATTTGGCTTATGCGTACGCGAAAGAGAATTTTAAGTTTTTCGTTTTTAAATGTCATTTTTTATAATCCTTTATTAACTATGCAAAAATGTGAGCATAAATTAGTTCAAATATGAATAGTTGATGAAAGTTTCAAGAAACGGCAATGTAAAAGAAAAAACGAAAAATAATCCGCTATTTGAATGTTAAGCGTTCGCTTCAATTTTCCTAAAACTTTGTTAGCGTGAACAACATCTGCCTTATTTTAACCCTGTGCTTTCTAATTTCTCTTTAGCTTCGTCATTATTGTACGCAAGCTATTTCAAAAGTACTTCTCGGTAGCAATATTTTCACTCTAAAAAGAGTTTAGTATTTGTAACCATTTTACAGTCAAATGAGCCATTGGAAGTCCAATTACCTTTTCCATCAAAGCTTTTTGAGATCTTGCAAGCTGATCACCTTTAGGGACGTATTCCTATTTGTTCAGTTTTTTATACAACCTGTGTATTTTCTATAAAAAGATTGCGTCAAAAAAGTGACAGGTAGAAAATAGTAGAAATTTTAAATAAATAGTTTTTTTCTAGTTAGAAAAAAGTTTAGTCAGTTGAACAAAGTCTTGTCGCATTAAGATCATTTCTTTAACATGATTGAAAGAGAAATAGAGTTTTTATAAACACTTCACATCATCTAGGTTCTACCTTTAGGTAGAACTTCGCAGAAATGAAACGAATTAGATGCATCTATTTTAAATATACAATAAGTGCTCCAAATTTCAATCTGATTGAAAAAATCTTTTTGCTTTCCTAACATCATGCAGATGACAATATCTGTACAAGACGCATAGATCTGGGTTTTGTACTGGATGGCTCTGGTAGCATTGGATCTAACAACTTTCAAAAATACTCCAATTCGTAAAAGACATTCTTGATCACTTCATGATTTCTGCTTCCGAAACACGTTTCTCCGTGATATCGTATGCCTCATCACCGACGCTATACATCACATTCTCTCAAACGTTTGCCACCAAACAAGCCCGTGATTCGGCCATCAACGCTATATCGTATCCCGGTGGGGGAACCGCTACAGGCGCCGCTTTAAACTTAGCTTACAACAGAATGTTCCAAACAAGTAACGGTGCTCGGAGTACTGCAGGTATTTACTTTCTGACGAAGCTCGTCAATTTTCTATGAACTGAAATAGTCAAGGCAAGATCTGAAGTTCGTTGGAAATGCATAGATAATCAAACAATTTTAAAAGGAATCCTAACATTATCATTTCAATTATTGATATTTTCATACAGTCTCAACAAAAGACTAAAAGATTCAAAACCAGAAAATAATTTCTATGCCCAATTTTTTTAACTTTTCCTTTGTCATTCCAGATGTTACTAAAGTACTGATAGTACTGACAGACGGATATAGTGGCGACAGTGTTACGCAACCAGCACAAAGACTAAAGAATGACGGAGTCATCGTATACTCCATTGGAGTGGGAGCTGGGGTTTCAAACACTGAACTTAATGAGATTGCATCACTTCCATCAAATGAGCACGTGTTTTTGTTGAACAATTTTCAAGCGCTCGACTCGTTCGCAAGTCGCATGTCCTCCACAACTTGCAAAGGTAGATGTTAGATCAACTATAGTAAAATGTGATTGCGTGATTTATTTAACTGTTATTTAGCATGATGTGTGTTATTTCACAATTTCAATATTGTTTGGGTAAGTTCCGACATCAACACAAAGAAAATATTTCAGATTTTTTAGTGATATAGCACATAAGATATTGAGTGCATGGAATTTAACATTTTTCCCTTTATTTATACAGTAAATTTTACATACTCAATTAAAAAGCGGCGATGGGGAACCTGTAATACGTCATATCAACAAGACGTTTAGCTGTAAAACAGCGTACAATGTTTGGCAATTTTATGTTATAGTTAATTTTACAATTGCCTCTAATTTTCTAAACATGTGAAAATTCTGTTTTCCAGCAAACTCATATCATCTTATGTGTGGATCAAGTAATATAACGTTAGTAATTGGTGCACACTCATTGGCGAATCTGGACATGAATAATGCACACCTCCTTGACACAAGCTGCAAGGCAAGCCACAATAAAACCCATTTGTTCATCTCTACGATACAAAATCAATGTGGGACAATCTATACTCAGACCCAACAAGAGATAATTTATTCCAACACATTGACCATACGAAGAAAATCCAGTGGCTCGGTCATCACCAGAGAAAAAGAGATCAGAATTCACTTCCACTGTACTTACAGCCGTACGGTCAATATAAGCGGTGTTACTTTCGAACCACCGGATCCTGTGCTTGAAATCACACAAAGTAAGAATGAAGTAATCAGAAGAGTAAACAAAATAGACAAAGTTATTGAGTGCAATTCTTCAGAGAATTATTTTAATGTAGCTTTTTGGTTGTGTATTAGGTTAAACATGACTGTTCCCTCTGCATGTTCATTTACGCATTTTAAAGTATAATAACACAACATAAAATTACATTTCACCAAACAGCAAACATTACATATGCCAATATTTTCAATGTCCAAAATCCGTACTACGAAGTCATCTTTGCAAATTAGACAAAACCAAAAAAGGCATTGTTATGCATGCAAGCGTGCGTGCAGGGGTAAGACCACCCAAATATTTAAAAATGAAAATTATTTATTTATTTAGAAAGTCAGTTTTAGTTGCTATTTTGCTGAATAGAAGCAAAAGTATTTGCATAGCACGAGTAAAAATTTAAAAAATAGTCAAAGATTAAATTTTTAACATCAAAGTTTAACAGTCAACAAAACTTTACAACAAGAACATTGAAGTCTAATCACTATACACATTACAGTGGATCAACCAATTGCAAAATTTCATCTTCAAACTCTTTCAGGAAAAATCTCTTACAGAATCATGGAATTCACTTTATTCACAATAAATCACATTATTTAGCTAGAATCAGACAAACTACGATTGCGTAAAATTTAACAAAACTGTTATTAGTCCTGTTTAAGAAGAAAAAGTGAAGAATTTAAAGAAATAGAATCAAGTCACTCCTAATAAATATTTTTCCAAAGAACATAACAGCATGAGTTAAAGCGAGTCAATATCTTAACAAAAACTTTCTTTTACAGAAAGTACTGGTAACTTTACGATCGAACTTGGTTCCTTTGCAAACTCTCAATTTTATCCGTCAACCAGTGAAAATTATCCCTCTTTCAAGAGCTTTGATGATTACATCAACATACAGTACAAAGTGTTGACAGCCAACCCTGACATTGTTATTCGAGCTAAGTCATGTCATGCTACACCAACAAACCAAGCTTTCGCTACACCTCAGTATCCAATTATCGCCGAATAGTGAGTACTCTTATGCAAACGTAGACATAAATTTCGTCCATAATCGTATGTTGTTTTAAACGTTTTATTCAGTAATTGTCTTATATACTTTAACTATTAAAACACTTCTTTAAATAAATTTCAAACTTTTTTATTTTCCATAGCATTATCTTTAAAGCGAATGATTCTCGCTGTTGTCGAGTTGTAAAGAGACTTGCCACGATAAAAAAATAACTCTCTATAGTTTACTGCTAAATCTGAGAAACAACTGATCCATACTCTTGAACCAGTTGATAGTAATTATGTGATTAATCTTTGTGTTTTCAGTTGCGACAAAGACTCGACAATCACTCATGTCACATCGGGATTGCAGCAAACTCATCAATACCGCATGCAAGTCTTCCGATTTCTGGTTGATCATACATTAGTCTACATTCATTGTACACTAAAATTGTGTAGTAGAAGTATACAGAACTCAGTGTGTACACGAAGTACCACGTGTCCTGCCAGAAGACGTCGTGACGTTGCCTCCCCAGATGCCACAGATCAAGATTATATGGTTTCTCTTGGTCCATTTACACTAAAACAAACATCAAGCAACAATACTAACGGGAACAATACAAACACACCGAGAAACGATACAAATGTGAACACGGACATATCAAGAAACAAAATTAAAGAGGGCAATAATGACACATCAAGAAACGTTACAATTGTGAACAATAAGGACATAAGAAACAATACAAATGTGATTAATAAGGACACGCCAGGAAACGATAAAAATGAGAACAAAAACGACACATCAAGAAGCAATACAAATGGGGATAAAGACATATCAAAAAACGTTACAGAAGTAAACAATAATGACGATAATGAAGGTGAAAAGAAAGACGAGACCGACCTAAGAAATTCAGGTTAGTTCCTAGTCAAGAAAACGGGTAACGAATCGTGTTAGAGTTAAGTCAACAAAGCATACTAAAAATACTTGCTCAAATTTTAATCGAGGCTGTTTGGCCTTGGGGCACATAAAATAATAAAAGATTTCGCAAGTTAATACAAATTCTAGTCACTAGAAATTAAATTTTAACGCCTCATAACGTTCTATGTTCTTTCGAACTATTTTATAGGTCAATGCAAAGCATCCAGTTCAAAAACGATGATTTTGTTCTTGATGGTTGGTATGGGGCTGTCTACCTACCATGTGTTGTTTACATGATGATATCATACGTATCTATCTCATACTGCTATGAGTAAGAGGTATTCTTTTACTGACACGGGAAATGATTGTAAAAGAAGTCGAACTTTTTCAACTGCACAAAACAATTTCACATCTATGAGTAGTATTCATACACATGCACAGTTGCAGATTCGGCGTTAGTTAAACTATAAATTACAAAAGCTCAATATCTGGTAGGATATAGTTCTTTGCAAATTCTTAACCAATTAGCAGGTACAATTAATATATTTTGCCGAAACGCAGAAAATCAATTGATTCTTTACTCACTTGCATGCAAAATCTTTTACAAACAGATATGTCCAATGAACATTTTACATAAACACTATAATTCCTAATAGCTGTTTAAAATGTCAATGTTTGAGTACATATAATAAACTCAAACCAGACCTTAAACCACATGTAAAATACTATACTGATATTAAACAACTGATAGGTTACAACGTTCGGATTGGATGATAACAAAGCACCCACTTTTTACCATTAACTTCTATGCACATGTAAAACACTTAATTTCCCATATATTTGCACCATATGCCTGCAACACTACACTTCTCTGCACATTTTCTTTAGTTTTAGTATTTATATATTTATGACAAACTGGCATCTATGAAAGTACATTAATTAAAACATTTATAAAATCATATGTCTTTCGCGTGTTTCCATTTGAAATATTTGGAAGTAAAAACTGAGATAAACATTGACAAAATTCACGTAAATTGCCAATATACAAGACAACTACACTTTTTGCCGACAATTCTATGAATCTATCGTCCTAAAATAAAAACAAACCCTCTTATTCAATACATACAAAGTACCAGCAATACAGTTGATAATATAGTTCCAATGTTATCGGTGCCTTGTGCAAATGCTTCATGCTGGTTGCTTGTAGTCCTGATTCCGTAAAAAATCACGTTGTTGATAAAAGGACCAAGAAAAAAGTTACCTTTAACATAATATATTCACTGCAGCATTTGAAATAGGCGTTTATAAGGTGTTCATTTTGTAACTTCTTGCACTGTGGTGAGTCTTATACAAGAAACAGGAAGATTATGAAAAGCTGGAAAACAATGCGTTTGCTATATCCCACAAAATGTACCGCTGAAATCTCGTTGTCTCTGTCAAGTGAAAGAAATTGTTGATACAAAGAAGTGCACGAAAATGCTGTCAGACAACTCTTTGCCACATTCTTAACCTCAAATACGACCGCATTCGCTTGTGTTTCCGTCAGGCGACTGTTCGCAACCCGCTCACATTTCTGTAATAAACTTTAGACAAAGGGATCCTAAAGAAAAAGCATTCACTAATACCCATAAGTTTCAATAACATAGTAGAGCACCAGCACGACGAAGAACTTCTCAATTACAGAGAAAACTTAATTCCAACAAACATAGAAATGACATTATTAGTGGTGTTGATTTATGGAGAAATACTCAAGGCGATATGGTTGTCGGTGTTTTCAACGATGATGATTGTAAAATGGTGAAAGCGTTCATTTTCTGTTTTTAGCGAAGTATGAAAATATTTAAGAGGATTGAGAAAAAAATACTGATGACAATAGGAGAACTTAATAATTTCATTTATTTAGGGACAAATAGCCAAAATGAAAGAGCATCGGATATGATTATGAAAACGCGTGAGTTTTTTTTTTGAATAGAACAACATATGACTGCACAAAAAACTTTAGAACATTGCCAAGTCTGCTATTCTTGGAATTAGTAATTGAATACAAATAATTTCTTGAAACTTTATAACCATTCCATCGCGTGTTGCCTCTTGGCTTTATAGCGTTTTTCTATCATGAAGAAAAGATTTGGTGCACTTACGAAACATGCACATATAAATATTTCGCCATTCGATGTTTTCTCTAGTATATACAAGATTCTGCTGCAACTTGTGTTTTATCAAGGATAGTCGCCTTTTATCATCTCTTGAAACGTACTTATTGGCCAATTTGCGAGCTGGTTAAGGCTTTCCTGAATTGGCGCATTTCCAGGCACAATTTCGAACTTGCGAGAAGCTGGAATGACGGCAAATTTTACTATTTCAAGTTCATTTATTGTTGATGCTTTAAATCTAGTTTCCAGTCACAGGAGAAAGAATTTCTTGTGTGCACAAACATGCTTCAGGACTTACTCAAATCTTCCTTTAGCTACATATATTTTTGCATTTTGATGTCAAATCCAGTAAATCTCTGTCATCTGAATCACTTAGCTATAAACAATTGCTTTTGTAAATAAAGAAATTTTTGAAGAGTTTTATCAACTTGTATTTGCATCTGACATGAAGTAAAAACAACGGTTGACATAACTTTCTTTTGTTGGACAGTGATTCACCCTTCAATATCATACATTGGCACATTATTAGCTACATATTGTGATTATTGTCTTTTATTTTGATGCCCATTTGCTGTGACTTTTATATTGCTTCCCATGCAGTTTCCGCTTTCCTACAATTATGACTAAATAATTATAGAAAAACTTTTCACCCAAAAATGTTGTTTCGATATTAGTTTCTGCAGTCAAAAATAATTGCCACCTCTTATTACGTTATTTTGCGAGTAGAAGCTTTTACCATGATCCAGTTTCTTTTTCTATCTTGCTTCTAATCAAAAATGCCTAGCAATTCTTTTTCTGATCCTCTTGGCTAGAACACGTGTCTTCAATGCAAGCAAAGCAATCACTTGTAAACAAAAAAGTGTAAGCTGCTTGTTGTCCTTCTTTTACTCTTCTTAAAGTCTTCTAAGACAAAAAAGTTTGTCACTCAAACCAAGTAGAAATTTGGCTTAAAGACTATTCTCTAAAACAAGTGCATGATTTTTACCCTTGAAAGAAAATTCATTAAAAACTCCTATATACTTCTTTATGTCCTTCATTCTATTAATGTCTCAACTGTCAAATGCAAAACTTAACGCTTTGGTTGCTTTTCTTTTAGTTTTTCTTCAGATGACTCCTATATCATTTTGCCAATGTTTGAACATCGCTCTCCTTTTTGCTAACTTTTCTCTTTCTCTTGCACTGCTCCTTGAATTCTTAAAGTCGACAGAGCTTTAAAGAAAAACATAAAACTAAATTCGAAACGAACATCAGAGAGCATATTTTCTACGGAATGTAGCTAATATACAAGAACGAAACGTCGGGCAAAGAATAAATTAAAAAGTGATCCATCATTGCCCTTGTTGTGATACAGCTATATACTTACTAACTTCCTTACAAAACCTCGTGGGATTTAGTTATATACATATATTTCAAAAATGACTTAAGACATTGAAAGGAGATGATGACATAGAGCATGAATAAAATACAAGGTAAGTAAAGAGTAGCTCACATTTTCTGCAAGTTGAACAAAACTTAGAGGACATGTCTCCAAGCTGATGGCAACACGAACAAACATTTCAAAAATAAGAGGCTTTCATTGTATTTTCATAAATAGCGCATTCTCCAATAAAAGCAATGACGTGTAGCTCTACCACACTCCATTCCGCGTTTCCCACTTCCACGTGAAACTAACGTGGCATTACCATGAGTTTTAAAATTTTAAAGCATGGTTTTACCGCAATATTTGTCATTGTTTTGACGTGCACTTTGGCAGTTGATTTAGTAATCGTGCCGATGGCCTTTAGACGACATTTGCCATTAAGCGTAGAAAAAGCGTACAACTGATAAAATCGAATGTTTGATTCGTCTCTTTTAGCATCTTTTCTTATACCAAAACGGATGTTTGTCCGTCATAATCCAATATTTTATGATTGTAAAAGCAGGGTAAATTTTACAAAAGGTCTTCGAGTTTGACAACAGACGCTTGATTCCACTAGTGTACGTTTTTAAAAAATATCTGTTTGTCTACAAAGATCGTTACTAAAGCACCACACGAGTACATACGAGTACATAAGACAGACATACGAGTACATACAAGTACATACGAGTGACATACGAGTACATACGAGTGACATACGAGTACATACGAGTGACATACGAGTGACATACTAGTACATACGAGTGACATACGACTATATACTGGTCACAAATAAGAAATAGCACAATTTTTTCAATAATATATTGATGTAAAGTAAATGGTTTGAACCCGGGAGTACTCATGCACTAATAGTTCTCAAAACAACTGCTTCATATTTTTTTGTACGGGAGTTTATTTTATGGCAACTCCAGAGCAATACTGGAGTTGTTAATACATTTAAACCGTTTAGTAGATTAAGACATTGCGCACAACAGACATCAAATTCAACTAAAACATACAAAGGGATATAGTATGCAAATAAAATATGTTTTCAGCATTTATATCCATCAAATTGTCGCCCAAGAGTCCAGACAAATACAAGCAAAAGTGAATGCAAATATCAATGTATTATTAAAAAAATTGTTCTATTTCTCATTTGTGACCAGTATATAGTGGTATGTCACTCATATGTACTCGTGTGGTGTTTTGGTCACGATCATCTACAAAGCTATCTTCTCACTTAAGAACAAGTAATACTTATATATAAATGCATTAATGATTTGGTTAACAACGCATAATAAAAGTCATTCACAGAAAGGCATAATTAAAGTAAGACGAGTTTGATTTAGTTACTTTTATTGTTTGGAGAATACATAAATACTCGCTAAACTAACATATCGTAGTAGCAAACCAAAAGAATTAACGCACAGACAATAAAGACCTTTTAATTATTTTATGATTTTTAAAATTCGCATTTCATTCTCTGCGTTTCAGCAATCACCACGACAACAGATTCACACGACAGCGTGTCCTATTATTGTCGCAACATCACGAGTGTGCTCATTTAACTATCGAACGTATACGTTATGAAAAGAAAATTTTAGCTTTTATACGTTCATTCTATGCATCCAAAACATTTAGTAAAGTTTTAGTGAATCGAATAACACGATACATAAAATAGTAATGAAAATGCCTCGTACTGAGGGAGACAAAATTACATGAAAAAGTGTTTAGGTATTTTAATATCATCGTCACTGGCCAAATATGAGCTGTGTCGTGTTTTGTGAAAAATGTAAGAGTCTTTGTTGTCAATATTACAAAGAAAAGCAAAAACTTACCATCGACGTACTTTGCTGTGTATGGCATTTCTTTTGTGTAGATGAGAAAAAACAACCATACAAATTTAATAGAAGTAAGTTAAAAGGGGAAAAAAATCATTAAAAAAACCAATTATGTTCACGCACATTTTACTAATTTTCGTTTAGAGATTAAACTCTTGTGCACGACCCCCTACAGTCTTGTACTGTGATAATGAATGCAAATACACATGGAAGGTCAAGATTAGCAAAACCCTCTTTTATTGTAGGTTCTTCATTGACAACTTTTACTATAACAAAGACGGTACTCGACTGACGATCAAGGAAGCATTTTGACCTGCACAAGTTTAAAGTCTTCAAGAAGCAATATCGTATGGTAAAGTAACTTTTATGAATTTACGAAAACAAATTAATCATCATCCTCTCTAGTCATTTTCTATGAATTCATACCAATGCTCATTTTTAAACCATGGTCAAAGTTCGCAGTTTAGTATATAACTTTGGAAAATTGAAAACATTCGATATTTTCCATCGTTTTTCCAAGGAAAAAAAGGGTTTCGCGTTTTAAATATATGAGTTTGCATCAATTAATAATTACTAAATGGCTTCATATGTCGATAAATCAAAGGCTCAGAGTTTTAAATGTAATGTGGCATGCTTCGCGATGTTTTTTATTTGTTGTAAATCCAGTTAAGATTAGGCAAAAAATTATAGCGCAGTTATATTTTTATTTTGAACTACCTTTGAAACAGTTCTATTGGTGTACGGATTTCCAACAAATTAGATCTTACCAATCGAGTTGAATATGAAGTGTTGTGAAATGCGAATAAATCCAATAATGAGCATTTTATAATACATTTTACCAAACACTTGATCAATAAAAACAAAAACATTTAAAATAATAAATTTAAAATAATAATTAATTATAATAATAATAATAATAATAATAATATAATATATAATATATATATAATATATAATATATATATATAATATATAATATATTATATATAATATATAATATATTATATATATAATATATAATATATAATAATAATATAATTATATAATAATAATAATAATATATTTTTATAATAATAATAATAATAATTTTCATTTTCTAATATTTCAAATCAGATCAAACAGCAAAAAAATGCGTTTACAATGTTTCAACAGAAATCTATCAACGAGCTCAACAATAGCGTCAGCAGTGGCGAAGCTAGTCTGCTTTCAGCTCTTTCTATGCAAATATTCTTATGTTCATTCACTGAAAAAATAATACATCAAATTAATTTCTAAAGAAACTAATTTGCATAGCAGTGAATATAGTTGAAAGAGTTACATGCAGTAGTGTGTATCACGCTACAAATAGTTTTTATCTTAAGACAGCACAAAACAGAAAAAAACATATTTGATGAATTGATATCTAAGCAGACACATACAAACAGGTCATCTTTATTTGCTCCTATACTTATGAATCATCGTCTTTAAGAGATTCTTCACTGGAATTTCATTAATCATCAACCACAAGCGAACGAATCAGAGAGTGTGATGCATATGGTTACTGCAGTTATAATGTCAAGTATGCATGTATTGTAACTTTAGTCAAAAATGGCTAACAACCAAATGCATGAAGATTATTCTTATTCCTTTAAAGAATCGATTGCTCTACGTACGACAACCTAAGAGATAATCATAATACAACATACCTATCTTTTCTCGATCCTTAAAAATTGTATGTCTTCATTTTTCATTAAAAGAAAACATATCAGAAATCTTGCACCGACCATAAAGCTATTGATAGTTTCTTGAACACATGAATAATTTTAATGAACAAGAATAACACCAAATGTATTTGGTGGGTTCTAAAATAAAACGATAACTTATATTTTGAAGCAAAATGATATTGTTAAACTAAGCCAATATGGCGACTACAAATTGATTGTATGAATAAAACACGCGTGTAGTATGCGTGGACTCTCACGAAAATAGAAAGTAATTCACAACATGGTAACGAGTGCGTTTTATGTTTTAATATTTCCAGTTTTTACTCCCAACTTAATTGTTAAATAAAAGAATTGTCAATGACACATATATTTCAGAAAAAGTTGAATCGAATGCTTTAGTTTTGAGTTAAAAGTGCTCCTTCTTTTTGGCATAGAAGCACTGTTTTTTGTCTAAATTTCCGAGAAAAAAGCAATGCTTTCAGTTTGTAAATTTTTCTCCGCGGCTTTGCCTTTTTGTTGAACTGTAGTTCCTCCAAAATCTGTCTAAAAATGATCCCTGCTATATGTGCCAGATGGTAGAAGAGTGAATGATTTAACTCATACCCACGCACAAATATTTCCTTGCTTTTTTACAAAAAAAATCAAACGGACTGAGTCTGTATTGTAGCTAAGATCATGGATCGCACCTAAATGACCCTCTAAAGCCCAGTTTCCATATAATCGTCTCGATCGTCTTAGTCGCTTCAGTCGTCTGAAAGCGTGCAGGGACAATATCCCACGCAATCATTTCAGTCGTCTGGATAGATTAGAGATCCTAGAACAGATTTCTATCCAGACGATTGTAATCTCTTTGATCGCCTCATTCGTTTCGATCGTCTCGAAAAGGTTTCCATAAAATCTCTGTAATCGTTCCTGCGCGCTTTTAGGCCCCTGAGACGGCTAAGAAGATCGAGACGATTATATGGAAATTGAACTTAAGACGTGAATCATAACAGGACTCGACAGCTCCGCGTTACTGAGATTTCATAAGGTTTGTACAATATTAGTTAAAGCAAAACGAGTTAAATTAAAGTACTGTCATACACTGATTTTCATCTTATGCAAAATCTTACGCAAAATTTTTTTTGCAAAATCTTTGTAAAATTAAAGTGACATAAGCCGCGATATAACAGCCATAAAAACGTACTCATGTTTTCCATAAGTTGCAACGAGCATGAACAAAACTAGCTTGCAAATAAATAAACCAAGCGGAACAAATAGCCTTTCTTGGATTACGGCCGTAATGTAACATGCATAGAAACCGCCTATTGCAGACTAAATTATTTCATGCTGACCATTTAATGCATACATAACTATTTGTATGGATTATACTGTTTTTGTAGGTTTCGATTTTAACATCAAGTAAGTCAAAAATTACAGTCGAAATGACTGAACTAATTATTGTCAAATAGCTTCATAACTCACTTCATTTTAGTTGACAGAATCTCGGCAAAGAATATACAATGGGAGAAAAAACTAGATTTGGTTCGGTCATGGAAAGTTGAAAGTTTTTTAAGTACGTGTTCCAGTCTTATATTTCATGCATCATTTATAGATAAAACATCTAAAGACTGTCACAAACAATGATTTGGTGGTAGTGGTTAGGTATGATGAAAATGTGAATTTGTCAAGCATCGCGAGGAGGGGGCTTATACGTTGATTCACATCTTGACCATAAAAAGTTATGATCTTTCTTGAATCATATGGTGACAACTTTTAAAAGTTCCATCGTATTTTAATAATCTGGCCCGTTACCGATAAAAAAATTATATGCCAAGCTGATAAATCAGCTTTAGTTTGAAATACGTAGCTAAATTGTACTTTCGCTTTCCGGAACTGCTCAGTTGTTAAAAAAATTCCTCTGGTGAACTTGAAATAGAAAATTTTAACACTACACAGGCTTTACAAACAATTCATGGCGAAGAAATTGCTAAGAAAGACTTGCTAAATATTAAAGCAAGGTGAAACATCACATTGTTACAGAAACTCGAAAAATACTTTTACAAAATGTGTTTTACAAAATATGGCAATCTCACATCAAATGTGGAAGCAAAAAGCATTTAAAACTCCAATTGGCGTATGTTCGAAGACATGAACACCCACAAAGACAAAAAACATGACATTTCTTAAGTCATATCCTTCACATCTACGAGATGGAATTCTCTTATATCAGATTTCATGTTTTCTCTCTGCCATTGCCTGAATGAACGTAATTACATCGTTTGAACAAATAAATTAGCTTAAGATCTTAATGAAAACATTTCACAAGAATAAGAAGTCTTTAGTTTTCCAAAAACACGGACGTTTTATTTAAAACAATAAGGATCAAGCATATTTCGGTTAATTTACCTTGTTTATTTTGACCTTGCCCGATATTATTCGTTTTCTCTCTAGACGAAGACAAAAAAGGCAATCCAAAGATTGAACAGAGTATGGGAAAAATTGCCGCTCTAAAAGAACTGAGAATTAAAGAAATTCGTGTAAAGATGGGAGTGGAAAGTGGTAGTGGGTCTGCTAGTGGGTCTTCGAGTGGCTCTTCTAGTGGCTCAGGTAGTGTCGCTGGTATAAATATAAAAAAACATGAGGGATGTAATTGATATAATTGGAAAATGGCTAAGTTAGTCTTGGTTGAGTCAAACATAAAAGATGCTTTATATTTTACTCGGAGTTAGCGATGAGTGAAAACTAAGAAATAGTCATCATTTTTAGCTACGTGCTGTTCAATCAGATATATGATCAAGTAACATTCTGCTTAAAAGAAGCTATACTTTTTAAATTTTTGCTGGTCTTCTCCCAGGTTGTATCAAATTGCTTCAATATTTTTAGGTGAGAGCATTATATGTCAAGACTCGATAGACCTTGGCTTTGTGTTGGATGGTTCCAGTAGCATAGGACCCGATAAGTTTCGTCAAATTCTTACATTCGTCAAACGGCTTCTGGACAACTTTAAAATATTACCTCAAAATACACGCGTTTCAGTGATTAAGTATTCCTCAAAATCCACGTTGGAAATAAAATTCTTGCAAATGTTTGCATTCAAACAAGAGCTTCATTGGGCCATCGATAGTATAGATTATTGTGGTGGAGGTACGAGAACTGGAGCTGCATTGCGAAAAGCCAGAACTGAAATGTTTCAAAAAAGAAATGGCGCAAGAAGTCCACAAGGTAAGCATAACAATAAAGAGAACATTAGCAAAAAAATATATCAAAAACATACTTTTTCAGCTATAAATATAATGATATCACATAAGATATGGGGTAGACAACTGACATCAACATTTAAAATGTAGCACAACGCTATAACCTACAACTACAAACAATAACGACCTTATCTAACAACATTTGAGAAATTAACCTTCCACTCTTCTTCCTTGTAAGCGAGACAAGCCTACTCAAAAGCAGAGAGCCTTATACGCTACAAGTCCTGGGCTTGTGACCGGTATAGCAGAGTTAAAAGGTGAAAGGTTTATCATAGATTAATCAACTGAATATTCCTGCTCATTTTTGTTTGGAAGCATGTTGAACAGTTCATATGGACAAAGCTCGAATTCCATATTAAATATCAGTAACATAATCAGGTGTTAATGTTAGACAATACATCATTGCACTTCAGTGAAAGCATCCCGCTTTCCACTGGAAAAGAATGAATCTAATATCGATGTTAAACATAGATTATTACAATGTCCCACTAACATTGCAACTATTTAACCTTGTGATTTAAAATGCAACAATTTCTAGCAATGCTAAGGTAAGACAAAATGAACTTCTGTTTACCTATTGCACCTTTTTCTCTTCTCAAAACTGATTTAGATGCAAAGAAGGTTCTAATTGTGTTGACGGATGGGCGAAGTTTAGATAGCATAAGGCAGCCAGCTAAGAGACTAAAGAAACAGGGGGTAGTCATATACACAATCGGAGTGGGTTCTGCAATTTTCAAATATGAACTCAACACAATGGCTTCACTTCCAAAGAAAGATCACGTGTTTTTAATGAACGATTTTAAAGAGCTGACCTCGTTGGCTGAGAAAATGTCCGACACATTGAAACAATGTTTTTCATAAAGTAATTTGTTGTCCGTAAACATAATGTTTGTATACGATTATAGCAAACATTTGAATGAATTTGTTGTCATTAAACGATCATTAGAAAAGAGAAAAGTCTCATCAAACACGTTCGTAAAATCAACAATACTCCTTATCATAAATAGACACTTTGCCCTTAAACAGACTTTCAAAAATGAAGAAAAAGGAATAAAAAAAATTATCCAAGAAATCGAACACACAGATTAGTGCACTTTAGATAAAACTGTAGAAGAAGTGCTGTTAGAAACTATTTGAATATGTTCGTCTTGGTTTCATTGATAATCAGTTCCGAGTGTGATCTTTGTTTGTCACTTTTTCTGCTCGAACTTGCGTTTGTTTTCAAAGCTATACGCTCTATTCGGTTTTTGCACTACCCATCCGCTCCTAAAATCAACACCTCCACTTTTTGTCAAGTCACCTCCTTACCGGGTTATTTCCTTAATGCCTAAGGGAAATGGACATTTTTATAGAAATTTGAATAAAGAATTCACCTTCATTTAACGATCATAGTCGTTAAATCTTACAATGAGTATGTTAGAAAAGATGCAACAAACACTGAAGATGAACCTTATTTTTCAGTTCATCTTCAGTGTAAAATACTTGCAATGCACTGATAGTCTTAAATTGACTTTTGAATTAAAATAGGCTTGAAATAGCCATTTGCCATCATGCCACGCCCTTAAAGATACTTCTTCCGTTTTAAAAAGGGTTATATTTTAAATTTTAATTTGTCGACTAAAAAGTCTTTTGATGAAAAAATGTTATTAATCTTTATTTCAGCCAAAGACCATTCTATTTCATGTTTTAAAGCTTTTATTGGCTTTGCTTGTAAATAGTTGAATACATGCTTTATCTTATATATTATCTTATCAAATAACCATCTTATTCCTCCAAAAACATTCTTTGACACTCACGTTTTTTTGGTTTTTTCGGAAGATCGGGTAAAAGGTATATTTAACGACATTTGTGGTGCAATTGCAAGAGACTCGTATTTACGTCAAAAACACAGACAATTTGTACCGAGACAACAGTGTCGACTAAACAGAAAATATGACGTTAGGGCACACAATATGGAACGTACAGAAGGATCACTTCTGTCGGAGCTATGTTTTTTTCCTCGCGCATGTTGTGCGGCGCGTATATCGGCGCCGTATTTCCAGAAAGATATCTAGGGTTTTTCACTTGCTCCCAACAACTAAAATGAACCAAAATCATTTCTTAAGTCGAAATATTATTGAATTCATTACTCAGAAATAACGTAATGTTACTTTAGCGGTTGGAAACAAATGAAAAACGCTCATCAACTTGCTGGAATGATGGCGGGCATGACGTCGCGGCGCAGACCAGAGTGACCCTTCTGCAGAAACACTATTCTATGGTTAGAGTTAAGGTTATTTTAATTACAAGATACTGCTTTTGCAAATTGTGTAAACTACTTGCTGTGAAAGCCAAGGTGGGTGAAATTACATAATCGACGCATATTCCTGTTTTGTTATTTAACGAACAATTTAGTAGTCAATTTCAAATACTTTATAACGGTAATTTACGTCTTTTGAATCTTTCACCTCTATAAATGTAAAAATTCCTGATATGCAATGCGTGTGGCTGCATCGAACCACAGTCCCCCATTATAACTGAATGAGTTCCATTGTCAAGACAAAAAACACAACAAAGCAGTGCACAAAAAAATTTTATCAGTTAATGCCTTGATAACAGAAAAGAAAGTAAAAGTTAAGCGTTGGTCAAAGCAAACTATTATAGCTCAACTATATTATTAAATCACCTTCAGAACAACACTAAAGGCATGTAACAAGATTTAAAAGCAATAATTCGACTTCATTTCAAAGTCATTATCAAGCTCTAAGTTTATCATTATCAAGGCTCAAAAAAAATATTGATAAAAATATAATTCTAATCATTTTTCACATGCAATTGTTGGTCACAACTCACAAGTGAAGTTTAACCAAAGAGCTAAGCTGTAGGAGCTTGACAATATGTTTGACATAATGACAAAGTTGTCAATTTTATTGAAACAATTTATCAATAACTTCATTCTTTAAATAATTGTATTTTCATATATTGTTTATTAAAAATAAGACAACAAAAAACATCTTTATTTGTAAGCCACAAGAACTCAATATACAATTACAAATAAAAACTTTTAATTACAATTATGCAGACAAACTACATTGCAAATAAAAGCCCCGATTCAAGCATCAAATATAAATTAGTTTGTTCAAATTCTATACTATTAACATCTTCATCTGAAGAACGTTCTTTACGCACAGTAGGTCGTTTTATCGCTTCTAACAAATCCGTTGACCATTCTAATATAAAGAAACTCTTCACCAGAAAATACAGAAATGGAATCACACTAAATATATTTATTACATTTGTCCTAAATTATAAATTCTTAGGGCAACTGCCGTTCAATATAAGAGACGTTCTAAACATGGATCTCGCATACAATTCAAGGCAAGAAACTATAAAACACGTAAAATTATGTTTGACGAACGTATTTTACAACAAAACTTTTTCTCACCTCATATGCTTGGTATCCTGTCCGATGGGATTAAAATTTTATCCATAAGTGAATTTACATTCGTCAAATTTTCGAAAAACAACTCTTCATAATATTATATATATACATTCTGGCCAGTTTATCTGGCCGGAGTAATGGCTGACGCAAAAGATGCGCACTTAAGAACTGGGTACAAGAAGGGGACAGATTTTTCGCTGAGTGGCGCTTCTGTATACGTATCTATTCTGTGCCTGCGGATGTAACATTATGTGTATCTAAGGTATTCTGCATATAATGACCTGAATTCTACCAATCATGATACGTAGTAGGATGATAATTTATTAATTTAAAATGAAATACAGGAGCTGATTACTACTTTAATTTTTATGGCAATTGTATGCATAATTCAACAAGCAAACCCATACTAGCAAAGTACTTTGTGAGAGATGATGCATCAAGCCTTAAACTAAGTCTTTTGTTGACCTAGTAATAAAATGTTGATATAGCTAATGACAATTGTTTATACCATCACCTTAAATTGAAGTTTACTATTACTCATGAGTGTGTCACCTAATTTTTCTGTAGATGGCTCGTAATCTATTTTTGTGGTTCTGGATTTTGACATCTAGTAAGTGGAGAAATTACAGTCTAAGAATTACGGTTATATTTATAAAGCTTCATATCCTAGAGTCATTTTTGTTTAGTTGTAGAATTGCTCCAAAGAAGATAGAAAGAAACAAGGAATTGGATTTGGTTCATTCATGGAATGATGTAAAATTTTTAAGTGCGTGCTTCTCTGACATGAATAAAAATGACCAATAAAATTCAAAGTATTCTTATAATTTCTCGTCAACACTTTTATTAATCTCGTAACATGGTTTCGGCAAACAAAGTATCTTGCTAAATGTTTGAGGTTGTTTGTCCAAAGTCCTTAGCTTCTTACTAACAACCTATTAAGATTGAAAATAATTCATTATTAAACTCTTGGTAACGAAGCGTAAGGTTATCAAAAACTTTATTATGTGACATGACACACTCGTACTTTTGCAGTTTGCTTTAGGAAATTGTATCTAAGCCACTCAAAGAGCACTTTTCCCCGAAAGCGACGCTTCACATATAACAATGACATTATTTGCCATCATTGTCTTCCTAACAGACGAAAACAGAAAGAGTGGAAGTATACACGATATAGGAAAAATTTTTAAGCTACGAAACCAGTCAGATAAAGAAATTCGCGTGAAAAGAGACGTAACAAATTCTTCTGGCTCAGGAAATTCTACGGGTAAATGTCCAAATCTTATAGCTAGACGATCTGTAAACATAGTTAAGAAATGCTAACAGAAACAGTCCAAATAACCAAGTCATTCATTGAACACCAGCATGAAAAATATGTTTCATGTCTGACACATACTTTATGGATAAGTCAAGGCAATATTTGTATGCTATCTCAGTAAACTACTTGCTAAGCAGACAGATATGGGTAACATTCTCTTTCTACTTTTTTAAGACGGAGACATAAAATGTAAGACGTCTATAGACCTAGGCTTTGTATTGGATAGTTCTAGTAGCATTGGATCGAGCAACTTTCTCAAAATGCTAAAATTCGTAAAAGATTTCCTTGATCACGTCAAAGTATCTCCACAAAACACGCGCATTTCGGTGATAAAGTTCGTCATCTACACTGGAAATCCAATTCTCTCAAACCTTTGAAAAGAAGCAAGACCTTCATTCGACCATTGATGGCATACGCTATTACGGCGGAAATACAAATACAGGAGAGGCGTTGCTTAAAACTGAAAGCGTCAGCCAGAACTGAAATGTTTCAAGAAACAAACGGCGCAAGACGTTCGCCGGGTAAATAGAGCAATGAAAATACTTTGTAATCATAAACGACACGAGCAAAAAGTGTGGCTAGCTCCAAACAAGAGCATCAAAAAGCACATTAGCTTTCGATAAAAACGCTTTTTTAATGTTTTCCAAAGTCTTCGAGTATTTTTATTTCGAAGAGTTGTTTGGCTATTCAGTAATTTATAGCAGCTACAGCATGTATTTTGTTTTGTTTGCATACAACAGTTTCTCGCCATGATACCTTGAACATTTTTATTTGATAATATATTGGAGCACATTGTGAAGCTTGACCTTCTAAGCATATTTTGAACTTTGAAATATAGTTGAAATTTTAAGCAACACGACTTCTTAAAGCGAGATTTAATCGCTTGTATCCTAAAACAATAAGTATTTGCAGTTAACATGAATATTTCAATAGTGCATGTAAACATTTACAACAATCTTAAAGAATAAGTCTCACAGTAATGCTTTGCGCGTTCAGCCAGCCATAGATAGCCATTTTCGAGGCACCCAAAAATGGCAGCATATTAAGTTTTTATTGCAGCAATATGTCAACTTATACTACAAAGTCCGGCCCATTAACATCAAAGTACAGCTTGCCAAAAGATAAAGAAGAATCAACGAGAGGTCAGTTAAACAAAGACATCATTTTATATTTGGTTAGCTAGGATACAAACCCTATCAACTACGTATCGCTGAGATTCAATACAACAAGTAAACACAACGCGCAAAGCTTTAACGTGATATTCATTCTTTAAGCTAGGCATAAAAGACAAGAGTTTCTATTCAAATGTACTTATATATTGGATCATTAATTCTTTCAACAATTTATACAGATGCAAAGAAGGTGTTAATAGTGTTGACAGATGGACGAAGTGGAAATAGTGTGACCCAAACAGCACAACAACTAAAGAACGACGGAGTAATCTTATACTCTATTGTATGGAGGGTGATATCCGCCAAAATTAATAGCTATATTTTCCAATTACAATTTTAATGCCTTCAAGCAGGATATAAAGGAATTAATATTAGAAATAGTTTTAATGCAATATACGTTCGTCATTCGTATTCTACGGCTTTTATAGGTTTCTTTCAATGAATTGTATTGGTTACGTGATCAATGTTTTTACAACGTGTATGATATTAGAAGGCAATTTCACAGTAGATTTGTCGTTTTTGACTAATAAAGGTTTTTTTTAATGTATTTTGCCTTATTATTTTTCTTTTTATTTTCTACAATAGATTTTCTTAATAGAATGATCAATGGATTTATTACTTTATAGCAGAAATTAAACGACCTACTGTACACGAACAATGCTGTTGTGATGAAGACACAGTTATTTTAGAATGTGGATGAATATTTTTATAAAATATTAAAGTACTTCTATGTTTGATGTTTGAATTCAAGTTTTTTGACTTGTTATTTTGCGTTGCATCTACATCATTTTAAACGAAACTTTGTAATTTCATCTTGTTTGTCAAATCTGTATATGTTTAACAATAAAGTTGTTTTTTAACTCTTTTTTAATAAAAAACTTGGAAAGTTTTTGCTGTGTGAATTTGCATATTTAATTAGTAACCAGGACCACCATTCATTTTGTGCTGGAAGGCTACACAGTTATTGCAAGGTTTTTATGTACTACTCTCTGTGTCATTCATACACAAATATTTCATGGCAAAGAGAACAAACAAAAGGGTGGGTCAAAAACTCATTGTGCTGCCATCAATTGCACACAAAGCAAACAAACTCGTCCTGATTTAAGTTTTTTTCGTCTTCCAAAGAATCCAGAGAGGTAAGCGTATTTTTTGTTTGCAAGTATTATGGCAATTTTATGTAATGCTGCATGGGCAATTAAGTTTTTAAGCATTTCTTTGTATTTCAGATCAAAGGAATGGGTAAACAATTGTCGTCGTGAAGATCTTTTGGGCCAAAGTGCAGAATATCTTTACAAGAATTGTAAACTGTTTGCAGATCATTTTGAGGACTGCATGTTCACCAGCATGGAAAAGAAGAGATTAAATCTTCAGAGTAAGCCAACTCTATTCAAAATTCCCAATCCTCCACTCCAAATTGGTAAAAAACGAAGGACAAATGAAAGAAAGAAATTCAATATGTTCCATCTGGTAAATAAGTAATTTTTCAGAATTTATTTTCCAATAGATTTCAAGTAAGTTTAAGTAAAACAATGAAACACTATTTTTACAAAAAATGAGGAAAAGAATTCTTAAAAATTATACACATCATTCACTTAGCAAGCTACATAGAATGAAGTAGATAAGGAAACAGGAAGAACTGAATGATCACAAAAAAATTTTATTACAGCAAAGACATCTCGACATGAAGAAATAGCCAATGTTACAGGTTAGTTGGTGACATGCAATACCATGTATATAAAGTTGTTGATACTGACTTAGTTAAAACACTTTGAAGGAATAAGAGAAGAGCAACTTAGCAAAGAGTGCTACAATAAGCATGGTGAAAGTTTCAACATTGATGAGATGGAAAGTTGGAGAGCGCAACTTTTCCAATTTTTTTATGTGGCATCTAACCCTGTAGTTGCACATTTCTTTATAGAAGAACATCAAACAACTGAAGGCAACCAAATTAATAATATTCCCATGAATCAATCAAATGAAAATGAAGAAGGTAAAATGTAATGGTTTTGCAACAGCTAGATTACAAATTTACACATAAGCTAGTTAACAAAGTTTTCAATGACCACAAATTTTCTTTAGACAATGCACCTAAGTGTTCAAAACAAGATTTCAGTGGTCAAACAAACCAATCCCTCTCAAATAACACCCTTAGGAAGAGAAAACGAAAAATAAAAATTCAAACTAAGAATAAAAAAATACGAAGGCTGAGCAGAAAGATAAAAAATCTGGTGAAAGAGAAGGATATCGAGTCCTGTCCTATTGATGTTTTGGAAGAAATAATCAAAGAAGTTATTGATAAATTGAAGGGAATTGGATTGAATGTCCTTGTCATTATATCAGACGTTGGGTCCAACTTCTATATCTTATCTCTTCTCTTAAATGTAAATTGTGATCAACCATGGTTTCTTCAAAATAACAAGAAAGTTTACCTCATGTTTGATCCACCACATCTAATAAAATGCACTAGAAACAATCCGATGAACTACAATTTTAATTTGGACAACATGTTGTCAGTTGGAAGGACATAGAGAACTTCTATGTAAAAGACAAAATGCTATCCATCAGAACTGCTCCAAAGTTGACAGATAAACACATCTACCAACTAACTTCCAAAATTTACTGTCTCTACTCGAAAAACGCAGAAAACTGCCAATATGCCGAACTATTTTAGTTTTTGGTTAAAAACTTGTTCTTGGCACTGTAAATTACATTGGGTTTGGTATAACCCGGGCGATGATCGGGGACGCGCCTAATAGCTTTCTGGTCAGCGGCAGAAGCCTTAACATAATAATCGCTAATAAGTACAATATGTTTCTTGTATAAAATTTCATAACACAAATCAACACAAAGTATATGTGCCCACATTGTATTATATTTTCATTTGGCTTCTACAAAATATGCTTTATTTATATTAATTGTCGTCCAAGCGGCATCTCTGATACAAAACCTGTGGTCATTTTTATAACAAATGTTGCTTCAAACGCGCATTGCGAAATACAGTAGTAAGTCAATGCGTATAGCAACGTTTACGCCCTGTACATATTTTACACACTTCCTCTTTTAATATTTTGCACGTTATCATTCTATATGATAGCGCCCATCCTACTTTCTTAGCACACTGGTGTGTCCAGCCCCAACTACGCAAAAAAAACTTAAACATTGTACAATGAACATTGTATCTGTATGTTTTTATCATTGAAGTATGCTGTAGTGACGTTAAATTTACGTATGAGATTAATCTAGAAGCTTCTACTTAGATCCTAGGAAATGGCCTATCTTCAATGCCTATACTCATTATGCTGAATAATCGTGCACTTTTCATTCTACGTATAGGTACTTGCGTTTTTCAAGTGCTTTATCGGTCTCGCCTTAACTTCATCTAGATGGCCTATCCTTAATTAATATGTTCAATATTCGAACACTTGTTATTTTCACGTACATGTACTTGGGTTTTTCAAGTGCTTTATAGGTCTCGCCTTAACTCCAGCTAGTTAAGAAAAAATATAAAAACCTCGCATCAAAAGTGAAAAAAATAGTGCGCACATTACTGGCTCGTGGAATGAAATTCATATAAAGGCGTATAAGCATTCGAGTGTTTACTCTGACTCATAATTGAACATTTGAAAATAACTAAAATATATTAAAGAACAAATTTAGCGTTTCATAGTCGGTATGTGGCGCAGACAATTCTTCAGCGTGAATCTGCAGAATGCTCAAACAAACAAGAAAACTTCCTTAGAGAAAAACTCGCAGGTGTTCAAATTCTGAAAAATTACTGCATATGATACATTGATGGAACGGTGGAGCAAGTTTAAGAACTTCTGGAACAGTTTCAGGTCTCGTAGTTTATTTTCAATTGTTACACAATACTGCAAACAATTTGTAACATATTCCTTAAAACATCATCGTGTAAACTCAAAATTTTAGTTATAATAGCAAGAAACAAAACTAAAAGCAATATTTTGACTTTATTTCAAAGTCATTAGGAAGCTAATATTTCTAAGTTTACAAGATCATGTTTTTGAAGTATGTTTTATAATTGATTTCTTCAAATTGTCGGCTTGAAAAGGTTTTTGTAATTGTTGAGCAGTTAACTTTCAATCGCCGTTATACGTAAACCTTGATATATTGATTTCACGCGTTAATATACTTGAAAAGTGAAAGATCTTTTTGAAGTTAGGTAATTGATTCTATCTCGTTTGTGAAAGCTGACAACCACTCAAAACAAGGGCGATAAACGGTTTTCAGTTACAGGTAATCAACTCAACCGCATCACGCATTTTACCCCAAACTAAAGCGGGAAAACACCAAGAAATTTTCCACCGACGCACGAATTGGGCGGCAAAGCCTGCTACATCCCCCCCCCCCTTCCTTTAATTTTGCATGACCAATTAACATTTTATAGCCGCAAACACATCCATTATAAAGGTTGGAAGAATCGAATCTAACAGTCATTTCTATCTATATTAGCTAAAAACTCATTTGGGAAAAACCATTCAATGAAAGTCAATTATTTTGCTATCTTTTTTAAATACATTTTATTGTCTAACACATCTGCATAGCTTAGCATAATTAGAATGTTTTACTTGAAGACAAACAAAATGCTGAAAAAACATATCATTTATTTTTTCTAGCACCGCCAGTGTTTGAAAGCAAGAAGGGAAATATTCCAATTGAGTTTTTTGAAAATCCGTTTTTGATTGTGAGCAACGAAACAAGACATTGTTTACATGGGAGCACAAAACTATTCATTTTTCGTTATGATATTTAAAAATTATTTGGACAAAACGGAAAACATTTAGAGAGATTAAGGAAAAAATGGACAACGATTCCTCCTCAAAGTTTCGCGCCAGCAGTCGATTTTACCTAAAAATACTTCTTAATACTGCTCCTTCAAGTCACGCCATTGTTGCCACGGCAACAGTGGGGTAGCGAATGGATCACCGACTGGTCACGAAAGTTTATAGTTTGGTAAAACGCAATGTAACCAAAATCTTAGAAGTCAAAAGGTGTCTTGATCAATAAGTTGAAGAGACTTTATTTCCACAAGGCGGACAAAAGTTTCTTTGGGGAGTTTCCTTGCATGGGTACTCACGTCCCGTTCGTTACTCCCTTTTGGCCATCTCTACCGTGTTAAATTTATTTATTTATTTCTTTATTATTGTAACTGAGTAGAATGCCAATAAAGCTGTTAAATAAAAAAAAAAATCAAAAAATCAAAAGGCTATACCGCGCAAGACAAATAAACGGTACTATCCAAATAAAAAGGTTATTCGAAACCACGTAGCAAAAGCCATAGAGTCTCTTAAGGACTGCAAAGACCATCAAGAGTCCCTGCTCAGGAGAGTAGAAACCTGGAAACAGAATTTTCCACGCAGCAAGTTCTTCTACCGCACAAGAGATAACGCTTCAAGCAACGATATTCCTCCAAAGGAGGATAAAAAGTTTTTGTTTGTGCATCAAGAGCATTGGCAACAATGAATGTTGATTCGTTATGGCGGACAATTGTGCCTCATGGACGCAACGTACAAAACAACAAAGTACGCAATATCCCTTTTCTTATCTTACTTTCCAATATATTATTCAAGTATTGTTTCAAAAGTAATTTTGACCAGCCATTAGATATACGATACGAAGGACATCACCAAAATTGTGGGTTTATGTCTTCTAAATCGCACTCATTTTTGCCATACTCGATATAAAACAACGTTTGAAAAAGTTGTTTGTAATTCTTTACATTATATCTCGTCAGGAGTATTTATCAAAACACAATGTCAAAACAACTACCTTAGAACACATTGTGTTCTAAGATACTAATAGGTATCAACAAATTTGCAAAACCAGAAGAACGAAAAAAGCAGTTCAAGCAGGTACAAACATATATAAATGAGAGGGGGGTAGTAGCATTTCAGTGTAGTATTTATCTAATTACTTAATATGAGTGAGGACTATGCCATTACACATAGTCCATTTTTCTTTCCTAAATCGCAACTGTAGTATTGAGGTCTCAGGCTAAACACAAGGCAAATCCACTGGATCGCTTACTGAAGGCCTCTCTAAATGGAATTAAGTTAGGAGATCAAATGCTAGAATTTCGACGAAACAAAGTTACTTTTCAGGATTAATGGAACCTCATTCCAACAAATGAGATCACTAAATTTGCTCCACACTAATTGAAAATAAAACTGTGGCATCTGGATGCCTTAGTGATACAGTAAGTCAAGCGATTAAACACTCTACAGCTTACATATGATTATTATGCATCAGAGACAAATGTTGAAATGGTAAATGTGCCTGATTGTTATAGGTTATTAATGCTTTTTATGGAAACTTTCATGTGAATATCCTGGAGTCCTACTAGCAGAATCATATGTATGTCAGTTGGTGCAACGAGGATCTAGTACTTGTCGACTGTGGGCAGATCAAAATTTCATGGCAATTGTCAAAATAATATTTTCTCTCAATATGTCTGGGAGCCATTGGACACTTTTGGTAAATACAATATGGTTGCAATATAGCTAAAACAAGGCAACAAATTTTTATCATTTTCAATATTTTCACTTTTAAAGGTAATCAACAAACAAAAAGAGATGGTATACTACCTTGATCCTATGGAAGGTCAAATAGAACAAGTTATCAGTGAGGCAAGAAGAGTTGAACTTTCACAGTTTATCAAAAGCATTTGGTAAGTATACATACATTATTTCCTTGACAAAACCAGTATTTGAAATTCCAATTGAACGAACCAATTCAATGTTTTAAATAGACAGAGCAACATTGATATTGTGCAGTTGATAATATAATCCCTTTGTTTATACAGTGCCCTTGTTGGTCTAAGAAGTAGGTGGAACACATCAACTTGGTCTATTATTCAGCCTTCACACTATGTGCAAGAGGATGGGTTTAACTGTGGAATAATTATTTGCCTGGTAGTTGTTTTGACATTGTGTTCTAAGAAATAACAATTTAAAAAAATGTCATTTATTTTTATCTTTTCAGTTTGCTGAATATCTGAGTCAAAATCTTGACATTAATGCAAAGTTTGACATGAGAAAAGTGAGGCAGCACGTGACTTCAACGATTATGGGTTCTTGTTATGATGACATTTATGAGTAATAACAAAATAATTATATTTTTTTAAATATGTTAATAAAAGGGGCAAATTATAGATTTTATTTAATTAAAAAGAACTATTGAAAGGAGGATGAACGAGTTTGGTTTATCTGTTTCTAACTGTGGCCAAAGATTTGACAGGCGGAAAGCGAACTTTCAATATGAGCATAATAGCCCAACATAAGACTTATAAAAAGCCATCATGATAGTAAAATAAAGAAAGACTTATTAATAACGTTTCGTCTTTAACTTAAGACATCTTCAGATTATTTGAGATAAATTATATACATGAGGTTTTAAATACAAGCATATATTACAGGGTGTTAAATTACATGTGAGGGGAGTAGGAAGTTTAGATGACGGAATCAATGGGGATTGAGTTGCCTTGGGTGTTAAGAGAGGGTTTAAGTTTGGATATAAGAAGGATTTCATGAATCATAAGGTCATAATTGTCAGAGGAGAAAGAGAGAATTGAGAAGTCATTAAAATCGGCAGAGTGGGATGTATTTCTTATATGGGAAAGAACTGCAGATGGTGGTAGACATAAGGAAGGTTTCCTTGTTAAGGAGAGATTCCCAAGTGTTCCGATATTCTGGTGTGTAAAGGACGCGTGGTTTGACCCACATACGATGCAGAGCAGCATCGAAACTTAAATGAGTATACAACACCTGATCTCAGGAGCTTGGGAACCCTATCTTTAAAAGGAAAGAAAGAGGAGAGACGCCTGGAATAACGAAAAACAAAGCGAACGTTGCTATGAGGAAAGGCAGCATTGCAGAGTCGAGTGATTTGAGTGCGAATCTAAAGACAGTGTAGACATGAATTCTCGTTGAAGGACATAAATATGTTAGCAAATAGAGGGCCTAGGGGGCTTCCCATAGCCACACAATCAATCTGTTAATAAACTTGACCATTAAAGAAGAAATGACAGTTTTTGAAGGAGAGGGAGGGAAGTTGAGTGAATTGTGAACTGTCTAGGCCTTGAAAGGACGTGTTAATGGAGTTGAGGTGATTAGTTATGATAGCGATTGTTTCATCAACTGGGATGTTGGTGAACAATGATTTAACATCAAAAAACTGTCATTTCTTCTTTAATGATCACGTTTATCAACAGATTAAAGGTGTAGCTATGGGCAGCCCCCAAGGCCCTCTATTTGCTAACAGATTTATGTCCTTCAACGAGAATTCATGGCTTCACAGCTGTCCCTCCACTTTCAACCCCCTTCTTTACCATCGTTACGTTTATGATTGCTTTCTACTCTTCCGATCATTGAATCATATACCTCTTTTCCTTACCTATCTCAACCCCCAACATCCTAACATCTCCTTTACATCTGAACTGGAAAAAACAACATACTCCCCTTTCTTGACGTAAAAATAGCTCGCTCAAACGGCAAGTTTTCCACCTCCGTGTATTGTAAACCCAATTTCACTGCTCTCTTCACCAATTTCCATAGTTTCATTCCCATTCAATGCAAACGCTCCTTAATCTCCTCTTTACTTCAGATTGGATGATAACAGAGCACATATTTGTTACCATTAATGTCTATGCACATGTATATCACTGAATTTCCCATGTCTTTACACCATATGCCTGCACCACTATACTTCTATGCACATTTTCTATAGTTTTAGAATTTATATATTTATGAAAAATTGGCATATAAAAGTAGCTATACGAAATACAATGTTTATAAAATTGTACGTCTTTTGCGTGTGTTTCCATTTGAAATATTTGCAAGTAAATACTTAGATAAACATTTCGAAGTAAGAAAGAAAATTGCCACTATAAAAAACAACTATCCATTTTTTGCCAGCAATTCTACGAATCTATCGTCCTCAAATAATGGCAAACCCTCTTATACACAAAGTACAAACAATACTGTTGTAAATACTTCCATTGTCGGTGCCATGTGCAAATGTTTTATGCTGGTTGCTGGTAGTCCTGATTCAGTAAAAAATCATGTAGTTGATAAAGGGACCATGAAAAAAGTTACCTTCAACGTACTATATGTACTACAACATTTGAGAAAGAAATTGATAGTAAGAATACACGCCGCCCTCATATTAGTGGTATTCATTTAAAATGAAATATAATGGTTTTTGTTATTTTCAATGAGGTGATGGTGAAATGGTGAAAGCGTACATTTGCTGTTTTTAGCAAAGTATTTCGAGGACACGAAAATATTTGAGAGGATTGCTAAGAAATTCCAGATGACAATAAAAAAGCCGTTAATAATTTGTTTTTTTAGGGACACGTTAAACATGACTGAACAAAATAGGCGAAATGAAAGTATATCGGATATGATTTTGAAAACGCGAGTTTCTTTTTGAATAGAACAACTTATGGCTGTACATAGAAAATTAGAACACTGCTAAGTCTTACATCACCTGAAGAAAACCAACTTCAATAAAGACGATTAGTAATTGAATACACACAATTTCTTGAAAATCTGTCTTGGCTTTGTAGCCTTTTTCCATCATAAAGAAAAGATTCAGTGCACCTACGAAACATGCACATAAATCTTTCCCGTGCGATGTTTTCTCTAGAATACAAGATTCAGTTGCTACTCGTGTTTTATCATGGATAGCCGCCTTTTGTCATCGGTTGAAACGTACTTATTCGCCACTTTGCAAGCTGGTTAAGGTTGAATTAATGCATTTTCAGGCACAATTTTGTTTCTGCTTTAAATCTGGTTTCCAGTTACAGGAGAAAGAATTTCTTGTATGCACAAACATCTTTTAGACATACATGCAGACTTCTCGTCTATAGCATACCCTGTTGGGCTTGCCATAGTGAGTTACACAAACTCTCCATTCAGCTAACTATTTTTTTTCATGTTGATGTCAAATCCAGTAAATCTTCTTTATTTGTATCACTCAGCTATAAACAATTGCTTTCGTGAATAAAGAAATTTTTGAAGAGTTTTTATAATTTTTGAAGAAATTTTTGAGAGATTATATTTATATTTGCAGCTGAATAAAGTAAAAGCAACGGTTGACTTTACTTTCTTTTGTTGCACCGTGAATCGTGCACCCTTCAATATACTATACATTAGCACAATTCATTGGCATATAATTACATATTGTCCTTTATTTTGATGCCCCATTTGCTGTGGCCTATATATTGCTTTAAAATTTCGCTTTCCAGCTTTCCCCGCGAAAACATTAACTATTTACCGATATTCAAAGCTCGATCGAAATCCAAATAACAAGATATAAATAGATAATAACTATAAAATGTTTATGCGGTTCTTATTACAGGATATTCATTCAATGTCTATGTTTCTAGAACAAGCGGCAGAAAGCTACAGCCAACGAGCGTTTGTAAAATACCATTGAGCACGCGCAGTTTAGTCAATTAGTTAATCAACTTCTTAATACGTTCGGCCTACACATCAACACTAAATACCAATCATCGATTTCAAATAAAGTCTTTTGCTCGAGCATGTGCAACCTCGATCTTTGGCCTCGGGCTCGCACTGATGCTCTCGAGTTCTCCCAAAGGTCTCCTTGTTTGCATAAGCCCGTTCAAACACAGTAAACATCTTTTATTTCTTAATCAGATTATATAAACAAAAATAATTATGGCACAAATAATGTACTTGGTAAGTAAATAGTAATTTGGAATTCGTAAAAACTGGAATTTTCAACTCTCCATGCTGGTTTGGGCAGAGATTGTTGATCGTTTTTGCCATTGCATTTACAAGCAGCAAATTTTAACTATAAGTAGCTATAAGTCCATTTTGTTATCCAAGAAATACTTTCCTTTTTTCTGAAGAAAAAATGCACTTCACTGGAATCATTGACAAATGAATACACCTGGGCGATCTAGAACCTTTTCATCGTTTATTTTAGCTTTGTACAGCGAGCTAATACAACAAACCGTTTTACCAACTGCAGCCTCGCTTTTAGTACAAAAATCGCTCTCTTTTTATAAAAACTTAAACTATTAGTACATTAGTTATGACAATACAAATACAGAGCTTTGCCGTTGAGGTTCACCGATGAAAATTCAAATAATCGAAAACACCGAATTTCTTTTGTAATATATCGCTCTACTTTGTTTTTTGCGAGTTCGAGAAAAGCTTTAGAGAGTATGTCTACGAAAACTGTGCGTATAATGAACAGTTACGTGATATCAGGCTCAGTAAAAGGGTAAGAACTTTATAATTTAACGGAACCCGTTGTCACAACATACAAACCATTAAAAGCAGCTGTTGATGACTCGACAGCTTGCGTGTTTTTTAGTTTCAGTGCAAATAACGTCAAAGGGGACTGGAAATTTGATGGATGCTCCTTTCAAGGATTAGAAAACGACGTCGTCAAGTGTTATTGTACACATTTGACCAACTTTGCCATATTAATGGTAATGCATTTATTTGATTAGATGTTCCAAGTATATTCTTGCACTTCGATTGTTTGCAACGCAAGAGGTGCTCCAATAAGTTCATTTCTGCATAAAAGTAATAAATTCATAAACGCTTTTGCTTTCAAGATGTTTATATCCACGACAGAAATCATACCCACGACAAGGCGCTAAGTGTTATCAGCTATGTTGGCTGTGCTATTTCACTTGTCGGTCTTACTTTAACTATCATTAGCTTTCTAATGTTCAAGTAAGTTGTTGTTTGGCGCATAGGCGCAAAAAGACCAAGTATTGGAAGGGCCCCTCATATTTAAGTAATCATGAAAAAAATTAATTTTAAAAGAAAATTATTTTGCATGTCATATACACTGTAAATTTTAAGGTGTTAATTTAACACAAAAAGTCGTGTTAAATTAAAAGGTACAGAATAACACCATTTCGGGTGTTATTTTCTTACTGGTGTTAAATTAACACCGAGTTTGGTGCTAAAATAGCGCCTATTCTTGGTGTTATTATAGCACTTGTTAAAGTGCTAATTTAGCCCTTAACGTCCGGTGTCAAAATGACACTTAAATTCGGTGTTATTTTGTAACCCCTTTTCTTATTGTTTTTTTGAGGCCAGTTAAACACGCGACACAAAAATGCTGAGCATTAAATATATTTAAAAAAATCAAATGATTTATATGCATGTATTCACACATATAAATATATAAAAAACATAAAACATACTATAAACAAGTCAATATATGAAACAAGTAAAGTGAAATGTATATATATATAACTAAATATATAAAACATCTTAGAAATACTACTATATTATAATCTCTAAAGCCCCAAACTTTTCAAAAACTTTTGAACTGAAACCCTTTTCTTTGCATTTGCGGGCTTACCCATCAAAACTACTTCCAAAAGGGCATAAATATTACAGGCCTTTGGTGTATACTCCATATTAAGTACATAAATGTACCTAGAAGTAGTACTATAGACAATAAAATTTCTATATTTTTTTTTGACAGATTTAAAAAATTTTGCCATTCTGTAGCAATTACAAGGGGGTCCAGACTCCCTAATTCTCCCGATCCAATTAGTCGTGGGTAGGTGGTGTTTGCTATTTCATCATCAAAAGAGTCATCTTCCTAAACAACAGCATAAACATAAACACAATTAGAATTATTAGGTCATTGAAAGTAAGACACAATATTGTCATGTCATGACAGTAATATAATTGCATTTTTATTAAAGCATACGTAAAATTTTATCCATGCAGTTTTTATATAATTTCGGTATCTATTACTTACGCAGCAGATCTTGAAAACTAAGCAATTTGCCGTGGATTTTTCATTCAACACAACCTGAATAATCAATGCTGTGACTGCACTCCTTATATCTGCAAAATGTACAACCAACTGATTAATATTTACAGTATACGCATTTTGCCATTGTAGATTTAAGTGCTCATGCTTTAAGATGAAACTCTACAGAGGTGGATCAAGCATAGAGTTTTTAGGGGGGGGGCTTGGTTTTGTGAGCAACTAAAATCCGAATGCTAGAAACAAATAAATTTGCTAAATATTTTATATATAATAATAATAAATGTTCAACGTTAATTAAAACTCAAAAGTCATGAAAAATGCCATTTTTTATCCCTCTATGCACCACGCTGTTGACGAGAGCTTAGAGAAGCACCCCTGTGCACCCCTTCCATAAATCCAACGCTGGAACTCTGTAAATGGTCAGACTTAATTGAATACACATACCAGCTTCCTTATTAGGTTTTTGTAACAGCATGGCCTCCATCTCTGACATCAATATTTTTATGTGTTTGTTGTCACTATTGCCTGCCCATTTCATTACATTTTGAACCATATTATTGTAATGGATAACCATGTTGCTGGCTGCATTTTGGTCTGCCAAAATTCGACCAAATTCTGCTTTTACCTATTCCAGTTGCAAAATACAAGTTACAAAAAGCAAGTTTACTGCAAAGATGTCAACTACAACTGGTAAAATTAGCTGCCCCATGATTTTGAGGATAGTTCTATGCAATAGTTCTGTTCAAAAATATTTATTCTTACCTCTGAAACAAGCTGAAGAGCTGGATACTCAGTCAGTAGCTCATTCAACACTTTTGGTTCATTTATAAATTGTTGGCGCCGGTAGGGGTAGGTCAACTCCATGAGCTCTTTAATTAGTCTATATCTTTTGTTTGTTTTCATCATCTCGGTTACCATGGCTTTTTTATGTTCTTCGCACATTTCTGCAGTCTCACCATTATCCATATCATAAACATCATACAGCTTACGTCTTTTCATTTTTGCTTCTGGCTGCTTTTGTGTAGTTTGAGACACACAAACAGATCTTGTTGTTGAATTTGTCTTCTTTCTACGCATGTTTTTGAATCGATTAGTGATTGCTTTCAACCATGACCCCTGTAACGAAAAAAGTTCATGCTGTACATTATAAGAGATAGCGAGAAAAGCTATAGGATTTCTTCTAAAGATTATCTTATGCATTAAATAATATGAATATGACTTATTGTACCAGCTCCAAGTGAATCGACAAGAAAAGTATATTTTTCTACAATCATGGACGCCACTCTTTGTTTTCTTCTCTGGATGGAAACATTGTATGAGCTTTAATAGAAGAACAAATGTCCCTAGTAAACTCATCCCTAAGGTTTCCATTAAGTTTTCCTGCTTGCAGTGCTTCATGCACTCTTGGAGAAAACTGTAAAATACAAAAGATAAATTTTAACATCAGAATGTGACCTATTATGAGGTATATTATTTAACATACAGAAATAGGAAGTTTAAAATCTTTTATCCAGTTCTTGTTCGGTTTTCTTTCTTCCACAAGTACAAAGCTTGGTGAAGGTTGATCACTCTTTTCAGATGCCATGGTATAAGAGTGACATACGAGTACCTACAAGTACATACGACTGACATAGAGTACATACAAGGGACATACGAGTACATACGGGTATATACCGGTCACATATGAGAAGTAGCACAATTTCTTCAATAATACATATTTGCAATCACTTTTGCTTGTATTTATCTAGACTCTGGGACAACAAATTTATGGATTTAAATGCTGAAAAATTATTTTATTTGCAAACTACATTAATTTGTATGTTTCATTTGAATTTGGTATCTGTTGTGTGTAATGTCTTAATCTATAAAACATATTATACGCATTTTGTCGATGTGATTTGCTAGTATTTAGCGCTTTTTGACAAACTTTCACCTTGCGGAAATACATATTTATAAAAGTGACTAAATACTCAGTGTATAAATAATGCATTGCAAACGTGCTGTATAAAATGAATGTACATTATACATATTTGAAGTGAACGACAGTTGCACTGTGTTACGTATGTGTCATATCATGCCTGAAATTCCATATTACTTTATTTTTTTAAGTTCTACCTGATGTAATTCAGTCTTTGAACCTCAAAATCAGTATCTTGAAGACTTAAAGATATTATAAGGCGAGATTATAAGAAGTGAAGGTGGTCCTGTTGCGATTAATAGTGAATTTGGCTGGATTATCACTGGGCAGACGAATGATGGTGAAACTAATACAAAATTGTCAAACTTTAATTTATTCATCGAAGATTACTGTTTTTCAAAAGAAGTTCCGTTTGACAACGGAAACCGGTTATTTCCTACCCCATCATGGCGTACTTCGAAAGCTAAGGAAACTACAAAACTTTGCGTGGTATTCGATGGTTTGGCAAGAGCTACTAAGAAGGAGCAGTCACTCAATGATTGCCTCGAAAAGGACCAAATTTGGTTCCACGTTTATTTGACACTATGATAAACTTTCGAGGCTTCCCATTGGGCTTGTTGTCGATATCGAAAAGGCTTTTCATTAAATACAAATTGCCCCCGAAGACAGAAAGATGCTGAAGTTTCTTTGGTTTGACGATATTGACAAAGTTCGCCAGATGCTAAAGGAATACAAGTTCCGACGCCTACCATTTGGTCTAACCCCTAGTCCTACAATATTATTTACTGTTATTCGTCACCACGTTTCGAAATACAAGAATGTCGATCCAGAAATAGTCTCCTTATTAACCGAGTCGTTATATGCCTGTAAAGTGTTTAATAATTTAAATATATAAAGTAAATGGTTTGAACCAGGGAGTATCGTTACATGTTTATAAATGTAGATCGTCCAGGTTGGTATAGTCCTGAGAAGGACTGTTTTTGTTTTTGAAGGACTGTTTCGACAACCTTAGCGGTAGTCATCTTCAGAGTCAAATGAGGAGTAAACGTCAGGTTAGCCGTATTTGTTATCTGGTTCTTACGTCATTGTATTGTGTGTACAGGAAATGTGTAGTGTCATTGTGAATAGACCTTTTCAAGGTTATCGCAGCCATATTGCAGGGGGTGCAAAAACATTGGGCCGAGCGCGCGGTCACGCATGGCGCCATATAAATTACTAATAAATGCTCAAAAATTACCCTTATACATATTGGCTATTTCTTTCAAAAATATTTCTCAAACTCGCCCATTTTAATAGTCCAATTATTATTTGATATTTTTTATACACGTGAGTCCAATTTTGTGGTAATCAAAAAGCGGAAAGTTAAAGAAAACATTTGTTTTCTTTGAACAACTTGACCGTCGTTTGAGCGATGTTCTTGAGCTCGCAAATGTGCGGAACTCATAAGCCAAGTCAAACGAACTAAACCCTAAACTAGCCGAATAGCCGTGAGCAGTCATAGCCGAAATGGTAAAAAATGCGCGTTGTGCAATTGGATATTGCGATAATGATAAACGCTATCCTGATTATCAAGTTAAGAGGTCTCACGTAGAAAAGTTAGTTTTTCATAAGTGGTCCAAAGATCAAGCACTTGCTGAAATTTGGCGAAAACGAATTGCAAACAGCAGAGCCGATGACTTTAACCCAAAGCCTGGTGCACAAGGTACTTTCGTTTGCTCAAATTATTTTCCCTTGAGAAGAACCCCAAATAACTGCGGAACGGATTATCCTTCGGTTATTATTACGCTATCAGAGTACGAGCAATCGAGGACTCCGCTTAAACGTAAAGGAAGAGAAACATGGACGACATCAAAGCGTCCTCATCAAGCCTATGACACCGAGGATTCTGATACAAGTTTCGATGGAAATCCAGCAAAATCTGAGGCATCTTTACTCCCTGTCCCTTAGGAATTTGAACAGTTGACGAGAGAGTATGATGTAAGGTTTCACACCGGCCTGCCATCGACTAATAGTTTTAAGTGTGTATTTGAATACTTGGCTGTTTCTTCTTCTGGCTGTTTAGTCGCCATACATAATAATTAAAATAGCAATGTCACTTTACAAATAATTGGAAATACTAATAAGAGTTTGCCGTAGAATAGTTCCTCGTGATACTTGCTGACTTTGCTTTAGACATGTGCGTGTGTTACGAACTCAAGAACATCGCTCAAACGACGTTCAAGTTGTTCAAAGAAAACAAATGTTTTCTTTAACTTTCCGCTTTTTGATTACCACAAAATTGGACTCACGTGTATAAAAAATCGCAAATAATAATTCGACTATTAAAATGGACGAGTTTGAGAAACATATTTGAAAGAAATGGCCAATATGTATAAGGGTAATTTTTGCGCATATATTAGTAATTTATATGGACGCCATGCGTGACCGCGCGCTCGGCCCAATGTTTTTGCACCCCTTGCAATATGGTTGCGATAACCTTGAAAAGGTCTATTAGTGTGAAGTGAAATGTTTTTAGTTGTGAAGTGTGATGTAGGTGTGATGTTCTAGCTGTAATGTGTGGGTGTCAATTGTGTATTGTCATTGTGAATTAGTGTGAAGAGTAATGTTTTTAGTTGATCGTTTGTTTGTATTGTGAATAAGTCGTTTGTAAGGTGCCGGTAATTGCTGTGATCTGTTCAGGGGGGTTTGTTCCAAGTTGGTATACCAACTTTCTAATGTATGCCCTTGTCTATAGTCAGTACTGTAATGCATTTTGCCGAGTCCCAGTCAATGTTGTGCTTTGTGATTCGGTGATGTTCGGCAATGTGATTAGTTTTGTCTTGTTTCTTAGTAGCTCGTTTGTGTTCAGTAAGTCTTATGTTTAAGTTCCTGCCAGTTTCCCCGATATAGGAGGCGTGACAGTCGGAGCAGTTTATTTTGTAAACTGCACCTTGTCGTTCGTTGGGTCGTTCTTTGTCCTTTATGTTTGTTAGTACTTGCCGTAACGTTTTGATTGGTTTATGTGCGACTCGTATGTTGTATGGTCGTAAGATACGCGAGATAGTCTCAGACGTACCTTTGATGTAAAGTATCGTTGCTGTTGTCACTGAGTTGTTTGTTTCGTTATGTTCCTTGGGTTTGAAAGTGTTGCGTTTGATAAAGTCAGAGTTATAGTTGTTATAACCTGACGTTTACTCCTCATTTGACTCTGAAGATGACTACCACTAAGGTTGTCGAAACGTCAGTCAACAACAATAAAAACAGTCCTTCTCAGGACAATACCAACCTGGACGATCATCATTTACAAACATGTAACGAGTCGTTATATGTTGATGATTTCGCTGGTGGAGCTTCTAATGAGGACGAAGCTCTATACATCTATCATAGATCTATCGAAAATAAATGAGCGAGGGAGGATTCAAGCTTCGAAAATGGCATTCAAACTCGCAACATGTCCGAAATGTTATCGCGAATGATTAAAATCGACTGTTTGTAGAGGTGGGAAATGGGAATGAAAAGGGGTCATCATATGTTAAACATATACCAAGTACGATGGTGGAAGACAAGTTAGTAAAAACTCCTTCGCCTCATACAGAGCCACAACCTAAGAGACATACGAGTACCGCGTTGTTACTTCCATGGTGGATACAATTCATCTCCAATTTATCAGATACATGGATTTTGCGACAGTGGCGTGCGGTCATGCAAGCGTAGGCAAGCGCCGCTTGCCTAAGCATTTTACCGAACAAAAATTTTTTGGATCAATCTCTGAGCAAAATCAGTTTAAATTTTTCTGTTCTAAACAATGTCAATTTAATCTTTTGTCTAAATTGTCTTTACAGTTGAAATGCTTGCTATTTATACGCGATTTACTGTCGTGGTTTTCGGTTTCACTTTGCTACACTTGTAAGATGAGTCAAGTGGATTAAATACACCGAATATTTATTAACCAAGGCAAGCGCGCTTGCCTTCGGAGCTCAATTTGAACATTTGCGCATGCGTTAATCTAGATTTGGAGGCTTCTTATTCGAGGAATATCGAGAAAAGGCAAGCGGCGCTTCTAAGGGCGCCGCTTGATAGCGATTGGTCAACAGTCTTGTACGCTCGCAATTTTAAACACATATCAGCGCACGAATAATATTCGTATATTCAACACATTGGACATCCGAATTATTCACGCCGTTAATGTTATCGTTTATTAAAAGATGACTGAGAGCGAAAGGTAATGTTCTGATTTCTAATTCAAAGTAGTAGGTGCTTTACTGGTTATTTTATTATTTTCTGCGCACAATGTGCGTAAACAAGCAGGGGCCGCAGTCTGCAGAGATATCGAAATGCACGCAAACGTGTGTTGTGGTAAAGTATGACTAGCATTATGACCAAAACACTATGCTCTTGTCAGTCTTGTGTCGTTGAATTCGTAAATTAATGACTAAAAATAAAAGGTACAAGATACTAAATAATAAACACGACTCTCCGATATTCTGATACGTACGAGTCAGTGCCAGACACATTTTGAAGAACGGGAGAACACGTTGCCATGACGTCATTATACCAAAATATAAACATTAAACAACGCCATGGCCTCAGTTTGTAACACACCGTGCCAATTTTGTGAAACTGGCTGTTCTTAATTGTTATAATCACGACTGCTACAATACATTTCGCGCCTATTGTCTTGCAATTTATGTATGTAGAAGATATTATCTGTAGCATGTAATACAAGATTATGATATTGACAAGAGCTTCCTTTTGCGTAGTAGTTTTGATATTTGTATCCGGTAGATATCATGTAACTGATGTAAGGTATAAATAAGATTGATGTTCCTATAAAATATATAGCATAGGAATTTTCATCCTTTTATGTTCTACTTCTACATTCGGTATTTTCACGACACCTGTACAACATGACTGAATGCATTGTGGAATCACTGTCAGCGCTTGCCTATTAAATTCGGTCACCGCACGCCACTGTTTTGCGATGCATCAGAATTTGCCTTTGCAGCAGTTGTATATCTACAAACGGAACATAAAAACGGTGAAATTGAAGTGAATTTAATAACAGCGAAGACAAGAGTCGCTCTTATCAAACGACAGACCATACCACGACTTGAATTGTTAGGCGCAACTACCTTAGCAAGATTAGTCGATTCGATTGTGAAAGCGTTGACTTCAATAAAATGTATCACTGATATTATCATTTGGACAGATTCATTTCCCACATTGTGTTGGATTCAAAATCATAAACTGTGGAAGTCGTATGTACAGAAACGCGTAAACGAAATCAGAAAGTTAACTAGTAGTTATAAATGGAGACACTGCCCTGGGGTAATAAACTCTGCCGACTTGCCTTCTCGTGGGTGTTCCGGAAGTGAACTTGTGCAATCTGGAATCTGGTGGAATGGTCCGCAGTTTCTCCAAGATACTGAAGACAAATTGCCCGAAGATCTTCAATCTACAAAATTGGATGAGGACCCATCTACACAGAGATAATACAAAATCCTCTTCCAATAACACATTCCTTGACGTTAACATCGCTTCCTGACCGTAATTCCATCCACTTGGAGAAGATTACTGACCAAGACAGATATGGTACGAAGAACAAACTACTTCGTGTCAGAGCACAAATTTTAAGGTTTATCAAGAAATCAAGAAAGCAAGAAGGAATTTCTTACCCTCTGACTCCATCTCAATGAATTTACGGACGGCAACTTACTCTTACGGCTAGTGATCGACAATTTGAAATCATCAGTACGAACTCTAACCAGAACAGCGAAATATCAGAAACGTTTGTTAGATCAGTTTATCAATCGCTGGAGAACAGAATGTCTTTTAAGTGTTAGAGAGACTTCACGCTTACTTCATGGAGCAGAGAAGGAGAAGATAGCTGTCGGTGATGTTGTTGTGTTAAAAAATGATCTTTCCCCTCGAATTTTGTGGATATTGGCAAGAGTTACCGAGCTCATAGTAAGTAAGAATGGTGTTGTTCGAGCAGCAAAGGTCTGTGTTGCGAGTACTACAAAGGCTCTATCGTCAGAACTACGTCGTCCAATACAACAACTGATACCACATGAGTTGAATATGCCTCCAGCAAATGCCGTGGCTCCGAAAACCACTAGTGGAATTGAGTCTAAAGACAAAAACTCTATGAAAACCCGACAACGAAGAACTGCAGCCGTGATTGGAGACCTATTGCGACAGTCAAATAGTAAAAACTCGTGGAAATAAATTGATCAATATGATCAACGTCGGGAGTGTGATAAACATTTGGTGCTGTGTATCGCGTGCCTTTTACGTGATTGCCACTTTTGGGATTTTTATAAAGGGGTGGGGTTGTTATTAACATTTGAAACGAAAATAAAACTTATGAATATATTGTGCAACGTGCATGACAGATTGCTTTAGATGAACTTTGTTTGGGCATGAACTGAGGTAGGGGCATGTTTATCTGATTTCAAAAAGAAGCCACAGATATCAACCAATTTCTTTACGCCAAATTTTGGGCAAAAAAGGAAGAAGCTGACTCACATCAGTCGCCACCTAGTACAGATTGCTTTCGAAAGCATTTGGAACGTGGCAATCACCAAGCAACTGTAGGGGAGAATTCAGCGGCGAATGTTGATAGAAGATTTACTGAAGTCAACCAAAACCTTGCATTTTAAATTAAGCTAGGTTCCTTGGTTGATTTAGGATGAATGTACTAATTATAGTCTTAAGCACATTATTGCAGCTTTGCCCTTCAGTTTTAACAAATAGCGTATTGACAAAGCTGATAAATTGTTACTTAATTGTCGGCAACGACCAAGTTAACTTTTGTACCCAATATGTTTTAGTTTACGAATCTTTTGTTCTCGTTTGATGCATGTTACGTTAAGGGCAATATCGATAATTGGAAGGGGGGGGGGGCACATTCATATATTCGTGATTTTTAATCCGTATTAATCCACAACCACAATTGATTTCAAAGGACTATTAAATTACAACATGCACAAACTCCACCCTTTCATTACCCTTCTTGTGCGACTCCTGCTAATTGACACAGCCTTTCCGATGCGCCATATTTGGTGCCGATGCTCAATGAAACATCAAGTGCTCTTCTTTTTCGGGATAGCGGAGGAATGTGCTCTCCTCCAACCTTGATTAGTGGAGATGGATGATGAGTGGCAGTTTCCCTAAAAAATTTAGGCATACCAAACCATCAAGCGATCGTAATTGGGGTTTATGGAGCACAATTTAAAAAATCTCCTATCATTGTATATAAGTAACAAAATTTAACGAAAAATGTTAGGCATGTTACGGCAACAAGCAGCCACCAGAATCTTATCCAAACTAGAGCACCCCCTCCCTCCAGAAAAATACATCCCTGGGTAATGATGTAGCGATTGAAGATAGACAATCTTTTCTGCTCTGGTTTCTTTCTTGATAAAAAGCCCCCGTAGGTAAAATATTATTTTTTAATGTCTTCAAAAAAACAGGTCAAGTTCAGTCCTAGAAGGCTCGATGGTTTTGGTCTTACAGATGGTAAGGCTCTTGAAATGCTCTGGGCTTACCCTCGTGTGCTCTCAGCAATTACTAAGGAGATGTCTGCCAGTAGAAGAGTAGATCTTTTGACAGACGCGCTTCTTCACTTATCTCGAAGAAATTTTAGCAATGCAGGTGCTTGAATATTGTCATTGCTCTATGTGTAACTATGTGTTGACAATGAAAATGTTTTTATTTGTTTGTTGCGCCTTAATTATTTTAATTTTCTGTATATGATTTGTTACTGGAAAATCATTAACGTCGAAGCTTAAAAAAAGTCTACAACTTAAAATAAAAACGCAACAACAAATGAAGGATTTATTTAGCGAACTACCTGGTAAGTAGTTCTGGTAGGTTAGAAATTTCTTATGTTTTCTGTGGCCGAAAAGTATTTAAGGTTTCTTTTTGCCTAACCAAACTCTCAACTCAATTTGCATCCAAGGAAAATATGTTGTTATTTAGTAAAGGCTTCTTCATCGAATTTAAAATCTGTTATGAAAAGATAAAGATTTATTAGTATTGATTGTACTTCAAAATAGCCTACTCGTTTTTACAAAATACCCTACTAAAAAACGAAATTTTTTTATTGTATGGGAAAATACAAAACCTGTAGCATATATAGTTACATACGTATTTATTTTGTTTGTTAGTGACGTACGATCCTGAAATTGTTTGTTAGTGGGAGGCCAGAGAGAAGGAAATTATGTCAAGAGTCAACCCAGGTATATAATGTTATTCATGGGAAATAGTTTCATTCTTAACAATTCAGTCTGTAAGATATAAAGACATACTTTTTAAATACAGAACATAAAGAAACCACGGAGAACTGGAAAGTGACGTATGTTCAAAAACTACTGCATTTTAAACATCTTAGGTAGGTTCTTTAATGTACTAAACTGGCTATTTCTCTATAATACATGCCTCTTGACGTTTTAATTTTTTTATTTGAGCCTAATTGGTGAATTATTTAAATTCTTAGTGCTACATCATTCGGATGTTTTGAAGAAAACCATGAGATAACTCTGAAGATTACTCAATTCATCAGATGTCGAAAAAACTGTACCAGTATGTATAAATGTGTCAAAGAAATATTTTGTAAACAGGTTTCAAAAGATTTTCAAAATTTATGTAAACAGGTTTCAAAAGATTTTACAAGATATTGAACGAAAGCATTCTGTAAAAGAAAGATGGAAACCTGGTCATCCTAGTTTTGACGTCTTTGCATTGCAAGCCATACAAAGAAAACGAAAAGATACTATCGGAGCTTTACATGGACTTTCCATAGAAAGGCATTTCTTAATAACATCGAGAAAGAAGTATGCAGGTACTGTAATGCACTGTAAATTTCGGATACCTGTAACCTAAGCTATGTTACCATATCTGTCTTTTGTTGTTCTTGTGAATGTTAATTTTGTATTCTTTTTACTTGTTTAGAGGGTCACGAACAAGATGAAATTAACAATTGAGAAACACAATGCTGCCATTGGATTCTCTTCCTGATTTTATAAACAGTTTATTCGATCGTCTGACATTTGACAAAACGAAAGATCCTACATCAGACCTTTATGAGGGATTTGAGTTTGGTGAGGATGACATTCTAGGGGAATCCTCGGTCCCAGTATACACAAAGAGGAAAGCTATTGAAATGTACTTAACCCTATAACGATGTGACGAGGAAGAGAAACTTGTAAACTTGGAAAGAGAAAGGCTTCTATTGTATTACACCAATCTTAGCTCAAAAATTGAGGAAGCATTTGCTGATCTTGGTGATTTGAGCAGCGATTAATTCATGCTTGGTTCAAAGCATGAACTGATGAGACTTAAAACCAAATTGCGGAATGAGTTATTCAGCTTGAAGAAAAGTTTTGAACTTCCACTTAAAGAAACGTTTCTTCTCCAGGCTGAGGTTGTAAACTTAACCTATGATGTCAACATTCCCAATGAATCTGAAAGCTCAACGTATGAGGAATCCGATACTGAAGATGAAAACATCGAAGAGTTCTCAGAAGTGGGCAGTGACATTGAATAGACGACATAGCTACTATTCGTAAACTAATAGCTACTTTTTATGTACTTACTTATTATGTAATTTAGTTGTTCACGTATCTAGTATAATAACTGATATCACGCAAACATTTGTGGTTTTGTGACGTCATGTTAGTGCACAGTCATTTTCTCTTCTTCTGTACAACACCGGAAGTTTTGACCCGTAGTTGAATTGTGAGAGAACTATGTTCTTTATTATTTATCTATGTCTTACAACTAAGAGTTTATATGCGACATATATCCCAACCAATTAGCTCTGTCTGCCCAGGGCCGGTTAAGGTTAAATTCAGTTGGTAAGGAGACACTTCAATTAAATACCTTTGGCCAAAGCAAGAGTAAACGAGAAAGCTGCGAAGTGTTCAAGGTGAGCATTGCAAATAAGAGTGGAGGTGAGGCAGTAGAGATTAAAGCAATCGCATTTCCAACAATATGTGCACCACTTCCTACAAGGATAAATATAGACGAATATCCACATCTCCATGGTTTAGAGCTTGCAGACTTTGATTCTTCTGATGACAATGGTAGCTGTGATTAGATCGAAATCTTGATAGGAGCTGATCATTATTGGGACGTAGTCACAGGTGATGTCGTACGAGGAGAAAATGGTCCAACAGCGATGAGCAGCAAATTGGGATGGCTTTTGTGTGGATGGTCATCACAAAAATCAGACGGACATACTCTGAACAGCCTCATTTTAGCAGCCGACTGCCTTGATAATTCTACTGTCGATGATTTTAAGTCCGGTGGTAAAACCAATGAAACCGCTTTGCAAATATACAAGGGAACAAAGCAGTTGATGGCCAAGGGTGGATTCAACTTGCGAAAATGGAACTCGAATTCTAGTAACGTAGTGAAGTCTATCGAAGCGTTAGAAGGTAGCAAGAATTTGAGCTTGATTAGTGACAAGTTAAGTGTTACTCAAGATCATCAGTCCTTTACAAAGTCGACAATTGCAGAAGAGTCCCTGCTCACGGAACCCACTCAAGTCAAGGTACTAGGAATGGTGTGGGATACGGGTGAGGACACATTTTTGTTCAATTTGACTGAAATAATTGAGTACGCCAATTCTTTACCTGTCACAAAGCGATCGCTGTTGAAATGGTCATCTAAAATCTTCGATCCCCTTGGATTCTTGTCTCCTTTTATGATAAGGCTCAAGATTCTGTTTCAAATCATGTGCTTGGATAGACTAGGATGGGACTGTGAACTTTATGGCAATCTACGTGAGCAGTGGAACATTTTATTGTCAGAGTTAAGGTTTCTAAAAGATGTTCGTGTACCGAGGTGCTATTATCCACCCCAACCGAAATACTTTACTACACAAGTTCATGGATTCAGTGATGCATCCGAAAGTGAAATTGGTGCTGTTGTCTATGTAAGAACAGTCTATGAGAATGGTACCCTCGACGTGAAATTAATTGCTTCAAAGACAAAGGTCGCACCAGTGAAAAAGCAAACGATTCCCCGTTTAGAGCTGGTGGCAGCGACTGTACTAGCGAAGTTAGTAGAGTCTTTGTTAAAGGCACTCAAGTGGAGTCTGGAAGTTTTTTATTGGGTTGACTCGATGACAGCACTTCAGTGGATACGAAACGATCGATCATGGAAACCATTCGTGCAGCATCTAGTGAACAAGATTCGAAGTATTTCGTTGACGGAATCTTGGAACTTTTGTCCTGAATCACTTAATCCTGCAGATTTACCCTCACGAGGTATTTCTGGGCAACTACTTTCGAATTCTTCCTTATGGTTTAATGGGCCCAAATTCTTGGCGAGGCTCGAAGAAGAGTGGCCAGAACGTCCAGTTAGCAACCTCTCACAAAGTGACGAAGTTCTGAGGGAAATTGTGAAAGAGCATCCGAATGTCGTGAGGTCACTAGTTTCGAATGAAATCGAACAGCGAGCCATGCCAGATCTTAACAAAGCAATCGACATTACTCGTTATAGCTCCATGAAGAAACTTCTTCGAATAACTGCTTGCGTAATGAGATTCATCAACATGTTAACGAAGATGCCACGGTGCGAGCGAACAACAAACAAACTCACAACCTCAGAAGAGCTAAGCTCAGACGAAATAAGGGAGGCGCAGCTGCTATGGAGAAGGTCTATTCAACAACTATCCTTTGAAAAAGAAATATTATTCGTTCTGTCAAAGAATGCGAATTCTTCAATAGCTATTTATGTTAAGCAATTTGGGCTATTTCTCGACGGTGATCACGTGCTGCGGTGCCATGGGTGATTGAAGAATTCATCGCTGAATCTGGAGAGCAAAAATCCTGTATTGCTTCCAAAGGAATCAAGATTTGTGAAATTATTAATATGCAAGGTTCACAACAATGTGAAGCACAGCGGGATTCGTGATACACTAACAACCATTAGAGAGCATTTTTGGATAATCCGTGGTCGAGAAGCAGTAAAGAAAATCGTCAGGAAATCTGTTGTTTGTCGTAAAGCTGAAGGTCTTCCTTATGAGGGAACGCCTCCTCCAGATCTTCCTGTTAGCAGAGTTTCGGATAATCTCCCTTTCACAAACGTAGGTTTGGACTTTGCCGTACTGTTGTTCGTACGAGAGAGTTGCGAAAGGAATAATTTGTCGGATAATCCAACAAAAGTGTATATTCTGTTGTTTACGTGTGCGTCTACTAGAGCCATTCATCTGGAGCTCACTCCTTCCTTAAGCGTTCCAGCCTTTCTCCGCGCGTTCCGTAGTTCCAAGCCTTACAAGTTCTTGAAAATTTTGTTGGGACAAAGGTTGCTTTAATGTTGATAAATCTGCACGTGGAGAATGGTTGTCCCAGGATCCACCAAAACCTTTTGATCATCTATGAAGACATCAATTTTTTCTGGGGCAGCTTCAGCACTGTAGTTGCGAGCTAGAAGTATTTGAAAATTATAAAAAAATCATGTGCAATGATTATGGATAAAACAGACAATAACAATCACCAAAATTGCTAATATACACATGACTGCAAAATTCAAGTACTTGAACAACATTTCAATAAGTTAAAAGAGTCCATAACATGAATTTTGCTTCAAATTAAAAGTTCTCTCAAAACTTTAATAAAACTTTCCTTACAACATAAGTGCTTGCATACCTACTTTTGATACTAGTGAAGTCTTTGTGAGATGTAATTTTGAGAATTTATGGCGAGTCTATTATGATTACCATATTCAAGATTCAATGTTGCTTATAATAAACAAACTTTTTTTCACATCATATTTGTGATTACGCCCATAACAATAGTATAACAGTGGAAATTAATAGAGTTGTAAGATATGTAATATTGATTAAAAAGCAACTGACCACAAATTCTCTAATTTATGTTTTACAAAAACTTCACAAGTTCCAAGAGTAAGTCATTAGTGTTGAAAAAAATGCAGTCAATAATGTTGAAAAAAACTCCATTGCAGTTTTAAGAGAAGTTTAATAAAAAACAATTAAAACTTTGAGTCATTGGCACTTTAAAATCCTGTTTTTTGATACAATTTCCATATAGTTTAGTTGCAAACATTTAACCAACATAAGGTCAAATATCGTAAACAACAATGAACTATTTAGTAAAAAAGATTGCACCATTTTGCCCATTCATGTATTTCTGTAATTAACATTTAAAAAGAATGCACTTTTTTATGCAACTGCAATTCCTGATGTTAGAGTGTTATTTATATAGTATATAGTATAAGCTGTTCTAAAATAATTTCAAAAATGGTTTGTGATTTTTTTACAACTTGGCCTGTTGGCAGTAAAATACATGAAAGTCCAGTGACCACAAAGCCTGTTCAAAAGTAACGCAAGGCAGGCGAGAGAAGGGCAGAATGGCACGAGAATATAATTTATATAAGGAAATGCTGATTTATACCCAATAAAATTGCATGTCCATGGAGAAGAGCAGGAGGCAGTAGCTTAACAGCCAGCAAATATAGGGGCTGGAAGCGCAGTGCAACTAAAGTAAGTTTCAGGAACACCAAATTATTTACATAGTATGAACAAACTTGTGGGATTGCTATATTAGTGGTGAGAGGCTATACCTCTCTACAGTCTGCAACCTAGCTGCATGGTCTCACAAATCCCAAAAATTTAACAAAATCTAAGTTGTAATTACAAAATTGAAAATTCATGCCAATTACTTTAATAAAACATACATCGATGCACTACGATTTGGGACAGTGTGCAAATTAGTTGAGAAAAAATGATGTGCAATTCTTTCGACAAAAATGTTTCCCCAGAGGCATGATCAAATCGATATTATATTAATTAATATGCAGTGCTATTTACTAAATTAATATTTTTAAACATGCATAAGTTCATATGATTTTAGCATTGATCCAGTAATAAATGTACAAAAGAAATTTTTTGCAAATGTTATTCTCTCCTCTTTGTTTGAGCAAACTTTACAGCAAAATAAATTCATCACTTGGCCATCATCCTCATACTCAAACTAGTCAGCATTTAATGTTTCCATCAATTTTTTTCCTGTATTACCTTTGCTGTTAGCTACAACCTTTCGATGAAGATGGCAAGAAAGACAAAAGTGAAATAAGAAGTTTACACCAAATATACTATTGCCTTCTGATTGCTTACAGTAACATCCTTATGCTTTTATTAATGTTTCTTATGACAAAACATATTATATTGATGTTTTTTTCAAACTTATATTGATGTTATATTACAAACAATGTGTAAATGCAAAAAGTATGGTTGATCAAGATTGCCAATTTAACTTAATATTTAGAGCCAAATATGGCTTCTTTTTCTGACATTTGGCTTATTTAAATGAAAATTCCTCATGGCTTATTTTTCAAATTTGGCTGTAAAGTTTGCTTAAACAAAGAGGAGAGAATAACATTTGCCAAAAATTTCTTTTGTACATTTATTACTGGACCAATGCTAAAATCATATGAACTTATGCATGTTTAAAAATATTAATTTAGTAAATAGCACTGCATATTAATTAATATAATATCGATTTGATCATGCCTCTGGGGAAACATTTTTGTCGAAAGAATTGCACATCATTTTTTCTCAACTAATTTGCACACTGTCCCAAATCGTAGTGCATCGATGTATGTTTTGATTAAAGTAATTGGCATGAATTTTCAATTTTGTAATTGCAACTTAGATTTTGTTAAATTTTTGGGATTTGTGAGACCATGCAGCTAGGTTGCAGACTGTAGAGAGGTAAAGCCTCTCACCACTAATATAGCAATCCCACAAGTTTGTTCATACTATGTAAATATTTTGGTGTTCCTGAAACTTACTTTTGTTGCACTGCGCTTTCAGCCCCTATATTTGCTGGCTGTTAAGCTATTGCCTCCTGCTCTTCTCCATGGACATGCAATTTTATTGGGTAAAAATCAGCATTTCCTTATATAAATTATATTCTCGTGCCATTCTGCCCTCCTCTCGCCTGCCTTGCGTTACTTTTGAACAGGCTTTGTGGTCACTGGACTTTCATGTATTTTACTGCCAACAGGCCAAGTTGTAAAAAAATCACAAACCATTTTTGAAATTATTTTAGAACAGCTTATACTATATACTATATAAATAACACTCTAACATCAGGAATTGCAGTTGCATAAAAAAGTGCATTCTTTTTAAATGTTAATTACAGAAATACATGAATGGGCAAAATGGTGCAATCTTTTTTACTAAATAGTTCATTGTTGTTTACGATATTTGACCTTATGTTGGTTAAATGTTTGCAACTTAACTATATGGAAATTGTATCAAAAAACAGGATTTTAAAGTGCCAATGACTCAAAGTTTTAATTGTTTTTTATTAAACTTCTCTTAAAACTGCAATGGAGTTTTTTTCAACATTATTGACTGCATTTTTTTCAACACTTATGACTTACTCTTGGAACTTGTGAAGTTTTTGTAATACATAAATTAGAGACTTTGTGGTCAGTTGCTTTTTAATCAATCTTACATATCTTACAACTCTATTAATTTCCACTGTTAGACTGTTGTTATGGGCGTAATCACAAATATGATGTGAAAAAAAGTTTGTTTATTATAAGCCAAATTGAATCTTAAATATGGTAATCATAATAGACTCGCCATAAATTCTCAAAATTACATCTCACAAAGACTTCACTAGTATCAAAAGTAGGTATGCAAGCACTTATGTTGCAAGGAAAGTTTTATTAAAGTTTTGAGAGAACTTTTAATTTGAAGCAAAATTCATGTTATGGACACTTTTAACTTATTGAAATGTTGTTCAAGTACTTGAATTTTGCAGTCATGTGTATATTAGCAATTCTGGTGATTGTTATTGTTGTTTTATGGCTCTCATCTTCAAATTCGAAGGACGATTCCTTCACTTTCTTTGCTTGCTCAATGTCTACTTTTAAAGCCATTTTCGTTTTAGTTAGACAAAAATTACCAAATAACTTTAAGTCAATGAAATTGTAACGTGTTCTCCTTTTTTATATTTGCAAAGGAAACAAGAAAACGGATCTAATATTACTTTAAGAATAGAAAACAATTGACAATTTTAATTAAGTTTTATCGTGTTTCAATTAATCATGTCATCCAGTAGCAACCTTCATTCATTTTATGTCGTTTCCGGTTTACACGCGCACGCTCTGTTTACTTTCTAGGACTGAAAACTAAAACGAGTATCTTTTAGCCTCACGAGAGCAATACACTTCAAAATCAAGAGGTAATCAAAATCCCGGAATAGCAGTTGGAGATATAGTTATTATTCGCAACGATAAAACAAAACGTATCTTTTTGAAGGTGGCGAAAGTTGAACAATTGTTACAAGGTGACGATGGAATTACACGAGCTGCACAAGCAGGGGCGTAACTAGACTTGAAGTAATGGGGTGTGGAGAAAATTTGCCTGCAAAGGGCGTTGCCCACAAAACAAGGACATGCATTACAATTTCTTGAGTAAACACTATTTCTGAGGACAACGTTTCAGTGACAGTTTTTTTGCAGTGGTTAACATTTTCAGCGAATATGTTTAATTCAGCTACACAAGTTTCTAATGACAGGTGAGATTTCTCTCTCTCTTCTTGTTCGTTAACAGATTCTTCTTCATCAACCTAAAAAAGACCAAAATATAATTACTTTAGAAATATCATTTTAAAAAATTGATTTAATTATTTCAGCGTCATACTCAGATATTACAAACCACATCCATATTTTCCTCTTCCTCTGAATCAACTTCATTTATCTTGTTATCTATTTCAAATATTTCCTGGCATACATTGTATTTCTAATGCCACTTCAAGGTTTTCCTTCAAGGTAGCATTTTAAACAGTATTTAACGTTAGAAAACGATACATTGCCTGAAGATTGCTTTGGCATGAAACCCAGACTCCCCGAGTAGCAACATTTTAAGAAATGTAATTTATTAAATTATATATACATATATATATAAAATAGACAATAGCTGTAACTTTTTCGGAGTTTCACGCAGTAGGGCGATCTTCAGGCAACTGACAGATTATTTATTATTCACTGCATATACAATTCGTTACGAGGTGTTAAATTAACGACGGCATGCACTAAAAAGTTCAGAGCGTTTGTTTAAAATTTTCTTTTTATGTCCTTTTAGGATTAGTAGTCTTTTTTCAAAACAAGCATGGCAGGTTTTTCGGTTTTGTTCGGTGGTGGAAGTTGTTTGATGCAGTCCCTCTTGATGCTGTAGTTTTGTTTGTTTTTTTTTCACATGTAAAAGGGGCAGTTGGAAGGATCTAAAATAAATAAGAATACATTGAAACTTTATGGTATGAGTGTCCTTCACAATAACAGAGATAGTTGCTTCTGCAACAGAGCAGAATAACAAAGTTTTGTGCAACACGAATTATGAATTATTTCACATAAATTGAACGGCACTTATACAGAACTAACCAGCAATTTTCTAAGAGATCTATAACGCATGCTAAAGACTTTCATTTTATTTACCATGTACATATATAAGTAAGTGACATTTTACTAACCTTAGAAAAATGAAGCGTTGTTTGTGATGCTTCTACAACATCTTGGGATTTTGCCATACCATTGTGTTTATTTGAACTGTGCTTCAAAAAATTATCAGCATTCATTTCTGCACCACAATCTTTACATTTAACCTTTCGTCTATAAATTCGTGTACGTTGAGGTTTTGTCTTTTTTGCGCAGGGCTCCTGAGCGTTATCATCTTTAATTCTAGTTGCGCCTCCCTCTTAAGAGAAATTTCAATTAAATTAGAAATGTTCTGAGTAAACATCAAAATTATGACAGCATACAATAAACTCACAACTCTCCTTCGGTAATTGTGGGTCTACAAACTTCGGTAAATATAACTAACCTTCCATTGAAAAGTAGTCTTTCTGGCCCATATATACAAAACCGCATAGAATTTGATGAAATTATTGGATTGAAGCTCGCTTCACGGCTTTCGACAATGCAAAAATTAGCATTAGCATGTTTTTACATTTGCAATCATTGTATCTGTTAGATTTTGTGATGTAGCCATTTACCTTCTTTAGTATATATTGACTTACACCAACAAATAGAGATATTACAGATAACTGTTATGATCACATTTAATGTTCAACGTCAATGTCTATGGTCTACGATCTATCGTACAATGGTTAAATTACTTATATTTATACAAGATATTACGTGTGGATATATTTGTTTCTTTACTAAGTATGGTTAATTTACAATCAACGGAAAGCTATTAGGAACTATAAAAAATATTGTGATTATTGCACATAAATATCTCTTAAAATAATCAATAATTAATTATTTACCAATTACAGGAAGAATATGAGAGCATATCTTAACAGTATCCAGCGGAATCTGTATATGCATTTATACTTACTTCATCTTACTCATCTCACAGACACGTTGCACTGTAGAATTAAGCCAAAATTGTCAAAAATGAAGGTTTGTTATTTCCACTTAGTAATCATTTAGTTGTTTTCGATGGCATGGCAATTTTTCTACTTCCTGAACACTGCACTGCCACTTGACGGCAATATGCCCTGCAAAAACACAGTTTTCAGCAATTGGGGGGGTGTCGCACCCCCCCACACCCCCCCAACAGTTACGCCCCTGTTCACAAGTCAGAGTCCTTCGTTGAGACTCTAGTCATTCACACTTGTTTCGACGTTCTATTAGGCAACTTATTCATATTGAAGTTCATAAGGAAGAAAACAGTAACGAAAGAGTAGAGAGCGATAAGAACGGCGAAGAAGAAAAAGTGCTTCGTCCAACTGATCGACCACAGCGCAGCGCGGGAATAACAGGACAATTGCGAAGTTTGCAGAATACAAACAAGTTCTAAACAATTGTACATTCTTAGCTAAAAATTGTTTTGTTTTTTGTTTTGTTTGTTGACAACATTTTATTATGTCAACCCTGGGGAGTGTAAGAAAGATAATACTAATAATTATAAATACACAATAGAAAAGAAAAAATGTCAATCATACGTCAGTAAAATATACATATCGAAGCAAAGACATCTTGTTTATTCGGTCAAAAAAGATTTGTGAGAGTATATTTCGAACGATCATTAAAAATAACTTTTTACCAGTTGCTTTGACTTAAAATTATCCAGGAAAATAGTAATGAACGTAAAAAAAGCCAATGAAATCATTTTTAAAACGATCTAAGTAATTATGTTTTATTTTACGTGTCATTAGTAGCACTCACACGTAACATGATCCGAGAAAGATTTCATTGGTTCAAAGACTTCGTGTCAGTCACGCGTTATTAATCTCGTGACAGTGCAGACTGAATTTTAATGTTGTGCTTACCCAAGTGGCTAAGAAGAATCGAGTAAATTGATCAACATTGTTGCCAGTAATGTGCCAGTTGGCAAAAAAATTCACGATAAAAAGATTAGAACGCTACGGATCGTTTTTGAGAAAGCCATTTGCGTTTGATTTTATAATATTCATCTAAAAAATAAGTGACGTTTGGTCTCGGCGCAAGACATCTTCAAACAGACTAATTGCCGGAATTGTGTTATTAGGAAGTTTTTAAATATGTCCATTTACTATTAATGCACAAGGCAAACTGTATACATTTTGCTGATTTATTTCACTTTGACCGTTTTGAATAACGAAGATTGTGCAATATTTGAAAATCTGACTGGGCATCACCCTGATCTGCCCCTAACCTCAAGCCTCCTCATTTCTAAAGAAATCCATTACTTGACATCCAAAGCCGCACCAGCCCTCTCAAATGTTTTTTGTTGAATTGCACTGGTGTTAAATTGATACTCTGATTTTTTTGTGTTGAGTCGTATGTCAGGCTTCAACAACTTAATTTCTCAGATAACGTTTGCTTAAAGAAAAAACAAACCAAGAACTTAAATTTTAATGCTTTATTGAGAGAAGAGGAAAGCTGAAACTAAAGATGTACATTAATTGAATTTTATTCAAAATTTCCAAGTCTTAGTCTTTACCACAGTAACGCAGGCTGCAATTTGGAGGGGGGCTTAGTTTGTAAACAAAATACGGGCCACAGTTGATCACATCAATATGATTTGACCAATTGCAGCATTTACTGCCCCAATGATAGCATACTTTTCTTGTGACTTTTTCTTCAGCCAACGTGGGATGGGTCCCATTTAACCAACCAGAGGCATGCGTGCCACAGCGATTCTTTGGAACGCAGGATTTGGGCATTTTGGTTCCAGCTCCACCACCAAATCTGTACCATCCTTGTGAGACTGCGGTCACATTTTAGCGTATTACCCCTTGATTTTAGAATTTCTGTCAACTCTCATTCAACCACTTGTAATTATGGCACTCATATCGTGAATTGATCACTACTAAACATTTGAAAATACATATGTGTATGTATAGGATGTTTTGTAGTTGGGATTTTCTGTATTATATAGTGCTTAATTTTATATACCCTGTACATATATATATATATATATATATATATATATATATATATATATATATATATATATATATATATATATATATATATATATATATATAAACAGGGTCTATAAAAAACTGAACAGATAGGAAAACGTCGCTAAGGTGATTCTTCAAAAGACGCGCAAGATTCTTCAAAAATCTACCTTGGAATAGATGCCCTGCGTCATTTTCGAGCCCAAGATTATTTCAAAAGTGCTTCTTTGTAGCACAATTGTTACTCTTCAACAAAAGCTTCATAAAATATGCTTTTAAGTTTTTCAAAAACATTTTTGAATGAAACTAGACTACAGTTAAATTGAAGCAAAAACAAATCGTAGCTATAAATTTAGCAGAATTATTTTTCAGCTGGAATTGAAAGAAAATATGAAAATATAGAACCCAGCAGATTGTTTTCAAAAAAGCCCTATGCGTTTGAATTTATATTATTTATAAAAAAAAACAATTGGCGTTTCGTCTTGACTCCCAGATCTTTTCGTATATATAGTTTTATTCATCTCACTTCATGAACAAAAACAATGTAGCAATGTTCATGTGTTCAATGTTCAACAGAATGTCCTTTCATGAACATTTCCTTTTAATTACACAATTGTCTCTCTATAGTTTTACAACTATCTTGAACGGACGACATGTCGAATATCGATGACTGTTTTCTTCTCTTAACATTGCTTGATTACGTCCCTTCTTAGATTAAATGTTGCTATTCCAATATAACTTTCACCGTGGAGAGGGAAAGTTATAGCTAAAAGACTTACTTAAAACATTTCGACCTTGATCTGTCCGTTATAAATTCACATTCACCGGTCTTTTCACCAACTTCCACAGCTTAATCCCACTTCTATCTAAACACTACTAATGTCTGGTCTTACTACACCAAATACACCGCATGTTTAAACTTTGTTTTTGTTATGAGAGTTGTCATAACTCAGTTGAAATTACTAGAAAATTGTTCAAACTTAATGGTCCCCCTCCACGAATATGTTTGATTTCATAGTCCTCCAATTTCTTGCTATAAGATTCGAACAGAAACCATCCCTCCTTATTGTTCCAAAGAAAATATTAATTGTATTTTTGTCTTTCATTCACAGGCTGTCACACTTTACAACTCTACACATTTATCGATTGTCTCTGCAATGCTGCTTTTCCTCATCTTATAGTCAGATTTATCTTTCACTCTCCCACAAAAATTCTTCATTTTTCCTTAAGAGTTTTTACCACCCTGCCTCTCTCTCTCTCTCGACTGCTTTAAAATAATCTTATCTCATCTTGCTCTGACACATTCTAACTCATGATCGACGAAAGCCACCTTGTGTCTAAACTATACTAACAAAGCAAGCTCGATAATTGTTGGGACCGATATTCATATATATGTATGCTTTGTTCTATTAACTTTCTTTAAAATCTACTTTTTGCGTATACTATAACATGCATATAGAAACATTCTTCACTCTGCTGTTATCGATCTTCCTTTATGCCACTGAATTAAATCGATCAATTAACACTCAAAGAAGGTCGATCCCTTTTTTCAAGTTAAATTGCATAGCGGTCTTTTGGCTTTTTTCTATCTCTTGTTTCTCTCTCTTTGCATTTCTTTAAAGCAATTCTCCATATATCAGCTTTACATTTCAAATACACATCTAGAGTAATATAATACCTTAACAATGTAAATAGCCACACCCGTTTTGTACTTCCTTACAACAACATCCCTGTAATTAGTCTGACGATGTCTTGAGTCAGGTGGTTTGGCTTTCGATAAATTAAATATTAATATAAATCATTGATTATCCTATCATCGTATGGCATTTCGTATTCTCTCTTATTTCGTCTCTTCAACGCTGCTTTCCCTCATCTCAATGTTAGATTCGTCTTTCGTACCCCACACGAATCTCTCCATTTTTTCCCTTTAAGGACAAAATTCCCAAGTCTCTGAGATCTGGTGTTGTTTATTTATACACGTGTCGATGCTGTTCCGCGTCGTATGTGGGTCAAACCACACGCCACTTACTCACCAGAATCTCGGAACACTTGGGGATCTCTCCTTTGACTCGAAAACGCTATACTAACCCGTTGATGTCAAGTATTCTTTTTCATAGTAATTCCTCCAACCACCCTGCTTCGCCAGACGACTTTAAAATCATCTCATCCTGCTCCGACACTTTCGACCTCATGATCCACGAAAGCCTCCTTATCTCCAAACTAAAACCTTCACTTAACACACAAGGCAGCTCCATCCCTCTTAAGCGTTTGTAGTCTTATAACCTCACCCTAACTATACATCACATCACACTTACACAATAATGTGATATCTCAAACTATGTAAATAACTCTCTCTCTCTATATATATAAGTATAATTCTTGTTAACTTCATTATTAGTCTTAAGATATCTTGAATCAAGACGAAACGTCACTATTTTAATAAGTTTCATGTAGAAATAATATAATCAATGTAAAGGTTTGTCAAACTTGTTTTTTGATTGATAAATTTAAGTCGTCTAGTTTTAAATTAAGGTCTTTTTTGGTCATAACAATAAAATGATAGTTCGTACCTGATTTGTTGCTGCACAATTCATTGTAAGCAGTCTCAAAGGTCTTCACATTTTTTTCGATATCGCTACAGCAGCCTTTAGGGAGATTGTTTCCAGGAGAACAAATGATTGCAAAGGCATTTTTCTTTTTCTGAACCATATCCTTGATCTCGTCACAGCACGCGCCATATGCAGTTCCAGTACATATCAGCAAAACAATTACAATCCCTGTGACAAACAACTTCATCATCACGGTAGCTATATGTAAACTGAGCGTTAGTGTTGTCTTGGATTAATTTTGATATCAATGATTGTTTTGAGTGAATCTGAGCCCTTTTTATAATGTGAAAAATTGTAAGTAAATAATGTGTATTGTTAATTATTTGTTTATTAATCATATGATGACGAGACCTAGCAGTTGGCAACGGCGTTGACGGTGCTCAAAAATTAATGAGTTGTACATTATCTTTATATTTTTCTACAAGAAAGTAATTCTTTTTTAATGCATTGGGAATGTTTCTAACTAGAAAGACTAGAGGTGCTGCGTTTAGCCGCAGTAGGAATATTTTCGATGTAGTAGCGACTCCTCGTCTTTTCGTTCCGCATTCAAATTTTTTTTGCTGAGTTCATTGAAAAACAATGAGCGAATTTCATTTTTAAAGACGACGAATAAAAAATTCGCACGATTAGAGTTGTTGGAGAATCAGTTTTAGTTTGATTTGCAACAGTCGAAGTCATGGAACGGATAGATTAACATTTCATTTTAAAGGTTTTTTTCCTAATATTTTTAAGTTTTTAAATAAGTTTTTTTTTCTGTGTTCTACTTTTCTAAATTCATCTAATTAATGTTAAAATTACAAACTTACAAATGTTCATACTGTAGTAATTACTTATTTACTAATGTTAACATCTGAAATAAACAAATCTTTCATAGAGTTTGTTTAAGCTCAGGGAAAAGGCCAGATCAAGCAAATAGTTAAGAGTAGAAGTTGTCGTAATTCTTCTGACAAGACGAGTTGCGTTTACTCACAATCAATTAAGTCGGCAATTTTTCATTATTGTTTTTTAATGAAAGGAAATTATGAATTACATTGAAAACACTTTTGTTACTAAGAATGTCATGGAAACTTTGTGACTTGCGTATTGAATATATAAATCAAAAGAAACTTAAATGTTTTTAAAGTGCTAAAATTCATTATAGCTACAGTGTTGTACTTTACAGTAGATGCAAAGAAAGAACTTAGATGCACTTTTAAATTTTTTTATTTCACAAGTCTCATACGTTCGGAAATTTTTTCCTGGTGGGTGAGACGATAAAAACTGATCACTGCGTCTCTGGTTACATAAGGTAACTTGATGTTTCAACCGCGAGAAAAGAAATAAGTAGAGAAATGACAATTAGAAAGAAATACGGAGATGAGAATGAATCAAAAGTAGTGTTTTCGTATTTCTTACATATTTAATATAGTGTAAAGACTGTTCTTGTTTATTGCTTTCGATTATTGTAAAATATGTGCAAAATAAGAATAACACTATATTAAGAAAACATGACTGTTTTATCGGTTTTAGCTTTAAGCGATGTATACCCACAATACCAGGGTAAATTGAATAATTGATAACAAATTCAATTTTAATGCACTTTGAAGTAAATAAAATTTACTCCAGATTACTTTTATTTATGTATTTTGAACTATTTTGATTATCAAACATCCCAACTTATATGAAAGCTGACGGAAATAGCTATAAAGTAAGACGAAGCATCCAGCCGAACAATTTATGACAACAGACGTTACAATCATTTAATATAGCTGAAAAATCAAAGATTAGAAGTAAAATCTTTTCAAAATATTTAACGACTTATATTGTGCAAGCAAAACTGCAAATAAAAGTCTTGTCCTGTGAATTTAGTAGGGAGTAGAGAATACGTATTATTGCGCTGTGCTTTACTTCATGTATTGTAAATTTACAGCCAGTCAAAAAAGGTTAAACACACGTACTAACTGTACTCTTCATTCAATAATACATATAATTTAGCATGTAACGTCACCTAGTTTCATTAAATGAATTAAATTGATATTTTTTACGTTAGACATATTGGATGTCTGATGCAGAATAATATTTTATCATTGTTATTGTGGACTCCAACCGGCGAGGGCGAATTTTATCGTTTGGTACATCTCAAAAAGATTGATTAAAAATCGAGAATACTGGCCGTAAATCAATTAAGCCTTAACACTAAAAGGGTTTCTTGTGATTTGAACCTGAAACTTATACCATTTGGTGTTAACGTCATGCTGAAACTCTCTAATATGTGTTTGCTCGTCAGCAAATATCAAATTATGTGCAGACATGAATGGCTTAAGATCTAACATCCGCTGCATTCAATTCATCTCGTACAATTGCCGCGTCAGGGAAAATTCTATAAAAGATCACTATTTTGACCTTGCATATGTTTGTATAAGCTTTTTCATGCCAAAACGTTTGCAATAACAAACAATGATGCTTTACAGCTTTCGTGGTGTCACAACAAACAAAAAATATAATTGACAAAACAGAAGTCAGTAATCATTTATTAAACAACACAAAAGTGAAGGAGTGCCTTAACGTGTGCTGTTTAGATCATCAGCTTTACTTAGATCATGAACTGCAAGTTGTGCGCACTTAGTATTTGACACGTACAAAGACTTTTTTTAATTATTTTGGCTCGATTTCAGCTTTAATCATTGTTATGTGGATAAGCGGCTTCTTTTTTCAAATTTACCACTTCACATAATAGTCAATTTAAAACAATTAACTGGAGTGTTAGGAATGCAGGTGTAAAAAATGAACATTTTTGTAAATCTAAGAGAGCTAGTCAATCTCACCTATTTTTAAGAGGAAGTAAAGCAAAGACAATAGAGAAATGTTTTGATGTCATCGAATATTTCCTATAAGCCTGCGTTCTACAGACGACTCGGACGAGCAAAGCGACTCAAAACGATTAATTGAGAACCAAGCTTAAGTAGTAATTAGATAATGGCATCAATGATTCTGTTCAATACATCACGTCAAGAGTAAACTATATATATATATTTCATATTATAAAATAAAAACAATAAAACGCGTGCGGTGATTGGTCGATAGCCATGTTTATATTAGCCTGTGCGAAACAGACCTTAGCTCAACCGATCAAATCGATCAAAACAATCAATCAGACAAAGAGAAATTGCACATTGATCATGACTACATTTAAGCGGAAAAATGAAAGCGTTTGTTTTAAATTTGTCTGTTTCGCATTATTGTTAGAAAAGACATAAAATATGTTTTTTGTGTTTGCACTGGCTTTTGCAAGCCTCGGAGACGTTCGTGAGAACTGTTGAGCAGGTGCAACCCTCGATCTTCCGTCTTATGCTTGTACTGATCTGCTCTCAAGTTCTCCCAAAGGTCTCGGTTGGCAGAACCTTGTACAAACACAGTAAACATCTTTTATTTCTTAGACGAAGAAAGATAAAATAGGGTAAGAAATACCATTAAATGCTAAACAACGCAGCCACTGAATCTTCAACATCCCTCGTTCCCCTATCAGCATTGGTCACAAATTTGATTTTTCTCGGTACTTGTAAGATAAAGTCGATTTCTGAGATTGTAATCGAGACCTAAAGAAAGCCGAGATTTATAGCACTTTCAAATGTTCAATGAACGAAAAAAGATGACTACCGCTAACGGTGACGACTGACGATGACTACCGCTAAGGTTGTCGAAAAGTCAGTCAACAACAACAAAAACAGTCCTTCTCAAGACTATACCAACCTAGACGATCTACATTTACAAACATGTAACAAATTTTCGCTAAAACTTTCGACACATAAAATCGCCATATTTAGCGACGCATTTTTTAATAATGCGGCTATAATCAAAGTGATACTAACATGTAAACAATCTACGAAGGCTTTAAACAATATTTCTCAATCATCAATGTACATCTGTTGTTTATATATTGTCAGCGTTAAGGTATTTAAAGAATTTAAAAACTATAAACATTCCAATCTAATATATTTCTTGCATTTTGCTCGTATTGATTGTAAGTTATAATGTTGCGAAATATTAAGATACAAGAAGAGTTCTGTGATGGATAAGATTTCCTAAACCTATAGTTAACAACTTCTGTCACTTTCAACGTTACATGTTTGTAAATGTAGATCGTCCAGGTTGGTACAGTCCTGAGAAGGACTGTTTTTGTTTTTGTTGACTGACGTTTCGACAAGCTTAGCGGTAGTCATCTTCAGAGTCAAAATGTAAAATTTGACGAACCAGGACGATCTACATTTACAAACATGTATCGCTAGTCGCTACTCCCGGGTTCAAACCATTTCCTTTATTACTTTCAACATTGTCCAAATTTTTTCTAAATTAACTCGTAATTTGATGCAATACAACTTATTGAATTATTCGGAACAACTTCTTATTCCGTAGGACTCTTTCGAAAACATGCGTTTTCCTTTCAAATATAGAAAAGTTCATGAAATGAGGGCTAAAAGCTAGCAATTTAAAGAATAATCTCTGGGAAATATAAATCGATAAAACAACGCGCATCCTATAACATGATTTCTCTTTTTCATTGATAAAAAGACCAAAATTGATCGCAGGCATACCCTTCTCTAAATTCCGGTATTCATCATCTTTCAATATCCTCTTCATGTTCTTGTCAAATTTAACGTTGAACATGACGCCTGCCATCGACGCTGACTGACCAACAGGATTCGTAGCTGTTGAGTAAATTGTTTATTGAGAATTACAGAATGGCACAAATTTCAGATATGCAAGAAGGGCCACTCGTAAGAAGATTGGATGAAATGAGTCGTATATTTCTCCAAAAGGACACCAAGACTCACAAATCGTTAATTTGAACTTCAATGTTTTCCTCAATTGTTCACTCTATATAAATGTTGACATATTTACGATCTACATTTACAAACATGTAAAATACTATACTGATATTAAACAACTGATAGGTTACAACGTTCGGATTGGATGATAACAAAGCACCCACTTTTTACCATTAATTTCTATGCACATTTAAAACACTTAATTTCCCATATATTTGCACCATATGCCTGCACCACTACACTTCTCTGCACATTTTCTTTAGTTTTAGCATTTATATATTTATGACAAACTTGCATCTATGAAAGTTTATTAATTAAAACATTTATAAAATCAAACGTCTTTCGCGTGTGTTTCCATTTGAAATATTTGGAAGTAAAAACTGAGATAAACATTCACAAAATTCCACGTAAATTGCCAATATACAAGACAACTACACTTTTTGAAGACAATTCTATGAATCTATTGTCCTAAAATAAGGACAAACCCTCTTATTTAATACATACAAAGTACCAGCAATACAGTAGATAATATAGTTCCAATGTTATCGGTGCCTTGTGCAAATGCTTTATGCTGGTTGCTAGTAGTCCAAGACCAAGAAAAAAGGACCAAGAAAAAAAGGACCAAGAAAAAAGGACCAAGAAAAAAAATACTTGAACATAATATATCCACTGCAGCATTTGAAATAGGCGTTTATAGTAAGAGGTGTTCATTTTGTGACTTCTTGCACTGTGGCGAGTCTTATACAAGAAACAGGAAGATTATGAAAACCTGGAAAACAATGCGTTTGCTATATCCCACAAAATGTACCGCTGAAATCTCGTTGTCTCTGTCAAGTAAAAAAAATTGTTGATACAAAGAAGTGACCGAAAATGCTGCCAGACAACTCTTTGCCACATTTTTAACCTCAAATACGACCGCATTCGCCTGTGTTTCCGTCAGGCGACTGTTCGCAACCTGCTCACATTTCTGTAGAAAACTTTAGGCAAAGGGATCCTAAAGAAACAGCATTCACTAGTACCCATGTGTTTTCAATAACTATAGAGCACCGGCACGACGAAAAACTTCTCAATTACAGAGAAAACGTAACTCCAACAAACATAGAAATGACCTTATTAGTGGTGTTGATTTATGGAGAAATACTCATGGCGATATGGTTTTCGGTATTTTCAAGGATGTTGATAGTGAAATGGTGAAAACGTTCAATTTCTGTTTTTAGCAAAGTATTTCGAGGACATGAAAATATTTGAGAGGATTGCGAGGAAATTATAGATTACAATAAAAGAGCTTAATAATTTGTTCCATTTAGAGACAAGTTCAACCAGAGTGAAGAAAATAGCAAAATGAAAGAGCATCGGATATGATTATGAAAACGCGTGAGTTTTCTTTTGAATAGAACAACATATGACTGCACAAAGAAAATTAGAACATTGCCAAGTCTGCTATTCTTGGAATTAGTAATTGAATGCAAATAATTTCTTGAAACTTTATAACCATTCCATCGCGTGTTGCCTCTTGGCTTTATAGCGTTTTTCTATCATGAAGAAAAGATTTGGTGCACTTACGAAACATGCACATATAAATCTTTCGCCATTCGATGTTTTCTCTAGTATATACAAGATTCCGCTACAACTCGTGTTTTATCAAGGATAGTCGCCTTTTATCATCTCTTGAAACGTACTTATTGGCCACTTCGCGATTCTGTTAAGATATAAACATCACGCAAAAACATAATTAAGTAACTATGACACATGTCAGATCAAGTGACATTGAGAACTTGTTATTGTAATATCGTTGTTAGCTTATACGCAAGTTGTTATTTTGTTCCACAATAAAAATCATAATATTTCACATATCATCCGAACGTTATTACCGAATCTCGAATAATTTAGCAGATTATGGGCCCAGGAGCGTTTGAGTTTCCGTTGATGACGGCAAATACGGAAAGTATATGAGATATCGCAATTTCATGAGAATATAACTTACATAAGTGCGAAATATTTAATATGGCGACTTCGGGAAATGACGAAGCATTTACACGGATCGAAAAGTTCAATGGCCAAAACTTTCACCTTTGGAAGTTTAAGATGCAGATGATACTTGAAGAGAAGGGTCTCTGGCAAATAGTTATTGGTGATGAGGGATGAGGTAGAACCTAAGGGTGAAGGAACTACTGATACTCAACGTCGACAATATCAAAGGCGGGAAAGGAAGGCATTTGCAACAATATGTTTGTCTCTTGGCGATGAACAGCTATCTCTCGTTCGATCAGCGCGTACTGCTAAAGATGCTTGGGCGAAATTAGAAAGTCATTATGAAGTCAAATCTTTGGCCAATAAGTTATCCTTGCGAAAGAAATATTTCATTACAAGTATGGGTCCTAATGATTCCATGACCGAACATCTCAACAAGATGAAGTCAATTAGAAGCATTGGGTGCGTCTGTTTCTGAGGAAGATCAAGTGGCGACACTACTTTGTAGTTTACCTGATTCGTACAGTGGCTTAATAACAGCATTGGAATCTAGAGCGGATGACTTATCATTAGAATTCGTTACTGCTAGACTTCTTCAGGAAGAACAGAAACGCAAAGAATCCAACGAAAATAAGGATATTGGTGAGAAAGCACTACTATGTCAAAAGTCCAAAAACGACAAAATAAAGAATACCAAATTCAAAAGAAATGGTAAATGCCACAACTGCGGGTTACCTGGACATTCGGCTAGAGAATGTCGCAAACCCAAACAGAATCAGCAAAGTGACAATAGAAATAAAAGGGAAGAAGCATCCTACAGAGCCACAGTTCAGAATTCATAATTGTTTGCAGATAGCAAAGAATCTGCATGGTACATATATTCAGGTGCATCTTCTCACATGTCATGTAATACGAACATCATGGTTGATTTCATCCCATTCAAATTCCCTGATAAGGTAAAGCTAGGAGATGACATAATAGTTCAAGCACTGGGAAAAGGAAATGTACACATTGAGATTAAGTCTAAGAAGAAGTATGAACCAAGAAGATTGGTTGACGTTCTATATGTTCCAGATTTAGGAAAAAATCTCTTCTCAGTAGGTGCTACGGCAAAACGAGGATACTCAGTTGAATTTAATCAACACACTTGCTTGATACTTGATCAAAGTGGAACTATATCTGGATCAGGAAGAATGATGAATAACCTGTATGTTCTTGATGTGAAAGAAGAACAGGATGATTCGAAGCATGCGAATGTTTCTACAAGTGATACTAGCGAAGAAATATGGCATCAAAGGTATGGCCATCTAAGCCTGAAGAATTTACGTCTACCTCGAGATCAAAAATTGGTTAAAGGTCTTAATTTTCAATGAGATGATCACTTTGAAGTTTGTGAAGCATGTGCACAAGGAAGGCAGATACGAGCAACCTTTCCTCGAGAACCTGCAACGCGTGCTAAATATGTACTTGATCTTGTCCATAGCGATGTTTGTGGACCGATGGAAGAAACAAGTCTTGGTGGAAATAAATATTTCATAACATTTATTGATGAAAAATAAAGGTACACAACAGTCTACTTTATGAAGAGTAAGGATGAAGCTTTTGAGAAATTTAAAAAGTTTGAAGCAATGGTGACCAATGTCACTAACAAGAAAATTAAAGTACATCGATCAGATAACAGTGGTGAGTACACTTGTCACATGTTTGAAAAATATCTAAAGGATAAGGGAATTCAGCATCAGTTTAGTGTTCCAAGAACGCCACAACAGAACGGAGTTTCTGAAAGAATGAACAGAACCATTCAAGAAGCTGCACGATCTATGCTAAACAACGCAAATCTACAAAAGAAATTCTGGGCTGAAGCAGTTCATACTGCAGTCATCTTAAGAAATCGAAGTCCTACTGTATCCGTGAACGGAGTTACACCTTACGAATGTTTCCATTCTAAGAAACCTGATGTTTCACATCTAAGAATTTTTGGTTGCACACCTTACATGCACGTTCCTAAGGAAACAAGGAAAAAATGGGACTCGAAAACCAAGAAATGCACATTTGTTGTGTACAGCCTCACAAGTAAAGGTTATCGACTCTACGACGCTTCAACTGGTAAAATTCACATATCAAGAGACGTGTTATTTGACGAAAGCTCATTTGATCGACGAAAGAAATCTAATATAGTAATACATGGATATGATAAAGATACTGTGACCGAAAAACGAAATGATGAACTATTAGAAGACAATGAAGAACATGAAGTCAATGAAGAAATGGAAGATAGTTCCAACAACAGCATGATAGATGAATAACAACAACTACGACGATCAGCACGAATACACAAATCTCCTGATAGACATGGTGTGGTAATCACAGGTAATTGGTGGCAGAACAATGTCGCTAGCATTGATGATGAATCTATCCGTCACGATGAGCCACTCAACATTAATGAAGCTTTTGATAGTCCAGATAAGGCAAAATGGAAACAAGCAATGGACAGTGAATATTCTTCCCACATAAAAAACAATACGTGGACATTGGTTGACTTACCTAAAGATCGTAAAGACATAGATTCTTGATGGATATTCAAAGTAAAGTACAAAGCAGACGGTTCAATTGAACGACATAAAGCTCGGTTAGTTGCTAAAGGATACTTACAAGAATATGGTTTGGATTATGAAGGAAAATTTTCTCCAGTAGCAAAATATACATCAATTCGCTTTCTCTTGGCAATTGCTAGTCAGATAGATTTGGACGTACACCAAATGGATGTGTCGACGGCATTTCTGATTGGCGAACTTAAAGAGGAAATATATATGAAGCAACCTGAAGGATATGAGAAAAAGGGACAAGAACAGAAGGTCTGTAAATTAAACAAAAGCATATATGGCTTGAAGCAATCTTCGAGATGCTGGTTTGATACCATTGATCAGTTCTTAAAGAAATCCGGCTACGTTCAATCCAATTCTGATCCGTGCCTGTACATTAAACGAAAGGGAGATAATATCATGCTTTTAGCGTTATACGTCGATGATTTGATTCTTGCAAGTAACAACAAGAAAATGCTAGAAGAGGAGAAAGGTATTTTAAAGAAACGCTTTGAAATGAAAGATCTAAGTGAAATTCATTTCCGTCTTGGTCAAATTCAACGAGACAGGGAAAAGAAACAAATGCGACTTCATCAATCAAAGTATTTGACGAATTTATTGAAGAGATTTGGAATGCAAGACTGCAAACCTGTTGCAACTCCCGTTGAGCTAGGAACCAAGTTGTTGAATAATGAAGGAGAGCCAATGAACATAACCAAATATCAAGCGTTAATTGGTGCATTAACGTATGCAGTTACAGCGACAAGACCAGACCTGGCACAAGCACTTTCATCAGTTAATCAATTCTGTGCTAACCCTAGCCAAAACCATTGGAATGCTGCCAAACGTATTTTACGTTAGATTAAAGGTGCGATTAACTACGGCATTTGCTTTGATGGACATAAGGAATCTGAAGTCAAATTAAGTGGATTTGTTGATGCTGATTGGGGATGTGATCCAAATAATCGAAAATCACATTCGGGATACCTATTCATGATTTGTGGTGGATTGGTAAGTTGGGCAAGCAAAAAGCAAAGTACTGTAGCTCTCTCATCTACTGAAGCTGAGTATGTTGCAGCATCACAAGCATGTCAAGAAGCAATATGGTTAAGAGGATTACTGCGTGATTTAAACTTCACTCAAAAGGAACCAACTATCATAAAAGAGGATAATCAAGGAGCAATAAGTTTGTCGAAAAATCAGAAATACCATCAAAGAACGAAACACATTGACATAAAATATCATTTCATTCGCGAAGAATAAATTAAAAAGTGATCTATCGTTGCCCTTGTTGTGCTACAGCTATATACTTATTAACTTCCTTACAAAACCTCGTGGGTTTAGTTATATACATATATTTCACAAATGACTTAAGAAATTGAAAGGAGATAATGACATAGAGCATGAATAAAATACAAGGTAAGTAAACAAAACGTAGCAGACATGTCTATAAGCTGATGGCAACACGAACAAACATTTCATAAAACAAGCGGCTTTCATTTTATTTTCATAAATAGCGCATACTCCAATAAAAGCAATAACGTGTAGCTCTACAACATTCCCTTCCGCGTTTCCCACTTCTACGTGAAACTAACGTGGCATTACCATGAGTTTTGAAATTTTAAAGCATGGTTTTATAGCAAGATTTATCATTGTTTTGACGTGCACTTTGGCAGTTGATTTGGTAATTTTGCCGTGGCCCGGTGGCCTTTAGACGACATTTGCCATTAGGCCTATCATACGCAATTATGTCTTACAAGCTTTTTGTACACCAGCTTTTTGTTTTATGCTGAAGTCAACGAATATTATAGATTAATTGTTCTTTACACGAATTGAAAATCCTTGCAGACATAGCGCCAATGTACGGTGGCCTGTCCGGATCACCAGAAAAATAATTGAAAAAACATAACAAAGAATAAGAAAACAACACTCAAAATCATACTACACATTTTAAAATACTCACTGCACATTTCAAAATACTCACTACACATTTCAAAATACCCACGGTCGTCATTAGTTTCCATATACGAAATTGACGTGACGTCAGAAAGCTAATATGAATATACCCTTCCGATATTAATAATACTTCAGTACGCGTAAGGATATTTTGATGCTATTGTGGCGATATGCCTGTCTATGTGGAATTCGGCACATAGACAAACATATCGCCACAATAGCATCAAAATATGCAATACGCGTACATGAACTATTAGTAATATTTCTTCCAGGGATTTCTTGGTCTTGGTTAAACAACACAACATGAGTGGTCAATCTACAGATTGCATGTAATTGTATTGTATTGGTTATATTCGAAAGTCGTTAGTTTAACTAATGCACTTATTGACGTGACTGGTATTGAAGTTCTAAATTTATTGCTTTTACTCGAAATTACCGAACTTTTCATTTTCGTTGGTGTTTCTTATGAAACAAGTTATACGCTATGTGCAAATTTCTTCTTTGGTTTCCTTGTTGTTTTTGTAACGCATCACATAAGTACGTACGCGACCTAGCGAATGCAAATTCATATACTCAAATTTTTGCTATTAAAGTACGGACATGTGTCGAAAGCCACTGCAAATACATTTGCTTGCGATATGTAGATCGTCTACTAATGTTGTTGCCCGACCAAGTCCAGCAAAACCCTGGAAGAATTTCTGATTAGAGTTCAGCCAATATTTTCATGCTATTATCCCAATGTCCCAATTTGTTTGTCTTGTGAAATGCAGAATTATATATTTAATATGCTTACTTTATGATGTCACGTCAGTTTCATAGATGGAAACTAATGACGACCGTGGGTAGGCCACTGGTCAGGGTAAGACTGGGACGAATGTGTAGTGAGTATTTTGAAATGTGTAGTGAGTATTTTGAAATGTGTACTGAGTATTTTGAAACGTGTAGTGAGTATTTTGAAGTGGGTAGTGGGTATTTTGAAATTTGTAGTGAGTGTTTTGAAATGTGTAGCGACTATTTTAAAATGTGTAGTATGATTTTGAGTGATGTTTTCTTATTTTTTGTTATGTTTTTTAAATTATTTTTCTGGGGACCCGTACAGGCCACCGTACCAATAAAATTAATAAATCGACCTATATCGCCAATATTATACACTTTATTTTTCGTCATGTCAAATAAAAATAAAACAAAAGCGTTTCTGCGTATTTCAAGTGAATTTTGATCGTGAAAATCAAAACAGTTGATTATAAAACAATAGAATGCACACGTAACAAAGATTTGTTTCTTCTACCCTCGACGCTTTCGTCTCGTTCTTTCAAAGCGTGCAAGCATATTATCTACGTAGAAAAAGCGGCAACTGATAAAATCGAATGTTTGATTCGTCTCTTAACTCTCTTTCAACATCTTTTCTTATACCAAAACGGATGTTCGTCCGTCATAATACAATATCTTATGATTCCAAAAGCAGGGTAAATTTTACAAAAAGTCTTCGAGTTTGACAACAGACGCTTGATTCCACAAGTGTACGTTTTTAAAAAATATCCATTTATCTACAAAGCTATCTTCTCACTTAAGAACAAGTAATACTTATATAAATGCATTAATGATTTGGTTAACAACGCATAATAAAAGTCATTCACAGAAAGGCATAATTAAAGTAAGACGAGTTTGATGTAGTTGCTTTTATTCTTTGGAGAATATATAAATACTCGCTAAACTAACATATCGTAGTAGCAAACCAAAAGAATTAACGTACAGACAATAACAACCTTATAATTATTTTATGATTTTTAAATTCGCATTTCATTCTCTGCGTTTCAGCAATTACCATGACAACAGATTCACACGACAGCGTGTCCTATTATTGTCGCAACATCACGACTGTGCTCATTTAACTATCGAACGTATACGTTATGAAAAGAAAATTTTAGCTTTTTTACGTTCATTCTATAAACTCATGAACATTTAGTAAAGTTTTAGTGAATCGAATAACAAATAATCGTCACTGGCCAAATATGAAAAGTGTTGTGTTTTGTGAAAAGTGTAAGAGTCTTTGTTCTCAATATTACAAAGAAAAGCAAAAACTTACCATCGACGTACTTTAATGTGTATGGCATTTCTTTTGTGTAGATGAGGAAAACAACCATACAAATTTGCTAAGAGTAAGTTAAAAGGGGAAGAAAATCATTAATAAAACCAATTATGTTCACGTACATTTTACTAATTTTCGTTTAAAGATTAAACGCTTGTGCACGACCCCCTACAGTCTTGTACTGCGATAATGAATGCAAATGAACAAGGAAGGCCAAGATTAGCAAAAACCCTCTTTTATTGTATGTTCTTCATTTAACAACATTAACAATAACAAAGACGGTACTCGACTGACAATCAAGGAAGCATTTTGACCTGCACAAGTTTAAAGTCTTCAAGAAGCAATATCGTGTGGTAAAGTAACTTTTATGAATTTACGAAAACAAATTAAACCACATTCTCTAGTCGTTTTCTATGAATTCATACCAATTTTCATTTTTATACCATGGTCAAAGCTCGCAGTTTAGCATATAACTTTGGAAAATTGAAAACATTCGATATTTTCCATCGTTTTTCCAAGGAAAAAAAGGGTTTCGCGTTTTAAATATTTGAGTTTGCATCAATTAATAATTACTAAATGGCTTCATATGTCGATTAATGAAAGGCTCAGAGTTTTAAAGGTAAGGTGGCATGCTTCGCGATGGTTTTTATCTGTTGTAAATCCAGTTAAGATTAGGCAAAAAAATATAGCGCAGTTATATTTTTATTTCGAACTACCTTTGAAACAGTTCTATTGGTGTATTGATTTCCAACAAATTAAGTCTTAACAATCGAGTTGAACATGAAGTGTTGTGAAATGCGAATAAATCCAATAATGAGCATTTTATAATCCATTTTACCAAACACTTGATCAATAAAAACAAAACATATTTCAAATCTGATCAAACAGCAAAAAATGCGTTTGCAAAACATGTTTCAACAGATATCTGTCAACTAGCTTAACAATAGCGTCAGCAGTGGCGAAGCTAGTCTGCTTTCAGCTCTTTCTATGCAAATATTCTTATGTTCATTCACTGAAAAAATAATACATCAAATTAATTTCTAAAGAAACTAATTTGCATAGCAGTGAATATAGTTGAAAGAGTTACATGCAGTAGTGTGTATCACGCTACAAATAGTTTTATCTTAAGACAGCACAAACATAAAAAACATATTTGATGAATTGATATCTAAGCAGACACATACAAACAGGTCATCTTTACTTTCTCCTATACTTATGACCTATCGTCCTTAAGAGATTCTTCACTGGAATTTCATTAATCATCAACCACAAGCGAACGAATCAGAGAGTATGATGCATGATACTGCAGTTATTATAATGTCACGTATGCATGTATTGTAATTTTAGTCAAAAACGACTAACAACTAAATACAAGAAGATTATTCCTATTACCTGGAGATATTTCAAGCATTTGATTTAATAAATCGATTGCTCTACGTACGACAACCTAACAGATAATCATTATACAATATACCTATCTTTTTTCGATCCTTATAAATTGTATGTCTTCATTTTTCATTAAAATAAAACAATCAAAAATCTTGCACCGACCAAAAAGATAATGATAGTTTCTTGAACACATAAATGATTTTAATGAAAAGAATAACACCAAATGCATTCGGGGGTTCTAAAATAAAACGATAACTTTTATTTTGAAGCAAAATGATTTTGTTGAACTAAGCCAACATGGCGACTACAAATTGATTGTATGAATAAAACACGAGTGTAGAATGCGTGGACTCTCACGAAAATAGAAAGCCATTCACAACATGGTAAGAAGTGCGTTTTATGTTTTAATATTTTGTTTTTTAACACCAATTTAATTGTTAAATAAAAGAACTGTCAACGACACATATATTTCAGAAAAAGTTGAATCGAATGCTTTAGTTTTGAGTTAAAGTGCTCCTTCTTTCTGGTATAGAAGCATTGTTTTTAGTTTGCAATGCTTTCAATTTGCGAATTTTTCTCCGCGGCTTCACCTTTTTGCTGAACTCTAGCTCCTCCAAAATCTGTCTAAAAATGCTCCCTGCTATATGTGCCAGATGGTAGAAGAGTGCCTGATTCAACTCACCAACCACGCACAAATACTTCCTTACTTTTTTACACGAAAAATCAAACGGACTGAGTCTGTATTGTAGCTAGGATCATGGATCGCACCTAAATGACCCTCTAAAGACCAGTTTCCATATAACCGTCTCGATCGTCTTAGTCGTTTCAGTCGTCTTAAAGCGTGCAGGGACAATATCCCACGCAATCGTTTCAATCGTCTGAATAGAACAGAGATCCTAGAACAGAGCTCTATCCAGACGATTGTAATCGCTTTGATCATCTCATTCGTTTCGATCGTCTCGAAAAGGTTTCCATAAAATCTCTGTAATCGTCGAGACGGTTCGATTATGGAAATTGGGCTTAAGCCTGAATCATAACAGAACTCAACAGCTCAGCGTTACTGAGATTTCATAAGGTTTGTACAATATTAGCAGTGATGTAGAACTAAATTTATCAGATGGGGGCCCTCTTGACGAAGCTGAAGCCATGAAATTATGAAAAATTTCCCATTTAAAAAGTAGAAGGGGCTCCTCCCCAAGTGCCCCACTTTACATCACTAAATATTAGTTAAAGCAAAACGAGTTAAATTAAAGTACTGTCATACACTGATTTTCATCTTAAATTTTTTATGCAAAATTTTTGTAAAATTAAAGTGACATAAGCCGCGATATAACAGAAACAAAAACGTACTCATGTTTTTAAAAAGTTGCAACGAGCATGAACAAAACTAGCGTGCAAATAAATAAACCAAGCGGAACAAATAGCTTTTCTTGGATTGCAACTACCCTGAAGAAATTATCAAACAACGTGGCTCGACAACGATGGTTAATGCTCACAATAGCATTGATAAATTTTTCTTTGTTTTTGACATCCAATATGGTGACCGTAATGTAACATGCATGGAAACCGCCTATTGCAGACTAAATTATTTCATGCTGTTCCATTTTAATGCATACATATTTATTTGTACGGATTCCCTGTATGGTAGGAACCAGGTACTTCACTGTGAGATGTTGAACATACAGCGTTTTCTCCTTTTGTATAGATGGTTCGTATACTGTTTTTGTGGGTTTCGATTTTAGCATCAAGTAAGTCAAAAATTACAGTCGAAATGATTGAACTAATTATTGTCAAATAGCTTCATAACTCACTTCATTTTAGTTGACAGAATCTCTGCAAAGAATATACAATGGGAGAAAAAACTGGGAGATTTTTTTCGGTCATGGAAAGTTGAAAGTTTTTTAAGTACGTGTTCCAGTCTTATATTGCATGCATCATTTATGGAAAAAACATCTAAAGACTGTCAAAAAGAATCATGGGGTGGTAGTGGTTAGGTATGATGAAATGTGAGTTTGTCAAGCATCGCGACGTTGATTCACATCTTGAGCATAAAAAGTTCTTGAATCATATAGTGAAAACTTTCAAAATTTTCATCGTATTTTAAAACCTGGCCCGTTACCGATAAAATATTATATGCCATGCTGATAAATCAGCTATAGTTTGAAATACGTAGCTAAATTGTACTTTTGCTTTCCCTAACTACTCAGTTGTTAAAAAAAATTCATCTGGTAAACTTGAAATAGAAAATTAACACTACACAGGCTTTACAAACAATTTATGGCGAAGAAATTGCTAAGAAAAACTTGCTAAATATTAAAGCAAGGTGAAACATCACATTGTTACAGAAACTCGAAAAAGGAACTTTTACAAAATGTGTTTTCAAAACATGGTAATCTCGCATCAAATGCTTAGCAAAAGGCATTTAAAACTCCAATTGGCGTATGTTCGAAGACATGAACATCCACAAACACAAAAAACATGACATTTCTTAAGTCATATCCTTCACATCTACGAGATGGAATTCTCTTATATCAGATTTCATGTTTTCTCTGCCACTCCCTGAATGAACGTAATTACATGGTTTGCACAAATAAATCAGCTTAAGCCTATATGAAAACATTTAACAAGAATAAAAAGTCTTTAGTTTTCAAAAAACACGGTCATTTTATAAAACAATAAGGATCAAACATATTTCGGCTAATTTACCTTGTTTATTTTGACCTTGCCCGATATTATTCGCTTTCTCTAGACGAAGACAAAAAGGTAATGGAAAGATTGAACAGAGTATGGGCAAAATTACCGCCCTAAAAGAACTGAGAATCAAAGAAATTCGTGTAAAGAGTGACTTGGCAAGTGGTAGTGGGTCTGCTAGTGGCTCTTCGAGTGGCTCTTCTAGTGGCTCAGGTAGTGTCGCTGGTATATATATGAAAAAACATGAAGGATGTAATTCATATAAATGGAAAATGGCTAAGTTAGTCTTAGTTGTGTCAAACATAAAAGATGCTTCATATTTTAGTCGGAGTTGAGTGAAAACTAAGAAATATTCATCATTTTGAGCTACGTGCTGTTCAATCAGATATATGATCAAGTAACATTCTGCTCAAAAGGAGCTATTCTCTTTAAATTTTTGTTGGTCTTCTCCCAGGTTGTATCAAATTGCTTCAATATTTTTAGGTGAGAGCATTATATGTCAAGACTCGATAGACCTTGGCTTTGTGTTGGATGGTTCCAGTAGCATAGGACCCGATAAGTTTCGTCAAATTCTTACATTCGTCAAACGGCTTCTGGACAACTTTAAAATATCACCTCAAAATACACGCGTTTCAGTGATTAAGTATTCCTCAAAATCCACGTTGGAAATCAAATTCTTGCAAATGTTTGCATCAAACAAGAGCTTCATTGGGCCATCAGTAGTATAGATTATTGTGGTGGGGTACAAGAACTGGAGCTGCATTGCGACATGCCAGAATTGAAATGTTTCAAAAAAGAAATGGCGAAAGAAGTGCACAAGGTAAACAGAAAAAAAAGGAGAAGTGAACATTAGCAAAGAAAAATATTTTAGAAAAGATTGTTCTTCAGCTATAATAAGATCACACAAGAACTGGGGTAGACAACTGACATCAACATTTAAAATGTAAAAATTCCAAGCAATGTTAAGGTAGGACAAAATGAATTTCTGTTTACTTATTGCACCTTTTTCTCTTTTCAAAACTGACTTAGATGCAAAGAAGGTTTTAATTGTGTTGACGGATGGACGAAGTTTAGATAGCGTAAGGCAGCCAGCTAAGAGACTAAAGAAGCACGGGGTAGTCATATACACCATTGGAGTGGGTTCTGGAATTTTCAAATATGAACTCAACACAATGGCTTCACTTCCAAAGAAAGATCACGTGTTTTTAATAAATGATTTCAAAGAGCTGACCTCGTTGGCTAAGAAAATGTCCGACACATTGAAACAATGTTTTTGACAAAGTAATTAGTTGTCCTCTTAAACATAATTTTTTTATACGATTATAGCAAGCATTTGAATGAATTTGTTGTCATTAAACGATCATTAGAAAAGAGAAATGTTTCATCAAGCACATTCGTAAATTCAACAATACTCCTTATCATAAATAGTCTTTCCGGACACTTTGCCTTTAAACAGACTTTCAAAAATGAAGGAAAAGGAACAAAAAAAAATCATCCAAGAAATCGAACACACAGATTAGGGCACTATAGATAAAACTGTAGAAGAAGTGCTGTTAGAAACTATTTGAATATGTTCGTCTTGGTTTGATTGATAACCAGTTTCGAGTGTGATCTTTGTTTGTCACTTTTTCTGCTCGAACTACGCTTTGTGATAGTTTGTTTTCAAACCTATACGCTCTATTCGGTTTTTGCACTACCCATCCGCTCCTAAAATCAACACCGCCACTTTTTGTCAAGTCACCTCCTTACCAGGCTATTTCCTTAATGCCTAAGGGAAATGGACATTTTTATAGAAATTTGAATACAGGATTCATCTTCATTTAACGATCATAGTCGTTAAATCTTACAATGAGTATGTTAGACAAGATGCAACAAACACTGAAGATGAACCTTATAAAACCAAACCTACTGCATGCATTTCACTGATAGTCTTAAATTGACTTTTGAATTAAAAAAGACTTGAAATAGCCATTTGCCATCATACCACGCCCTTAAAGATACTGCTTCCGCCTTAAAAAGAGTTATTTTTAAATTTTAATTTGTCGACTAACAAGTCTTTTAATGAAAAAAGGTTATTAATCTTTATTTCAGCCAAAGACCATTCTATTTCATGTTTTAAAGCCTTTCTTGGCTTTGCTTGTAAATAGTTGAATACATGCTTTATCTTATATATTATCTTATCAAATAACCATCTTATTCCTCCAAAACATTCTTTGACACTCACGTGTTTTGTTTTTCGGAAGATTAGGTAAAGGTATATTTAACGACATTTGTGGTGCAATTACAAGAGACTCGTATTTACGTCAAAAGCACTGACAACTTGAACCGAGACAATAGTAACGACAAAACAGAAAATTTGACGTTAGGGCACAGAGTATGGAACATGCAGAAGGATCACTTGCGTGAGAGCTTTTTATGCTTTTTTTCCTACGCATGTTGGGCCGCGCGTATATCGGCCGCCATATTTCCAGAAAGATATCTAGGGTTTTGCACTTGCGCCTAACAACTAAAATGATCCAAACTCATTTCTTGAGTCGAAATATTATCGTATTCATTACTCAGAAATGACGTAATGTTGTTTTAGCGGTTGGAAACAAATGAAAACGCTCATCAACTTGCTGGAATGATGGCGGACATGAAGACGCCGTGCACATCAGAGTGACCTTTCTGCATAAACACTATTCTGTGGTTAGAGTTAAAGTTATTTTAATTACAAGATACTGCTATTGAAATTGGGGGAAATGCTTGCTGTGAAAGCCAAGGTGAGTGAAATAATCGACGCACATATCTGTTTTTGTTATTTAACGAACAATCTAGTAGCCAATTTCAAATACTTTATAACGGTAATTTGAATATTTCACCTCTATAAATGTAAAAATTCCTGATATGCAATGCGTGTGGCTGCATCGAACCACAGTCCCCCATTAAGACTGAATGAGTTCCATTGTCAAGACAAAAAACACAACAAAGCAGTGCACGAAAAAATTTTATCAGTTAATTTCTTTATAATAGAAAAGAAAGTAAATAATTAGGCATTCGTCAAAACAAATTATTGTAGCTCAACTATATTATTAAATCACCTTCAGAACAACACTAAAGGCATGTAACAAGATTTAAAAGCAATAACTCGACTTCATTTCAAAGTCATTATCAAGCTTTAAGTTTATCATTATCAAGGCTCAAAAAAATATTGATAAAAATATTCACCAATTAATAACCGAGTGCAAGGTCTGCTGCGAAAGTATTGCCTGAGAAGACAGAGCCAAGTGTACAAGATTAAAACTGGGAAAATCACGTTAATCAAGATAAACTTGCTATGTGCCTTTGTTTTGATTGCAATTTTGCCCAAATTTTTGATGTTAAACCCTTCACCTGAATATACGGACGATAAATTTATTGTGATAAACCGAAAATTGACGTCGAATCTATACCGTTACTTGGTTAGTAATTAGTTATCAATATTTACACTTATTTGCTCACGTCCTGAAGTTTTTAACTTTGCTTATCAATTGCAGTAACCTTAAATTCATATGTATTATGCCAAATGCATTAGTTGTACTTGGAAATTTTTCGTGTTTCCTGGAATAATAATTGTAATTGAAACTAAATGTATACCACTGTGAAAGCTTCTGTTAAAAAAATTATTGACGCACTTTCTGGCTTTCTCTATTTCAGTGCTTCAATGATGTAAACAAATCGCAAGTCTTTGATTGTGACAAATGTCGCCAAAATAAGTAAGTTGTATTAATCGAAAGACAAGACAACATAAATTAAGCTTGGGCAGCTTATTATTGAATTATTTATTATTATCAATTTTCAAAACTGCATAAATTACATATGTTTTTTGTGAAAGTTGTAATAGTTAATCATGCATTTTAAAATTTTGAGAATAGTATTGCAGTCTAGAGAAATTATTTGTCATACTTGAGGTTCTGAAAAGAAGAATAAAAACATGTTTTTCTGTCAGAACTTAAATTGGGAAGAAAAACGTGATCGCCTGCAAACTCTTAAGTCTCAGCTGACAATCGATCCAAATGATCATGAAGCAAAGTTTAGCAATGAAAGATTTTCAAAGATTTAATATTCCTCTATACCAGCACTCTGCTCGTATTGATCATTTTTGTTTCTGTGAATGCAAAGAGACAAATTACAGTGGTATATAAATGATTAGATTATGCATCTTTGCATAGATAAAAGAATGTATTATGTTGCCGCCTTTAATTTTTAAATGTTTACAATTTTTACTGCTCTGAGGAATGTCAAGAATGAAAGTATTATTTGTAGAAAAAGCTTTCCATAGAGATACTGCTGATGCCTTTCATTTGCTTCTTGGAAGATAGAAGACACAAGCGACAATAAAGCGTGCTGACAAGTGTTATTAAGTTTCAATATATCGAAGAACCAACTGCAAAAGGTAAAATTATATGATTCGACCATTGAAATAAAATGTATTCTAGGTAGTTTTAATTGATTTTTTTCGGTGTATTTCGTTTAAAAGTTGACCCTCTCTTCACTGATGCTCTTCAATAACTTGGAAAGTTCGATTATGCATTAAAATGTTTTAGAGAACAACAGCATCTCTTACTTGTCAATTTTTCGTATTGGATTTTTTTCCTCGCACTGTGATCTGCTCATTTAGCAATATGGGTGATCATTTTCTTCTTAGATTTTTATCGTTTTAAAACGTAATTGATATATTATATAACTGTGCTACATGCTCAACTTTGCAGCAGACATATTAATAAAATAAAAAAAGAAACAATTTACAAATACAATATCCATCTTTAAAAACACGATATTTAAGATAAAAGAGAGAATATACAATAATGTAGTAATATTTTGACTTTATTTCATCATCAGACTGAGATGACAAGCTAATCACTTTGGCCGCACATGATAGTCATAGCAGATCTCGCGTGACTCCATGTACGTAAGTCGTACAATATCTTGACAAGTTACTCAAGATTGCCAACGATTAATTTCGCATAAATTCAGCCAGTCTGCTAGACATAGATTTTGTGCATCCCGAGCATATGCTATGAAGCATATTTGTCTTTACTTCTAAAAACATTTTCTTACTCTAGTAATGTTAGTTGATTCATTGGCAAACTTTTGAATCTAAAATTTTGAAACAGACACCACATTATCACGTTTGAAGATTTCAGCGAAAGTGCAATATTATTGTGAAGATAACTATGACTTCGAAACATCTCTCACAAATTAAAAATTCAAATAAATTGAAAGTCATGTTTTTTATTACAACATATAGGCCAAGCCTGTGGATGTAACACTATATGTATCTAACGTATTCTGCACATAATGACCTGAATTCTACCAATCATGATACGTAGTAGGATGATCATTTATTAATTTAAAATGAAATACAGGAACTGATTACTATTTTAATTTTGTATGGCAATTGTATTCATACTTTAACAAGCAAAACCATACTGGCAAAGTATTTTATGAAAGACTAAACCAGATTAAATGTTTTAATGTATGTTTTTCAAAGTTCAAACGCGATTGACTAGAATAATTATAAATGTAGAAAGCTTATTTGCATATTTTTTTACTGTGTAAAAATTGGTAGTTACAATTTTTAACAAATTTAAACTGCCATCGAGACTGTTGATAAACAAAAACAAAACATATGAAAAAACAGCTGTAAAGCGACAATTCTTTGGTTTTGTAACTTTTGTCACTTAAGACAACATAATGGATAATAGGGATTGCTCTTAATGTATTTTTCGTCTGATTGACATTTAATCTCAAAAAATTTTTTGCGGTTGGCAAAACCTTTGTAGTAATGTAAACAATTATAGAGATTTTCTTCTTAAAAAAATTGCTTGGAGATTTCCCTAAAGGAGGATTTCCATCATGTTAGAGTTTCTCCAGACTAAGAGACGATTTAGTATGGATGGGTTTGGCTAATGATCGTTTTGAAAGGTGCAAGCAACGAGTGTTGTTTTAACGTCTTGATGCATCAAGCCTTATACTAAGTCTTTTGTAGACCTAGTCATAAATGTTGATATAGCTAATGAAAATTATTTGTACCATCATCTTGAATTGAAGTTTGCTATTACTCATGAGTGTGTCACCTAATTTTTCTGCAGATGGCTCGTAATCTGTTTTCGTGGCTCTGGATTTTGACATCTAGTAAGGGGAGAAATTACAGTCTAAGGATTACGGTTATAATTATAAAGCTTCATATCATAGAGTCATTTTTGCTTAGTTTCTAGAATTGCTCCAAAGAAGATAGAAAGAAACAAGGAATTTCATTTGGTTCATTCATGGATGATGAAAAATTTTTAAGTACGTGCTTCTGTGACATGAATATAAATAACCCAATAAAATTCAAAGTATTCAACGTAGCTACTAATAATTTCTCGTCAACACTTTTATTAATCTCGTAACATGGTTTCGGCAAACAAAGTATCTTGCTAAATGTTTGAGGTTGTTTGTCCAAAGTCCTTAGCTTCTTACTAACAACCTATTAAGATTGAAAATAATTCATTATTAAACTCTTGGTAACGAAGCGTAAGGCTATCAAAAACTTTATTATATGACATGACACACTCGTACTTTTGCAGTTTGCTTTAGGAAATTGTATCTAAGCCACTCAAAGCGCACTTTTCCCCGAAAGCGACGCTTCACATATAACAATGACATTATTTGCCATCATTGTCTTCCTAACAGACGAAAACAGAAAGAGTGGAAGTATACACGATATAGGAAAAATTTTTAAGCTACGAAAGCAGTCAGATAGAGAAATTCGCGTGAAAAGAGACGTAACAAATTCTTCTGGCTCAGGAAATTCTACGGGTGTATTTCCAAATCGTATAGCTAGACGATCTGTAAACATAGTTAAGAAATGCTAACAGAAACAGTCCAAATAACCAAGTCATTCATTGAACACCTGCATGAAAAATATGTTTCATGTCTGACACATACTTTATGGATAAGTCAAGGCAATATTTGTATGCTATCTCGGTGTGCAATATTTGTATGCTATATTTGTAAGCTATGGGTAACATTCTCTTTCTACTTTTTTAAGACGGAGACATAAAATGTAAGGCGTCTATAGACCTAGGCTTTGTATTGGATAGTTCTGGTAGCATTGGATCGAGCAACTTTCTCAAAATGCTAAAATTCGTAAAAGATTTCCTTGATCACGTCAAAGTATCTCCACAAAACACGCGCATTTCGGTGATGAAGTTCGACTCGTCATCTACACTGGAAATCCAATTCTCTCAAACCTTTGAAAACAAGCAAGACCTTCATTCGACCATTGATGGCATACGCTATTACGGCGGAAATACAAATACAGGAGAGGCGTTGAATAAAGCCAGAACTGAAATGTTTCAAGAAACAAACGGCGCAAGAAGTTCGCCGGGTAAATAGAGCAATGAAAATACTTTGAAATCATAAACGACACGAGCAAAAAGTGTGGCTAGCTCCAAACAAGAGCATCAAAAAGCACATTAGCTTTCGATAAAGACGCTTTTTTCAATATTTTCGAAAGTTTTCGAGTATTTTTATTTCGAAGAGTTGTTTGGCTATTCAGTGATTTATAGCAGGTACAGCATGTATTTTGTTTTGTTTGCATACAACAGACTGTAGCCATGATACCTTGTATTGGAGCACATTGTGAAGCTTGACCTTCTTGACTTTCTAAGCATATTTTGAACTTTGAAATATAGTTGAAATTTTAAGCAACACGACTTCTTAAAGCGAGAGTTAATCGCTTGTATCCTAAAACAATAAGTATTTGCAGTTAACATGAATATTTCAATAATGTATGCAAACATTCACAACAATCTTAAAGAATAATGTGACCCAACCAGCACAACAACTCAAGAACGACGGAGTAATCTAATACTCTATTGGAGTTGGTTCTCAGATTTCCACATTCCAGTTCAACACAATCGCTTCACTTCCAGAGAAGAAACATGTTTTTTTCTTGAATAATTTCGATGAACTATTCTCATTGGCAAAAAACATGTCTTCAACCACTTGTGGTGGTGGGTATTGTGAAAGCTTCTATCCTCGCTAATAGTTTTTCTCCTTGCTTTTTGCTCTGCTTACTTAATGCTCGTTGAAAACGAAGAACTGACACGAGAACTTTTCTACACATTTCAGTTCAGTACATTTTGAAAGAGAAATATCTTGTTAGCCGTTGAGTCCAATTCTCAGACATCTCTTTCTTCATCTGAATTATTGGAAGCCAATTTTCTATGATTACTAAATGCAAAAAACATGGATTTCTAAAGAAATGAATTGTTATTTCATTCTACAATCTTCCTACACTTACATCTTGGTATTATTTGTTCGTTATAGCAACATCGTACTATCTTGTGTGCGGATCCAGTAATATGACATTGGCAGTTGAGCGACATGCTTTTCAAGGACTCGATCTAAACAACACTAATCTCAACGATGCCGATTGCAAAGCTATATACAATGTGTATAGCTTTGCAATCGGCATCGTTGTGTCCATTACGTGTCGTCCATTACTACGTGTCGTCCGTTGTGTCCATTACGTATACACACGTGTCCATTACGACACATCTTAAAGGGTGTGGCACCAAATATTCTGAAGCAGACAGAGAGCTGTTCTTTAGCAATGCACTTAGTGCCCCAACGCTACCAGTCCCCGGGACAGTCATAACCAGGAAACCTTCAATCAAAATCAACTTTAGGTGTGCGTATAACCGGTTGATCAACAAAAGCGGTGTTCAATTTGATCCACCAAAGCCTTTACTAGAAATCACGCAAAGTAAGTAGAAAGTAACAACATTACAAGACTGCAAAAACACATCAATATGAACTGTAAAACATTTCAGTGATTAGATTTGGCACAAAAGATTTCATGCACAATTGCTTAACTTTATGTATTTTAGGCAGCTTTGGAAACTTCACAGTTGAGCTTGGTTCGTTTTCTGATGACCAGTTTCTCTCCCAGAGAAACTTGAACGAAAAGCGCTTTTGCGTTAGTAGTTTAATAATGCATGTCTTTTTGTACAGGTCAAGATAAAATATCTTGTTCTAAGTCAATAATGATTGGCTTGATGACCATCGTATGGTTGGCCACTTGCTGTATCTAAGCAACCGTCAGAATCGATCACTGGATGAGGGTCATTACAGAATATGTTAAGTCTATAAACAAATGACCAAAACTTTGAGCTGTCTATAAGAAGCCAAAAAAGAGCAACTTCTTATTTAATATAAAATCCCCCAAATACATTAGTTCACGATCTGGTTTTGTCCTAAGCTTTTCTCGTACATGTAATTGCATACTTAAATGTTTCTTTTATTAATTAAAATGTGCGTGTAAACTGCTGTTGAAGCCAATGTGAGTAAAATCACATAATTGACGGACATTCCTGTTTTTGTCACTGAAATGAGCAATCTATTAGAAAATTTCAAATGATTCGTAACGCTAATTTGCGTCTTTAGAATCTTTCATCCTTATTAGTGTAAAAATCTTAACCCTACATGGTTTCTAGAAGGTTCCAAGCCCTACCTACTTTTGTAAATATTAAAGGATTATAGTATGAATTCTGAGCGAATCAATAAAAAAGTTCTCGCTATGCATTGCGTGTGGTTGCATCGAACCGCAATCCTCCATTAAGACTGAATGCGTTCCATCGCATCTTACGATTGAAAAAAATGTATTGTCCAGCCAGGTAACAAACACGACAAAGCAGCGTATAAAAAGTTTTTATCAGTTAATGTCATCATAGTTGGAAAAAATAGTGAAAGTTTAGCGTTTGTCAAAACAAATTATTGTAGGCTCACTTTTATATTCAAATCCCTTTCAGAACAACACTAATGGCAAGTGACAAGATTTTAAAGTGATTTCACTTTATATTTCAAGGTCATTATGAAGCCAAGCGATTTAAAATCAATATTACCATTTTGAATTTATTTCAAAGTCATTATCAAGCTCTAAATTTATCATTATAAAGGTTCAAAAAGAAATATTGATAAAAGTAAAACCCTGAAAAATTATTCATTAATTATTAACGGAATGTATACAAGGTCTGCTTGGAAAGTATTGCTAGAGAAGATAAAGCGAATTACCTGTACATACAAGAAAAAGAAAGTTAATCAGGAGGAACACACCATTTGACTTTGCTTTGCTAGCAATTCTGTCCTAACTTTTGCTGTTAAAACTTTCAACTGAATGTAGCTACGAATGGCAAACTAATTGTGATAAACTCAAGATTGACGTCGAGTCAATAGCGTTGAAAATATTAAATACTGTAATTGAAAACAGAACTTTCACTTAGTTAATAATTAGTTATTTATATTTACACTTATTTGTTCACGTCCTGAGGTTTTTAGCTTTGTTTATCGATTGGAATAACGTTAAGTTCATATGAATGCATGTATTTTGCCAAATACAACAGCTGAACTACGAAATTTCTCGTGTTTCCTGAAATAATCACTGTAATTTAATGTTAAGTGTATGGTGGCTTGAAATAATTTATTGATAAACATTCTCGCTTTTTCCATTCAAGCGAACATGTCGTTGGTAATTTCGAACTATTCAAATCATTATATAGCATTTTAGTCCGTCTTGTGTATAAAAGTACTACCAATTAAAAACCTTGCATTTCGAATCTTGTTATTCATTCGAGCGTTTGCATGCTAATTGATCAAAATCATCATAGTTTAACTCATCAACACTAAACTCACTTATTTTCTTTAATCTATTCATTGAACGTGTCTTTGACTATGTCAAATGTTGTCAAAATAAGTAAATTGTACCTATCGAAAGAAAGACAGCACAAATTAAGCGTAGGTAGCTATAACCTTAATTGTTTTACGATATTCATAAATCATAATAAAGTTAATGGTTTGAACCCGGGAGTATCGTTACATGTTTGTAAATGTCGATCGTCCAGGTTGGTATAGTCCTGAGAAGAACTGTTTTTGTTGTTGTTGACTGACGTTTCGACAACCTTAGCGGTAGTCATTTTCAGAGTCAAATGAGGAGATGAAAAATGAAACAAACTACGAATACAAATTCATCTTTAACTCAATATTCGAGATAAAATAGAGAAGACAATTATGTAATATTATTGTATGGCAAGCGTCACTTCTGGAAAACATTGGCTCAGAGACATTTTTGCCGGTCCATTATTCCCGTAATTCATACGGTCTAAAACGCGTAATTTTAGAGTCAAATGTGAGCAAACTTCCTAAAGCAAACAGCAAAACGTAAGAAAACGAGAAAAAAAATTTACGAATGTGAGTCGAAGGAAAAACACTTGGGAAAACAGTTTAACTATCCAGACGATATGATTTGAAATAATTTATTTTTACTGACAAAAATTAGAAGAGTGAAAGCAAACCCGTACAAAACAGCAAGAAAGAGATAGAATGCAAGCTCTGTTTCAATGTTTATCCTTAAATTTATCCGAAACTTCTCCGATATTTTACCGTAAAGACCTCGCGCTCGGTTATTAAGATTAACATGACAAGCTATTCAACATGACAACACCAGTGAAGTATAATATCAACTGTAATGATAACTTCGCCGCCATCTTTGAAAAACGTTAAAGCAAAGACAAAAATTACTAAAATCGACGCGATTTTATGTCGCTTTTTTCTGCGTTTTTTAACGTTTCAGGCATACCTAAACGTTCAATTCAACAAAATATGGTAGTTCCATGTTAAATACACAATCCTACCAAGTTTCGTAATAACTGAGCAATTTGCCAAGTAGAACAATGTGTTTTTAAGAGCATTTCTAATACCATGAAAATAGACACACCGGCAAATACACACATACAGCTCAGTGTCATAAAGAAAAGTGCAAGATCGTCGCAAATTGATTCTTGAAAAACTATTTTATCGATTTAAAAAGGTAAAAATCAAATACATAACACTCTATTCTTGTGCTGTCCGTGTAAAGCAAACAAAAAGAGAAAAGAAAATGAACACATTGCATATAACGGACCGTTAAACTTGGCATGTTGTATTGTTAAAAACAATCGTCCACGATTCTTGCCAATTGTGTTTCTCCTCGAAATATCTTGCTGAGGCATACGCTAAGTATGGTAGATGCAATTTTTTATTCACAAAATGTGTCATAAAAAGAAAAACAAATAATTTTTTCACTGTTTTCTACTGCCAACAAGCTAAAACAAACGTCGGCAGCCAAGAAAACGGGCATTATATCAGGGGGGAGAACTATGGGAGTTATCGTTCCAGTTTTTATTATAGTTCTCTGGACAGCACACGATAGTCATTTATCTCGCCTGACCTCCACGTAAGTACGTCGATAATATTTACCAGTTACGCAAGATAATATTTACCAGTTACCAGTTGTTTTTCGTGTTTCGTCATTTACTTACAAGATATTTACGGTTGTGTGAAAGTGACGGGTTAACCATTGAGTTAAATGGATATTGTACTCAGAGTTTGTTTTTTTTATTCCATATAACTGTACTTCATAAGTGTTTCATTTTAAGTGAAGTAAATTCCTTGATTGATGATATGGCATTCTCAGGAATTTTCTGAAAAATGCCTTTATTGGAATATCGACAACGTCGGCTTTTCACAAAACTTTCAACATGATTAAAAAGCACACAGGATAATGCAATCTTCGTAGATTTTGTTATTTTATAATCAAACTGAAACGCTGTTAAGGTGTTTCGTAAATATTTTTTTCTCAGATACAATGCATGTTGCAGCATTTAGATGACGTGAATAATAATATCACATGCTCTGTCAAAACATGCTTCCACGAGCTGAAGCTGTTTTTCGAGCTACAATTTATGATAACATCTACTGGTCATGTTTTCAATAGCTATCAAGTCACTGCTGCAGAAGCACAGCTATAGTCTATAAGCGTCTAAATGCATTACCTTTGCCCTAGTAAAAGCAGAAAAACGGTAAATAGTTGCGTTGCAGCCAATTGTACGAATAAATCAAGCTTTAGCTCTCGTATGAGTCTTCACACTATGCCTTATAATGATAAAAGGCCCGAGGCTAAGCGAAGCGAAGCAAAGTGCGAATATGAGCCTTCTACTGCTTCAACACTTTATTCGGCTCACTTCAGACAAAATCCGAATAATTATCGCTCTAGTTATCATTGCCTTTCGAGTGTTCTGTCACGTATCCCGGTATAAAGTTTTTGTCTGAATTATCTGACTGAACTCTCAATTCTGATTCCGATTCATAGCTTTCTTTGCAAGACATAATTCCCTCGAATATTATAATAAAACAGCGTGAAAGAACGTGTATGCTTAATATAAGCTAAATATGCTCGAATGTCGACTACCTTGGATGATGTCAAAAAAGCTTCTAGTGCCAGTTTCTTTTGTATTACAGAAAACGACGGCGCTGGGCCAAAAATGCACAACTTCAAGACGCCATTACGTTTGTTGATTTGACCAAATTCGAAAATTTTTTCTCAGAGAGAGGCTTAAAATCATAGACAGATTTCATATTGCTGAAAACGTTTTTGGTGAAAGAGGCACTTTAACAAATTGCCTTCTATTGTTGGCAATTATGCATTAAATTAAAAAGTAAAAGACTGATCAACATCAAACAGGCATGAAACGTACCCAACTTTTCTAGACGCACCAGTGCGACTTCAAGGACCGAGAAGCAGTACAGGAAGCGGACGTATAGAAATATATTACAATAGAGAGTGGGGAACAATTTGCGAAGATTATTGTAGTATCGGAGACGCTATGGTGGCATGTCGTCAACTTGGTTATGGTGGTGCTGCGAGGGCTTTAGAAGGAAGCAGCACTCCTTACGGTAGTGGAAGAATATGGCTAGATGATCTTTTCTGTTCTGCTTCAAAACTTAGTTTATCTAGTTGTATGCACAGAGGATGGGGAGTTCACGACTGTGGACATCAAGAAGACGCTGGAGTAGATTGCTACCAACGTAAGTAATTTTGGATGGTCTAACCAGAACCTTTTACTGCAAAATAATATGATCCTAATGAGTGATGGTAAAACAACGGCACCAAAAATATTATTTATGATGTAGCATAAGCTACACATGAGCTGGTTCGACTTCAAGGACCAAGAAGCAGTGAAGGAATTGGCCGCGTCAAAATTTTCCACAAGAAACAATGGGGAACAATTTGTCAAGATAGTTGGGATTTAGAAGATGCCATGGTTGTATGTCACCAACTTGGTTATAGTGGCGCTGTGAGGGCTTTAAAAAGGAATTGCTGTTCCCGATGGAAGTGGAAAGATATGGTTAGATGATGTTGCTTGTAATGGTTTGGAAGTTAATGTATCTACTTGCTCACATAATGGATAGGAAACGAACTGCTGTGCACATAGTAAAGATCCTGGAGTAGAATGTTTTGCATGTGAGTATAGTTTAAATTGTGCAAGAACATACAATTCAAATTGCAAAACTTTCTAATCATGTGCTTAAGCTACTAAGCTTTACATTTTTACTTAATTAACAATACAACACTAAATGTAATTCCCCCTTTTCCAAAAGAACTCGTGAGACTTCTACGACCCAAAAGCAACGAAGGGATCGGTCGTGTCGAAATACTTTATCATGGATGATGGGGAACAATTTATGACGATAGTTGGGATTTACAAGATGCTATGGTTGCATGTCGTCAACTCGGTTACATTGGTGTTGTAAGGGCTTCATAAGGAAACTTGGTCCCTGATGGAAGTGGAAACATATGTTTGGACGATGCTGCTTGTAACGGTTTGGAAGTTAATGTATCTAGCTGTTCACATAATGGATGGGAAAAACACAATTGCACACATAGACAAGATTCTGGTGTTGAATGTCTGACTTGTAAGCATCCTCAATAAACAATTGTCTTAAAGCACTCCTTATGTATCAATTGTTCAATAGAGCATACTTACTAATATGTTACACAATAACATCTACCGGTCTTAAGGAGACACAAAAAACGCAGTCATTTAAACGGAGTCATTTAAAGCATTGATGATAAAACAGCTCCTTTTTACGTTATCGGACATGCATTGCGTTTGAAGTTACTTTTAGACACATCAGGGTATTTTTTAGAAGTAACATTATGAACGAGTCGCTTTTATCAAATGAGAAAACAGATTTCGATGACGGTTTTTCTTAAAAACAACCTTAAGTGATTAAACCACTGCTATGAACTTAGTTGAATGGTTAAATTAGGTGGACAAGTTAATCGTCTATGTTTCTTAAGACAAAGGGAGGGTACTAAGGCATACATGCTTGAACATGAAAGAAATATTTAACATTAGATAATCAAATAGTTTGCGCATTTTCAATGACCTTATCTTTGTCTTAAGGGACTTTTTTTATTATTTATGGTGTTTTTCAACGAACTTCCACTTTAAGCATCCTTTCAGCCGAGTTAAACTTTTCCATAATATGATCACTTCATTTTGAACATTGCGAAGCTAGCAAAAAATATGTTGTAGCATCCCATCCAAAACTTAATGAGTTCCATTATATTTTCAATGAATCAAACCTCAATGACAGTCCTAAACATTTGTCTGTTGTCTTTAGATCATAAGACAAAATGCCAGGCCTCCTTAGATCCTTGTTTCATGTTGGATGATTCTAGTAGCATTGGAGCAAGCAACTTTGAAAAAATGCTTACCTTCGTAAAAGATCTCCTAGATCACTTCGATATCTCTTCTCACAACACACGAGTTTCAGTGATAACATATGCATCGTCATCAACTTTGGAAATCACATTCGCCCAAAATTTTACAACCAAACAAGACCTTCATTTGGCCATTGATGGCATAGCATACCCTAGCAGGGTACAAACACAGGCGCTGCTTTAAACAAGGCTTACAGTGAAATGTTTAAAGAAAATTTCATTCGAACTGCACAAGGTAAATTAGCAACACCAATGACGCAAGAATGAGAAGCGCAAAAAAAGAGCTGAGCCAAACACCATTTAAAAGCTTGTTTCACAACACAATTCATCAACTACACCGTCATACAAACAAACGACTTCGAAGCTTGTTAAGAGGACAATTGCACAGGAAAAAGAAAACGTGAGAATGATTTTCTTTGCTCACAACTAGATTATTTTAAGCTTTTCTATTAGGTTCCCAAGCAGCCAATGTTTGTTAATTCCCGTTCATAGTTTGCTTTAACTTAAAAAAGAAGCATTTAAGGTTGTTCTCAGAAACGTTGTCCACTTGCCGTCTACCTATAATGCACCTCCTAAAAGAAGAGGATTGCTTGAATAAGTTGTTATAAAAATTTTCAGGAAAATGAGAAGAGAACACAATGTTTTCAAATTTTCACAAGTTCGCCATGCCAACCCAGCCATATCCCCGAGATAAATTTATCAATCTATAAATTGTCATTGTGTCATCCGTTCTTTTCTTATTTAACAATTCAGACGTAAAGATGGTATTAATAGTGTTGACAGATGGGCAAAGTGGAGATAGTGTTACACAACCAGCTCAAAAATTAAAGAATGATGGTATAATCATATACTCTCTTGGAGTGGCTTTAGGGAGTTCGAGAACCGAGCTCATTGGAATGGCATCTCTTCCTGCAAATAAGCACGTATTTTATTTGAACGACTTTGAAGCACTCGCCTCATTTGCAGACCAAATGTCTTCTACGACTTGCCATGGTGAGACTAACACAAACTTTCTTTTCAGCTAAAAGATCCGCTTTGAATTTGATACACTGCATTGCGTAAAAATGAACGCTAACATAAAAATTCTAGCATATTTGAGAGAGATATATCTTTTGTTCCTTAGATCAATCAATCGGACTTAATTCAAATCTTAACAAACAGAATCTTAACAACAATACCGCAAATGAATAATTGCCAGATTCTTTCCCACCGTCGGATATCATAACTTAGGTTTCACATGTTTTAGCTAACTCGTATCATCTAATGTGTGGATCCGATGAAATGACCTTGTCGTCAGAATGATACGTTTTTATTGATTATGATGACCTGAACAGCATTTATCTTATTGACGCTAACTGCAGGGCCACCTACAACGATACGCACGTTTCCATCACGACATCACTGAATGGGTGTGGTGCGAAATATTCTCAAAACGAACTGGAGATGTTCTAAAGTAATACGTTGACAGCATTAACATCTATAGCTCCCGGTGCAGTCATCACAAGAAGAAAAAATCTAAAAGTACACTTTCGATGCGCCTACAGCCGCTTGATCAGCATCAGTGGCTTGAGCTTTGCACCACCGGAACCCGTTCTTCAATTCACACAAAATAAGAATGTCGTAGAAGATACAATATCTGGTTCCCAATATTAATAAACCTCTTGCTGTATGCTTCCACTTTAGCCGACTTGGGAAACTTCTCTGTCAAACTTGATTCTTTTGCTGATGGTCAATTTTCCCCTTCAAGCTTTGAGCAATATCCAGTCTTCAAAAGTTTTCAAGATCGTACAAACGTACAATATCGAGTGAAGACGGCAAACAGTGACATAGTCTTGCGAGCCGAGTCATGTCATGCTACACCAACAAATAAGCCTTAGGACACACCACAGTATGAAATCCTCGCTGAGAGGTGAGTAACAATATATAAGTGAAACACAAGCGTCTAGTGAAACTTTGAAAAAGTTTCAATCAATGAGCTGCTGATTCTCGATTAACATGAAAATCTATAACTTCAATATTTGTCAATATTACTTAGGAAACTAGCCATTTTTTTTCAACCTAATAACATTTATGATGTTCACTTACTCTGTAATACTTTTGCTTTAACATAGCAGACAGCTTTTATTATTAAGGAGTTTTCGTCTTTGAACGAGCAATATAATTAGGCGAACAATTTGCGAGAGCGAAACAAAGTCATTAAAAAAAATACAGAGGAACATTTGTATACTGGTTTCCACAGAAAAAAAAACACGTTCCTGCATACACATGTATCCTGTAATGGTAGGTAGATCTTTTTCAAAATCAAACTACATCTCAACTTGATGTTTTAATAGTTGCGAGAAAGACCCAACCATCGTCCATCTCACAACGGGACTACGTCAGACTCATAGATTTAGTTTACAAGTTTTCCGATTTCTTGTTAACCACACTCTTGTCTATATTCACTGCGATCTCAGACTGTGTAACAGAAATATAACAAACTCTATGTGCACGAGTAGTACCCCATGTTCTGTGAGAGCACGTCGTGACGTATCCTCGTTTGATGGCAACTATCATGTTTCCATAGGTGCAGTGATTTCAAGGGAGAAAAGAACTAGTGACAGTAACAAAAACAAAGAAGACGAAGAAAAAACCAAAATGGGACTGAAAACACCACAGGTTTGACTTAATATCGTTTAGTTTAATTTGTTTTGAATTTGAGTTAGTGAAGAACACGAAAGGATTCCTGCTGCATCATTATAAAATGTTAGAAAGTTATGAATTTCTTCTACTTACACTTCATAAAAATTTTGATGAATTGCTGAAAATTGTTCAGAAAGCTAATTAAATTAGCTCGTACATAATTTATATATTTTTTAATAACAACGATGACTTTAAATGACAACAATCAAATTAAGTTAAAGGTTCAATGCGTCGCTCCTCGCCAGAAGTGGATCACTTCTAATTATTGCTTGTGAAATATGTTCCTTCATATCAAGCGGGGGAAACCTCAAGATGACAGGAAATATTTTGGAATATAGTGCCTTAAGACTTTCGATTTTAATTTCGTTTTGCCTCCATATGATTTGCAATAAAACCAGTTTTTATAAGAGACCTTTGGAAAAACAAAGTACAACGCATGTCATCAAACACAAACTCAAACTTAATTTTGCAATTTCATTAAATCTCAAGGAAACCATAAGAACTCTCCCAACGAACAAAAATTCCAAGCCAAATTTTAAAAACTTGTAAGATGGGCAATTGTAGTGACATGTCTTAGGGCTCATTGCAAATAGTATGCAAAATAGAAGTGTATCTCTACTGGAATATTTGATATATATACATTTTAAAATTTTGTATCAAGTCTGATGAGCTAGGTTCGCATTAAGGACGAGCTGTGTAATATTGTTTTGTTTTTCACTTTTCCTACAGGTCAATGTCACGTGTGCAGTCCAAAAATAATGATCATTGGTGTTATGATACTAATGTGCTGTCCGCTTATGTCAATGTCATTCAACCATCCTCTTGATTTATATCACTAAGTCTCCTCACCTGCGTACTAACAAAACAAAACACGTAGCGTAAAACAAACATAGAGGAACAATTCATTCAATTCTTCATTGTATCTTGTATTAGGCATAATATACATACACAATAGTGAAACAACACGCCATGTTTATTCACTTTCGTTTCACTATCGTTTATTTATAAGTTTAACAAATAATTACTCATTCTATATATAAAGTAATTAATTAATAAGTACATTGCTTGTAAATACAATATTTACCAAGGTATTATTTCAAAATTTAAAAGTGCAATATCGAGGCAGCCTTCTATATGAAATCTGTTCATCCCGCTGAGTGTTAAAGGTGTATTGTCATTGATTATCTTCTCTAAACAATGCTCATTTCGTCTTCAACGTCATTAATTCACTCACCTTACCAACAAACATAGAGGAACAATTCAAGCTGAAAGTTGGCTCATTTGCTTATGACTTCGTGGGGTAATCAGTCCCACTTTACTATACTTTTGTATTACAAAATCACAGTTTTAGGGTATTTATTCGTTCTACAAACTTTTGATTAGAGCGAAATTTTTATGAAAGGGACAGAACGACCGGCAAAGACATTTAATCATAAAAAGTTTGTCTAATCATAAAAATTGAGATAGTACAAGGTCGACCTGCATTGTTTTCAAACAAACTGGAGATTATATGATGCTGCTGCTTCTTAAAAATGTGGAAATATTACAAAATCTTAATCTCAAAATTTCCTCTGCAATGACGTTCATGGAAAATTGCTACAAATTTGCACATTTAACAACACTTTGTTTTGGGTTGTTATTCACATGGCAAAGATCATAATAATTTCGAATTACGTCTTTATTTATATCAGGGAAGAAACAAAACAAGTCGACATGGAAAAATAATCAGAAAGACATTTTTATGAACAATAGTAAGTTCAAAACGGTATCATCAAACTCTACGAGATGTACATCAACATCATCAAAATATGCGAAAGTACCTCTATGGGCTACATTAAGCGAGGCAAAGTTTTAAACCAGTTCCTTTACGAACAACTGCAATACGATGAATATATTGGAAATATGAATATCTTTATTCGTACTTTCTTTTAATTTAAGTATTCATCTTCGAAAAATGCCTCACACAACTGAAATTGTCCTCGTTACCTTCAACTTTCAAATTTCAATACAACTTGCGATGTTAATTTTCATTCGTTACAAAGCCAACAAACACAACTTTACGAGGTAAACTCGCTACCAGTTTTCCTCTACATTTCATGAATATATTGCCTTAATCAGAAGTTTGTAAAAGGAATAAAAACGCAAAAACTGTGCTTTTGTAAGGCAAAAGTATAGTAAAAATGGGACCGATACCCCCCATGAAGCCAGTAGCAAATGATCGAACTTCCGGCTTCAATTTTCACTAGAGATGCGTTATCCAGTATAATATAAATATCCGCGGCATGCCATCTTGAAAGGTGGCAAAACTGACGACATTTACGACTAATATCTGCTTTTGTTGAGATAGATATAGAGTCGCAAAATTGATAGTCTAGGTTTGATTCTTAAAATGTATGATAGGATGGTTTTTAAAACTTTGTTTTAACGTATTTTTCAATCTGAGTTTGCTTTTGTCACCTTTTAAGATGGCGTCCTTGCATCACCATGACACGGTAATTAGACAATTAGAAGATTTTGTTCTAAATCATTGATATATTCATTGAATATATTTTACAATAGTAAGCCAAAGGCGTGCTGCAAGTCAATGGGATTGATGAGTGGTAGGTTTGGCGGGTTTTGATTTGGCATGTTGCTACCCGCGTGGTCATGACTGATCGGTTTGTTAGAAAATCATGCTGAAGTGCTCCAATGACACTGTCGCAAATTGTGAAAACATTTGCTTTAATAACTCGCAACTTTGCACGTTGATAAAGAGGAGAAATGATAACATGCAAATGTGTGTTTTGAGTGCACACACAAGTGATGCTGACCTCTAAAATAAATTCATTACATATTAATTATTTCAAAACATAAATGCTTCATATCTTATCACGATGAACTCACTTCAGAAAAATAATCACCTGGATTGGTTAGATAAGAGCCACGATGCTTTTAATACATTGCAAATATATCATAAACAACACATTTGTAAAGCTTAGGAACAAGATAGAAACTGACTTATTACAACAACTTGCGGAGCAAGTTTAGAAATAAAGAAAACTTAAATGTGCAGTTCAGTACATTCTTCGTATGAAATTAAAGATAACTTCTCTCATATAAAAAGGCATAACCATGCATTGTAATACAACAGTAAACAGTGCAATTCATACAAGTATCCACTCAAACAAATCAAAATTTTTTTAGTCTTAATATTTCCTCACGATTAAAAAAACTCACTTTTAGAGACCAAGCACATTGTGACACAACTGTTTCGATAACTTTTCTGAGTCGCAATGCAATAGTACTGCACATAACAAGAATTATGTGAGAAGAGAATAGTTAGTTAAACTTTGAGCAACTGTGTAAAAATCAAAGTTTTAAATTCATCTGTTATTTTGAAGATGGTAAGAATTTATTTAAATAAATGAAAAGAATTGCAAGCTTCCGGGGTTGCCCAGGTTGTCCTCGACACTTTTTGTTGACCTTACAGTGCTTTTTGCTGAGTTTTTTATTTTCCAGTAGGCAACATTGTATTTGTCTATAAAGTTACAGGACTAAAAGTCAAGCAGTCACATTTACCACACAAATTACCTACAGGTACATAATGATTGTGTTTAAAATTACAGAGCTAGTTAATCTTATGGTAGGTAATAATAAGGCAAGAAAAGATTTTGGAAAACAAAAAGTGCTCATACATTTCACACGACAACAATATTTGCATTACGAAAACTGAACCAGATAAAGGCCTACCCAGAACCGTTGAGGTTCCTAATTGCAAAGTAGTTATTATAGCTTATGACAATCCTCAAAAGAAGAATGCATTCAAATATCACATTAACAAGGAGTAATCGATAGAATTATAAAATGTTCCCTGTGTTGACAATAAGTAAAAGTTGGGAAAAGCAACGCATCAAAGTTATCATCGCACTTAGCTCACATTTTATGTCTCAATTCAACGAGGTATTGCCATATATTAAGATTCTTAATATACAAATACACAATATAGATTAGAATAGTGAGTTCAAGAGTTTTTGTGACTAAAAACTTTCCTTCGTATATTTTACCTATAACATTAAAAAATTACAACGAACCAATGAAATGTATGTTAATCCTTTACATATACCTACTGATGTAACAATCTCAAAATCAAAACAACCCTATAACTTAGTCACATTTAAATAACTTGCAAATGCTTGTATTTAATACCATGTTTTATTTGTTTTGAAAAAAAAGGACAGCCGGGGTCCGGAATACTTTTAAAGCATTGGAGGTCGACTGACCCATTTCTAATTAAAAAAAATTAGCACTGAAGTTGTTGAATTTTTTGAAGTCAACCGCGTTTTCAGCATAATATTTAAAGGTAAACGCCTTTTCGTTGCTACAATGAAAGTGTACGCTTTGCTTGTACGATTAAAATCATTATACAACTGTACCTTAAATTTGAATTTAAATCACATGAAAGTAGAACATTTTCGTAGAACTTCTGTTTGAAATTTTTGCCTATGTTTTGTTGTAAACAAAATCAGTGCTGCCACTCTGTGTATGCACATTTCACCTACCAAAACTTTATTTACATATTTGTAAATGTAGATCGTCCAGGTTGGTATAGTCCTGAGAAGGACTGTTTTTGTTGTTGTTGACTGACGTTTCGACAATCTTAGCGGCAGTCATCTTCAGAGTCAAATGACTCTGATACTCCTTGGTTCAAACCATTTACTTTAAAACTTTATTTTCCGCCTACTTCCCCCTACGATGATTTTCCTTGTTTTTCCCTACTTTTCCCTTACACAGCAACATATTCCCCTATTACATACTTACGTCCGGTCGGACCATTGAATTTTTTAGTGTGTGTTATAAAAATGCATTTAAAAAAAGATTTATTGAAAAATAAGAACATCTAGACGACAAAGTTAATAATTTGGCGTAGGAAGTAATGACATTCAAGTGGCGCAAATGACGCACTGAGTTTATGATAAGTTGCTGATCTTCTATTGCCATATATGGTCACAAAATGTGCAAAAGAAAGATTCTGTTACAATCACTTGCTAAATGGTGAGAACACAGGAAGAAAAGAGTATTTGGGAAAAAATGAGGCTCATTTTTAAACGATTTTCTTTTCTCCCTACAATCCCCTACATTTTACCGTTTTCCCCGAAGGTTTCCCCTACCACCTACAAACCACTAGATCCTTCTACTGTATGGAGATTTCCCCTACGAGTAGCAGCAGTCCGCGATAGCGTTTTATAAAAAAGTACGCGACTCATATAAGGCTTTCATAGTGCATACATGTGTAATCTTGGAAACAAGCAACATGCAGACAGATGTGTCACTACATAGAATACGAGATCGTGCTTTTAGCTATCACAACATACCTCTTTGAAATTCTAACGTGATGTTGATGGTATGTTGATGGTTTTTGAATGTGTTTCATACAATGTGGTTTTAATTTATATGGTTAGGATCTTGGTTGAGATTGACGTTGAAATTATTTTGAACCATTGAAAGAAGAGAGAGTTGCCGGCTTTTTTATTTTCTATCTTTCTTCTGTTGAGAGAATAAATAGCTCTTCAAACGAATCGTGGAATATTTAAATGATTCAAGAAAAGAACCCTTTTTTGAAAGCTTAAAAAAACTAGGTGAGTGCTTAAATCAGAGATGAAAAACAAACAACACGCATTGTGTTTCAAAAGAAACAGCTTAAACAAAAAAATTGGAGAAACGAAGAGTACATTGTAACAGTCTTGTAAATTTTGAAAATTGCAATTTCTGCAAAGTCAGAAAGACAAATCTTAGCTTTGTGTACCATTACGGCCCCGTTTACACTATACTGGATTGCTATCGTAGCAGGTTAAATATTCTTTGTATTAAAAGGCAGTGAAATTGTTCAACTTCAGAAACACAACCAAATAGACTAAATCTATCAGCTTAATAAGCTTTTAACAATTAACCCTTTAAAACAAATGAAGATGTCGTGATGAGCGAATCCGGTATTGTGTAAGCATATTTTCATGGCCGTATTTTATTGATGTATGTATTAAATGAATTAATAAAGGGGTCAAGGGGATGAAAATAGCGTGTTATTTTCATTTAAAAAGCCACCTCCTTAAATTAAAGCTTGCTATGGCCTTGCATGCTGTGCTAAATCCCCTTATCCGGCAAGGGGAAGAAAACAGCAGGTATATGGCTCATATGACAAAGGGGTGCTTCTCCTAGATAAGAAATTTGGACTGGGACCTTGTTAAAATTGAGACAAATTTAACACCTCTCTGAGATCTCTTTAAATAATGTTGCCGGACTTTCATGTTTGGTCAACAATGATATTTCGTATTATCATAATTTAAGACTTCATCACACCATCAACATATTACTTTTCCACAGTTGTCCTTTTGGTTCATTACATATGATTAGTTTCTTGGAAGTCAATAAGAGTAACGTATCAAATAACGTATCAGCGCAATAATTTAAACAGAACATCTGTGATTGAAAATTTAGTCAATAAGCTCAACATGCAGTTTTCTTTATGTTTACTGTCCGTAAGCTCTCGCCTAAATCACATTATATGTGTTTTGTGTTTTTGCATTGAGCAAAAGAGGATTTAAAAAAAACCAAAATAGTAGCGACCTCCTCAAAAATCTGGGAAACTTTAAACATACGTTACTTGCCATTTGAATGAAAACCATTTTTCAAATAAATACTATATCTTTAATAACAGTTGGTTTTGCAAAAGTTCTGCAATAAGTATGATAATGTAACATCTTTAGCTGTTTTTTGAGTTAACTCCAGTCAGCTAAATAGTTAGCTGATAATACGTGCAAAAAGCACAGCAACTTTTAGCATTGAATATAAATCATGAACCAAATTAACTTCCACCGCATCTACTTAAGAACGTTTTATATCTGCCGGTGCAGGGCTAGACCGAAATGCATTTTCGTATAAGGAAAAAAAATCAAAATTTTACCTTCTTATTAAGTTCAGTCTGCTGTTAGATCTGTATTAGATCGGCATTTGCTTAGGTCTGCTGCTTTGCTCACGAGCAGAAATCAAGAAAAAACAATAAATTTACCCAATTTTTGTGCTATCTATTTCTAATGTTCCTGAAAATTGTTGACTGCAACAGTGAAACGATTTTTGAATCAACAAGACGATGTTTTTTGGAGTGTGTTTTAACATTGATTTATTCAAATTTTCGGCTAGAAACGTTTTTAGGACAAGTATGAAGACAATGTAAAGATTATCTTTGTTTATGTACAGTAGCACATTCAGGGTAGAGAAAAGTATGTTAATTATACTTTCTAATTGGATAAGAATTTCTAAAGAACTAAATCTTACCAAAAGACGAGCTTTTGTAATTTATAGTAGCTGGTACTGTGTTTGAATAGTACTTCTAGGTACGAAATGTTTTTGTGCAATTGATAAACTATAACTTCTTTTACAAGCAGTGTCCATGTCTGTGAAAGAATATCTGTTACTCATACCAGTAAGACATAATTACGCCCGATACCATCCTACGAAGAACGTATGGTAAGTAGACAACGCCATAACAATCATCACGAACAAAATCATCATTTTTGAACTGGACGATTTGCTTTGACCTATAAAATAGTTTGAAAAAAGTAAAAAAAAAGTTTGAGGTATGAAATTATAGTTTCTAGCGAATAGATTTTGTTTGAACGAGCAGAATTTTTCATTACGTTGTGCACGCAAAGGCCAAACAAACTTGCTTAACTGCTGTGCGAATAATTTCAAATGTTTTTTGAAATGATTATCGTGACTCAGTATGTAGTCAGTTGTATTCATTTACTAAAAAACTATTTGTCACATGTTAGTTTTTCTTGTAAGAACTAACCTGATTTATTTTTTGTAAGATTGGTTTCGTCGCCATTTGTACCGTTTTTTGGTGCCTGTTTTTGCATAAATGGACCAAAAGAAACCGCATAGCCATCATCTGGGGCATCTGGTGAGGCAGCGTCACGACGTGCTCTGATAGGGCACGTGGTACTTCGTGTACACACTGAGTTCTGTGTATTTCTGTTACACAATCGCAGTGTGCAGTGAATGTAGACTAACGTATGATCAGCCAGAAATCGAAAAACTTTCATGCGGAATTGATGAGTCTGTTGCAATCCAGATGTGAGATGAGTGATTGTCGAGTCTTTGTCGCAACTGGAAACACAAAGTTTAATCGAATAAAAAAGACAAACTGGTGCACGAGGATAACGGATAAGTGTTGCTCGAAACTATTAATACAATAGCTTGTGTTTACTTTGAAACTTTTTTGTCTGTTATTTTTTCTCGGGTCAAAGTGTGTAGCTAAAAGTCGACAGCAGAGACAATTATTGGTATAAAAGCCAAAATATTACCGAATTTAATTAATAAGCAAATAAACTGGTTTTTAATTACTTTTAGCTAAAGATTTGTTTGAAAGGTTAAAGTACTTTAGATGTTTGCTGGAGAAAAGGGTTTAAAAACATGTGATTTTGGAGAAATTTATGTCAACATTTAGACGTCAGAACTCACAAGTCGGTGATGATTGGATATTGTGGCGTATCGTAAGCTTTGTTTGTTGGTGTAGCGTGACATGACTGGGCTCGAATAACAATGTCAAGGTTGGCTGTCTTCACTTTGTACTGTATGTTGATATAATCATCAAAACTCTTGAAAGCGGGATAATTCTCACTTGTTGACGAGGAAAATTGATTGTTCGCAAATGAGCCAAGCTCAATCGTAAAGTTTCCAAGACTACCTGTAAAATAAATTTTATAATGAAATGGACTCATTTTAACGTAGGCTCTTATGCCCTTCAGCAAAACTTATGCGACTTATTGCTAATAAAATTGAGTTCATAAAATTTTATGATATAATTTTGTCTAGTTTTATTTAAACTGATTTGTTTTTAATTGTTTCTGTTGTCAGATGTTTTGATGAAAACCTTACTGCTAAAAACTTGGTTATTGTATGTTCTGAATGTCACTCATAACGAATAAATACTTTGTTTTCATGCAATGAAAAAGCAACGAATATTGTTTTTCTAGATTTTGATTTCTGAATTAACGATGCACCTAGCCTCATCAATGCACACGAGCATGCACGCCTTTTTTGGTTTTGTCGAGTTTGTAGATATGACGTGGCAATACAAATTGTGAGAAATGGTCTGCTTATGGTTGGCGAAATGTTATTCCATATTTCATGTTCTTCAAGCAGACAACTCCTTTTACATCATGAAACACGTAAGTAGACTTTTAGGAGAAACAGCAATCTTCAATATTTTACACAATCACAAATAGCAGGTCTTTCAAGAAACAAACACAGTATCTTTGTCTATTTGGCTTGCTTGTCTCAATACAACATTCTTACCCTTTGTGACTTCAATCACAGGGTTTGGTGGCTCAAACGTAACACCACTAATGTTGACCGTACGGCTGTAGGTGCAGTGGAAGTGAATACTGATCTCTTTTTCTCTGGTGATGATCGAGCTGGTGGATTTTCTTCTTATGGTCAATTTGTTGGAATAAATTATCTCTTGTTGGGTCTGAGTATAGATTGTCCCACATTGATTTTGTATCGTAGAGATGAACAAATGGGTTTGATTGTGGCTGGCCTTGCAGCTTGTGTCAAGGAGGTGTGCATTATTCATGTCAAGATTCCCCAATGAGTGTACACCAATTACTAAAGTTATGCCATCGGATCCACACATAAGATAATATGATTGTGCTAGAAAACACAATTGTGACGTGTTCGGAAAATTTCAGAGTAGCAATTGTAAAATTAGATACAACGTAAAATGTCCAAATATTGTTTGCTGATTGGCTAGAAATTTTGTTGACAGGACAAACTGTAAATCTCCCCAATCGCCGCTTTTTCTATTAAGTATGGAGGTTTTACTGTTTGAATAATAGAAAATTTATTAAATTCCACTTAATGTTCTACGGAACAAACAACAAAACAATTTTAAATACTATTCTCGTGTTGTGAACATAAAAATGCACTGTTAAAATTTGAAACAGTTTAGAAAAATAATTCATGCAAGAAAACAGTAAAATAAATCACACTATTACACTTTTACTCGTCGTATAATACCTTTACAAATAGTGGTTGACATTCCACTTGCAAACGAGCCGAGGACTTCAAAATTATTCAACAAAAACACGTGCTCATTTGATGGAAGTGACGCGGTCTTATTAAGCTGAGTATTTGAAACCCCAGCGCCCACTCCAATGGAGTATATGATTACTTTGTCGTTCTTTAGTCTCTGTGCTGGCTGCTCAACAGCGTCGAGACTTTGTCCGTCTGTGAGTACTATCAGCACTTTAGTAACATCTAAAAGAAGAGAGGGAAAAAAGCGAGTTTATACCACGAAATTATTTTTTGCTTTTGGATCATTTAGTCTTTTGCTGAGAAAATAAAAAAAATAATAAATTGAATGAAGATTATACGTATTTTAGAAAAACCAGATCTTGCATTAACATGGCACTTTATCAATGAAGAGTTGACGAGCTTGTTTAGAAACTAAATACCTGAGGTACTCCGAGCCCCGTTACTTGTTCGGAACATGCTGTTGTAAGCTAAGTCCAAAGCGCCGCCTGTGTTAGTTCCGCCCCCGGGATATGATATGGCGTCGATGGCCGAATCACGGTCTTGTTTGGTGGCAAACGTTTCCGAGAATCTGATTTTTAGCGTCGGTGATGAGGCATAAGATATCACGGAAAAGCGCGTTTTGTCAGCAGAGATCATAAAGTAATCGAGAAGATTTTTTACGAAGTTAAGTATTTTACGGAAGTTGCTCAACCCAGAGATACCGGAACCATCCAATATAAAACCGAGATCTATTAGCCTTTTACACATGTTCTCACCTTTTGTTTAGGAAGTAAAAGATTTTTTTAGATTTTTTAGAAATGTGAAGGATTTGTCACTAGTATAATAGTTCAGATTAGCTTAATGCTGTTCAATGAAAAAAAACTTCATCCAACTAACTTGTAACTATACCGAAACTATCTAATTTTACTAATTTTCTAATTGTTACTTTCGTGATACAACCTTGATGAAAATATACATATTGATGAATACATAGGACTCAAAAAGGCTTCACTGTTTGCTTTTTCCAAAAAGTGGTGAAAAATTTTGTATGTGGGCATGGCTTCATAATACATTCTCGTTACATGTGCATATTAATTAACGTGGATAACGAAATATATGCAAAAAGAGAGTGCATTTAGAAAAGAATTGAAAATTAAATTCATCGTTTTCTAAGCTCTCGTTTTGTTGACATTTAAGTTAGCTATATTAAACAAATAAATTATCCAAATTGACCATATCTGCATGTTAAGAGCCTTGACGTCAAACATGGAGGCACCTTCACCATCTACACCTAAGCAATCTTTCGATTAGCTAATTAATGTAAAAACAACATACCTGAACCACTTGAGCCGTAAGCGTCTCTTTTTTCACGTATCTCCTTCACGGGCTGTTCACGTAATGCAGCAAACTCAATAACGTTCGACTCAAGTTTTGTTTGGTCTTTTGCGTTTTGTTCTAGAAAGAAAACAGTATAATCAATGGCAAAAATAAAGAAAGGAAAAGTTTGCAGGCAAAAAATTGATCATTTTCAGAGGGAAGATGCTACAGTTTGATATAAAAAAGGACTGCATAGAAAAATCCACGTGAAATGAAATGATAATAACTTATTTTTCGTGTTTCATGTTTGCGGCAAAAATAATCATAGCTATTACATTTTTGAATAAAAAAAAGTATGATGTTAAAAAATATTTTTAAGAAGTGCCATCCTAGTTGTAATTTTTACTTTAACTTCATTTCTAACTAAAACAATAAAACTACCTACTTATCAAATTTGCAGCTTCCCATGATTCAATCACATCAAACTTATTTTCCCATTTCAAGATTTCCCCGTCAATTCTGTTACCTAAAATGATTTCTTATTAAATGACGGCTCAACATGTTAAAGTCAAGGGAATGCTGCGCCAACTTACATATTGCCAAGATGTAAAAAAACCAAACGACAGCACGATTCATCTGAAATTAAAAATGAATGAAAAAATTAGAATATTTCTTTTAACGTTTATTGTTTAAAAACTTTGAATTACAATAAGAGCGTTCGCAATAAACAAATTCGATGTGTAGACTTCACTCGCTAATGCAAAGCTTATAGGAGTGTAAAAACGATGTTGAAGATGAAGCAAATTTGTTGAACAGCATTCTGCAAATAGCCACTAGTCGATTGTGAAGTGATATTAGAGGAAAAGAGTTGGAATTTATCATCCCGTGTAACAGCACACCAATTTTTTACTTTCTCAGAATAGTAACTCGTACATCTTGAGCATTTAATGTTATGAATAAATGAAAAAATGTAAGACTTGAAAACATCAAATAATAGCTTCATTTTAACAATACTATAAGTCGTCCAACAAAGAGGAATAACGTAGCAAATTATAGACAAATTTACAATCTATCTCCACACTGCTCAGGAATTAATTGGGTAAAATTCATGCCACAAATAAAGAGTATGTACTCATGCGATTGTGCTCCCTTCCTATACTTCTGAACAGGTTGTTCAATTAATCTCTTCGGCGGGTTAAGAGTTCATAAGGGCGAAAGGCTTTGGTTTTTGTTATCCATGTATAACAGGACACCAACTTTTTAAGTTGCAAACACAAAACTCATGTATCTTTATACTTCAATGGTATCAATTGATTAATGAGGCCACGAAGTGTTTGAAAGCATTACATAGTTACCCAAAAAAGTAATAAAACTTTAAATTTTAAAATAACTTCTTTGAAACAGCGCGATAAATTGTTTAACGAAGTTGGAATATCTTGGCAAACAAAACAACGCAGATCAATATCATAAGACGAAGGAACAAGATGGCAACTGACAAGTGTTGACTTTTGTTGTTTCTATAATCTGCAGAAATTCGTGCAAAATTATGGCACAGCTTGAATTCATGTTTTGAAATTAACAATAAATTTAAATGGTCATTTCTAAGACAAAAATATCAGAAGGACAGGAAAACTTAAACTTTTATGATAAGCCAGAATTATGGAATTATCAAACAATTCAAACCAAGCATTTGTTTCGATACAAAAACGAGAAAAGCAGTATTCAAGAATGGGAAGTTAACAAATTGTAACCAAGAAATCAATAATCCGTATTTTAGGTACAAAAGAACCAGCACAAGCTAAAAATGGAAAAGCGTGGTATCCTAACAACAACATCATCGAAAGACTGGACAAAGCATCTACTAAGCTCAAAGTGCACGGTATTTCATTCGGCGTCCCGGCCCATTTCAAGGGTTCGGTCTTCATGATGTGTTGGAAAAGGGATAGAAGTCACAAACTCCTTATTTCCATGTTAGGAATCGTGAAGAGAGGAACGTATTCTACAGGGATATCTCGACAATGTTTGAAAAAATTAGATGGCAGAGATCAAAAGTTTCGTCAGTTTCTTTGACAGTGGCGTCGCTAAGGGGCTGGGAGGGTGCACGTGCCCCCCAAAAAACTTGTTGTGCCCCCACCCCCCCACAAGAGCCTCCTCCCCATTTGAATTTTAGAAATTGAAGTATTCTATTAGCTGTGCCAACTAGTTTGCGTTGCATTTACGCTTTCTGCGTTGTCAGCCGAGTGGTAAAGATTTTAATTGTATGAAAATGCAAAAAGAATACTTCTAGAATAATTCAAGTGGGCAAGGAAGAACAAGTGATATTGTGATGCTTGTCATGAACCACATTACACGATATCATAGAACTTGTATGAGAGAGTGGACAAGTGTACTCACAGACTCAAGCTTGACGAAACAAGAATAAACAAATAGCACTAACTAAGACAAAGGTTCATTAACATTCTGCAATTCTTGTGCCCCCAAATCGCAAAATCCTGGTGACGCCACTGTTCTTTGAAGAGACAACGGCAATGAGATGTAGTCTTAGCCATCGTGTTTCGGTAGAAGGCGGATTGTCTTTGCGGATAATAAAAGTCCTGACATTGTCGTTTTTGTTAGTAACATGACTACGGACCCTCATGAAATGTACTGCCAGTTTGATCAAGCGTGTTAAAAAGAATTCCTGTGTTGATGACATTGGAAAGTCTGCCTAAAGAGAGAACTTATCAAATATTTAACTAAATTTGAATGCATTAACAATGTTCTCACTGCATCTCATATGAATGGAATTTTTCAGTCCCTGAACAATTTGGTAAAGAAATCTTTGTCTGTCAGTTAGTATACCCACAACCAGCTTACTTATGAGCAAAGGGCAACCATCTTTTCAGAAATGATTTCAGTCTTCTCTCTGATTTGAATATTTAGACTGCCACGGTGTTAGTGACCAACGCCGGTTGCATAACGTGTTTTTCAGCTCTTCCATAGGCTCTTGCAAATGGTTAGTATGCTTTAAATAGTCATTGTTAATCCAAAAATTGTTGTTCCTGTTTTGAAGAATAGCTTGTATGTATTTTATGTATATAAATTTCAATTCATTTAAAAACCAATCGCAATTAACTTTAAATAAATGGAGAAAGTTTTGTCTTAGACACAAATATATGTAAAGCATATAAATGTTGCCTGTCATCAAAATTTGTTAACGAATTGAATTGGCTGAGTTAAATCACCTTGACCAAGCATTTGGAAATAAAACAAAAATTAAAAAAATACAAATAAATCTTCCGTCTTTTCAAAACCAATGTATCGTTTTTCTCATGTAAAAATATGAGTCAAACACAATATGGATTGAGATACATAGCACTGCTTTTAGTCGAAAAAGGCAACACATGATTTGAGTCAAGATAAACATTTCAATCTTACCTTAGCCTTCATGCGTTCCTAAAATTGATGCTTCGCTAGTTTTGAGCTTGTGTTCTTTGCTTCAAGACGCAAGCTCTGCAATGCAAATCGAACGAATATTTGTGGGGTTTTGAATGGACGCAGATGATTTTATTGATAAGCAAAGGAGGGAGTACTTTATTGTTAACGGATGACACTAATAGAAACTAAAATAAGCGCTAATTATCTCTGTAATTGTTAATTTAGTAAGGAATATTTTAATACCAAGAAATTATATCATTGAAAGTGAAAACGTGTCAAGTATAAACAAGAAAAATTTGCATTAACTCTGATGGAAATGAATGTCAAAAAAGTTCTAAAAGTAATTTCCATTGAATTATTTTAGAAATATTTGTTTCGCTACTTCGCTGTTAGCACATTTGGAGACTTGGAGTGATGCATTAATCTAGGTTTTCTAAAGAAGCGTATATTTCAAGCAGATAAAGCCCTTCAGCATCATTCAGCATGCAAGAAAGACTCTTTGTCTACATCTGAAATACCAAATTTTAAGTTCTTAACAGGCCGACAATTGAAGCAATTTTCGACTTTGGCAACTTCAACTTCACCTTAAAACTTTTGAATATGTTTCAACATTCGCCGCAACCATTCAAATATAAAACCACTTGGATTTACGTCTCATGTTGATTAATGCCTGGAAATGACAGGCACAAAATTGTAGCTAAGAATGTATGTTTTTTTTAGAAGGGTATTTTTCAATATAATTGCAACAATTTATAGCTATAAATTCTTCTTTGTTTGAATATTTTCTGCGTAAAAGAAGCCGTATGCGGCTTTGAAGCTCGATTTTTAATTGTTTGCGAATGAAAGTGCCTATTAATTTTTTGAATTTGGCATGTTAACAAAAAGACTAAAATCATTAGCAAGCAAAAGAGTTTCAATTATTTATGTGTAACACTAAAAATGTCAATCTCGTGCATTGATAAAAATCGATAAAATGAATAACTACTAACTTTCATAACTTGAACAACTAAATTTCAATACATAGTAGCTATATTAGTGCATCGATTAGAACTCCCAGCACATATATCTCTATAATGTTTGAATTAAGTCGATGATTTGTGATGTTCGCACGAATTTATTAAATCTTCACTTTGTACGTGTGGTTTATTTAATAAAACCTTATTTTACCAATATTTCCCTCAATGACCAAGGACCAACAGTTATCGAACCCTTACTCTTATAAAGTTATTTTATCGGTCCTAACCTAAATATTTCAAGGGCTTTAACCAAAATGAACTTGAAGCAAAACATTGACTACTTACTTTATATTTAAATGGAAAAGTTGCAAACGATTCGTGGTACTCGAACACAAATTGACAGCCCCTTTTTCGTTTAAAATATTCTTTCTTTTTTTAAACGAGCTATGTAGTTAGCCAAACCAATTAAAAGCATCAACTTGAGATAAAAGAACAAAGAGAAGGGTGTCTATTGTTTGTCATTGCCAATTACGCTGAAGTTAAAATTATCAGAATGTAAAGTCATGCAATCGAGTATAAGTAAAATTCGGGCCTATATTCGATGAATTTGTCTTCGTTGCTTTGCTTTCATTTAACGAATCAAAATTTCTTTCTTCTTCAAGATTCTAGAGGCATAAAATTTGAGTTTGCAATATGTATTCCTTTAGATTATACTTAAGCGAGATTTATCAAAATACAAATATACTAGCCTGTAGGTGTTTCCTCTTCAGATGTAATATCCGTTTCCTTTAACGAATAGAGCGTCAATTGATCAAGCATTTGAATCGCGTTTGCCTCTCTATTTCATAAAATGCAATCGAGTCTGAATGCAACATACAATTTAAGGGCAGATCGTTTTGATATTATTAACATAGCTATCTTAATTCTATAGACATAAATATATGTGGAGCTACTTTTACACGAGATAATTATTTTGTCCAATTATGTAATTTTCATGCTAATACGTAAAACAATACAATTAGAAAAATTAAAACTGAAAGCATCATTAAACATTGGCATGATTTTCTATGTAAAGAAAACACAAAAAAACCGTGCGTAACTCTGACAATAATTACGTTGAATCCAATTTCTGTGTGTTGGTGTCAATAATCGTCCGACTCTATGACGTTTCCTATATAGCACTTTTACACATGACGTGGCAAATGAAAAATCACAATAAAGAATTATCTTTTTCAAAATAAAACGATGTTATTTGCTCAACATGCTTGGGATGATAGATATTTTTCATTTGACATCTCGAAAACGTTGTGTACACATAAGTTCAAGTCAAAAACATCAAGTTCCGTGTTTTCAAATAGCTAATCATGACGCACATACATAGTTCCATTATTTAATGAATACATTACGAAGAGAATGAAAGAGTTCATTGATAAGGTAGCCCCGATCATAATTGCTATTCATTCAAGTTTATACGCAGTGCAAGAAAGAAGGCGCGGCGAGGCACTAGCAAACTTGTAGCTATATGCTTCAAAGGTAAGCTTCTAGTTAATTGTTAATTCCGATTGATAAATCTTATCCGAGATAAGTTTGAAGATGTTTAGTACCACGCTTTTCATGAATTTCACGCCTTTATGAATCGTCGATAACATTGTCGCAAAACAAAACTGCTCCGATTCCAGATGTATACAGAAACTTTTGTACTTGAAATATCTAAGCACAATCACAAATTTTTCCAACTAATTCTTTTTGTATTCAAGATTTTGCGTCTATTTTCGAAAGCTTTTCGCTGACCTCTGTAAAACAAATATGAACTTTTTTCCGAAACCACATAAATGCAACATTGTAAGCAGTAGGATGAAAACGAAAGCGAAAGACAAGTCATTGAAATAATGACTGACTTTATGTTTAATACAACCAAAGGAAGAGGAGTCTTTCATAGAACGCAATAACCTTAATCTTGACTTAAGCCACATAGCTACCTCTTGACTACAATTAAAATTTCGATAGTTACCGCCTGAAAAAAGCAGGGTTGCGTGCGTGTTTAGCAGTCTTGTAACGAGAGCTGCTCAATTGTTTTCATTACAAAAAGATAAACCTAACTACTTGAATCGCAATGGATTGTTTTAAGTAGCTGGAATGTTGATTGTCAAAATCAATTTAAGTTTACGAATACAAAAAGTTTCAGGCATAAAATGTGATTTGACAAATGCAGCATAAATTACAGAAAAAATCATTGTTTTAGCACATATTTCTGCAACACAAGAAGAGCGTAAAAATGCTCAACAAAGTCCAGCTTGCGGCAAATTAAAGCTTTCTATGTTATTCAAAAAGTGAATTGTTTCGTTATTGTTAATAAATGGAACAACTACAGAATAGTTGCGGGTTTATAACTTAAAAGAAAAGCAAAGATGATTGACTAGTTAGATTTTATTGTTTTACAATTCGATGCCAATACTCTATTTTATCAAAGCTATGTTAAATGATAAATTTGTAATTATAATATATTCTGCGTTACCCGGATTTGCTGCATAGCAATTGAACACAAGTTTTTTCCAACTGCAAGAAAGACAAAGAGTTTTCCCGAATGTCTTAAAAGATACACCAGGCAGATTTACGAAGTAAATTTGACATTTTCTTTGTGAGTCAAATAATGTTGTGTGCGGGCATTTAAAATGACTACTTGTTTGAATTTCACGGCTCATTTGATCTCAAAGTATTTAACACGATCCAATTGGCAAATTGTCTTATGATGGAGTCCTTCTTTTTTTATTTGCCTCTCTCTCTCATATCATTTTCTTCTATAACAACTTGAAATCCACGAGAAGCAACTACACAACGTCCTGAGAAATGCTGTACAACGTGGATTCAACTACCTAACGAATCCAAAACCATATTTTAATCAGTTTAATGATGATTTAAACAAAGACTTTTGTAAGACTTCAAGGACCTTCAGCGTAAATTTCAATACCTAAATGATATTTAAAAACTCCATTATGTCAGCGTCAAGAAAAACCAGGAAGAGAGTAGTGAACGAATTTAGGTGTGATGTTTTTAGTTGATCGTTTGTTTTGCTGTGATCTGTTCAAGGGGGTTTGTTCCAAGTTGGTATACCAACTTTCTAATGTAAGTCGTTGTCTATAGTCAGTACTGTTTGTAATGCATTTTGCAGAGTCCCAGTCAATGTTGGGCTTTGTGATTCGGTGATGTTCGGCAATGTGCTTAGTTTTGTCTTGTTTCTTTGTCGCTCGTTCGTGTTCAGTAAGTCTTATGTTTAAGTTCCTGCCAATTTCCCCGATATAGGAGGCGTGGCAGTCGGAGCAGTTTATTTTGTAAACTGCACCTTGTCGTTCGTTGGGTTGTTCTTTGTCCTTTATGTTCATTAGTACTTGTCGTAACGTTGTGATTGGTTTATGTGCGACACGTATGTTGTATGGTCGTAAGATACGCGAGATATTCTCAGACGTACCTTTGATGTAAGGTATCGTTGCTTTTGTCACTGAGTTGTTCGTTTCGTTGGGTTCGTTGGGTTTGTAAGTGTTGCGTTTGATGAAGTCAGAGTTATAGTTGTTTTTGTCAAAAACACGTTTGAGATAGTTGTTTTCGTTGTGGAGAGCGTCCGGTGAATCACATATGATTTGAGCACGTCTTGTTAATGTAATCATTGTGGTGGCTTTGTGTGATGTAGGGTTGTAAGATGATTGGTCTAGTAGTCGGTCAGTGTGTGTTGGTTTGCAATAAACTGTTGTTCGTAGTTTTTGACTGTCCTGTTTTACCAAACAGTCGAGAAAAGGAAGAGTTTCGTTTTCTTCGAAATCTTTGGTAAATTGTATGTGGCTGTTCTGTTTGTTGATGTGAGTGTGAAAGTCATCAATCTCGTCTGCATGTAGTGCTGTGATTGTGTCATCTACGTAGCGGAACCAAAAAGGTGGTGCATGTTTGTAAGTCGTGAGCGCCCGTTCCTCTATAGATTGTATTACAATTTCAGTAACTACAACAGAAACGGTTGAGCCCATTGCTGTTCCATGTAATTGTTTGTATTGTGTACCTTTGTACTGGAAGTTAGTCGAGGTGAGGCAGAGCTCCAGTAGCTCCATAATGTCTTCTGTTGGTAATGGCAGTACGTCCGTGGTGTTTGTAATGAGGGTTTTTGTACAAGTAAGTGCCAGATTAAGTGGAATACTGGTGAACAGTGATTTCACATCAAGACACCAGTATATAGTTGTCCGGTATTTGTATAGTGCTCAGTTTTTTAATGAAAGTTTCAGTGGATTGTAGCTTGTGTTTTGATTTGCTTGTTTATCTTAGGTTTACAAACATGTAAGGATACTCCCGGTTCAAACCATTTACTTTAAATAAAATGTGTTATGTGCATTGTAGCTAGCTGTATTTGAATTTAAGCTTTAATCAAACAGTTCTGTAAAGATAAAGACCTTCCGAGTGAGGTTTGAAACCCCGATATCAGACAGTTTAATTACCCCAAAAGCCCTAAAAGGCTCAACTTCTTATAAAATGTCAAGAGAGGCTAACTGGGCTACAGCCATGGGGCGCAGCGGAAAAATGTTTTAAAAAATGTTTAAAAGCTAAAAAAATATTTCTAATACTAAACAAATAATAATACTGTTTTCCGATGATCGTATTTGTCTCTTCAGAAAATGTACGGCCTGTATTCATGGTTTTGGATTTTGGCAACTCGTAAGTTTTATGAATTCACTTTTCTGTTTGATTAGAAAAAATGTAGACGTGTAACTTATTGGTTTCTTTTGAATACAGTGAGCGGAATCGCTTCAAAAAAGATGAAATTGGAAACGAAACTGAGCAATGATCAAATCACAAAATGGGAAATGCAAAATTTATTAGGTGAGTGTTTTTTTTAATATAAACAACTATATTTTTCTTCCTACAATCAGCACCCAAACTAATCAGAAAAAGTACTTAGGAAAGTGAAATTCCCAAACTATGCATTTTCTAACTTTTTTCAAAATGACTCACCCATAAAAGTTTCAACATCCACACACTAACAGACACCACATGACTAAGCTTACGTTATCCAGTTTTACACAACGGGCTTCTTTTCCTAAACAAGAATATTTCCAGTAATTAGTCATTGCACGATATACTTTGCAACAGGCCAAAACGGGAAACGCGAATCCAAAATAAAAATCAATGAGGGCAAAGTTTCCTCTACACAAGAGAAGCTTATGGATAGATTTCGCGTTAAGAGGAACGTTTTATCTTCTGGTTCAGGTACGTCTACACATAAATAAATATGTAACAAATTTCTGACTCTGATATTGGAGTTCAAAATACGCTAAAAACAATTCGATTGGCTACAATAATTCTTTTGAAATTCATTTGACCAGAATTGCACCCACAAGAAAATATTTTGAAATCAACTAACATTCAGCTGCAGTGGCGTGCGGTCATGCAAGCGTAGGCAAGCGCCGCTTGCCTAAGCATTTTACCGAACAAAAATTTTTTGGATCAATCTCTGAGCAAAATCAGTTTAAATTTTTCTGTTCTAAACAATGTCAATGTAATCTTTTGTCTAAATTGTCTTTACAGTTGAAATGCTTGCTATTTATACGCGATTTGCTGTTGTGGTTTTCGGTTTCACTTTGCTACACTTGTAAGATGAGTCAAGTGGATTAAATACACCGAATATTTATTAACCAAGGCAAGCGCGCTTACCTTCGGAGCTCAATTTGAACATTTGCGCATGCGTTAATCTAGATTTGGAGGCTTCTTATTCGAGGAATATCGAGAAAAGGCAAGCGGCGCTTCTAAGGGCGCCGCTTGATAGCGATTGGTCAACAGTCTTGTACGCTCGCAATTTTAAACACATATCAGCGCACGAATAATATTCGTATATTCAACACATTGCACATCCGAATTATTCACGCCGTTAATGTTATCGTTTATTAAAAGATGACTGAGAGCGAAAGGTAATGTTCTGATTTCTAATTCAAAGTAGTAGGTGCTTTACTGGTTATTTTATTATTTTCTGCGCACAATGTGCGTAAACAAGCAGGGGCCGCAGTCTGCAGAGATATCGAAATGCACGCAAACGTGTGTTGTGGTAAAGTATGACTAGCATTATGACCAAAACACTATGCTCTTGTCAGTCTTGTGTCGTTGAATTCGTAAATTAATGACTAAAAATAAAAGGTACAAGACACTAAATAATAAACACGACTCTCCGATATTCTGAAACGTACGAGTCAGTGCCAGACACATTTTGAAGAACGGGAGAACACGTTGCCATGACGTCATTATACCAAAATATAAACATTAAACAACGCCATGGCCTCAGTTTGTAACACACCGTGCCAATTTTGTGCGCGAAACTGTTCTTAATTGTTATAATCACGACTGCTACAATACATTTCGCGCCTATTGTCTTGCAATTTATGTATGTAGAAGATATTATCTGTAGCATGTAATACAAGATTATGATATTGACAAGAGCTTCCTTTTGCGTAGTAGTTTTGATATTTGTATTCGGTAGATATCATGTAACTGATGTAAGGTATAAATAAGATTGATGTTCCTATAAAATATATAGCATAGGATTTTTCATCCTTTTATGTTCTACTTCTACATTCGGTATTTTCACGACACCTGTACAACATGACTGAATGCATTGTGGAATCACTGTCAGCGCTTGCCTATTAAATTCAGTCACCGCACGCCACTGTTCAGCTGAACTGTTTTCATTCGACAAAAGCTTGAACTTATAAACTCAATGTTAAAAGAGAATGAATGCGATAAAACTCGCTGTTTAGAGCCAAAACACTAGCTTTGAAAATTATCAAATAATATTGCAAACCAGTGTCTCTCTAAACAATAAGGAGAAAACCCTTTTCTTTCCAGTGTTGGAAAATTACGTTATCCAAAACATTTCAGAAATGACCAAATATTTTAAACATAACAACAGAAAATAAAACTTTAACTAGGCAAAATTTCTCCTAACAAAAGCCTGCATGTAATAAAACTTTTTCAAAATAAATCATCAAATAAAGCTGCAAAAAGCGCGAAAATGAAGTAAAATGTTCCACGAAGCCAACCAGCCAAATAGAATAGTGAAAGTACAAATTCAACTTAAACTTCATATAACAATAAACTTTTCAAATGTACCAATTGAATTACACTTTTCAGTAAGAATTCAAGGACCAAGAAACAGTGAAGGGGTAGGTCGTGTCGAAATATTTTATAATGGACAATGGGGGACAATATGTGACGATAACTGGGATGTGAAAGATGCAATGGTTGTTTGCCGTCAACTTGGTTTTAGTGGCGCTGTAAGAGCTTTACAGGGAAGTTCTGTTCCAGATGGTAAAGGAACAATATGGTTAGATGATGTTGCTTGCACCGGTTCGGAAGCAAAGTTATCTAGTTGCTCACATAGTGGATGGAAAACTCACAATTGCGGTCATTATGAAGATGCTGGTGTAGAATGCCTAGCAAGTAAGTATCTATGATAAAAGCATATTTAAAATCTCTAACCATTAATAATGAGGAGTATATGTGTCATTTTACCATATTAGCCACTTGGTTGTTTAAATCAGAAGCAAAATGTCATTAAGCTATCAAATAAAGGTTAGAACATGTAAACTTAAAAAGAAACAGTTTCAGATAACTGGTAAGAAGTTATCTTCATTGCCAGATAAGCCCGTCCGACTTCAAGGACCAAGAAGCAGCCAAGGAGTTGGTCGTGTTGAAATATTCTACAATGGAGAATGGGGGACAATTTGTGACGATAGTTGGGATTTGCAAGATGCTAGGGTTGTATGTCGTCAGCTTGGTTACAGCAGTGCTGTAAGAGCCTTGCAAGGAAGCTCAGTCCCTGATGGCAGTGGAAAGATATGGTTGGATGATGTAGCTTGTGTAGGTTCGGAAGATAGTTTATCTAACTGCTCGCATAAAGGATGGGAAAATCATAATTGTGCTCATAGTGAAGATGCTGGTGTTGAATGTTTAACATGTAAGTATTTTTGGGGTATTTGTAAACACTTATAGCATTTAAAGTGTAAAAATGTTGTTTTGATAGTCTTTGATGTCTTTTAAATACTGTAAAATAAAAAAACTTTTTTCAGACGAGCCCGTTCGACTTCAAGGACCGCAAAGCAGTGAAGGAACAGGTCGTGTTGAAATATTCTACAATGGAGAATGGGGGACAATTTGTGATGATCACTGGGATTTGCAAGATGCTATGGTTGTATGCCGTCAGCTTGGTTACAGCAGTGCTCTAAGAGCTTTGCAAGGAAATTCCGTCCCCGACGGTAGTGGAAAGATATGGTTAGATGATGTAGCCTGTACTGGTTTGGAAGGTAGTTTATCTAATTGCTCCCACAGAGGATGGGAAAATCATAATTGTGGTCATAGTGAAGATGCTGGTGTTGAATGTTTAACATGTAAGTATTTTTTTAGTAAGTTGTAATCACTTATAGCTTTTAAATTACAAAATCTTACAATGATGTTTTTTAATGGCGTTAAAACTGACATGAATAAGTTGTTTATAGAATATTGCAAAATAAATATTTTTTCTAGACGAGCCCGTTCGACTACAAGGACCAAGAAGCAGCGAAGGAGTTGGTCGTGTCGAAATATTACACAACGGACAATGGGGGACAATTTGTGATGATAGTTGGGATTTACAAGATGCTAAGGTTGTATGTCGCCAACTAGGCTATAGTGGCACTTTGAGGGCTTTACAGGGAGGTTTTGTTCCAGATGGAAGTGGAACGATATGGTTGGATGACGTTGCTTGTAACGGTACAGAAACTAGACTATCAAGTTGCTCCCATAGTGGATGGAAAAATCACAATTGTGCTCACAATGAAGATGCTGGTGTAGAATGCTTGACTTGTAAGTACTTACAATAATAATGGTCTTATACGCATCCTTTGATAACAAGGAGTATTGTGTCATTTTACAATAATGCTTTGTTGATTAAGTAAAAAATCAAATTTCACAAAACAATCAAGTAAATTGTGAAATATGTATATTTATTAGCAACTCTTTTACTAAAAAAATTGCCTTAATAAATGTAATCCTTTTCAGATGAGCCCGTTCGACTTCAAGGACCAAGAAGCAGCCAAGGAGTTGGTCGTGTCGAAATATACTACAATGGACAATGGGGGACAATTTGTGACGATTACTGGGATTTGCAAGATGCTAAGGTTGTATGTCGTCAACTTGGTTATAGTAGTGCTCTAAGAGCGTTGCAAGGAAGTTCTGTTCCTGATGGTAGTGGAAAGATATGGTTGGATGATGTCGCTTGTGCAGGTTCTGAAACTAGTTTATCTAATTGCTCGCACAGAGGATGGGATAATCATAATTGTGGTCATAGTGAAGACGCTGGTGTTGAATGTCTAACACGTCTAACATGTAAGACTTTTTTCCCAATTTGTAAATAGTATACTAACTAAAAATTTTACAACGATAATAAGTGGCGGCTTTAGAAAAAACATTGAAGAATATTTTGACATATGAATACTGAATGCTGAACAATTTTTTCAGACGAGTCCATTCGACTTCAGGGACCAAGAAGCAACCAAGGAATTGGTCGTGTTGAAATATTCTACAATGGACGATGGGGGACAATTTGTGATGATCACTGGGATTTGCAAGATGCTAGGGTTGTATGTCGACAACTTGGTTATAGTGGCGCTGCAAAGGCTTTGCAAGGAAGTTCTGTTCCTGATGGTAATGGGACAATATGGTTAGATGATGTTGCTTGCACGGGTTCGGAGGCCAATATATCTAGTTGCTCGCACAGTGGATGGCAAAATCATAATTGTGGTCATCATGAAGATGCTGGTGTTGAATGTCTAACACGTAAGTATTTATTAAAAATACATAAAAATTCTTTTCTGCAAATAATTGTCTCTGAAACATGTTATTTTATTAAAAACCACGAAAATGTGGTGAAAAAGGCGCTTTTATTCAATATTTTACAATTATAGGCGTTGATCAATGTTCACAGCAGAATCAATATTGCAGCGAAAATGCCGATTGTGTTAACACCTTTGGACGTTTTATGTGCGTGTGTCGACCAGGTTACACAGGAAATGGCTTGCGTTGCGTAGGTAAGTCACATTTGTAAATATCTCAAAATAACAGCAGTGAGTGATAATTCTTATGATCAGTGCACAATACCCAATTTATAAAACGCGAGCTTTTTTACTCTATAAGATTCTACATGTTGAATGAATTTAGAAAAAACTGAAATGACGACAATAGCTTTTAATGAAAAAAGCTTTTGTTATATAGTGATGTCCCATATGGAATTTTGATAAAGTTTGTATGTTTCTATTTGTTAGATATTGATGAATGTTCTCTCTCCCTCGATAACTGTCATGAACACGCCACTTGTGTAAACACTAACGGATCATTTTTATGCAGCTGTAACTTAGGTTATTATGGAAACGGAGTATTATGTTCAGGTAAGTGAACAAATCAGGGGGAATATGTACAAATGCTGACAAAAAATGATAGTACAACCAAAAACCGCCTGTCGTTAACGTTTGTCAAATCGTTATTGAAGAAGAATGTTATGTGAAATATAATATTTCATTAAATGACAAAGCACAAAGGAATTACAGTGAACATTTGCAATGCTAAGAATAACCATTTTATAACCGATCAATGTTCTTGAAAATATGAAGTATTATTATTGCAACTGCAATATTGATGATTGTGTTTATTTGCAACATACAGCAAGTGCAAATAGTCTGCAATGCAATATAATAATAAGGCCTTTATTTCTGTAGCTTTATGCTTTTTCTGATGATTTCTTTCATGATATAACAACAGACACTTGCCAGGAGAAACTGTAGCAAATTCGAGTTTTTAATTGTTTACAAAAAGCATTAACGATCACAGTGTGCTGCACTTATGTATTCCGTTAGAGTTTGGTACTTTTTTGGACGATCTCAATTTCGACCAAGAGCGAAAATCATTGTGGATTAGACTTGAAGAACATGAAAAAGTTCTTTAAAATAAATAGAAATACATTCTTTATTAACAAATTTCAATCAACATCGTCTTAAATACTTGAAATGCTTGAAACATTAATATCTTTTATAATAATTGAACATAATGTAAATATTTACCATCGGATGTTTAAATATTTTACATAATGTTAATGAGGTTAACCCGGTAAACCTTGTTTTATGGCACTTTTTCTATTTCTGTTGGCTTAATAATTCGAACAAACTTCCACTTTAGCATCCTGTTCTTTTAATAAAATTTCTATATTACCAACACTAGATTTTGTGGGAAAAACGAAAAGCTACCTGTAAATATGTTGTACCAACCGACCCAAACTTGGTCGGTTTCATTATATTTCAACGCATTAAACTGCAATGACAATCTTGACAGTTAGTCTATTGCTTTAGATGGCAAAAAATGCCAGGCCTCCATAGAACTTGGTTTTATATTGGATGGTTCTAGTAGCATGGGAGCAAGCAACTTTGGTAAAATGCTCACATTCGTAAAAGATCTTCTGGATCACTTCGTCATCTCTTCTTACAACACACGTGTTTCTGTGATAACATATGCATCATCAACGGCGATGGAAATCTCATTTGCCCAAACATTCAGCACCAAACAAGATCTTCATTCGGCCATCGATGCCATTACCTATCCTGGCGGGGATACAAACACTGGCGCTGCTATGCACAAGGCTTACAGTGAAATGTTTCGAGAAAATGTCACTCGAGCTGCACTAGGTAAATCAGCAAATGCACTTACGCAAGCATGAACTGGAGCATAAGGCTGCTGTCCAAAAAACATGCAGCAGCTGGGTTTTAAAAAATCAATTTTTCAGGAACAAGGGAAGAACGGAAAATGGCAATGTTTTTTCTTGCTAAGAACGAGAACTGGTCGAAGCTTTCTTTCTTTCCAAGCAATTAATGTTTGTCAATTTCACACGTAGGATTTATTTAAAAATCATACAACAAACACATTTATAATTGCTTTTAAAACTGTCGTCGTCTACTAATTGGGACCTTCCAGAATTGTGTCATTAGCTTATAATAAAACACTGCAAAGCGTTAGATAAGTCGTTTGCATCCAGAACAAACAAGTAGGCTCAAGTTTGGAATCTTGGGAAACACATCTTTAAAAGATTAGGGTTGACAAAGCTTTAACTGTGCGTGGCTTACTTCGTACCATTAACCATTAAAACAACATCAAACCAATTGTGCTCTTTACCAATTAGCTTCTATAGCTTTAACAATTTTTCACACAAGGACAGGATCCGTCACAGTTCATACCGACACAAAAATTTTCAAAAGAACACAGATTCCATAATTTGATTATGTTTCAAAAATGTCTGCTTTCATGTCCCCCATGCTGAATGCAAATTTTAAGAATATGAGAACAACGCACTCATTTCTTTATTGTTTTAACAATTCAGAAGCAAAGAGAGTACTGATAGTGTTAACAGATGGACCAAGCCGAGATAGTGTGACACAACCAGCTCAAAAACTAAAGAATGATGGAGTAATCATTTACTCTATTGGAGTGGGTTCTGGAATTTCAAGATCCGAGCTCATTACAATGGCGTCGCTTCCATCAAATGAGCACGTGGTTGAGCTGAACAATTTCGGAGAGCTTGCTTCTTTTGCTAAGAAAATGTCCTCCATTGTTTGCCATGGTGAGTATGGTTGACGCAAAATCTTCCTTTACTTTTCAATTGGAAGACAGTATAGCATGTGCAACTTTGTATCCACAGTGGTTTTCAGAAGCAAAGCTTCTATATTGTGAAAAAAATTTATGGCAGAAATGCCGTCTTAAATAAAAGCTCAAGTATTGTTTTCACTGATTGGTTGACCAAATTCACCTCTATGACAATCCTATGAATCTTTATGATCAACAGCACAAAATGCTATCGACTGCCAGTTTGTTTCAAATCTTACCATTTATACATTTTACAGCTAGTTCGTATCATCTAATGTGTGGATCAAACGGAATGACACTGTCATTCGGACGATACGTTTTTGATGGTTATGACCTGAACAGCATTTATCTCCTCGACGTTAAATGCAAAGCCTCCTATAACGCTACGCGCGTTTCCATAACGACATCTCTGAATGGGTGTGGCACAAAGTATTCTCAAACCGAACAGGAGATGTTTTACAGTAATACGTTGACAGCATTAGCATCTATAACTCCAGGTGCAGTCATTACAAGAAAGAAAACTATAAAAGTAGACTTTCGATGCGCCTACAACCGTTTAATCAGCGTCAGTGGAAAGAGCTTTGAGCCACCGGAACCAGTGCTCGAAATCACAAAGAGTAAGAAGGTCGTTGAAAAGACCTTTTTGCTTCACGATATTGATAAGCATTTTGCTTTCTCTTTAGCAAACTTGGGGAACTTCACTGTCGAACTTGGTTCTTTTGCTGATGTACAATTTTCCCCTTCAAGCTTCGAGCAATACCCTGTCTTCAAAGGGTCTCAAGATCGTATTAACATACAATACGGAGTGCGGACAGTCAACACCGACATTGTCGTGCGAGCAGAGTCATGTCACGCTACACCAACAAACAAACCTTACGATACACCACAGTATTCAATCATCGCCGAGAGGTAAGCCATAACACATAAGAAAGCTGTGGTTGTTTAAAAATGCTTCAAGCAATGCACAGTCGGGCCAACTTGATGTTGATCACTCGAGAAAATTATCAACATCCTTGAAGCTAATTTGATAATAACTACATGGTTGTCAACTTTATAAGGATCCTAAATAAGATCTAGAAGACCGTCCTTTAACAAATAACATCAACGGCATTAACTCACCCTGAAATATTCCTACTGATTGCTACTGAGACAGGAAATTTTTTATGACTTATTAGTTTTGATGTCTGGATTAAGAAAAAAACATGCACGAGACAAAACAAAGTCTTACAAACAAAAACTGTCCGGCAGTGACATGTATTAAGTATTTAGTACAAGCTTTCGTCTTTGACTGTAAATTTCAAATTTAATTCAAAGTGCAAGCACGTTTTTATGAACACAAGTATCGTAGTTGTATGCTGGTCTTTGCCAGGTTTTATTGTACAACTCCAGCTTAACTTCATCTATATATAGTTGTGATAAAGATCCAACTATTGTCCATCTTACGACGGGATTGCGTCAGACTCACAGATTTACGTTGCAAGTCTTCCGATTTCTCGTTAACCACACGTTGGTCTACATTCATTGTAATCTCCGACTATGTAACAGAAACATACCGAACTCCTTGTGCACGCGCAGTACCACGTGTCCTGTGAGATCACGTCGCGACGCTACTTCAAGAGATGACACCTATTCAGTTTCCATCGGTCCTCTAATTTCCAGGGAGACTAACTCAGGTTTGCTTTACTCAGCTTCTAGCTCTATTTGCTTTGAATTAGTGTTAAAGACCGCGAAAGGTTTTCTTCGGTAGGAATTTGGCTTTCTTTGTTTGAACAATAACGTTGAGACGTCATTGTCGTCCTCCATATATAGAGCTCATCACGAAACGTAAACGAACTACAAAGAAGTAGACATTATCTTCGATCATATACTTATTTGATGGCCAGAGTTTAGGTGCTTGATAACAAAAATAATTTATTTTGGAAAATGTCAGGACCTATTTTCAAAATGCAAGGAATAGTTGAAAGAATTAGCAATTTCAAAATTTCTTTCAAACTCCTTGATTTATATGTACGAAGAATACCTAACTGCAACAAGAAAACTTCAGGTTAAACGAGCCAAATACATTGAATGACATGCAAACAAATGGAAATAATGATTCGAAGTTAAATAAGACATTGAGGAAAACAGTTATGCTTGGTATAAGTAGGCTTTTATAAGTTTATGTTCGATTCCCGTTTTTAAATGCTTGTGTCAAATCTAGTGTGTGTGGTTCACGCTACCACAAACTTGCTTATTAATCTTTTGTTTTTTTCTTAACCTACAGGTCGAGGTCAGGTGTGCAACTCAAAAATAACGATGATTGGAGTCATGATGATAATGTGGTTATCTGCTTATATTTATGTCATATAACCAGCGGCGTTATTCATAAATATTACCAAGTCCTCTCTTTTATAAACCAAGCAAAAGAACATAAACATCGATAATACGTAGCCGGAAACGAGAAAAGTACAAGATAAATTTAGATCATTTTGCCACTTAATAAAGTGAATAGTTTGAATTCAGTTATTGAATGGGTAGGTCCGATTCATTTCCTAGCTTTCTTGCCTTTTCTTCACCTTCTTGTATAAATTTCAATCTATTTATGGTTGAATCATGCTTCAAAACAGTCTTCAGCAAGAACAGTGCAAAGATGGAATTGCCAGCGTACCCAAGATAGTATGTCGTCCTAAAGAAATCTAAGAAACTTTAAAAATAAATTCATTGCCATATTCAATGATAACCATTTTTCAGGTAAACACTATATCATTAACAGTTTGTTTTGGAAAAGTTCGTAATGAGTACAATACGTTGTTGACTCAACAGATCATTAGATCACATGTTTACTTCCGCCTGAACAGACAATATTGACAAGACAACGGGCCGTGTAGTCTTGTTATTAATTTCTCAATAGCATTTGAAAAGACTGTACAGCAAACAATTCTGTTTCGATTCAAGAATATGTTTAATCTTTGACTGCAGAGGCATGAAATCATTATTCTCCCAAATGCGATATTATTGATGTTTGTGATCACCTGCAAAGCTTATACCTGTATAGTATCTTGACCTGTGTCGTCTTTAATGTAGTCAGCAAAATAGAGAGCGGATTATCCACGCTAAAGCAAACAACTTGTGGCAATGAAAAAAAATCACGTGCCAAATTAACTTCCACCGTAACTACTCGAGATTGCTGCATTGCCCGAAATGCATATAGTATTTCGTAAAAGAAAAAATCAAAAGTTCACCTGCTTGTATACAGAATTTGTTTCAGTCTTCTGTTAGGTCTGTAAATAGCTCGGCAAGTTAGAAATTGAAGATGTTTACTGTGTTTGCACAGACTTAATCAATCCGAGGAGACCTTCGGAAGTGTTCGAGAGCTGATCAGTCCAAGCCCAAGACCAAAGGCGAAGCTTACACCACTTAGCTCAAAGTGGTATTTATTAAGTGTTTATCAAAAGTTGGTTATTTTGATTTACGTTTATAAGGAAGAGAGGGACGGTTTGACTATTGACAGAAGATATGTGGAAAATATTGAAAAAAAACTTGAGAAAGCAGAGATTAAAGGTTTTATCAGTTTCTTTCGAGTTACAAAATGAGACGATGTCTTAACCATTCGTGTTTCGTTGGAAGCGGTTTAAATATCTTTGGAGATACTAGTGGTCCTGACATTTCCATATCTGCTATTCACATGATCGCAGACGCTCACGAAATATCTTATGCTAAATACATTGGAGAGTGCATTTGAAGAGAAAACGTATCAATTTTCTCAGTGCGTCTTATATGCATGGAGTTGTGCAGTCCCTGATCACTTTCATTAGGAAAGCTTTAGATGAATCTGTCATTAATTACACCCATACTCAGCTTACTTATCTACAGTGGAAATCAAACCATCTTTTCGTAAGTCATCCATTTTATCAGCAATTTAATGAGTAGTTTTATCTAAACAAAGAAGGTAATCCAGAAGACTTCAGCTGCATTTCCGCAAATAACAAGTATAATCTTTACAGACAAACTATTGTGATCCAACCATCGAGTGTCGAGAAGATTAATCCAAACAAATGCGTGCAATGTTTTGTCAGTTAGTACACCCATAGTCAGTTCACTCATGAGCCGTGGGCAACCATCCCTGCATTTATTGGTTTTGTTAATATCTGCACTGCCTCAGAGAAACGCCGATTGCATAAAATATCTTCCAGCTAATCGATAGGTTCTTGAAATTGGCTAGTACGCTTTTAAAAGTCATTGTTATTCCAAAAGTAGTGGTTCCCGTTTTGAAGAATAGTTTGCATGTATTTTATGCATGTAAATTTTAATTTAAATGATCCGGACTTAAAAAGCCCATCACAATCAACTTTAAATAAACGGAGAAAGTTTTATCTTAGACAAAATGTTAGAAGCCTAGAATATATATCTTGCATGTCTTCAAAATTCGTAAACAAATTCAATAGGCTGAGTTAGGTATAAAGTCAAACATAACGAATGGATTCAGCTATTAATTAATAACGCAACATTCAGGAAAAAAAGTCTCTGAAAAAGCATTTAAAATGGCTTGGCACAGCAGCTAACAAGGACAAAAAGGCAGTACATGACTAAAGTCAAGATTAACACTTTCAACTTAATTTCTAATTAGCAGCAAGTTTAAAAAAGCATTCGAGAAAAACGACAATTTTTTTGAGTGCAAACATGTTTCGACATTATCAGAATGCCATCTTCAGTGCATAATGGGTAGCTAACATATGAATAAATTATTTACAATGAATAGGATTATGTTTTAGTTACAAAATATCAAAATATTAACATAAAAAATATATACATAAATTTAATTATTGAAAACTTTTAACAGAAAGAAATATTATAAAGAAAATATAGTGTTGTAATGGTGAACTTGAACATTTAAATCAGGATTAGTTTTATTAATGTGGATAGCTTCCTTGATTTTGAGAGAAAATTGTGATTGGTCCGTGTCGATGATTTGAAAACAGGAAGGCGAGAATTTGTTTTTACATGAAGGAGAGGCATTAAGATGTTTATAGATGGTAGAGTTTTTGTCAGTGTGAGTGTGTTCTTTTATCCTGGTAGATAATTGGCGTGAACTTTCACCAAAATAGCGGGAATTACATCCCGCACATGGAAATTGATAAACTACCATAGATTTCGAAAGTCAGGAAGCGGATTTTTAAATGAGAATAAAGATTTTATCTTGAAATTAGCAGAAATAAGTTTAACTTTAATGTCAGTGCAGTAGCGTTTAATGATTTGTGTGAGTTTGCGTTTTGTGTGTCGTGAGTAATCACACATATGATAGTTTGAAGTAATGTTTATTATCGTGTTGTTGTTCATCGTTTGTGTTAGTTGTGGCGTTAGATGAGTCAGTACTTTTCTTGTTGTCCAAATACTGTTGTATTGTGTTGTTGATGAAATGAAAAGGAAAAGAATTACGTTGAAGAGTGAATATTACTTTCTTTAAGTCACGTTGAAAGCCGATTTCTATGTTGTTCAGTTTCCGTGCTCAGTCGGTCAATGGTCGTATAAGTCCAGTTTTGTAATTTAAAGGTGTGAAACTAAAATAATTTGTCATAGTTCTGCATATGTTGGTTTGTGGTACGTATACGTACTGTATAGAGGTCATACAGTTTTTATGTGATTTAGTAAGATGTCAAGAAAGGGCATCTGATTGTCTTGTTCGATTTCGTATGTAAAGTTTATGCATTCATGCTGTTTGTTGATGTATTAGTAAAAGAGTAATGCTTCGTTTTTGTTATGAAAAATACACAAAATGTCATCAATGTATCTGCGGTAAAATAAAGGTTTGTTGTTGTTGTAGTTATTTAATCAGTTGCGTTCATGGAAACCCATAAAGATGTTGCTAAGGGTGTACCCATACTTACCCCGTCAATTTGGTCGTTATACTTACCGTTAAATATGAGTCTCGGCTGTAGCTATTTTAAATAGTAGTTTTCGTTCTGTTGTGTTCATTTTGAATGTAGGGTTGTTAGTAAAAATTAAATCTCTGGCAATGTCTATGGTTTCACTAATTTATCTAGTTGCTCCCATAGTGGATGGCAAACACACAATTGTGGTCACAGTGAAGATGCTGGTGTTGAATGTCGGACATGTAAGAGACTTATTGATGAATTTCAAACACTTTTTCTATGTGAACGACTACAAGGACCAAGAAGCAACCAAGGAATAGGTCGGGTTGAAATATTCTACAATGGACAATGGGGAACAATTTGTAAAGAAAGTTGGGATTTACAAGACGCTGGGGTTGTATGCCTTCAATTTGGTTATAGCAGTGCCGTTAGGGCTTTACAAGGAGGTTCAGTACCTGATGGAAGTGGAACAATATGGTTGGATGATGTTGCTTGTACGGGTTCAGAAGCTAATTTATCTAGTTGCGCCCATAGTGGATGGCAAACACACAATTGTGGTCACAGTGAAGATGCTGGTGTTGAATGTCGGACATGTAAGAGACTTATTGATGAATTTCAAACACTTTTTCTATGTGAAATAGAAAACGTTTTAATTGTAATATGTGACAGTTCAAAAAAAAGGACTTTTTCGACTTGTTTGTAATACAACACTGAATAAATAATTTATTTTTCGTAGATGCACCAGTACGACTACAAGGACCAAGAAGCAACCAAGGAGTAGGTCGGGTTGAAATATTCTACAATGGACAATGGGGAACAATTTGTGACGATAGTTGGGATTTACAAGACTCTGGGGTTGTATGCCGTCAATTAGGTTATAGCAGTGCCGTTAGGGCTTTACAAGGAGGTTCAGTACCTGATGGAAGTGGAACAATATGGTTGGATGATGTTGCTTGTACGGGTTCAGAAGCTAATTTATCTAGTTGCGCCCATAGTGGATGGCAAACACACAATTGTGGTCACAGTGAAGATGCTGGTGTTGAATGTCGGACATGTAAGAGACTTATTGATGAATTTCAAACACTTTTTCTATGTGAAATAGAAAACGTTTTAATTGTACTATGTGACAGTTCAAAAAAAAGGACTTTTGCGACTTTGTTTGTTATACAACACTGCAATAACTACCTTTTAATTTGAACTTGCAAAGTAGTGAATGAGATGTATATGTGGCTATCGTACAATTGCAATTATTTCAAGCAACCTTCATTTTAGTATTAATGAGTGTATTTCGCTAAAATAAATTATGATTGTTGCAGGTGTAATATTGCTTTGTTTATTTACAGCAAGTGCATTATGATACACAGGCCTTTATTTCTGTGACTTTATGAATTTTCAGATGAATTCGTTCATAAAATAACAACAGGCACCTGCCAGGGTAAACTGTACCAAGTTTAGGTTTTTCAGTATTTACAGTGAAAATTAAAGACAACGGCGTGGTGCATTCTGTTTGGATGTGGCCATTTTCTTTATAACTACAACGGTTTATTTCCATTTTTATCATTCAGGAAAAACATAAACTCTGCAGATATTTTTGATTACACTGAGAAATTGACTCGACAAAATGAGAAAATAAATAAGAAATCATTTTTTCTTCATCAGCAAATCTTCAATAGATCAACGTCTACTTTAAATATTTTTAGCGATACATTTACTCAAATCGTCTACGCATTTTTAATGATGTGATCATTGTTTCTATTTCTGACAGTGCTTTTTAACGAACTTCCCCTTTAATCATCCTTGTGATTAAAATTTTTCATAATATCAACACGTGGTTTCGAAAAGTGGAAAGCTAGCAATAAATTCGTTGTATTATACCATCCAAACTTGACGTACTTGGCTTTATGTTGGATGATTCTAGGAGCAGTGGAGCAAGCAACTTTGTCTAAGTCTCCTTTGCATTGGGCTTAGCTACATTGAGATGTTTCGAAAAAAATGCAAAAGCAACAGCAGAAAGTTGTTGGCAAATAAACATACGCAGGTAGGTACTTAGGAATACAACGATTCAAAATTTCTCGAAGTTTAAAGTTTGTCGCGGACCATATGTCTTCAATCGCAAACAATTTTCATGTAAGAATGTGCATGATTTTTTCAATACACATGAGCTAAGCTACGTACGGACACAAAGATGCTTTTTTTCGCCTAGAAAAAAATTCTTTAGTAGTTTTTAATGGGCTGCTAAGCGCCCTTTATCAGAAAATCTATATCAATTTCACAAAAATGATTTGTTCAAAATTTGTACAATAAAAATAATTACAATTGCTATTACAACAGTCCTCGCTCTACTTTAAGACCTCATTCTACACAGGCACCTCTTATAGGAAGTAACTCATTGCTGTTTGATTGAGTCACATCGTAAAGTATTCGTGCATTTTGGAGGCGATAGTATAAAATGGAAGCAATGTTTGCGAAGGTTTCAGGGTCCTTGGAGGAACGATGTTATTCCAACTACTGTTTTGAAATACTAAAACATTTACAGTAAATGGTTTGAACCCGGGAGTATCGTTACATGTTTGTAAATGTAGATCGTCCAGGTTAGTATAGTCCTGAGAAGGACTGTTTTTGTTGTTGTTGACTGACGTTTCGACAACCTTAGCGGTAGTCATCTTCAGAGTGAAAATGACTCTGAATGAATTTATTTCGACTCTGAAGATGACTACCGCTAAGGTTGTCGAAACGTCAGTCAACAACAACAAAAACAGTCCTTCTCAGGACTATACTAACCTGGACGATCTACATTTACAAACATGTAAAACATTTACATTGGCAACACTAAAGTCTTTGGAAATTCATGCCCAGAAGCAACATTATGAAGGAATACCTTGAGTTTAGAAATGAGTGAATTTAAATTGAATGAATCTCTCTATATATAAAGAAGTTTGATAGTATGTCAAGAGTTTGTAACACCTGTTGTCTAAAGAGCTCCTAACTACAACTTAAATAACCCATATCAAATTTTAAAATACTATGGTATTTTTCATAGAAAATCATTTACACTCATTTACTACTAACAAATTAAACCCTTTGAGCCAAGAGTCACGATAAATTAGACACTTTTGTCTGATGTCCCATTTTTACAGCATTGAAGAACAAAGGTATATCTAAGCCAATTTCAAGCATTGTAAACTTTTTACATAAATGAAATTTGTTGTCAATCGTATTTTATTTAATCTTTCATAGAGCTACTTGCACTGTATTATTAGAACACTTTGAGAATAAGAAGCACATTTAGCTGGTAATTTAGAATTGTCTCTCCAAGCACAGCATGTTAAAGATGTGTGTGAAAAACGTCACTCTATTTTTCCAATGTATAACCAAGCTTCCACTGGAATACCATCTGGTCTAACATGATACGACTGATGAAATATATTTGTACAATGAAATATATGTTAAATATATTATTGTATTTAGACTGGACGATGATCAATCTTCGAATTCGAACTAATTAATTCACTCTACAAGTTTTCTACTTTCCAGCAAACCACACACGTTTGCCTACATTCATTGTTTTGTTACATATGTATGATTCTGCGTTTGAGAAGTTACAACCTTGAAAAACACAAATTACCCAAAACCAAATTTAGAAGTTGTTAAATAACTTTTTGGTATGTATCAGAATCATTAAAAACCCGAAATGAGGTCATACGTACTTGAAGTTTAGAATTAGTGGGCTTAAATCATCCGGGTTAAACGATGTCTGAACAATTCAGCAAAGTGTACAACATGTTGCCGACTTGAGGTTATACACAATGCTATGCATGTTTTATTCGTCTAAATTCGCAGGCGATATGCTAATGAATCGAAGTTAAATACACAAAAAATCGCCATTTTGCGTGGAGTTAGAGTGACTGCCATTTCAACAACAATTATTGCCGCTTCTTATGGAAAGGACTCCGTATGGGTAGTTTTGAACTCCAAAGCAAGGAATACTACCAAGAAAAATGCTGACCTAAGGTTGAGCTTTGCATGGATAAAGAAATAAGAAGGAACAGTTCAGGCACTACAAGTCGTTTTAAGAAAGACTGAATTTATAGCAACTCCATTCTATCAAAGCATTCGTTTTATAGATTAACTAACACACGAGGAAAGTAGACTATACAGGAGAAATTACGTAAAGCAAAATAAAATTAACGAATATTTGAATTCGTTCAACCATCGATGAATCATAGCTCAAATACGATAAGTCATAAAGTAGAAATTAGCCGCACATGCACAAATTGTTGTTAAAGCAACTAACTCACCTATGACAAGACATTGGCAATCTTTGTCAGCCGCCTGATTTTCTCTAATGAAGCTTCCATGTGTCCATATTCCTCCATAGATGTACCAATGTGTACGAGAGTATTCTTAAATTGCATCTGAGATGGCACCCAAACTTTAGCTGAACCGTGAAACTCTTTCGCTCCAGTGGACTTTAATATTTCAAGTAAATTATCCTCGTTTATCCCACCACCTAACAAAGACATGTTAATGCGTAATGAGTAATTACGCAGTCACAGCATAGGGAATATCCAGTAGGTCCACTTTGCATTGCAACTGTTTGCTGTGTATTCTATTAGATTACAGGCTGCTGTTAGCCATTTCATCATTCCAATTGATCAAAAAAGAAATTTACATGCTGCCACTATGGCAATTACGTATATTTGAAATAAAGCCTATTTTATACGTCGCATTTTACATGTGTCGAATGAATTTGAGACAAAAGACAATGAGATAAAGTTCCTCATTATCTTTTGTTTTGAATGATTTCGACTCATGTAAAATGCAACGTATAAAACAGGCCTAGTATATGCGTGACACGAAACAACTCAATCGAGTTGCTCTACGGTATATTCATGATACAATGAGTCAAAAAATAGGTAGATCCCATTGGGAAAACGTAGCAGGAACATGCAGTAGCGTAGCTAGCCCTCAAAATTGCTCGTGATATGTAAATTTCAGATGACAAGCATTGTTCACTTCTTTGGAATCTTTTGTTTTTACAGTGAGTGTACACGTAAATATTTAAATAGCACGACCAAACTTGCATGCAGGCTGGCTACGCCACTGAAGATGGCAAGATGACAATGGGACAAAATGTAGGTTGTGTAGGTGGTTTCAGTAGCAAAAACTAAAACTACAGCGACGTGTGTCAATTTCGTGTAATTACTTAATGGATTACCTGGCATGATCAAAATTCTTTCGCGAGCCTATACGAATAAAATAGAACGTTAAACATGACTCTTCTCTCTTTTAAGTAGATCAAATATTTGGTGGGAGAAATGCGGTCATTTGATTTACTTACGTTCTAGAAACTTTACTAGATGGAGTAATTTTTTTATTTTATTCAATTCACTTTTAAATAAGTGCTTTTTAAAAAGATTTTACGACAAAAGCAACCTAGCAATGGAGTGCAAGCCAAATTAAATCAGTGTCAAATTAATAAGATAATATGAAAATTTATCGTTACTCCTACAAAGAAAATACTTATAGTCGAAGTTTAGCCATGTCCGGGGACGGAATTTTTTTTTGGGGGGGAGGGTGCTCTAAAATAGTGTTTAGAATAGTATTACAATACGTAAATAGTTTTACAGTATTAGAATTGAAGTAAACTACTTAACGCACATTCATTGACAAAATTAAAAAATGTAACATTTTCTTAACAAAGCTTTCTTGGCTTTCGTTTCAAATCTTCGATGGTTTTCACGTAAACTCATCTGAAGAACTAAATAATTTTCAAGCGTTTGAGACAATATAAAAAGGGTCACTGAAGATTCAATTATTCCAGCTTAGAAATACTTGAAGCTAGCTATAAAATTGTCAATCCGATCTTTAAAAAAAGCACCGTCGAGTAGACAATTGAACAAGCGTCCCTCATATTATACCTGTTGCACAAGGTTTTTGATGCTATGCAATCCTTCAACAGCCGTTGGTCGTGCTCCACTCGTGAGAACACGACTGCACCCGATGTTTATCAAACTCTCCAATGCAACGCTTTGATCCGGGACCATGTCAAAGGCTATTATAAAATACAAACATAAAAATTGCTCTGATCTGTTCACGAGTCCTCCCTAAACTTTCCACGGTTTTATTTAAAACAACAAATCAATAACAACAATGTATTGATTAAGAATACAGTAATATATCCAAAAATACATTGCTAAATTTTAAAAGGGGGGGTTGGAAATATTTACCACTGTTATCAAGGGGACCACACATCCCTTCTTTAATACACCCCAAGGCGTATCTATGAAGACTTTCATTATTGACCAAATCAAGTCTAATCTTTACACTACAAAACTGTGAGGGGGGCTAGGGGGCCTTGAACCCCCCCATAATTTTCAAAGATAAAAGTCTTGCGCCAAATCTCTCAAATCACACCAACATAACATGACATGTGATGTTAAATAATAACTATTTGATAGACTTCTGTACTGTACACGTACTAGCAGACGCATTTAACCTTGTGTGTGTAGGATTATGTGGACGTAGGAATCCTTTAATTAAACTTCTGGTGATCAAATTTTATAAGTCTGCCTATAGACATGCCCTGGAATCTTTCTAGAAATCTCATGCCTCGAGGACGAGTCCTCTCCTCCCAGTATTTAATTCATAAAGTATCTATCACTGGGGTCAACAAAGGTATATTCATAATAAAATTTGGCATCCAGTAAAGACAATATCAATACATGGTTGGTGCTAAGGCTTATCTGTTTGGCAATTGATTTAAGATTCATTACGTGCAGCTTGATTTGACTGGTCCGTAAACAACGCTACATAACTTAGAAGCATATAGACCATAAAATTTTCTTCACACTTTATACGAGCGATGAGCAATTTATTCGTAGGCAGATCGGGCTGGTGGGAGTTGGGGTTGAGACTGCAGGGCAGATATTGGGAAATATTTGCTAGAATTTAGGGAATTAGGTAAGTACTGAAAAGGTTATAGAAGAGTAAAAATGAACTTTAACTGACCACCGTCTAAAAAATGTGATGCCAGTACAACAAAAAGATTAATTCATGACAATTAACCAGTGTATTTTGTCCATTTGACTGAACATTAAACCACAATTGAGCTATTGGCTGTGCCTTGATAACGATAGCCTTATTTCCATAAAACAGACCAGTTATGTACTTCATGTGAATGAAAACATTTTTTTGGATGGTCTTTTCAATTCAATAAAGTATTATTCTTTCTTGAATAACCAAAACTCACCTCGATGGAATGTAACTGGTAGTGGTTTGACCAAATCTTCATGAGAGTAACAAAAGAAATGCATTTACTTTATCATGCCAGTTTATGTATTAAGCAAAGTCCGACAATGTTAGTGTATTACCTATAATGTATTGACAACATTTAACATCAATTTTTCCATGTCTATATAGAATGTAAACAGATTTAGAAAATACACAATGAATAAATGAATCAAAAGTTTACCATCACCAATGATTATACTTCATAAAAATATGTTATGTATAAGTAGGCATAAGCAGGGCCATTTAAAAAGCAAGGGAAAGAAGAGCATTTCCCTGGGCCACATGTTGCATGAGGGAGGGGTTGATAAAAGGAGACAAATCATGGAGAAAGAAATGATATTAAATACATTGTGTTGATTATATTACCTATCAAGTATTCCAAATACAATTCCATCAGCTCCAGCATTAATTAGCTGCTTGCAATCTTCAATCATCACTTCAAACTCTGTTTCAGAATAGAAGAAGTCGCCACCCCTGGGTCGTATCATTACAAACACGGGTAGGGATACCTTTCGCTTGACCACCTTCAACAGACCTGAGCATTTTTAAATTGCAAAAAATGTCAGTTAGTTAACTATGACGGTCTGTTAAAGTGCATAATGGTGATCTAACATTGCAATAGAGATTCATTATTATCTTCTATCTAGTGGCTCATAAGAAATGATTAGATGTTGAAACTTCTGTGTTTCATGACAATCATATAATGTACTGTATATAAGACTTAGGGGAGCATTTGAGAGGGTGTAGCGGGGACAAGAGCCCAATATTTTTGTAAGACTAAAAATCTTGCACCAAATAATAAATGGCCCAATCACACCAGTATAGGTATGTATGGGCATTAAAGCTTCTTGACTTTTTTATTCTAGAGCCTAGTCTCCTAATATTTCATAGCATCTGCCACTGATACGACTTCTATGTTTAACCTTACCTACACTTGGTGATACTCCGCCTTCTAAAAGGTCTGTGCAGAGCTCAATCCGTTTTGCACCTAAAAAACCATTCCACTGTTGTTGAGCATGGTAAAATACTTATGAAAGAAAATACTTATGTAAAAGTAAAATACTTATGCAAACCTTAAAAACACTTGGTAGAAATATTCATGAAATTGAAAGGTTCAAACACGTATTTCAACACATTAATACATGGATATTGTAAAATCGACGGTTTAAAACAAAAAACTACGATATTAGTAATTCTATTAATATATAATTATGTAATTTTATTGTGCCACGGACGACTAACATTTCATGTACAATGAATGAAAAGTGCACGTCAAACGTGTAGAATTAAATACCTCCAATTTCGGCGTTTATTGCAGATCTAACTGAATCAACACAAACTTCCATATTGCACAATATTTTGCATCCACATGGTTTCGAATCCTAATTTCCATCTATCAAAGTCACAACTGACAGACGGCCACTGCCGACAAAGATGATGAAAATATGCTATCTCCAATTTCGCATCCATCAAATTCAGTAGTGTCGATAAAAAGAATTTGCTTTTTCAGTCAAACGCTTTCTTGCTTGGTGCTGTCGAAGTTAAAATGAAGAAAATTTTACAAAAAATATGATGCATCAACGACGATCTTTAATATGAGAAGGCATCTTAACTTGAACTGTTTTCTTAAGAAATGGTAAGATTATTTTTTTCTATAAATCTTTTACCAGAGTAAAGTAAATGTAAGAACATCATGCAGTTTACTACGTTGTAGTTTATATAAATTTTAAATACAAAGTGCAAATTAAAGCTTGATTACATTTTTGAAGCCATGTCGATTTTATGTAAGACTCAGCCATTATTTTCGCGTGGAAACAATGGAAAAACTTAATTCATCATACAATTTAGTTTCCGCTGAACATGCATTAGCAAACTATTTAAAGTAACGCTGACTTACAATGCCTATAGGCTTTGAGATCAACAATTTCAACTAAGCAGCCATTTATTTCTTTCGACACTGAACATAATAACAACACTTCAAATAGCAATTCGTTGTGTCTTCTTCGATGTCTTCTGATCAATGATGCTAGTAAGGATTATGACTAGATGCATCGAAATACTTCGGATGTATGAAGCTTGAATTCAAACCTTGAGGAAATTAAATTTCAACCAAGTCGATTGAAAATAGTCTAGTGCATGATTACTAGTGCTGTATAATTGCATACTCTTCGGTGGAGAAGGCAAAACTAATAACAAATCTTACAATCAACACAAAGAGTGGGACAAAATTGCATATTTCTCTTATGAAACAGGTGCTTCGAATACAATCCATGTAAAGCCTGGTTTTTACTTGCGTCATAAGCATAAGGACAAGTAAAAACAAAAGAAAATACAAGAGAATGCAGCTTGTCACAAGCTTAAAGGTGGAACAAAAGCAAATTGAAAAGAAAATCCCTTTTGGCTTTGCTTCCTCCAACCTCAGGAGAATAAGCTTTGCATTGTTTCTCGCTTCTGCTTATGCTGCTAGTAAAAACCATACTTATAAGTCAGTACCTAACAATATTTTACTCGTGGGATTAGAAGAGTGATGCAGCATTAAATTTCTCACATAGGTCTTCCTTTTTTTATCAACCCTGTGCGCATAATAAGCTGAAACTTATAATTTATTCTGAAAATTTGAATGACATATGACATGCTCAACAGCGAATGAAGTTAGCGTTAATTGGAGCGAAGTACGTATTTCAAAGTATGCAAGTACAAAGCGCTCTTTAGAGTACAATTATATCGCCGTTTTTAACGCTTTAGCTGGTGTAGCTGCAATTTTGTCATCATTTATTTGACTACCAACCGGCAATTACTTTTTCGACGAAAGAAACCGTAGCTAATTTCGTTTTGTTTGTAGCCTTTTTGCCTCAATCACAACTTGGAAATGATGGGAAAATATTTGGTGATTTTGATCGTTGTATTGAGGTATGTGTGGTTTTAATTTGCAAACAAGTGTCCAACTCGTTATCTCGACACTTTCGATACGTATAGTTTTAATCTTAATCTTTAACTTTAACGCATTTGTTATTTTCCACGTGGAAAGCAAACAACATGCTTTGTGACATTCATTATTTTCAAAAACATGGCGACATATCGAAAGAGCATTTTTAATCAGACACAAAGAAGAGTTTCTACAACCCCCACAACAGATGTCAATGAAAAAATATACATATTAACATCATAGCTTTTTTCAATTTTAACTAGGTGTTTTCGTCCGGTTTGAATTGAATCTCTGTTGAAAACAAAAATTGTGTAGGCTAGCAAACTTGTTAAGGAAATGCCGTTCAAGACTAACATGGCTTACAAAGATTTTAAGATTACATGAAACCGCATTCTTTAATGCACATTTTTTTTCAATCATTTTTGTTTGTCAATTCATTGTAGCTTTATCTTGTTTAGTCATGAAGCACAAAACTCAAAGGAAAATGAAAACGTTGGACTGTCCCATGCAACAATTAGGTATTGCAAAAACATGACCTGGATGAAGAAATATCAGAGACAGTATTGCTATAGTTACCCCAAAATGATCGATGTCATCAAAGAAGGTGTGAACACAGCTTTGAGCAAATGTAGAGATCGGTTTCGCTCAGAAAGGTGGAACTGCACTCCTTTGAACTGGGAACAAGTCTTGAGTGGTGGAGGATTGTTGAAAAAAGGTAGTATTTTACTAACTGTATTCAAAGTTTACAAATCGTCTGGCTTTATGTATTTTCAAGGCAGTAGTACGCAAACCGTCCGCAAAACTGTGTTTTTAGTCAAATCTTTTAAATAGCACACACCAAGAAGCATTTTCTTCAGGGATCTCGGACTTAGAAGTTGGTTTTTTGTTCATGTACCGAAACATACAGTGAAGGTCACGGGTCTCAAAAATGTTGCGTTATAAAACTGTATACCCTGTATTACATGAAAAAACAAGTTGAAATAATCTTTCCCTGTATTAACAACCAATCTGTTTAGCCTCGGCAGAAACGGCGTATGTCCAAGCGTTGACTGTGGCCAGCGTCATGATAACGATTGCACGTGTCTGTAGACAAAAGTCGACTAAGTATTGCGGTTGTGGCGTCCTGGGGCGAAGACAAAGCTCTGACCCGGCAATATTGGAAGGTTGTTCATACGACGTCGACTTCGGTGAATATCTCGCCAAGAGCATCATGGGACCGAATAACGGAAAGTCCCACAAGAAAAGGGCAAAGCAACATAATCAAATGGTTGGTGTCAAGGTAAGCCTGAACGTGAACAGCACGTGTGATGTCGTGCTGAAATGAAACAGCTCGATATTATATTTGAGTGTTCAGTTTTCCTCGGTTTTCCTCTGTTCATTTTATCTGAAAATGTGATATATCTATAAAAATGCGACATTCATATGATAAATATTTAAATATGAAGCCTCTTCCTATAAAGAGACAACCGCATTGCGAAAATTAAGAATGTCCGTACACCCGGACACCCAAAGCTTCCCAAGGCCCTGTGTCGTGTTTAGTTAGACTAAATAATCACACATATCGATTTGGTTCAGTTCAAATTGTCTTAATTTTACTACGGCGAAGAAAAATAAAAGCTGAATAAATCAGAGTAAGGTGCCGCATGATGTTTCAGAAATCAATATTTTTAAGCCTTCAAGTTCCATAACGTACTGACTTGCCGAAAATCTTCACAATAAAATCATTACATCTATTTTCTCGTCTATAGCTTGTGCGTAGAAGCGTGTATCGGAAATGCGAATGCGTTTCATTACTGGTGGAAAACTGCTGGCGAAAAATATGCATTTGGAGTGTTCCCTTCACACTTGAGAAGATCGAGAGGGAACTTTGGAGACTGTACGAGAATCCCACGCGAACTCGTTGGAACAGGACAAGCCACGAACTGTATCCGAAAGTGAAATCTTCCACCCGCGTAAAAAAGAAATGGCTAAAAGCTCGTAAAAGGATCAAAGGAAAACTTGTATATTTTAAGCGATCGGAAAATTTTTGCAAACCAAACAACTCCCTAGGTATTGTGGGAACGTTTGGTCGCACATGCAATAGTACCTCGCAAGGCCAAGACAATTGCGATAATTTATGCTGTGGGCGTTCTTTTGAGACTAAAGTGGGGTACACCAACGTTCCATGTAATTGTCGGTTCGTGTGGTGCTGTAAAGTCAATTGTGAGACCTGCAAAGAAGAAAGATCCATTGAAACTTGTCTTTAGTTGTTGATGCAAACGGATACACATAGTTGGAGTTGAAATAATGGCGAACACAATGTTCGTTCTATAGTTGCGTATGTTACATTTTAGTTGCAATGTTTGCTATTGTTTGAATCTCGTTTCAGAGTTTCGCACAGCTTCTCGTGTAGATTAAATTTTGTAACTTTGCGTTTTCAGTCGTGTATAACTTATGTTGTGTGTTGAATAATTGGTTTTATTTATACATTTTGAGAAACCAGTGCCACACTTAATCATGAATGAAATACAAGTTAAATACAAATACAAATTCAAAACAAGTTGGTCTAAGGCCTTCATATACGAAGTGATTGTCATAACATCATACAGCCGGTGTAGACTGGGTCGAGTAAGTGAGTTCATGACGTGAATTTAGAAACATGACGTCGCATGACAATCAACCCTTCGTGATTGCTACTTGAGCGCAAAACATATTAAATTTAGAAGAGATTCATTAAAAATTCTTCATCTCCAATGAGTACTACTGACGTAGCAAATTCGATAATTGGGGGGGGGGTCTTCATTTACGCATGTTTCGCCGTAATAAGTTTCTTTCAAATGAATTGTTTTGGACGTACTAAGACATGCATATTTGAATCTACATCCCTTTCAATTAACGCACTAAACAGTCTAAGTAACATTTTGAAAGCTTAGAACTTACAAGTCGTGGACTGAACTTGAAAATTGTTGGAGACGAATCGACTCTCTGGGAATTGTGGGCACGTTTTCGTGTGGTGCTGTAAAGTCGACTGGGAGAACTGCAAAGAACGATCCTTCGAAACTTGTCTTTAGTTGTTTATGCAAATGATACACATAGTTGGAGTTAAAATAATGATAACGTTTTGAACGATTAATACTTACAAGTCGTGGAGTGAACATGAAAAGCCTCTAAAAAATGTCATCTTGGGACATGCAAGGACGCCAGGAAAATTACCAATTGTTCATTTTACACGTGCCAGAGCAAATCATTTACCATCACGTCAGCGAAAAAATTTACGTCTTCCATCCACTGATCTGAAACCTGCTATCTTTATAATGGCTTTAAATTCCCAAAAATAACAGGAATACGTCGTCACTAGTAACCGGGTGACAACAATGTGGGTGTTTTATTGCAATGCGCTATCTAGTTTATTATACACATCTATGCTTACATCTAAAGCAGTCAAACTCTGACAGCATTGAAAATGTCAACTGATTATGCCAACCCAAAAGACAACGAAGGGTGTAGGGAATTGTCTTAGTACGTGCGTAACGAAAGGAGGACATATTTGATTAGTTCGTAAAAGGAGGAGAGGGGTGCAGTTAGCTGTCGTTTTGCACTATTTTAATGTAAATATGCTAATTTCGAGTAGCAAAGTGCATTTGTGCATGAAGTATTGTATATTATTGTACATTAGTGTCAAAGGGGAGGCAGTGTTTCAAATGTGGAAATGTCGGAAAAAAGTGGGAGTTATTATTTCAGATCATTACCATTCTTTCATGAATCTCAATTTAAACTCATCATTTACAAACCGTTGACGAAAAACCATTTGAAAATATTTCAAGCATTTTACTATTTAATCGCTTTCAACTTGAAAATACAGTAGCAATATGTTGACATGAAAATGACATTTAATGCCACATAGAAATTCTTATATCACCTCATTCCACGTAAATGTTGCACAATGTTTAATCAATGAGGTTTAACACCGACACCACCGGCTAAATCATAGACTTTCCGTGCAACAGCTAGGGCGAGACTCTCCGCTTCCTCGCGAGTTGCAGCTTCCGCATACACTCTTACGACATCTTCGGTACCCGAGGGTCGGACAAACGACCTGCCGTTTTTTACACCTGCTACTAGCTTGTCAATCTCCGGTTGTAAACCTTTTGGCAAGGTGACCTTCCTTTCAGCATCAGTCGTAACGACAACCGTACGATCGTTAACTTGAATTTTTCGCTGTCGATTCGGCAAGTCAACATAACATTGGTCCCAGTCTTTCAGACTCCAACCCTTCTTAGCTAAAATTGCTTCCACGATCAACATATCTGATATAGAATCGCCAACAGTCTCATTCACGAGTTCCATCAACGCTTTCAAATCCTCCAGTTTTACACGTATCTCCGGCAGGGTTTCCGCTCCTAGCAGTGCCTCGTTCAACTTAGCTTTGAAATCGTCGCTAAACAACACCGTACCGTGACCATTCGCTTCAAAATAAACGCCGATGTCGAAGTCGTTCGCCTTCTTGTGCAAATGCTTTACCCCAGTCTTAACACAAGCGACGGGTACAGCTAAGTGGCTGTCCAGGTAAGCAGTGGAACTACCGTTCGCATAAGCTGTCTGAACAACTCCCAAGCCTCGCTCAAGCGTTAAACGTGAACTCACTAAAATATCTTTGAAAAAACCGGCTATTAACGTGGAAATCTTGTCGCCGTCAAGTAAACGAAACGATCCAGTTTCATCCAGATAAAAATACACAATTCGATCAGCATCTCCGTCAACGGAAGCGTACTTTTCGCCAACAATCATTTCCAGGCCTTCCGGAGCCTTCTGGGAAACTTTAACAAAATCCGCACCGCAATTTTTATTTAGTTCACCGGAGGTACCGTCATTATAAACGCGCATGGGCAATGCGTTTTCCAAATACTTTCCCATCGCGGCAAACTTCAATGCACCCACGCCATTCGCACCATCAATATTGATGGATGATAGAGTCAGGGATTTCGTTAACTTTAGGAAAGCAGATGAGATTTTTTGGTAATAACCCTCTTCACTTGCCTTTCCATAGTCGGGATCGTTAGTGCAGCGCACAATGTAATGAAGTTGAGGAGTTGTCAAGATACCTACATAAATATGTTTTGAAAATTTCGTATTTAAGCAGTTTCCAGATATAATGTTTCCTAATGTGATAACCGTTTCCTTTGTCGGCAATAGTGGCATTCAGGCATTGGTTTTATAATTGGTCGATACAAACTCCTAAATCAGCAATTCAAAATTCTACAGTATTGCAAAAGAAAATATTTAAAATGCCTCATTGCTAATTTGCTTCCACGACAATACACAATAACATAAAACAAAACTGCAAGTCCGAACCGTGTAATGAATATTTTGAAAGATGTATAATTTTCAGGATACAACTTTGCTACACAGGGATTGGATGCAATTTATTGAGTTTGCAAATATTTGTCTAGTGTCGCTCGTGTTCTTTCTCCGTTAATATTACCACAAAAAAGCGAACGAGCAGTTTTTGTGCCTCTAATAGCATGGATTTGGCAGCCAGCTGCGCCAACATCAAAGAGATAGCAAGGTAGCCTTTTCGGCAGAGAAAATAGTGTAATAAATTGCAAGTGTATGATAAAGGCATGGCAATTGAGGCGTACGTGCAAAATTGTTTCGGCTATGCAATTTTCACTCACTGAAATAACAATAGATTGCAAATTTTTTCTTCATTGCTCCTCAGCAAGACGTTCGTGATATTATCACAAAATACAGACATATTTATTAATGACTGTCCGTAGTAACTAAATCATAACATTTTAAGTCGATATTTTATGCGTCAGAACAGAACAGGACAAAAAAAATTTCGATGAATTTGTACTGTGTAAGGAATAGATGGCTTGCAGTAGGTAAAAATATGGTGAATAAGCAAACTGCTTCACACTGTGATGTTGTAACTACCACTTCTGCAGCTACACTGTCCTGACTCATCAGATAGAAAAGCACATGAGACACACACTTGATAAAAAATTAAATGTCGAATGATTTCAGGCCTACATGTATAACTAAACAACTCCATCATGTTAACACACTAATCATTCATGCCAATATACCTTGGTATGTGTGACATGCTCAACAAATCTCAAAATAACATGGTCTCTACTTAACCAATAAATACAGTTAAAAATACTTGTAAAGATGTGGCATAAAATTGAGTAAATAGACTCGACTCAATATCAAACATTTACTGAACATGGTGATCGGAAAAACTTTAAGAATCATTGGCATTATGATGGCACTCATTAGCATTTTTCTGACAAAATTATTTCACTTTGAATGGCTCTTGGTTCATTCGAAAAAATGCTTGTAAGACTGAGCGACTATATGGGAATTTCTTCAGGTGGTATATACATTAAATTGGATTAAGATGATTACATGTGTAAAATCAACTTTTAACATCCTACATACCAGACAGATTCATTCTCAGGTTCAGTGGCATAAGCAAACTCAATAATAGGAGGGGGAGTTGTGTAGGGTATTCAGTAACAATACCTTGGGTACAAAAATATTTCCCCAACAAGATAATCCTGCTGGGTTGGCCACTAATGTATAATTACACAAAATTAAATATAATCACAGTAAACTTCAAAACTACCAGCTTACCATTTGAATATCAACAAAACTTTTTCAGATTAATATTAGCATACCTAAGTCTTTAAACTTCCCGCGGAAGGCCTTGGCTGCATCAAGCGCTGATTGGACAAGCTCGACGCCTGAGGGTCTGGTATCCCTGGCAAGCACGATGTTCCCATCATTGCTCCAATCTTGACAAGTAGATTTAACACGTTTGGTGAGATCACGCAAGCATTGCCCAATATCTTCACTATTGGCTAACTCCGTGGCATGATTCTCCCAAGCGGCTTCAAGCATCTCTCCCATTGGATCAATCAGTTTCACGCCGTTGTCTTGAACCGCATTGTGCGAAGCAGTCACCATGAGACCTATAGTTTGGTTCCCGCAAGCGCGAGATCTTAGGACAGCAAGTAATCCCATGCGATACATCACAGAGGGAAGAAGCTCTGCTTTGAGACGAAAGCCAGCCGTGCCATACGTATATTTGACATCCGGCTTCGGATATTTCGAAGCTTTATTCAAAACATTTTGGAACATTTCCTCATCCATATTGTCAAATGTTTTGCTTTCGTGGCATTTGCTGCACTTGCGCAGTAACAACTACTCTCAGAATTTTCCCACTCCCCCCTGTTCTAGATTTATACCATGCTCCTTTGCAAGCGTGCTTTCTCTTCCAAAGTGGCCATTTTCAAATTTCATCCAAGTTTATAAAATAGGTAATGAATCCATTATTATCTCATCAATCTTTGTGTTTCATTGGTGTTTGAACTACTAGTTTTATGTCATGCCAAATTACTCAGTCGAAGATTTTATCAAGTGATGAATTAGGCCTTTTTTTCGACAAAAAGCTCGCTAAATTCGCCGACGTCAATTTCGAAATCAATCCTTTAATTGTTATTTTTCTTTACACAGCCGCGGCATTGTTTTTTCGTGTTTATGCTTGTGGCTGGGTAACCCAACGAATAATTAGATACTCAGTACTGATCGTATTTGGACAATGCATATCATTTGGTCAATCTGATTTGATTTGTTTATATTGTGTAGTTGGAGAAATCTGTGTTAAATTGATATATATACCAATATCTGAATTTATTGCTTTGTATGCACTTTCTACTGTGAAATCAAATATAAGTTTCACCCCAGCTTACTAATGACTTTGCTGTGCAGCCGGTGCTCATGAAAGATCTAGTCCTTATTGCCCCGTTTGCATTCTATGTATAATTGTTTGATTTGTTTCTTGCTAATGTTTATATGTTTGTTTTCCTTAAATGAATTTAGTCGCAAAATAAATCAAAACTATGTCTTCTCCAAACTTGGAGATGGCCGTTGGCCTCAAGAAAGGACACAAGGTCACGAAGAATGCAACTAGTAAAGTTAAGCCGTCTAGACAAAAGGGTGTAAGTAATACTGAAAATGAAATTGTTATGTGAAAAGTTTTAGTACCATTTAGTTTTTACCTAGCTACCACTGCAACTATGAATGCATATTGACAATTCAGTTCTTTTCACTACCTCCGCATAATGATGACTAAAGGTGTAAGCAGTATGACTCATGTGGTTTCCACCAATTTTTCTTGACAGCCAAAGTAACTTATGTTCCCATTTGAAAGTAAAGAAGAGTAAACCCATAGTTTCTTTAAATGTTTTGGTAGGTTTGCAACAAACGAGTCAAACTGATCCGAGACTTGATCCGAGAAGTTACGGTTATGCTCCTTATGAAAGGCGTTGCATGGAAATGTTGCGTATTGGAAAAGATAAAAAAGCGCTGAAGTTTGTAAAGAAAAGGGTGAGTGACCAAGCCAAGGAGCTAGAAATCTTTCAAGTTTGGTTGTGCTGTGTAAATTTTTCAGTGTTTACTCACTGTAAACACAATAGATTTCTAAAGAAGTGAATAATGATTATGATCTGAAATTTACAAAGCACTACCAATTTTTGCCTGCTGGCTACCCGGCTGCTTTCAAAAGTTATCTGCTGTGGCGTTCATGCCTGTATAAAGTATTTAACTTTCTAGTAGCAAACTTTGAAGATAAACATTTTCTAAAAAAATTATTTGCAATTATTAAAAACAAGCATTTGCTGTTAAGGGTTTCATAGTTCACGAAAAGATTACAAATCACAATGTAATCTGACTGATGTCTTCATAACACAGTTGAACCTGTGCTTAGTGGCACTGTATGTAGCAGTAATCCTTGTGTGGTCACCAGGCAATATCCCAAAAATTTAATAATAGAAATACTATTGAAATTACCTTAATTAAGCAGTCGCCTCTATTACAGTCACGGCAATAAAAGCATTCCAAAAATATTTCATCAGCACATTAGCTTACTTTTATCAATTGATTTAAAGAGTTCCTCAACAAAATTCGTTGAAAAACTTCTAGCTTCATGTTTTGAATTGACCAATCATATAATGTGCAATTTTTAAACCAACTAGTCACAACAAAGCTTTGTGAATCACTTTGTAACTGAATGAATTCAGGCATCGGGTTAAATTCAGTAAAATTGTTGCTATTTTTTAAAAGGAAAGATATTCTTTGAAAATTGGGAAATTGCAACTACCAGAAGTAAAAACTTAAGGTGGAATTAAGGTCATCGGAGCTGACTGAAATGGCTAAACAAATATTATGATGATCACAAAGATTTTATTGTTGACAGCCGTCAAAATAATAGTCAGCGCTATAAATAGAATCACGATTAATTCCCAGTAAACATAGCTTCTGGTGATTGCCAATTCACAAGTTTGTCAAAAGCTTGTACATTTTAAGAAATTTCAGCATTTAAAAGTCATTTATACTGGGGGAAAATTCAATCAAATTTCTTTCAGTTACGGAGTGATTCACAAAGCCTTGACGTGATTGGTTAATTTAAAAAAACGCATGGTATGATTGGTCAATTCAAAATAGGAATAACCAAAATTTAGGAGTTTTTCAAAGAGTTTCGTTGAGGAACTCTTTAAATCTATTGATAAAAGTGAGCTAATGTGTTGATGAAATATTTTCGGAACGCGTCTATTGCCGCGACTGTAAACGGACACAGTCACCAAGGTCCTAAATTGAAGTTTTCATTATCTTGAATCTTTTTGAACAGTTTGCTGCAATAGCAATCTTCTGTGTCTAAGTCTTTGTTCCTGCTAGTAATTCTGTTTCCTTTCCTAAAACTCGCCTTTATTTAGCTCGGAACGCATCGTCGAGCCAAAAGAAAACGCGAAGAAATGCAAGGTGTAATTGCTGCTCAAAGAAAGGCCCAACATTGAAGCCATTATCAATGTGTTTATAAATAAATCTTTGAAATTCGACTTTGTGAATCCTTTGTGAATTATTTACTGTCATGTTTGAAACATCTACTGGGGAATAGAATAGATATTTTGTTGAACACGTGCTCTTGTTTGAAACATGCTTTTCAACAGTACTCAGATACCCATAGGCATTTTTTAAAGCTATCCCTTCATTAGAAACCTTTGAATGATATCAGCTGAATGGCAATTCTCCCAACACTAGTTTACAAGATTGTTTCATGGACACTTCTATGAATTAAAGTAGTTTTTAGAAATCGGTGTTGATTTTGACAGTAAGAAATACTTTAGAAAATCGTTCTCGTTGAAAACAATGATATCAAAGTCACTAGTGACGTTCTCTAAAGACTTAGCAATTCACCTAGAGAAGCCCCTCGTAATCAAGTTTCACTATACTAACCGGAAAAGTCTGGTCGTACGCTATTGGATCAATTGCTTACAATGAACAATTTTGTAATTTTTCCGTTATGGAGTTGTGTTCCACCACGACCGTTAACATTTTTCATATCAAAGGCGAAGGTGACGCATGACGCAATGAGAATCCTTAGACATACCAAATTCGAAAGGCTATTACATGTCACCAATAAAACTTTACATTATCAGTTACTAGGTTAGAATTCTTCAAAAACTGTCCTTACACACGCGGTGCACTTCTATCATTTGTAACTGTCCTGCGCAATGTCCTACCTTCAATAATGGACTTGAGCAGGTTCTGCCTCTCACTTTTGTTTCCTTGGTTGCCGTCATTTCTGTGTAGAATCGATGAGACCGGAGGCGCTTTGGGCATAGAAGGCGTCGTCTTAGGATGACTTGGAAGTGTTTTTTGTTGAGGCAAAGAATCAGACTTGGTAATGAAAGGTTTCTTGGAAAGAGATGGCTTATCGGGGAGGTTTTTAGAGGTTGACAAATTCTGCGACTCAGAGGTAAGTGGGGATGTATGGGTATCCGATGACGTAGATGAAAACGACGAGCGACGCGAGTTAGCTTCATCTTCGGATTGCTCCAGGACATCATGACGTTGTTGAATGGCTTGTTTGATTGAATCCATCAAGGCTTCTACACCAAAGAGCGACCGCTTGCGTTGATCACCTGACGAATCATGCTTCATAGCGTCCGAAGGACGGCTTTCCGTATCCATTGACGGGTCGTATTCTAACTCCTGTGAAGAAACATCATATTTAACAGCTTTAGATAAATCTAGAGATGCCTCGTCGCTTAAAGAATGTTCTGGTGACGTCACGACTATTTCGACAGGGCGTTTGAGTAAAATAGGATTTGATATCTTTTCCTCTTCAGGGTCATACGTTACATGAGACCTGAAATCAATGAAATAAAAACCACGTTATCATTCTCAAAACAATCTAATAACCAGGACAAGCAGACAATTTCAAATAATACAAAATAAAGCACATTCCAAAGAGGGACATCTCGTTTTCTTGATATTCAAGATATTACAAGAGTTTGAAACAAAATAATGTGTAATATTTCGTCTTTATTCCAAAGACATCATCAGACTTATCAAAAGTCTGATGATGTCTTTGGAATAAAGACGAAGTATTACACATTATTTTGTTTCAAACTCTTGTAATATCTTGAATATCAAGAAAACGAGATGTCCCTCCTCGGAATGTGCTTTATTTTGTATTAAAACAATCTAAAGAGGAATCGTTTTGTGTAATGCTTAAAAATGCTGGAAAATGGACGAGCATTTTTCAACTTGACCAAATTGCTGTTGGAAAATAAAACTACCTGTTAAAAAAGCATTGTAATCAGCAGTGCTGTAGAAGTGGGGGGACAGCGCTTGGGGGAGAAGGCCCCCTTCTACCTTTGAAATAGGTAATTTTTCATAATTTCATGGCTTCAGCTTCGTCAAGAGAGCCCCCTATCTGATAAATTTAGTTCTACAGCACTGGTAATCAGCACTGGATTTATTTCAACAACTTACTTTTTCATTAGCTCCGGTGATTCTACAGCCTCTTTTCCTTCTTCACTTCTGTCTTTTATAGACTTCCTGTGGAAATCGTAAAAAACACGCATTAGTTGCAGCAGAAACAAGCAAATGTGCACGTTTGCATGAACAAAATGTCACATTGTCAATCTACCACGTCAAAAAATCAAATACCTTTTCATCTTCTTAAAATATTTCTTGAAGGGTTTAAGGATACTACGAGTAACTTGAGGCTTGAAAAAAATCTGCAAAAAACATTTCCAACGACAAATTAAAACGGCATGGACAAGCATATATTGTGTTGCATATCAGTTAGCTTTATTATAAGAAACAAAACTGAAATTAATGAACCCTGCAGTTTTATTATAAGCCATCTGACAATAAACATCAGAATTCAGAAGTCAACTGTGACTCGTGTTTAAAGACGAGCATTTTTTTCTTGAGAAACAACAAAATTAATTGTCAATGACAACATGAATTAAATTGCCTAAAATATCAAGATCTTGTAGTGAAGACGATTCTTATCCACTTTTCTGATCTGTTACATTTTAAAGTGGTTCTTGAATACCTACCGAATCAGAATCAATAGGATCTAAAGTAGTGTAACCTTGGAAAAAGCGGTGGGCTAATATCTAAATAATAAAATTGATTATTAAATGGTTATCTCAGCTTTCAACACCAGGCAGTTTGAGACTAATGCATGACAGACTCATTGGGTTATTGTTGAAAATTCCGGCAACTTTGACGGACAAGACACTAAAGGTGAACGGAACACGTCATTTTACTATTTTCTCAAACTAATCATAATATACCGTGGCAACAAAATTTATACCTGTCAAGCATTTACGAAAACATTTGCACATTTATTCACTTACTTCATTTAAATCAGGATAACTTGAATCGTTATTACCAAACACGAACTTCAATATCTGAAAGTTCATACACAAAAACAAATTAATGAAGTACCATCTAGTTAAAATCAAACTGTCGAATTTGGTAGAAAGCAATGTGTAGAATCTAGTATAGAACTATGTGGAATCTTGGGCAAACTAGTCCAGTCTGGAAACTACTATAGATTTGTGAAGAACACTCGAGTGCTGTTAAGATTGGAGCAATCTTCTTTGACGCAGTGACTCTATTGGAGCAAAAATGAAACTACGTACAATTTGAACAACATATCATTTGTGCAGTTCAAGCTGACTTTGAATATTTATACAGAGCTTTACTGCTTTACACTTCCTGAAACGAAAAGGAAAGATAACAAAGATAATCACCTCGCCAACTTCTTCACTTCTTGAGCAATACTCAAAATGTAGTTTGCCTGGTTTGGCGTCAAATAATTCTTGACCGTAGGACATTTCAAACAAAAGATGGCCTATAATCATTGAAATAAACAAAACAGCTATTAGTCATTCTCTTCGGATTCACAATTTTTGTTTCATTGAATTTAAAATTTTAATCATCTCTCGTTTTTATAATTCACTTCAAAGAATGACCTTGATAACGAGGGGTCGTCTTCTCATTTAAAGAAATATAATATGAGAATTCATAAAACATCAGACCACGTGATTTGGAGAAGCCTTTATAAAATACTCTTTTAAAAACACAACACTGATTGGTTGAATTGATTGGTTGAATGCTGGAAAAACCCAAGTATTTTCAACTCTATGGAATTTTTAGTGTCGTGAAAGTGTCGCTGGCTGCGTGGTTTTCGCAGCACATTTTTAAAGAACAATATGTCATTGAAATAGAATTGATAAATTAATCATTTTGATATGGTTTTTTATAAAGGAAATAGAAATTAGACAACATATTTACTAGTTCCTATTGATTTATAAAAACAATTGTGTAAGCTTAACTATTCGGAATTGCCATGCACACATTATTCAAAGTTAATTTGGGTAAGAAACTTTGCATCAGAAACTTATATTAGTATAATAATACTAACCAAAACACAATGTATCGATGGCATATTTGTTTTTCTTTAGCAATTTCGACAGTCTTGGTTGGAGGCGAGACTTAAAGCCCAAAATGGCTTGCTCATATCCCGATATCCTGGAGACAGTAAACAATTTAACATGTGAAGAAATCGTTAATAGCTGAGCGTGTCGATAAAAAATCTCCTCGAAACATCGACTAAATAATAGCAAAATGAATTTAGCTACCTGCACACGCCTTTCTTGACAAATATGTTTCCGCAGTGTACGTGTCCGTTCGTTGGTATGCCTTTGCTATGCAAGAAAAGCATCGCCTATAAAACATCGATTGTTGATTGTTCTAAATGATAATATCGCAATTAAAGATGGCTCCGCTAAATTTATCGTTAGTTGTACCACATTAAATACGCTGGTCAGGGTAATATGCGATAAATAATGAGAAGGCTGATAAGTATTTTCCCAATGTGCAGTGCTGTTGGAAAACATTAAATTTTAAAGTATCATCTCACGTTTTTTTCACAGTTGACATTCCTTAAAGGATTTGTGTAAACAATGCAAAGTTTTCTTGGGACTGATTGTTAGTAATAATTCTGTGTTATAAAATGCTAGATTTGCGCATTGTAGAATAATATGCCGGACATAATCTATCACTATAGTACGAGTGGTTAGGATTTGGATCAATTTAGCGTATTAATATATTTGTATAGAAGACGGAACTCTTTACTCGATGCATTTTTGCTGATGTATTCTTTTTGCTAAATCATCCTAATCCTTTGCTATTTACTGGTTGCACATGGAGTATTTAGCGTTATCCTTTGAATCGTGACATGATTAAGCGTTTAAAAAAGATTGCGATGTTTTCGATCTTTACAAAATGAGACTTTGCATTCTTAATGAAATACTTCATTAATTTCGAATAACAAATAGAAATTTTTTTAATTGTTTGCAACTTTTGAAAAAATAGCTTTATTATGGATAACACTATCTGCAATTCGTGCAACCGGCCCCTAGATATTAACCAAGTGAAACACAAAACTTTTTAAAAAAATTACCTTTAATATCTGTTGTCCATAAGTCTTAATTTCCACAACACTCAAAGCTTTGCCTTGCGTACGATATTTACCCACCCAAACTTCGCGTGGTTTTCGCTGAAGATGAATGAGCACCAATAAAAATCAAAAAAGTTAGGGAGGGAGGTTATTAGGTTAACCAGTGTATATAAGTAAGTTTTTTTCAATAAATGGTCATTAATCTGGTCACCTCTGTGCAAGGCACGTAACCTGAACGATAATAAGGGGGGGGACATATTCATATATGCATGACACGCCGTATTAGTTTCTTTTGTTTTTTTACGGATCATAAAATAAATATATCAATATGCCCCCCCCAAATATCGTTTTGGCTACGTGCCTGCTCTGCGCATACTCACATGTTCGTGCAATGATTTAAAATATAATGAACGTGACATATAAACACTTTGAACAAGTAAGCAGTCTAGTCACTTTTTGCCCGTAGCCTCGTAGGTGTACAAAATATGTGGAAAAAACTGGACAACATGCAATTGAGTCACTACACGTCTTAGTACCATGATATTACATTAACACTGCAACCAACAGGCCATATGGCTAACACATTTTCCAGGTTAGCAATAACAATGTTATGAGTCATGGCATGCCATACCTTATAAATCAAATCTTTTAATGTTCCTTTTGAATTAAAGGGTTCAACGACAAAGACAAACGGTTTTTGTGCCAATACATCAATATCATTGATTGCGTAAATGTAAGGGTGCTGAAATATAAATAAGTATTTCAGCAGTAAACATCAAATATAGGGTAAAACTCGTGTCTATTAATGTCTACGAAAAACATACTTTACTTAGGGGCTCAAACAGATCTCTAAGCAACTGGATGGTGGACGGAGTGAGTGACAGAAAACAGTCCGAACTTTTCTTAGTCAGAATCAAGAGTTTCTTTTCGGATTTTACTTCTTTGACGATGAACCAGCTTCTTCCGAGTCGACAACCTTGTTGAATCAGAAAAACAACGCTATAATAAAAGTTAAATAAAACATCCTAGAGTTTCACGGATAAAATTTAAGGAACAATTCAAATTCATAACACATTAAAACAACGTTTCGTACTCTCCATTTTAAATGATAAATTTCTACAGAAATTTTGATTATTATCAGAAGCTTTAAAAATCTTATGCTCGTCTACCTAGCATTGATCGCTCCGGCCAGTCATTTGTCAAATTGGTATCTGATTCAATTGGGTGCATATGATATTTAACAAGTAGATAACATTTAACCGTTGTCTATACAGTTATAGATACACGGGTATGACGTCAATCACGTCAATATGACGTTAACAACTAAAAAAGTGACCACGAGCCGCCGGGGCGAGTTTTATCGCAATTGACGTCATACCCGTGTATCTATAACTGTATAGACAACGGTTAAATGTGATCTATTTGTTTTATATAATAAAATCAAAAAATTCCCAAATTAAAACGGTCAAGCAGTTTGTTTTCTTTGCCTACCAACACTTGGAAAATTGAAAAGTCTTGATGTTGCAAATATCACGCTGACGTGATCTATAGGATTGATGAAATGCTATTGGCTAGCTTAATCACGTGATGAAATGTGATTGGCTAACAAAATAAACAAGCAATGGCTGATCAATTTTGTTGAAATTTTGTTATCGAAGACGAAGTACAAATTGATATTTGAAAACTGGGATTTTTCTATTCTTTTTGCTCAAATACGACCACTGCTTCAACTAGGTCTTTGTGAATATCTTTATTTTCCCAGTCAGGGAGGTATTGCAATAAATTTTCAAGTATGTCCGCCATTTGTTTGTTTTTATAAACATGAAATTTTCAGTGACGTCAATTCCGTGCATATGTCCTCTTATAGATCATAGCTCTCGATCAATGAAATTGCTCAAAGTCTTTTCGTTATTATATAAAATATCATACTACACTGTAGTAATTGTGGTAGCAAGGATATACAACTTTGTTGAGTTTTTACAAACGGACGAAAACATTTTCCCTCCGCAGAAGAAAACGAAAACATTTTCCCTCCGTAGATGCAAAGGTCCTACCTTGTGTTACAAATATCACTTGCATTGACAAAGTTAGGATCAGGATTTCATTTAATGCCCTTGCAATGCGGAAATAGTTGTGCAGCAACTTATAGTTTGGCTTGAGTCAAGGACAAAGCACATGAACTTTCGCCTTAAAGGCTGTTGCCATTGTATGCTTTTGACATTATATATAAGGTAAAACCAAAGAAATGAGGAGAACAGTTTGATCAATGAAACTGACTTGTGATAAATCTTTATTCTTCGGTCATACATATGCAGGCATAACTTTCATTGTTGCAAAAGATAAAACCTCTTAATCAATGACATTAAAAACAAAATTTCTCATTTTCTGAGCTCCAGCATGCATGATTTTCTTAATCATAGCTTTAGTCAGGTACAAGATTGTGTCTAGACTGAACAAAATTCTCGTTATACAACAAGTAGCATGCAAACATAACAAATTTATGCAACAAGTCTAGCTGCATGTGCTCAATATACACACTGTGAAAATCATTTATGATTCAGTTTTTTCAAGCACAAGTTAATCCTTACCGATGTCGTCCAATTGTTCTACAAATGTATATTTTCGAGACATGTTTAAGAAAAACTGACAAAGAGCCTCTGAAATGGAAAAAAATCAATGTTTACGCGACTGAATGCAGTGGTTGATCATTAGAGAGCTTTGGTTTGGCGTTCACGGCAAACGACAAATTTCAGCTACCCGCCTGCCGATGAAGTTTGCCGCTTCAAAAAATTTGAATTTAGCATGGCGTTTTGCATTTGTATTTTACAATTGGCATTTTCCCATGGTAAATTTCATGTTTTGTTAAAAGTATGTTAATAAAAAGGCATAGTCACGTTGTATACTCACATAAAATATACATTTGACACATAAACGTCACTTGGTTGTATCAAAAGTACTAAAATACTTGCCGTTCATAACCTTCCGCAAGAAGAGCCCCTTGCCGTTTAAACCTGAACCGTACACCGCAAAGCCATAATCACGTGATTTTTTGCGGTTTGCAATTAACACCAAACTAAAACTCTCTATTAAGAAGGTTTGACCAGAAAGAATCAATCGTGGAAGACCGGGACAGAAAACAAGCAGATCAAACATTGGTGGTGGCACAGAGAGAGCTTGCGAAAAAAAAACCGAAAAATATTCAGAAGGCCGTTTACGCGGAGGTGGGAAACAGAGAAACGAAAGTAGTTGACAATAGTGTAGTGGAAAATGACTGTAAAACACGACATTATTTACAAACAATTTGCAACATATGGCTAGCTACATTGCATCAATGTCTACAGAACATTGTCCAAGACAAAAAAAAACTCAGGTGAACATGTCATGTCAACCGATAAATATAAATATAACCATCAGCCATTTCTATAAACAATATTTCTTCGAATTGGATATTTAAACCAAACTTTTGTCACTTCAAAATAATTAAAATATTGGCGGGGTATTAAACGCGTTTAGATTATGCAAAATTTTAAGACCTTTCAAAGCCAGTCTTTGGAATTTTCTATCCCTTGTCAACTTGTCTGAAACATTTTCTTCGTCGGGTATTTTGGAATAACCATACTTCCGTCTACAACTGAATATTTATGACCAATTAAGTTTATTGTAAAAGTAAGAAAGTTGATTTTAAAAGCATAGCACACCCATATTACAGTTGAACACAGGTTATTTTCCAAAACATGATTTGAGGGTCTGACATCAATTAGTTTTTACTAAATGGGCTTGATTTAGAGCATTTATGCTGTTAAAAACCGTACATTCTACTGTTTAAGTGCGCGATGCTCAGAAATAATGGAGTAGTGGCTTTTCCCAGTTTGAACTTTAAATTCATATTGTACTGTATGTAAACGAGCGTGAGGAACGCAAACTTCGCAAGAGACTGAAGTTTTGGGGGAAAAGATATCACAAAAGGCCCGCAACTTTGTCTTAACCCACACTGCAGGCCCCATAGTTAGTAATCCGCCACTGTATCAATGTATGTCTAACTTGGGTCAGAATGAATTAAGAACAATGTCAAAAACAATTAAAAAATTGATTTTCACTTTCAAAAATTTGATTAACTACTAATAAAATTTTTTCTACAAGGCTGCATGGCGGTTAATGATTGTTCAGAAATTGGTCAAAAAAAAGTGGAATTGCTGAAGGAAAATATAAGCCTGAAAAAGGTGTAAAAATTAAACATGCAACACAATTTATTCATTTTTTGTCGCAAGACACCATAAAATGCTTAACAGATTCATGTAAGTAAGAAACGAGCGGTCGAACACTCTGCTTACATCCCTGAAATAATTCTTCCATTCGTAATTACCTCCATGTGCAAAATATAAGACACGAGATAGAAATTACCACCAATGCAACTTGAATGAAAATCAGCAGCTGTTAGAAAAGAAAAAATTAATCAGCCATATTTAGATTTGAAAACAAGAAAATCGAAGGAAAGCGAAGGTGCAGCAACCCCGGGGGAACGACATTTTTTTCCTCTACACGTCCATTGAAATGAATAATATAAGATTAGCAAGGCCATATAAGCAGCTACATAGAAGTATAATCCCTATTTCTACATCCGTCGGTTGATATGAATAATTATAATGTACGTAGATGTAGATCATCCAGGTTAGTAGAGGACTGTTGGTGTTGATGTTGACTGACGTTTCGACAACCTTAGCGGCAGTCATCTCCAGAGGCACTTGACTCCAAGAAATAATTATTATTATCATGTAAAGTATCCCTGTAGTCCTATAGTTTCATCAAAAAAACTTCTTTATTTCAGCCGCTAAGACAGTTGAAAATGGACTTTAAATATATGCTATGCCCCGCCCTCAATGCACGATACTCTATGGATCCGGTCTTAGTATTTCTTAGCATTATAAACACATTGAATTGATTGAAATACATTCATTGGTTATGAACATTTCGAGCAAACAATGTCGTCCTTCGCTTGTGCAACACCAAGACTAACAGCTATTGCTAAAGTTTTAATTTATATAATATTTAATCAACTACAAGAATGAAGAATCGGCGTTTAAGAGGAGTTCGACCATACGGCCAACGTAATGAATTGAAATGCTTATTTTGCTCACCGACAATCTTACTTAGAGACAATCGCTACTTGAAAGTGTTTGACAAAACCGCCATAATCTTTGACAAGATCAATTCTAACATTATGTTTTAATAACACAGGTTGTAGTCTAACTGTCTAAAGTGAAAGACGAGCTGTTATACACAAAAATACAAGCAGAATGGTGCGACTCTGCTTCGATACTGTCTGTATTATAGCGATATAGAAAGTCGTAACTTGATTTACGATTAAACTCTTCAGTGGCTGAACAAGTAATCTGGCACGGTGTAAACATTATGGTCGAAGCAAAAGGCTTTCGATGTATACTTACTTCACAAAGTTTATTGTAAACAATTCGAAATACCCTCACAGCCTCAACATAACAGGACAGCCGCCCAGTGTGTTGTAAAGTAAAACTAAATTACATAGTAAGATCGAGGAAACATTAGATTTTTTAGAAGATCTTACCATCATTGATCGACTGCTGTGTTATTCCGTCGCTTTTTATGAAATAAACCTCGATTTCGGGTTAAAATTTAAGTACAAATGCATGCTGAACTTGGTCAATTTGTTCTGCAAAATATCACATTTCGATTGACCTTTGCATTGCATATACATATTTATATGCATCAATGCTGATGAAAGCACGTGTAGCCAGAGACCTCTGTGCGTGCATTGTGCTTCTTCCACGGTATGAGTGACAAAAAAGTAGTACTTTGGCAAGAAACTAAGAAAGGCTTTTTCCTAAAAGCTGTTCGTCACTGAAGTTAAAGTTCGTTTGAAATGGCTCAACATTAAAACGTCATGCATCATTTTCAGAAGTCTAGTTTGGAGATTTTTCAGTTCCTAAAGGAAATGACGCCGATTTGAAAAGAATAGCTTTTTCCTGTCTTTATTCTGTTTTCAACAAATGATAAATGTGCGCATTGATCCAAAATATACAGGGGATGCCAAAAATATCTAACACAACTCTCCTTTGAACTGTTGAGAATACAACAATATTGTGCTAGCTTAACACCGTAATGCATAGTTTCATGTTAACAAACCTTGTCTTGTGTGGCCTATAAAACTACTAGTACCAATGATTACGAAGATCGCTGCGGTGTATGTTTGTCCTTGTAGAAAAACTCCTCAGTTTTATCACTTAACAAGGAACATACAGAAGAGCAATTAATCTAGATAGATATAGTCATTATAGATCTAGAACAGATCTTATTGCGCATGTTGATATAATAGAGCCAGTTAATTGTCTTTTATACTAAGCGATGAAATGATTTTAACTGCAGCCAGTATAATTTAATAACATATACATCACTACAGCATCGAGTTGTACATAGAAAAAGTTCTTCTATATTTTTCAATCTGCGCACTGAATACCCAACTTTAAAAGAACTGGCATTCCAGCAATAAGGCTACTACTTCACTGATGATTTTACGTCACATTACTTTCCTACGGCAAAATTAAATGGGTAGTTTTTACAATGTTTAAATCACATGCAGTATAGGGATATACAGTAGGTCCTCTTCGTGTGCAATTGGCTGCTGTATATTTAATGAGATTACTGGCTGCCGTAAGCTATTTTATCATTTCTATTGGTCAAAAAGCAATTGACTGGTTGCCACTATGGTAATCCCATGCGTAAAAAGATATGCGTGGCACGAAAAATTCAATATAGTGGCTCTACTGTATATTCACTATGCTGTAATTTAAATGACAAAAGTCATCCACCATTACCTTAAGAAGCTGTCTATTATGGAAAAACAATGCAATTTTATTCGTTTTGTTGCTCCGGAAATGTAAGAGAATGAAAAATACAAACTAGTTTTGTTGCTAGGGAACACATAAAAACTTTATAATTTGCTTCAGATAAATATAATAAGGAGGAACCTGTTGAAATTATATCTTGTAAAAGTATTAAAAATTAATGCTTGAGATAGGGCATTCCTGAACTGTAAAAAGTAGCTAACACTTAGCTCAACGTTTTATTTGGATATTTTTTAATTTCGTGGGCAGGAAAAGAAGGACTGCTAGCTATGCGTAAATAAGTATCAAATTCATGATATTTCATAAAGCTCATTAAAAAGCCCTTATCAACAAAACGCGAGGTATTTAGCGAGAAACGTCGAATCAAAGTGGTTTTGGACAGACAGAACCAGGAGGGAGAGGTTAACAAAATGTTTACTATAGGGCGTTATATTTGACGTGAATTGACGTTTTATTAAAAAAATTTTGCCAATTGATTTCGATTTAATGTCGATTTAAATTAAAAGTACTTTCAAAAAAGCACTTTGGTTTTGAACTTCTAAAAAATATAATTTCACCAATGGACTTGTCTCCGAGGGGCTTAGAAATTGAAATATATTCCAAAAATGTGCAGCAGTAATACCTTTTGACTAACCCTAGATTCGCCCTTGAGAAAGAACATGTAATCTATGAATGCTGTGCTACTCACTGTTATAATCATTTGAAAGTATTTCCTAAAATAAAGAATTCTTTTACTCAAAATGTAACTTAAATGGCTTACGTTTCTAAAGTCTAATACATAAAAGTAATCTTTTTAAACTTCTCTTAAAGTATTTTTTCAACTTTTTTTCATAATTTTATCGTTTATAGCTATTGAACAGCATTTTGCCATTGAAATCAATATTGATTATACGTTATGGCGCAAATGATATGCTTTCCCCCTAATAAAATCAGTCTTACGACGCCTTTGTTCAAATGTGCAGTTTGGAAACATCTGGTTAAAACGTTAAATTTCTTGCGTTCGACCTATAGCTGTAGCGATAAGAAATTCGATAAAGAACGTACGATACACTATAGAATAACATGGTCAAGATCTGTTTAATTCATATTAGCCACATGCTATTTGCATTGAAAATTGGTTATGCAAAGTAGTTATACTACATTTGATAAAATTATGAAAATATCGTAAGCCCAGTCAATAACCAGTTGCCAATAGCCGCGTGTACTTCGTTAAAAACAGAAACTATTATCTTTCAAATGGCTGCAATTTAATCTTGTGAGTATTTTTAAAGACGCTTGTCTTAAAATTGATAGATGCAGTTTTTGTAATATTCTTAATTCAAGACAAGACTAAACTATCTGTAGAACATTAGCTACAAGGTATGTTCCTTATTTACTTTCAAAATCCAAAAAGTCTGACAGTGAAACAATGCAATAATTGTGCATTTGTGACTGTATTTGTTTTAAGACTTATATTTTTTCTTTAAACTCTATTCTGCTCTAATTCTTTTCTAAATTTAAATCCCTTGAAATTGTTCCAGAGTTTTTTTTGTTATTGAATATTTGACCACCTGTTTTTTTAAGAGTGCATTTAGCTGAATTGCTCAATGTTTACAGCATTTTACAATGTCTGCGTAGTGTCGATGTGATATTATGTTGATGAAAAACTGTTTTAGTAGGAAACATTCACATAAGTGTGCTAATGATGTTGTTATGTTGTCACTGTTGTGTGAACATTTTCAAATTATGGTCGTCCAAAGTCCTGACACAAACGTAAAATATGGGAAAGGAATTTTTTATATATTTAATGTGTATTTAGCTAAATAAAAAGTTTGTTTGCGCTGTTTTCATATTTAGCTCAAAAAATAGGTCTCCGACGTCTACATATGCGCAAAACTGTTAATGGTTTACAGGCAACAATGCAGCAGTAAATTTAAAAAATATGGAAAATGCAAAATCTTACATAATGAAAAAATGAACGTCTTACTTGAATTGGTGGCAGTTTTTCGAGTAACTGTTTTATAAGTTCATTTGCATTAAAAACAGTTACATTATTCATTCATTGTAAATTTAGATAACAACTGTAACAAACAATAATTATAGTGGACATTCATAAATGTCTAAATCTATCATACGACTCATACAATATAACCAGTTGTGAATTGAAGTCCTGTTTTTAACCTGAACGCATATTTTCTTTGAATGCCCATTTAGCTCTGTTTTATTTTTACTTTATAGTCGTTAAATGTGTTTCTATAGTTTTTTGTTGTTTTATTATTAACCATGCACCTGCCATTTTAAGAGGTTTTAGAAAAGCCCAATAAATTCAACATTTTACAAAGTCTGCCAAAGGTCTGTCTGATGGGTTGCTGATGAGCTAGTGGCTTAACAGAATCTACAATACACGCATTGCAAAAAGGGACAAGATGCTGTCTTTATTATTGTTTTTAATGTTACCAGTTTGAGAACAGAGTCAGTCCCTAAATTATCGCATTACTTTTATACGAAAAGGTGAAGTGATTTGTATTATTTAAGTTGAAGTAGACTGGCAAAAGATGTTTCATTTATGAAATTAGCAGTTGATGCATGCTTTCGATGTTCATGATAATGAGGATATGTACTGTAATTATATATAAAAATTATCTTTCATAATGAGCACAGTCAATTCCTGCTATATTTTGGACATGATCAACATCACCATACAACTACTTTTTAGAATGGCGATCATTGAGAACACTGACGCATCAAGTGAATTTAAGTGTATTTTATCTTGTGCAAAAACAAAAGTTGTCGGTCTGTCAAATACAGGATTAGCTCAGGACGATCTAGGATATCTCAAAATATTCATGCAACTCACGTATAATTTCTTAAAAAATAGTTATTTCACTTTGAATACTAAGGTCACCAAAATGATGAGTAATTACGTGTATTTTTTTACGAAGTCCGAGTCGCAGTTCGGTTTCACCTGAAGTCATAATTTGAAAAGCATTTTTGTCTATGGAGGCAGCGGTTAAGCGCACAAATCTCGCACCATCTGGTGACTATATCCATTTATTTGATTGGCCAAAGCGTATTTTAATTATTCTTGACTTCTCTTGCGACTCATTTGTTGTAAAACATTGGGAGCTGCAGACTATTTTAGCATTGTATTTTCTATTTTTTAATGAAGCCTTAATTGACTCACTTTCACTTTCTAAGACCGGGGGATCGTCGATTTGAAAATCATGCGTACAATTTAATTTTATTAGCAAATATTTCTTTTGGATTTGGTCGACTGTAATTTTGAAGAATATTCGGACTAGTGTATTCTACAAATCACTATAACTATGTTTAGGTATGATATCCTCAAAAGCATTAAATGTGCAATTGGAATGAAGACAGAGTTATTCTGTGCGAATAAAAATAGTGGAACGATCACCTTGCAGATTTGTTATATAAAAAGAAGATATTAAGTAGGGATTTATCGCTTCCTTTGCCATTATAACAAATTTAAAATCAACATAATGCTCTGTCGTCCCACAAATCATGTCTTGTGCGTCGTCCGCACAGAAAAGGTGCGGGATAATAACGCTGAAGATTTCAGACAATATCATCATTCATTTCTACAGAACTGGAATTATTTTGACCAAATTTGCAGGGCGGTTACGCTTGCAAAGTTGGAATTCAGTATCTCTTCAATGTAAGCACAGAATAATTCAAATATGAAGAAGGGCGAACTACCCCACTAATTTTTTCTGCCACGCATATTTTGCATTTTGCAACTTATATTAACGATGAAATGTTTAATCACGTGACTCAGCAAAGTGATTCGAGTTCGATTGTAGCGTTACTGTCGTAATAACATGGCACTCGTTCCATGTCAGTAAAACCTACTTAGTCTGCGCCAGACAATGGAAGAAGTACCTTGCAATATACTTGATATTTAAAATGATACATAACGTCAATTTACCGCCAATTTTCTCACTCGTAATTTTTCAATATGTTTTTATTGTTGATGCAAAAAGCAACATTGCGCACGTCAATTATTTTGTTATCGCATTAGATTTACCAAAAAATATGTGAAGTGAAGAAGGCATGACTGTGAGCATGCTGTTTGTTGTATAGCTATATGAATAAAACTGACGAAATGTTTCTAAATTGTGCGTGACCAAATGTTTTCGTAATTAACAATCTATTTACGTTCGTATTTAGAGCTATAGAACTATAAACTATTTGCATGGAAATTTTGAGTGAATAAATATGTTAACTACTGATTTTATGAAATGCTTGCAAATCAATTACAACATGCATACTCTTTATTTGGAACTTGCAAGGGTTATGCAAAATAAAGCATCAAAAATTATCAAATTATTGTAGGCAAACTCAACAAACTATTTCCGATGAACGAGTAGCTACATAGTCAAAAAGTATATATCTCGTCTTTCGAATAGGTGCATATAAAGGCATTCGTGTTAAAAATGAGAGGCTTAAAGTTTTTTACAATAATTAGGCAAGAACAATTAGCTAAAGCATTAATAATAAATTATTCATGCTGGCATGACTTTTATAAAGTCTAACACTACAAAACGTTATAAGCAGATGTGCTTTCCCTTTTGTGTCACAAAGTCTGCTACAAAGTCAGACAATTTGCTAATGAACCAAAATTTATTTTTGTATAGTGGAATGTGTAACAACAATATTCACGTAAAATGTGCTGAGATATGGTTTTGGTTGGTAGTATTATGGAAAAATTTCGAACAATATCAATCATCGAATTTTTGTTTTAATTCTTCTCTCAAAGGTAGGACGAGTAGTGCAAGTCTAGTTAAATGTTAAGAAAGAGATATTTATGCCCAACAAACTCGCTAGAGGAAATCCTTATGAAATATGTACTATGTCATGTAAAAAAACGTTTTACGAATATCTAATTCTTGTATTAAAAGTATTACGAATATCTAATATCTTGGAGTCACTGCCATATTTTATTAATTGATGCTAAAGACAAAGTTACATATGTCTAATGGAGTGAAACTTAAGTTACTGTTTATTAGTAAGCTTTTGAGCCCTAAAGTGCAGTTCCTGCAACACTTTAAACTTGCATTATCATACATTACAGGCTGGCGATTAAATGAAGCCATGATTAAAAAAACCGATGCAAAAAGTGAAATTGAGTGTATTTTATCTTGTGTAAAAGCACCTTGCTGCAGATCTGTTAACTATAGAATTGGGTTTGGCCAAAGCTGTAGAACGAAAGGCAATAAAGATCGGTGTGAAATGTTGCATGGTATCCACGACGAAAATTATTGTTCCTTTTTAGAGAAAAATGAAAACTATAATTATATTTTCTTGACCTCGCCAAGAAAGGTATGTTTATGAAAGAGTTTCTTTGACAGATGACTTTCTAAATGAGAACATTTGAATAAAATGAGAACAAATGAATTAAATACTCACAAAGTAAACATGCACATAATACACAATAATACCAAGATAGTTCAGGTAGTTCACTGCACAAAAACACACGCAATATCTTCTCAACTTTCCATCTCAATGGAGTGTTTGAATGAGCAGCAAAGTATCCATATTGGGGAGTACATCAAAGTGCCGATGCTCAGCAGAACATGAAATTAACATAAATTTGTTTCACCATATGCAATTTTCCCCTAAACATGGCGACCGAGGAAACCATTTAACTAAAATACATGGAATGCTAACTGTAATACAAAAGTCTAATAATTTTTTAAAGCCGTTATTTTACTCCACACACTCGAGATTTTACCCCAGACACGCGTGTGTAGCATTGAGTTCTATAAGACCTGGAGGGGAAACGTCAACAAAATTACTATAAATTATTAGCGCGCGGCCGCGTGGTCTAAAACATGGCGGATTTTGGTTGTCAAAGTCAGCGGAAAGACGCGGGCTCATAAAATAAAATTTTTTTCGCCCACCCGGATTTGACAACCACAATTGCGATTATATAAAATGCCAAGCACAAAAACTTTTAGAAATTTTATCTTTAAAACATGCTGCAAACTTGTTTGGTATACTAATGCTGAAGTAATGTCAGGAAAGGAAACATTTCATGACACCAGTAAGCAACGTAAGATTGTTTACCATTTAAAGTGTTCAGTGTTTTGTTTTAAATCAATACTTGAAATGTGATGGTATATATTTTGTGAATGTTTTTACTCATAAGTTATAATTTAAGTTATGTTTATGCAGTCTTATTTGTTCTTTACTTAATCGCTTGCTAGACGAGGCAAAGCAACCAGTTCTTACCGAGATATGCATATCTTAAAACTCCTTGTTTCAACTGAGTTGAAATGGAGGATTTTTTCATGATATTTTTCTGAAAATATGAAGCAAATATTAAGGACAGAACTGTATTGAAATCAAATGCAGTGCAGGATTAATTAATGAACTCTTTGGTACATGTCGTACAATAAAAAATACCTGTATTAAACAGCTAGGCTGGACAATTTGACAGATTATGGACAATCATGATGAGTTTGTAAAAGTTTGCTTTATGGTAAAAGTTTTATAAATGCCATCTGGTGTTTCTGTAAATGAATTGTTTGTTGTACAGTGTAGTAAACAGGTTAGTACATCAAAATCAAGATAAAAACTACTTTGTTCAATAATGTGCTAAATTTTGCTCCTACCTTGAAATATTTGCTCAAGAAAAGCTTATGATGACATGCATGAAGCATTAAATATAGTACTGCATCATCTGACAAAATCCATACGTTTTTCAATTCCTGGTGATTAAAAATTCACATAAGATGCATTGGTTGCAATGAAGTGGAATGTGGAAGAAGCAAAAATTGATGGCATAGAACTTTTTATGTCTTTTGAAGAATTACGATATCATTTAAAAGAATAAGAGTAGCAATGTAGTAAAAGAAGTGACATCTGTCTTCAACATGAGATATTTCCAATTATGTATAGTTACTTTGTACAAAATACTATTTTAGATAAACTTGATTTTTAAGTCATTCACTGATATTTTTACCAAAAGACAAAAAGAAAAATTCAAAGGCATAATGTAAAATTTAAAAGTTTGTCAAGTTGTTTGAACCTAGAAAAATTAGTATAGGTAACTGTAATTTGTAAGGACACAAGAGAAAAGTAGTGCAAGGTTAGCATTTTTGAGAATTAATAAGTTCTTGACATACATTACACAAGGCCATAATATTATAAATAATGACTGTATAATAACAATTATACAACATGCTAAATATCTTCACCTACATTATAATTATTTAAACAGGTTTGCCTTCATGCAGCAATAAGAAAAGTGTTATGTCAAAGAAACCAATGCACTTTAATTTGAGAAATAGTATTTTCGATGGGAAATTAATGTAGTTCTGTGCAGTAGTAGATCCATGGTTGTCAATGACAATCCAGTTTCTAATATTTTGGCTCAAAACAGAACCAGCAACATGATTATAGAATTTCTGAATTTCGTTCTTTTGCTCTCCTAGTTCAAGATATTTTCCTCATAAGTTCTCAGTAGATTTATCAGAATATCATAATACCTTATAAGACACCCAGAATCAATTCTACCAAAAAAAAACTCAAAAAAATTACATACCTACTTATATATTTCCAGTCGACTTAAGTCGTAGGGGTAAGCTAACTTTTTCTAACTCCTTTTTGGATATTTTAACTAAGATTTACCCATCTATTCAGGAAAGACAGTTGCACCAAGCTGTTAACAAACAGTCAAAAACACAAGCAATGCGTATGGGATTATGCATTCAAGCTTAACAACACATTGACAGTGTAAAGAATGCCGTTTGATATTTATTTCTAATATAGCTAAAGCATTAACTTGACAAAATATACGTTATTTTACAGTAGATTTACCTCATTTAAATGTGTGTCTATTTCACAAAACCTGAAGCATTATTTTCAATATTTTATGCTTACGGTATCGTGGTTGTTTTCGCTGGTTGTCATTAATATAAGCAGGAATAGAGATCCGGATTCGGGAGGGAGCGAATGTTAAAAATTTTTCTCAAAGTGGAAGTTTTGACAACCAAAATCCGCCATTACCGCCATGTTTTTGACCACGGGGTCCAGGCCCCTTTTCCCCTCCAGTTATTATAGAGCTCAATGGTGTGTAGTCAATCATTTATTACTCCGCGAGAGAATCTCGAAACAATACACACGCGTGTCTGGGGTAAAATCTTGCGTGTCTGGTATAAGATTTGCCTTCAATTAATTGCTTTAGGTAGCGTTCCATGTATTTTAGTTCAATGAGGAAAACACTCTACACAGTACAATCATCAATTAATTGAAGCAAGCTCAAATTGGACAATCACATCGAAAGTCTTGGCAAAATTTGCATTCCACGTAATCGAGCAAACTTTTTATGCAAGAAAAGTTTCTTACAAAATATTTGTAACATCAAAATTCATTCATTTGTAAAGCGTCTGAAAAACCCTAAAGGCTGATTCCATTTAGTGAAAATTGTCGCGCGATCGAGTTTTTGCGATACATTTTCTTTTGAA